>NW_024881603.1:0-600000 GCF_019059575.1 Amphibalanus amphitrite | reverse complement strand
CGGCCAGCTTTCCGATGCCGTCGGGCAGCGCCTCCAGGAAGTTCTGCGACAGGTGCAGGTCCTCCAGACTGAACAGGCCGCCGATCTCCTCCGGAATGTCCTCCAGACGGTTCTCAGACACGTCCAGACACTTGAGGCTGCTCAGCTGGCCAATCTCCTGAGCAGCGGCGACACAGACGCGATAGTTCATATGACCACCGACCGACAGCTGCAGCTGGCAGCTGGATCATAACTCAGGCACAACTTTAACAGCAGACACTGGCAGCCTTACACGATTTAGACACAATGTCATCACAAATGCGTGAGTAAGCGGTCAGGCAGTGGCCGGACACAGGTCTGACTGAGGCCGGTCCGGCTGCGGCGCTCGGCCACTCACCGAGGGCAGGTGCGTCAGCTGATTGTGGTCCAGCCAGAGCTCCTTCAGGGACGGCAGAGAACCGATGGTGGCTTGCTGAAACCAATAAACACACGCTCGTCATCATCGGTACCACTCTCCGTGATCGAAACTGAACATAAGAAAACACCATTTAATTAGTATGAGCGATGAATACGTGCACTGTCACCCCCGCCCTTACCAGCTCCTCGATCTCGTTGTCGCCGATGTCGAGCCGCTCGAGCCGCTCGAGCCGAGAGACAGAGTCCGGCAGCGCCTTGAGCAGGTTCTCCCGCAGCTCCAGCGACTGCAGGTTCACCAGGCTGCGGCGGGGGGAGAGACTGCCGTCACGGCTCAGCGGGGAGGTTGGCGTCTCGTTTGACGGACACGGGCGTTAGCCAGCAGCTCACCGTGGACACTGGACACTGTCGATCAATGGCGTGACATCGGCTCGGCTCCTCAATGGCCACAAATATGTAGAGTCAAGAAAGATAGCAACTATCAATACCACCTCAGTCCCACGCACAAGGGGGAAAAGCTCAAATTATTGAGCGCTCAAAATATTGAGCGTGTGACGTCAGAGGCTCCCATAGGCGTAATGCTGAGGGCTCAAAAAATTGAGCCGTTTCAGGAACACGTTTTGCAAAAGCAACTCGCAACACCTAGGGAGAAATGGCAACACCCTAGGAGAATCACTAATGATGCAAAACAGATTAGGCTTTCATATTTTTCACTGCTCAAGCTTCAATGATTGGGGGAACACCAATTTCTAGGTCGAAATCTTACGGCATACCAGAATGCCTTAAAAACAGGCCAATATTTATGTCGAAATAAAAGTTATTTTTTGTCCATTCACGTTTTTTACTAGGGTTCTGTTGGAAAGAGCATTTTTCATACTACCCAAAATGATTGCGACTCAATTTCACATCACCCATATCGGAGAATATTTTTCATTTGGCGGCGCCGTTTGTTTATTTCGTCGCGACGTCTCCGGTCGCGTGGTTGTCGGCGTCCTTGTGTTGAAGGTAAGTTTTTATCGTTTTAGTTATATTTAGATGTTAAAAGGTACACTGAAAAGTTTGAATATGCTGTGATTTTAAATTTGGAAACACGTAAACGTCAATCAATTCACGTTTTCCTCGATTTGCATGCAGATAAGTAACTGTCGACGAAAGTGGCGCAATCCGATATGATGTTTTGAGGGAAAGAGACACAACATATTTACGTGAAAATTTTTGTTTTTTAGTGGTCTAAGTGCTTCAAAGAGGCTGTGAATGTTTTCTTCACACAATTTTTCATTAGGTATGATGAAGTTAAAGGTAGTTTCAGTCTTAACTTTCATATAATTGACATTAAAACATATGATAGTCCACTGCTATCAGTGATTGAGTACCTTGATATTTGGCATTTCTTATTAATTTGAAAGTATTCTCTATCCATATGTCCTGATAGTAAGTGACAATACTCTGCCAATATGTTTCCATAGTTTTCACATTCATTTTCCAGTCCTTTACATAACATCACAATTTTTAATCAACAAAACTCAACTCCTTCGTTACTTCACAACACTGACAGCATGACAGACTGACAGTCAACTATTGTGTGTGTGAATGCTGAAACAGGATAGCCACTTTGCTGACTGGCTCATTTGAAAAAGATAAAAATGATCCTTTATATCATTTCCATCTGGAGGATCGGAGTCAATAGAAAAGGAAGGCCACTTTCAAGCCTCAAGGTCTAGGCTGCCAGACGCCAGTTGGCAGTCACCACCAAATTTATAATAGATTAATTCATTATTATACTTTGAGACCCTTAGGTCACTGGATCGGCATCACATTTTCAGTTTCAATATAGTAAAGGTTTTTATTTGTATGATGTGAAATATTTTCCTGAATCAGAATTTAATTATCCCTAGGTACCTGGTAGAGGTTTCGGATTTAATGCTCATTGTTGGTGTGCAGTCAGGATTTTTTGACAGGTCCAGATAGGGAATCCTGAGCAATTTTATAGTAAAGTGGTCTCCTTATAATCACCACACATTTTATCAAAAGCATTTGTAGAATTCATTCAAGGAAGAATTTTATCAATGTTGCACCCATTTCTTAGACGACCTAGGCTGCATCTTTTTTTAGTTCCTGTTGTATGACATATTTTCCATTTTGTTCCACTGCATAAAGAAAAAAAATCGTTTGAGATCACCAAACAGCTTTTCTTTTTCTGGCAGGTCTGCACAACCAAGCGGTCGCTGGCGAGGACGTCGGCCGTCCCTGTGGGTAAGGTCATCTGCTCAGCCTTTGTGGAGATCAGCAAGACGTCACCAAGATGAAGACTTCGCTGGAGCAGAAGCCGCTGACCCGTGTCCGATCGGGCAGGTCATGCTCGACGGCACGAGCCACAACTTGAACGACTCGGTGACATCAACAACATGGTGGAGCAGGTGAATGAGTTTGGCGACGTGTTGTGCGACTGCAAGAAGGGTTGTCTGCGTGTTCTGGCCGGCGGAGCGGCGACGCTGCGCAGTCTGTGCTGGTGGTGAGCAGCTGGCCGTGGTGACCGCGCGCGCCCACATGCGCCGACAACCTGTGCGGCTTCGACGGCCCCGGGACAGCCCGATGCCGCCCACTATGCGACGCCGACCGCGCACTGTCCGCACGGCCACATGGAGGTGTGCCCGCGCCTTTTGCCCGCACGCCGCTACCTCGCAGCTGGTCTGCAACCACGCCGTCGCCGCCTGTAGCCCGATAACAAAACGGCTGTCTGATAATGCCGCGTGTTCTTTGTGATGCTGCTACTGTGATGGTTGCTACTGCTGGTCTGAGACTCGATGTTTCCATTCGTCTTTTACATGTTAAGGATTTGATAATGATAAGCTTAGTCCGGGCTTAGGTCGTTTATATCATTTGTTATATGGCAAGCAAAGCAGTATGTATTTTGGATCAAAGCAGTACGACACTGCCTCCTGCTTTTGTGATGTATGCTGGCAAGACGCAGGTTCCGGTCGCAGGTCACCCGGTTCCAATGTGGTCGGGCTGGCATGCGATAATGTGATGTTGTTTTGCTCGTCTCTGTGTTCCACACTTGATGATGTTTGTGAATCTAACCCACATTGTATAGTATTTTCGTTTGTTTGCGGCCGATGGCCTTGTAAGTTGTAACCGTGGCAATACAGTTTTTCCTGTATAATTCTCCAATATTCAAGCGTGGGTGGATATCTTTCTGTAATCACGTATTCCCTTCTCCCAGTACAGTCAGAAAATATAAATACAGTATTCATACGGATTATTCAAGCCCTGTATAATTATTTGAGGTGTGCCGAATCCGAAAGGCGACCGATAAAACTACTAGCGGAAAATGTGACATGATGGCATGGGTTTGTGAAAAGTTTAGGTACCACGTAGCATTCAACTTCCTGCATTTCTGTTTCAACTCAGTTTAACGTATTTCAACGAACATAACATCAAAAATGGCAGCCAGTACCGGCTTCACCTGTCACGGAGAAGGCTCAATAAATTGAGTGTAGATGCTGGCCGGCACTCAATTTTTTGAGCGCCAGCTGACTGTCGTCTGTCGTGGCGCTCAATTTATTGAGTATCGCGGTCCCGAACGACAAGTGGCGCTCAAAAAGTTGAGCGTCTTTAGGGCATTTTCTTTCCAAAAACACCGATATAAATTATCACGGCGAGTGTTCGAGAAGAAACCTTGTTGCTCTCTCTTGCCATTGATACCTTATTTGGATACGATATTTGCCGTAGTGTGACGCTAGAGGCATTGTAAAATACCATCGTTTCGCCTATTCCTTCATAATGGGGCCCGCTCAATTTTTTGAGCGCTCAATAATTTGAGCTTTTCCCCCTTGTGCGTGGGACTGACCTACTCAAACACAACCCTCCTCAAGCGCCTGTCACCAAAGCAATCGGTACGCGATAGGGATAGCGCGTCGTAAAACCAGGTGCACATGCCACCACGGTATGGCAGCACTGCTATTTGTCTCGAAGCTGGCCAGACACTTATCTGTCAAGTCGACATCTCTGATCCGATGCATTTGAAATCCAGTGCACGAAATTTCCATGAAATGCAAATTATGCATTTGAAATGCAGAATACAATAAGAACAAGAATGATAAGAAATTTGACTTTTTTTTTGCATTGAGGAACTACCTACAAAAGGGTCTCAAACATAGCATAGAAGGTGAAATGCTTTACCCTCACATCTTCCATCTAGCCTTTGGCGTGTTCTTGATCTGAAACGTGACGATCAAAGTGTCTGCATTAGCTTAATTCTACTGCGGGTGATAATAAATATCTAGCACCTAAACAGGCCTAAAGTATAACTCAACAATAAGTCGCATAACAGGATGAAAGCAGAAGAAGAAGTCAAAGTTTCGCAGATTTCAATGATTATTCAAATATCACTTTCAGCGATCCCAACGTAATTACTTAATGATTTCAAAACGGCCGAATCGGTTAACAGTGTCGGCGATCATCCACACGGTCTGACATAATATCTGAGACTATCAAAGTCAGTCTGGCCGCATGTGTGAGATCAACCTGAGCTCTATTCGGTAGCTGTTTTTTTTATCAGCATGCTGTCGATTTTTCCCATATAAGGAAGTTATTGCTGACCCTTCTTGGCCTCTCATTGGTCAAATGAAGAGACCACGCGAATTTGACCAATGAGGAGCCAAGAAATAGCAGCATGCTCGTAGCCTGCTGTCTGCTAGTGGTGTCAATCGGAACTTATATCTTCGGAATTCCGATTTTGTCCAATGTCCAATTCGGAATTCGGTTGGACAATGACAGCAGGCTTTGGACAACTTTGGACATCCCTTGCTACACCTCAACATTTTTATAAAGTAGGTAATCGTGTTTAAAATTGATTGGTTATTAGAAAGTTCAGCTTTCGATATGATTAACACTTTTGAGCTAGTAACGATACATTAAAAGCAAATTAAATAACAGTGTTGAGTGTAAACTATTGCGTAGATGTCGGACATCTTTGGGCAAATGGCTGGCTTGGACATTTTTGGACGGACAGCCGACGTAAATATTGAACATTGGACGGACATTGGACATACCTTTTTTGAAATTGACACCACTACTGTCTGCTGATAAAAAACTGCGACCGAACAGCGCCCTGGTCAATGGTCCAGAACCCTGGCAGGCTGGCCCGTACTGTACGCGGCGTGATGACCCGGAGCGCCATCCCCTCAAGGTGGCCCGCGGAGGTCAGGCTCGCCTTTAACATACAATGACGGTATATCATAACCATTTGGCGAATGTTCCACTGCGGCGTTGACAGCCTCTCAGGCGCTGCTGTGTGTACTAAACGCGTTTGTTTTGTCTATTCGGCGGCTGCATCAGGCCAAACACAGACTTATTGCTCACAAACATTTCCAAACTCGTTGACGACTTATCACGTCGTCAGTTTAAATGGATAATTCAGATCCTCCGCCCTCGGAGAAAGCTATCCACCTCTGGAACTCGGTCAGCATTGGCTGGCGACACAGTCTGGCGGCTTGGGACGTGGACACCCGGTCATGGCACTCGATGGACGGCGGTCCCCGACCCCCTGTGTCCCTCGTCCGTCAGAATTATAGCCAACGTCCTCGTCGATTGGTGTCGCTCCACCACGGCCTTAGCGAGGACGATTTGGGGCACCCGGCCCAGCATTATCTGTTTTCCAGTCGTCTCCCGGTTCTCCGGCGACACAACGCTGCTGTCGCGAGTTAGTTAAAGACTGAGTGTCCGCCGACATACCTACATCTAGAAGTCGGGCAGCATCTACTAAATAACAGATTGAGCCGCAAAGAATGCCTGCCGCCAAGTGAACTGCAACCACCATTGAGTCTGGGGACAGGTCACGTGCTGGGTCACGTGATCAGCTGACACTGGTGTACCCGGGGCGGGTCTGACTCCAGCCGGTCCGACGAGGACAAGAGCAATACACAAACGCTGGACGGCAAGGTATTAACGTCCAGGCGCAGTGCATGTCCCATCTCATACAGTCTCAAGCAGTTGTAACGACGTCAATATCTGTTATGATTAATTGTGTCAAAAAGATAAGACCCGTCAGAATATGACTGAGTGTGTCTCAGAAAATGGTCATTAGGTTAGTTGCTAGTCAGTTGCCCCAGGAGAGTCTCACCTGCCGAAGTCGGCGGGCAGCGAGGTGAGCGACATGTCGTTCAGTCCCAGTATGGTCAGGTTACGGAGGTGCACGAGCCCCTGAGGAAGCCTGCGGGAAAGTCGTTCTTAGGTCATTTCACATTCCAAGGCCCATCTGGCTCGACCCCTGTGATAGGTGCGTAGTGACAGCAAGCAGATGGCCTCAAAAACTTGCAAAAATTACATGCTTAATGTCCCAGCTAGTATAAAGGTCATGCTTAATGTCCAAGCTAGTATAAAGTTCATGAAAAAGGACTTTGGAGTCTAATTTTCCAAATCCTGACATTTTGAAAAATCAGCTCATAGCTAGCACAAGATCTACTTACCTCGTGATGGGATTGCTGCTGACATCGAGAACTTGGAGGGATTTGCACTTGATGATCTCCTCAGGAATGTCAGGTACATCTGCCAAGTCACAAGTGGTGATAGAGAGAAAACAAAGGAGGAAGGGGCAGGGAGATGAAGAGGTAGGTATTCTGACACAGGCCATGACAACTTACTGAGGTCCGATCGCCAAGCATACTTCTTGCCATTAGTGCTTATTGTCAAAAAGGCAAAACAAAATACAGTCAACAGACACTGGACACAAACACGCTGCAAACGTGAGAGTCATATAATTCATAGCTCCATCAGCCATATTACAAAGCATGCACTACCCCAGCAATGAAGTGCGACCTAAACAAGCTGATGGTCCTCTTCAATATTCTAGAATAAATCCTGTATCTCAGCCTGGTCAGATAGGTAGAAACTGAGCAGTAACCTGATGTGATACAGTAACATACCATTTCTGGACACATCCAGCTCAGCAAGATGTTCCAGGTACATGATCTCGGAGGGAAGCCTCTGAATCTCATTATCACTCAGACCAAGCTTCCTAAGCTTCGTGAGGCGAAAGAAATCCTGAAAAGCAAGGCAAAATGTTATTAAATGTGCTCAATGAAGTTACATCGATATAGGTACTTTGCCACAATTACCTGTTGTTTGCTCAAAGATACATCATGTAGGTACAAGTATTTCAATACATCAAGGATAGGATGAGGGATATTGCTTGATGCAGAGGCCTGTTCCACACACAGCAGAATATTTGGTAAAACTGTAGACAAAGTAAGATGAAGATAAAAAACATAGGCTAGCCTGACCTAACCTTACCTGCTGAACTACAGCCATGAACCTACCGACCTTCAACCTACCAACCTAAAGCCAACAACCTACCGACCTACAAACTACCAACTTAGCAAGTGTGGCATACTTACTTGAACTTCAGCTACACATATACCGCAGAAACTGCCATCTGTGTCAACTGATTGGCCACCAGCTGAGCCCTACCTTTTTACCACAAGAGCTGTGGCGGCCGCAATAACTTTAATAGGGCCCCCAATTAACACCTTTAACTGCGTAACCTGTGTAACATTGCTGTTAGCTAGGTACTTCTGCCGTATAAAGGCAAAACCCATTATGTTTGTGTGACCTCTGACCTGAGGGAATGGCCTCTGACCCGATATAATGGTTTTGGCCTTTGAACGGCGGACCTGGACCTGCTCAGACGTTAACCAAAGTTGAAACATTTAATCTATATGCTCACCTTTGATAGTTCTCTTATATGATTGGCATCCAAAAGTAGTTCTTCCAAGCTTCGAGCATAGCGAATTATATCGTCAGGAACTGAAGACAGCGAACTGTGCCGCTTGTCAATGTATTCAACCTGACGGTTGCATCCCTTAAACAATGGAATACACCGGAACATGCTTCTTGAATTGGACTTAATTTCTAAGATATCATAATATAACACTTCTTTGCCATTCCAATCGTCAGTCAATTCACTCCAAAGGCACCTATTTCACGCTATTCGACTAATATTTTAACAAATGAGGGCGTGTTCCACCCTAAAGTACACTATGTTTACATGCTACAAGCCAGTGGCTTTTTTTTTTTTTTTTTTTTTTTAGTGGCCCTAACTTACGTTACCGGCCTCGCGAGGAGGGCGGCGACCTAACTACGCCGCGCAAAACAAACCGGCCGTCCTAACTAAGACCGGTGGCCACTTTTACAGCAAGACAACATGGGAAAACCCATATCCATGTACTATGCCATGAATATGGGAAAAAACCCATGAATTTACGTTAAGACACATAAATGACAGTGAAACTTACCGGTAAATTGATGTTTGTGAAGGGAGGGAAGGAGGAAGTTTGTGAATGGTAAGGTTACGAGAGTTTGATGACAGGAATGGTTTGAAGAGTGGGGGATATGTCGCTGGGAGGGATGGGGTTTGTGAATGTTTAAGCGTCACGATGAAAGGAATGGTTTGGAGGATGGGGAATCTGTCGCTGCTGCAGTTGGCGGCCGACGGTTGTCTGTGGTCGTTCAACCCGGCCGCCGCCGCTGTTCAGCGGCCGGGGTCCGCTGGTGTAGCTCGCTGGGCCGCTGAGCCTCTAAGCCTGCTCCAGCGGCAGGAGAAAACCCGTCTGCCACCGAAGCTCTGTGTTTCGGCACCAGCGAAAAACCCGACCCATCCCGTATCACAAGTCAGCCTGGTGGTAGCGAAACGGGCGCCTGCTAACAGTCAAGGCCGTTAAAGTAGCTCTGAGTAGGGTGATGTTAGGACGAAATCAAGTACCAGGTTTGTCAATGTTGTGTCGTCCCCGAGAAGCGTCGGGAGGTCGTTTTTAAGGTGTTGTACCGCAAGATAGTTAGTGATGTGTCTTCGTTCGTGATGCAATGCCGTGCATGCGATCAAAATGTGCTCTACGGAGATGCGTGTGTCGCAGGTGTGGCAAATCGGAGGGCCCGTCCTATCAAAAAGGTGGCCATGGGTGAGGCGAGTATGACCACACCTCAATCTGGCCAGGGTCACCTCGCGTATCCTGTCTGGTTGGTTACATGTGACCCATGTTCTAAGTTCTCGTTTGATCGCATACATATGTGCAGCATGATGTTGGTCCCATTTGCGTTGAAGGTACTCGGCGAATTTGATTTTTATCATATGAATAGCGTCCCCTTGGGCCATAGGTTCCACAACTGGATCAGGTCGCATTGCAGCCTCCTTTGCGAGGACATCCGCACGTTCATTTCCTGCAATACCGTAATGACCTGGAACCCAAAGAAGGGTCACATGCTGGCCCTCATTGAGATCTGATGTGATCCTGAGAATATTGTAGATACCGTGGTGGGTAACATTATCGGTCCTTTCCAGTGCTTGAAGAGCGGATTTCGAATCAGTACAGATGGTTGCCCGATCAATCTTTTCTGCCTTGATGTGCTCCATAACTTTTTCGATTGCGTGAACTTCGGCACTAAAGACTGTCGTAAATTCTTGAAGCCGGGTCCCAAACCTAAGCCCAGGGCCGACGGCTGCTGAACCTATCTGATTTTCGTGACATGAGCCATCTGTGAAGAAAAAAGCAGAGTCGCAGTTGAGCTCTACATACTCCTGGAAGAGCATTTGAGCTTCCACCGGAGGTATACTGGTCTTCTTATAATCAAAAAGAAATTCAATGGATAGGTCTTTGAGGAGCCAAAATGGAATCATAGGAGGATTTAGAGTAACTTCAGTGCGCCTAATGTTTAGCAGTTGATGAGCTTGCTCAAGGCACCCGGGTAGAAAGCACGATCTACGCAGTGGGCGTCGGGTTCTTGGTTTCCTCGCCTCCATTGCTGGTACCGCAATGTGATTTCGAACACTTTTTGCTCTGTAGTAATAGCGGAGGAAAAGAAAGACGCGTCGGTCATCAAGTGCTGGAATGCCGGTATCTGCACGAAGCGCAAGAACTGGCGATGTGCGAAAAGCCCCAGTTAGAAGTCTCAAGCACGTTGATTGAACGGCTTCTAGACGTTTGCATAAACTGGGCGACAGTGTGCTAAACAGATAACAATTGTACTCAATCGTAGATCTGATTAGCCCAATATACAACATTTGCAATGTTTTCCTGTCCGCACCCCAAGAAAACCCACATATGCATCTTAGGACATTGATTCGTTTAATACAACGTGCTCTTAGGTGCTCAACGTGTTGACGGAAGGTTAGATTAGTATCCAAAATGATCCCTAGAAATTTGTGTGACGTGGAAAAAGGTATTTTAATCCCATCGATGTGTGGGGATCTTTCAAGCGATGGACGGGGTCCACGTTTGAAGACCATCATGACTGATTTTGGTGCTGACAAAAAGAATCCCCATTTTGTGCACCATTTAACGCAGTGATCAACCACTGTTTGCAATATAGAATAAGCCTGTTTGTAGTTTTTGTGGGATACCCATATTGCTATATCATCAGCAAAAAGCGAATAGCGGACAGAAAATGTTAGAACACGTGGCAGGAGTAGGAGCATATCGTTCAGGGCAATCAAGAACAGCGTAGGTGACAGCACGCTGCCTTGAGGGACGCCATGTTCCATTACAAAGTCGTCAGAAAGTGTCGCTTGGCAACGAACTTTGAAAGTTCGGGGTTTTAGGAAATTTTGAAGAAACGCAGCCAAATGGCCTCTGATTCCGATTGAGTGCAGCTTATAAATTATCGTCGAACTGTGTACCTTGTTGAAGGCTGACATTAGATCTAGGAAAATAGCAACAGTCGGTCGCCTATGTTCCCAGTTTACCTGGATGTCCGAGATAAGGCGAATGATATTGTCTGCCGTACTACGATTTTTCTGAAAACCGCTTTGACATATATCAATGCAATGGTTGCTCTCAAGGTAAAATCGCAGGCGCCTGTTTACCATTCTTTCGAAAATCTTGGAGACACAATTGGTTAGTGAGATTGGGCGATACGAATTTGCGTCGTGCTGGTCTTTGCCGGGTTTGAGGATAGGTATGATTATACTTTTAAGCCATTCATCCGGGAAGTTGTCCTCAGTCCATAGTTTGTTGAATGCTATCAGTAGTGTGGAAAGGTTAAGTTCGTTCAATTTTGTGAAAAAAGAATATGGAATGGAGTCTGGTCCTACCGAAGTTTTAGTGCTTGCCTTTGCTAGGGATAGTTTAAGTTCTCTTAGGGTAAAAGGAGCATTGTATGGTTCAGAGTTTGCTCGACAGGTTAACGAAAATAAACCAATGAACGCTCACGAAAGCGTGACGCTGAGTCTGATTACTTGCGACGCTTCGGTGGCCCTGCCAAGATTCACGGTCATAGATGCTACCCCTTGCTTAGTTGCTACCAAGATTCTTGTTGCTACCAATATTCCTATAGGTCAAGATAGGCCCTGCAATGGCTGCGGTCATTCACCGGCTCCAAGAGGCTAGACGGGCCAATCTTGGAGGCTGTGCGTCGGTCTCTGATGGCCCCCGGGGCGATGCCCGCACCGTCCGATGCCCGATGCCCGTCTATCGGCGCCCTCCTGACCGTCTCGCGTCGCCGCGTCCTTATGTCTCTGTCCACCGTGCATCCCTCGACTGTTCGGCGCCCTTCTAGCCTCTCAGCGCCCCTGGACCATATAACGTTTTCAATCACTCGGCGACTTTATAGAATGGTGCCCTTTTCACCAGGGGGCAGGGGCGCGGGAACTATACTTTCAGACTGTGGGGGCACACCATGATAGAGATCAACCTAGGGTACCCCCAAATTTAGTTTTCTCGCCGGTTTTAGGCCACTTACTTTTCATCCCTTGGCTTTTTCAACAAAAAAGGGAAACATTTGCAAAAAAAGTGCGGTATTCCGTCTCAAAGTTGTGGGGGCACCGCCCCCCCCGGCCATAGAGTTGGGGGGGGGGGGGGCAAGCTGCCCCCACTGCCCCCCCCCCGGTTCCCGCGCCCATGCTTTTCACGGTCTCACGGCGCCCTCGTAACCGTCTGGCGCCGCTACGTCCCCATCAACTTAGCATTATCTGACTGTGTGGCGCCCTTCTGACATCTCTGCGCCACTGGATCATATAACATTTTTAATCACTCGGCGCCCTTCTGGGAGAATGGCGCCCTCGTCATGGTCTCACGGCGCCCTCGTAACCTTCTGGCGTCCCTATACCCTACGGCTACGTTCCCACCAATTCAGCGCTACAGCTGTTCGGTGTTAACTGGATGGCGCCCCTCTACATTTTTTTTTAACACCCTTCCGGTCACTTAACGACCTGACCTGACATGACCTGGGGTCTAAAATTTCACACATTGTCCAAAATTGATGTACAAAAAGTTACCCCAAGCGGCGCGGCGCGTAGCGCCGCGGTTTTTTATTCACACGCAAAAAACGCGAAAGGGTGGTAACATATGCCCCCCGCCCCCCCCCCCCCCACTGGGGCGAAGGTTAAATTCGGTGTTCAGGCTCCCATATAAAGAATACCTATCCGTTGCGCCCCCAAACGGCCTGGCGCCCCTACAGCTGGGCACCCACAATCATTTTAGGAAAATTACACTCCTGCCCCAGTCTGAATTCTGATGAAAGTAGGGGAAGTTGGGGGAATGCCGAATACTTTTTTTCTGACGCCCGTAGCACGCAAGGTAGACAACAAAAGCTATTCTTGTTGGCGTCATTCGAGAGGCCAGTCTTTTGCCTTTCAAACATACCAGGCGCATTTGATGAATTCGCATACCGTTAAGCGCAAAAACTAAAAATATCAAAGAAGTGACTTTCGGCGTTGCCCCGGACTGCGGGGAAAGCCGAAAATGGGAGAAATGATCTACGAGAATGCCGAAATTAATGTTTTGCTATTTTATTATCGCAAATTTTATCCAGAATTCGTCAAAGCTGACACGCGTTTTAACCCGCGCCCTGCTGGGGGGGGGGGTGTTTGAGCACCCCCCTTGTGGTTTTTCGCAAATATCTCAAAAACGGCGGCGCGGAGCGCCGCCGTTTTTGGTACACCTTATCATACATCAATTCTACACATGTTGTGAAAATTTCAGACCAAGGTCATTCAAGGTCAGGTCACCAGGTCACTTGAAGTGACCTCACCTCATAAAAAGTTTCAATGTCTGTCATAGCTACACAGAGTGACCGATCGCTTTGAAACTTTCAGCGATTGCTAAGAGCAATAGCATGTACAAAATGTATATCTCAGAATTTTTATATCGATGACCTAAGGTCAGGTCAATTTTGCGACCTCCCCATTATAAGTCAATGGGAGAAAATTGAAATGCGCCTCTTTTGGACGAAAGATATTATAAACACTCCCAAACACTGAATTACAAGTGGTTTAGACACACTGAACATGAAAATGGTGTCCGTGACCCCTGTTTATGCCCTGAGGTCATCTTAGGTCACGAATGGTATCTAACAGTTTTTCGCAAATAACTTTTGATAGAGGCATGCTAGATCGATGAAAACGCCTTAGATGTGTTCAGCTCGACGATACGGATCGACTGATATGCAACATGACCCTTTCCGGTCAGGTCATGACCTTGACCTGAGGTCAAATTTTCAAGTTGACCTTTCAAGGTCAAGATATAGTTCATTCGATGCGTCTTGACGAGAGGAACACGATGCCGGTAAAAGTAAGCTCGTACAAGGCTTGGGTCAAAAGTTGTTGCAGAAAAACTGTTTCCGAAAAAATCGGTTATTTTTGCAGTTTTTGCCCCCTGCAGCATAGGTGTAGCAACGTATCTCTTTGGTGAAGGATACCTTTCACCAAAGTTTCAGATTGGTGAAGGATCCTTCACCAATCTTGGACAATGCAAGGGAGCAGGGTCTTCACCTACCTATGCTTAGAACTACCGTAAAGTGGGGCTATTTGAGACAGTGGGGCTATTTGAGACAGTATTTAAAATCGCTATAAAATGAAGAGCGTTTGATTTTTATGTGATATTTTTGCTCAGGAAGGTGTGGAATCGAGCAGTAAATCGCCTGAGCAAAAATTAAGCATAAATTTCAAACGGTTTTTATTTTATAACAATTTTAAATACTGTCTCAAATAGCCCCACTGTCTCAAATAGCCCCACCCTACGGTACTGGATTCGACGGTTGATCAAATGTCTGTTTTTTAACCCGCACTCGGCTGGGGGTCCTGGATTTCCACGCCCTGCTGGGGGGGGGGTGTTTGAACACCCCCCTTCTAACTCGGCTCCTGGGCCACGTAGCGATACGCGGAAGGCGGCGTTCGGAAGAGCGCCAAAAATAATGACGAAATCACTTCAGTCACTTTTTTGGTCAGGTCAAAGGTCAGGTCACCAGAGGTCATTGAAGGCAAAATTTCGACGATTTCCAGGTCAAATGTCGACAATTTCCAAGAAGCCAACGCATAGCTCGGGAACCAATAGAGCTACAGCGCCACGGAAAAGCGCATTCGATAGCCCTATTAACGCCCTTTCTGCAAGTAATTCGCTCAGATTTGACCTAACGTCAACGGTTTTGCCTGCAGGGGGCAAAAACTGCCAAAATAGACGATTTTTCGGGAACAGTTTTTCTGCAATAACTTTTGACTCAAGCCTTGCACGAGCTTTCTTTTACCAACATCGTGTTCCTCTTGTCAAGACGCATCGAATGAACTATAATTTGACATTGAAAGTTCAACTTAAAAATTTGACCTCTGGTCAAGGTCATGATTTGACTGGACATTGTCATGTTGCATATGTAGGGATGTAGGAATTTCGTATTAATGTGAACATATGCTCGTAGAAATTGTAGGGATGTAGGAATTTAACGTTGTTCGTCCGTTTGTTCCTTATGTAGGGATGTAGGAATTTCGTATTAATGTAAACGTATGCTTGTAGAAATTGTAGGGATGTAGGTATTAATGTGAACGTTGGTCGTCCGTTTGTTCCTCCGTTGTGCTCGCGTCCGCGTCGAGGGTTAAATCGTGGAGGTCAGCGTGACGGTAACCAAGCGCCCCGGTTGGTCGGCCTTAGCCTCGGGCCGGCTGACGGGGGGCGTTTCCACCTCGAGCCCGGTACATAAGCACAGCGAGAGGAGGAGTCGGGGCTCAGTGTTGGCCTGCCGAAGTGCTGTGCTGCGCTGTGCCCGACTACTCTTCTGCTGCTGGCTCTCCTGGCTCGAGGTAGGTTCCCGTCACGCAGGGATTGTCGCGGGCTCACGGACATCCCTTAGTTAGGATAGGAGCACCTGGGTGGAGGATTAGGTAGTTTCGCGCGTCATTTGTCGTTAGGGTATTGGTAGGGTAGTACGCGGAAATTATATTGTCATCTCTCTAGCAGTCCTTTATTATGTTCGGTATTTACAATAAATGGGGTTCGAATTGACCAGATGCTTTTGGAGACGGGTTGAGTCGGAGGAGAACGGAGTTTGAGCGGAGTCAGATTCACTCGGTACCTTAGTTAGTCATCAAGGCTCAGGAGCTTAGCTCCAAACCCACGAAGGGCGCGCTAAAAACCGCGTGTGCTCCAAAATGGCGGAGTTATTCACCTGAACCACGATGCATAGTTTAGTTCAATTAGATTAGAGGACAGTGGCCCGTGTGGCAGACGGGGTAAAGGCTGGTGACGTCCCGGCCTAACACTGCTCCTGTAGAGTAACGTAGAGAACCGGAGGGGAGGTAACGAAGGGCCTACAGGACCGGCCTAAGCCCCCCTCACATAATGGTGCTAATCGGCCGGGAACGTTCTTTCAAGTGAAATTCGGCTGAACAACGTTTTTCTCCCGGTAGGTGTCAGGCACGCCATTAGGTACGTAAGCCTTAACCTGCATTATCTAGTGAAACGCCCTGCCCGTAAAGTCGCCGGAATCGCTTGTTAGTACGTGGTTTTGTAAATCTTAAACTGTTTAAACAAACGGCTAACAGTAAGTCTAAAAAAACGTTTTTCATTCTTGCTGGTATGAGGATACGCCGCTAACGTAAGACTTAAACTGCATTTGGCGAAACGGCCTGCTGTAAATCCAGTGCGCTTGCTCAGTACGTGATTTTGTAAATCTTAAACTGTGTAAATCAGACGGCTGCAGCTGTCAGACGCCCCCACCGAATTGATCTTGAAAGAACGGTCGATTGAGCCATTCTAAATTTATTCAATTTACTCCGCTCAATATCCGAACTTCTGGGAACAAACGAGCCAAGCCAGCAGCCAAAATTGATAGGCAAAAGTTTGCGATGACTGCAATAAAAATAGCAACACTAAGAAAACCGAAATGCAGCTTGCGAGTTGCAAATATGCTGTGTGAATGAGCAAATACGATATAGTTGACAATAGCCGTTTTTACGACGGCCATCGGGTACACATTTGGTTCACGATTGATCATAATTGAGGCAGATTAGATCAAATTAGGTTCAAGTTGTTTCTTCGTAGCTTTTAGCTAAGGTAGCGCTAATTGATTTCGTGCCTTCTTTGTCATAAATTCCAAATATTAAATATATTTGCTGTAAAGGAGATGTGGTACAGATTTGGTTAGATATAAATGTTCATTCGCCAAAATGCCCGTCGTGGAAACGGCTAATAGGGTTGAGTGTGAAGTGCGAATGTGCAGGGCGACTGTCTGGAATTGAGGATGTGACATGTGAGAGTTGAAATGTGGAGAATGCAACGGTGTGGGAGTGGTAAGAGTGCAGAATGAGAGGTGAGATCGTATCAAAATGAGAATAAGTCAGTCCGTTTGCTTGTGTGGTGATTGCAAGTGTGAGTGAAAGGTGCAAATGTAGGTATGTGCGTGAACTGATAGAAAGAGGAGGATGCTTCTGTGATACGGTGAGGTAACTGTCTGAGAATTACGAGTGTACCGAAAGAATGGACGAATAATCTGACATACGCATTACAGTGAAACGGGCGACACATTTCCTACTTGACGTTTACAAAAGTGTCCTTAATTAATCAAAGTCTGTTCAAAGTTGAAACCTTGTTATGTCTTGAAATACCCACGAAATTAAGGATTAATTGCACAAAATATAGAGCTTCTACATTCGTTTCTAGAGAGATGATCTTTCTTATAATTGACGCTTAGTTTACCGCGATTACCGTGATTTACAAAGATTTTCTCCCCGCACGATTTAGATGTTGTTGGTTGTCAAAGATTATTACAATTCATAAAGGTCAGATCCCTCGGATGTTTGGGAAACATTAAAAATTAGATCTTCCCGCGGCCGGAGACAAACAAGTTTTGCTCCTGGCACATGCCTTAATTGAATTATACTATGTAAATTCGCGTCTGGAGAAACACGGTATAATCAAATGCTGTGTCGATCCTTCTAATCACAAAGAGCCGTGTCAGCCAGTTAACAGAGAACTGCGACCACAAAAAAAAAAAAACACCCGAGACAGACGGGGTAAGAAGTGGTGACCTCCACATTTGTACTTTCACTCGCCACTTTTTGTACGGCAAGCAGGCCGCTCTCGATGCTGTTTTTGCGGCTGGTGGGACGTTTTTTATCGAATCGGCCATGGCCTCAAGGTTTGCGTCTAGACAGCGAGGATCAAACAAAAGTCACTGTTACTGCCTTAACTGAGGCACCATCCTTCGGCCATATGGAGACACAGTCTGTACAAAACCCATTTAAAGTCAACCGGCTTTAATCGATACTTCCATTCCGTAACTAATGCTGTGTAAAGTCTATTGTCATGCGTGATGTCGGGTGATGTAAAGAATATGCATAGCTGAGGAAATCTCTTAACGTGGCCGATTCAAATATAGCACACCTAATAAAGTCGAGCAACGAAATCCAGTTTGATCCGGTTTGCCGATTGTCAGGCGGCGTGCTCGTCAAGGGGCCGCAGCATGCCGGTTAACAAAGATCCACGACAAAAAAAACCGCCCCAGACAGACGGGAAGTGATGCTGTGACCTTCCAGCCGCTGGTGACACGGCCAGCAGGCCGCCCTCAACGCTTTTTTTTGCGACCAGTAAAGTGTTTAGGCGGGTCGGCCTTGGCTTTAGGATACGCATCACGGCAGTGAGGATCAGATCCAACACGACTCAGCCTGACCCTGAATGTCACCTCCAGGGTCGGACTCTCACGGCAAGGACGAAACAGGCAAAAGGGGGGTAGACCAAAGTAAAACACAAACAGAAACGGTCACCACCCACGGTCGTCGTTCTCACCAGACGTGTGCGATTACCGAGATGAAGCAGGCGATTGATGAAGCTCACATTGGTATAAGCCGGCTAAATTACGTCATAACTAGAGAGCGAAACAGAAGCATGCGGAACAAAATGCGTAATTTGTAGCAGCTATTTGCGAAATGCATTTATAATTTGGAATAACATTTATATGAAATTTATTGAAGAAGTTCATAATTGTTGGAACGATTCTCATGAATTTGTCATGCTTGTAGAGGTCTAGTTAGAGTTACACAAGCTAACGGCGGATCAAATATCTTATTTCAAAAGTCATTAATTAACAATGAATGCTTCGTGATCTTCATTACGCTGAATTAGACTTTGTAATGCGGCGACCAATTACCTAAGTATTCGGCATAATTGACATGTGCGAGAGGAACCGATTGTGGGGGTGCTGGCGAGTCGTTATATACCTAACCTAATTATGCCACGTCATCATTTAACGTGGCGTCCAGCCCGTCATCTGTGTAGCTCGCTTACTGGAGGGCGCTGTCTCGACCCAAGGTCACCACAGCCACTGAGATGACAAACACAGTGGGCCCAGGGCGGTGCACTCTGAACCCGAGCACGTTTGTGGCTGGCATTGTTTGGATTATTGGGACGATTGCTATCCATTCACGTTTGTTTGCAAATAGGGATTACAAATTCCCCGAACTCAGCAATTGGAGTCTCGGCAGCACATTAACATAAAAGGAGACGTAAACTAATTATGATTCAAAGAAAGTGAATGTGAGAGAGAGAGAGAGAATGACAGAGAGAGAGAGAGAGAGAGAGAGAGAGAGAGAGAGAGAGAGAGAGAGAGAGAGAGAGAGAGAGAGAGAGAGAGAGAGAGAGAGAGAGAGAGAGAGAGAGGAAGAGAGAGAGAGAGAGAAGAGAGAGAGAGAGAGAGAGAGAGAGAGAGAGAGAGAGAGAGAGAGAGAGAGAGAGAGAGAGAGAGAGAGAGAGAGAGAGAGAGAGAGAGAGAGCATGAAAAGGAAAGAGAAACACAATTCTGATAATTGTAGCTACTGAATCGAATTTCCAGGGTCTGTCCGACTCGATGGTAAATAACTCAAACCAACTGTCCAGCGCCACTCGTGGTGACGTCGACCCCGCCCAAACATCCCTGACCGCGGCAGACGAGCCAAGGACAGGAGACAAAAGGTCCATGGATCAGGCGGGAATGTTCACAGTAGGCGAAATTTAAACGGCAGAAAAGGTCCCGGGAAGCATGCGGGTTCCAACGAAACGAGCTTACAGACTTTGGGAAATTAATGTTCAGCCTTAGTAACGACATTCGGGCTGAACTACGAAAACTACACATTATCTAAGGTTTACAGCGATTTACAAATTACGACGGCGCATTGCTGCGCTGGAGTATTCATGGGGAACAGGTTAAAACTGACGTTGGCAATTTATAAAACAGCTCAAAGGCTGCGAAGTTAACGTAACTTTCAGTATAGCTAAGAGTAATAAATTACCTGCATTCAAGGTGGTAGTTCATAAAAAGTAAGCTGCACAATTATCATGCGCCCTTATGTGGCCTCCTTTCCACACCGGCTCAACGCTTCCAAAGGTGTTTTTTGTAAGTGCCACTTTTGGCACAGTGAAACTTGCGATCTCAAAATTTGCCGTTTGCCAAAAAGGAAAACGAGTCGTCGACAAACAAATAACAACGTCTATTCTTGAGTACGGGAAACGCATGACGCAAAACAAATTACAGCTGCCTTCACATGTAGGAACCAAATCAACTTGACACAGACCCGCGTGGTAGGCGCAAATGTCGCACTCGCAGCACAAGTAACAAAGACCTCACTGAGACTGAAGTCGGTGGTGAGCTTGGATATACGACGCAGGTCTACTCCTCCTCACCGCATCCCTGGCAAGACAAAAGTACAATGAGTGAGGAGGTAAATAAGCAGCAGACACAAAAAAAAGCAGTAACATCCAGAATATGTGCCTCAACCTTGCACTGACCTGTTAGTAACGCAAAGCGGCACGGATGGCGTCGAGGATGCGCCCCGTTTGGTTCGTAAGGGCACCTTCCAGGGCGGCATCGTCCAGGGATGGAAGAAGTCGGCCCAGCGACGATTCCACACGGCCCATCGAGCTTGTCTGTCCACAAGACCAGGCCCATCAAACGAAAAGGGAACAGTTTGGGCCCCCCGGCAGACAATAAAATTCATTAATCCAATCATTTGGGATTCATCATCCTGACAGATGGACTCACCAATTCGTTCATGTCCTGACTGACTTGATATAGCAAGTGGTACAAGCCACTCACAACCACTCCTCCCATGATCACGAGAGACACGACGAAGCACGCGCGGCCCCAGTGCTCGAGCATGCTTTCTCACGACACGACGACGACGTATAGTACCAAACCAACGGCGACAAGCAACAGCCGTCAACTAGATGGCTATCCGACGGCAAACCGCGACACGCTGGACCGAGTCACGTGATATGTCACCCGACACCCCGGCGGCCGGCGCCCCGAGTGCTCGGTCCGTAAATCATCGGACGCGATCCGTCTCAGGTTCGAACGGTGGCGAATTTCCACAAACGTGACCGCGGGCGGCGCCCTGAGCCTGCCAGCGACATGCCATATTTCGCTGCTCAGTGCTCACACTAGTTATCGCGCTTTACCTCTGTCACTGACAATACGCGAAATTATACGCATTGGAAACACTTTCAACTCAACCTAAAGGCAAGTATGATGAATCAGGTGGGTAAATGGCTGTTTCCACGACGGGTCATCTAACAATCGAGCCTGATTTAGGCAAATTCGCACCTAAACTGCACCACATGTGCACCAAATACGTACCACCATCGTGAAAACAGCTAATAGCAAGTCTCTAAAACCAAGGCTATTACAACCGACGGGCAAGTATACGTTTTGGCTCAAAATAACAGACAAAGGTGGATAAAAGTTGAAACATTTCGGCACGGCCAAAACGTTTAAATTGGGATGGCTATTCGGGAGCTCAGATCGATCGCGCCAGCCGTGAAGGCATGTCATACATCATGTACGGCTGACTTATGCCAGAGTGCCACCCGACAACCCAGAGGCTGCCCATTGTTTGCATCACGGCTGGTGCTGATTGGGATTTACCTTTGCATCTATCCTACATTTGCCTCCAAGCTATAATCAGTTATGTATCAAAAGGGACGCACGGGTGCATCAAAGGCTAAAGCGAATGTGATATTGGCCTAAATTGATGTTTTAAAAAAGGAAACAATGCAGGGATATGTCATGACTAAAGGTCGATGCAGTAACGTGTGTAATGTGTATGTGTGTATGATTGTAAATGTGTGCGCCCGATGTTGGATGTCTGCTTACCATTGAATGTCAGTGTGCAGGCATGACGAGAATGATCGGCTCCTCTTCGGCGGTCAGCCGACTACACTGGAGCTATGCCTGGTAACGATATTTAGTGTAATGTGTACCGTGTGCAATGGGTGGCGTGAGAGGTGTTTGTGTGTGTATGTGTATGGCCGTGTATGTATAGGACCCTAGTGTGGCACCCCGCTTATATGAGTATTTTAGTGTGCCAACAGATGGCTACCCGCAGCACTACCGGGCCAGCAGCTGACGGGAAAGGAACGTCACACCTGGGGACAACGCGGGGCGCGGCTGGGCGTCTCGCGCCTTACTGGCCACCGCGGCGACACGGCGCCTGCGTGGGGCGGCGCCGGTCCCGATCCCTGGACCGGTTGCTGCGGCCTCGGGACTGGAGGGCAGCGCCGCCGCTGCGCGACGGCGTACTGGCGAACTGGCACTTACAGACGACGCGACGGCAGCTGAGGTCGCTGCACCTGCAGAGGACGCTGCGCCCGAGACTACGGTCGCAGGGCACATCGACTGCAGATCCGGTGCACAGCGGCCGGAATCAATCGCGACGCAGTGTCGCGACGCTCGCGATACGCGCTGCGATGACGGTGGCGCTGAAGTGAATGAGGCGCCGCGACGGGACGGGGCGCTGAAGGAGGCGCCGCTACTGAAAAATGGCGCTAAAGGCGCTGTTGAATGTCGTGCTGAAGCAGGCGCCGCGACTGCAGCTGAAGTGAGATGGTGCTAAAGGAGGCATGGCTGCTGCAGGTGATGCTAAAGGAGGTACCACTGCTACAGGCGGCGCTAGATGAAGAAAGCGCTGCTGCTACAGGTGACGCTGAGCGAGGTGCCATAGCTAAGGGTGGCGCTGAAGGAGGTGTCACGACTACAGATGGCGCCGGATGAGGCGCTGCGACGGCCCGCGGCGCTGAAGTGGAAACGCTGAAGGCGCTGTTGAATGTAGTGCTGAAGCAGGCGCCGAGACTGCAGCTGAAGTGAGGTGGTGCTAAAGGAGGTACACTCGGGGGCAGATTGATGTTCCACAACTCTTTATCCACCGGGTTCCTATGGCTCAGCATTGGCAGCAGCCGCCTGGTACCGGTAGACTGTGCCGCTTCACTTACTTGTCAAGCGGCACAGCCTACCCACCCGTATGACACCGGTCTGGGTCGGTGGCTGGAAGGTGATGTGGGCCGCCTGTGACGTCAGCGCAGCGGTGAGGGCCGAGCCCGGAGGCATGGCTCGGGTCGGCGCGGCGCGGCGCGGCGGCTGGCGAGGGCTGGGGAGTGAAGTGGGGTGGGAGCACGGACATCGCGCGGCTGAGCGAGTGTAGTTAACTTTCGTGTCTCAAGGCGCCAATTATTCTACCTAACAATTGTCCTAAAGCAGTTGTTAAAATGTCCTATCCCCAAGACAGCGCCTATCATAATACTTGCAATGCACATTACGACACACTTAAGCGTGGCAATGGGACAGCCGATAGAACTTATGTCACTCGTGCATCGAGGTGCGGAGCTATATTTTGTATAACATATTAGTATTAAGGCCTTGATTGAGCAGATTGGTGTCTATTGTTTCGCACGGCAATCGTCCAGAGACGTGGGAGCTGGGGGTTATGAGTAGTGCCGCAGCCAACGCCCCAATTTAAAGCGATTATTACTGTTGCTCTAATATGTGGTCGCAGCCCCCCAATAGCAAACCGTTCCAACTTGTAGCCAAAAACTCGTCCACTCAGGGGGTTCGAACCGGGCTTCTCCCACCGGCCAATTCACGACACGAGCGTTCATCCACTGAGCTACCGAGAATGGTCCTCGCCTGCACAAAACAAAATGACATTGACCCGCTGACCGCCAATGACAGTATTGTGACATTTGATCGCGTTTGACCGCGGTAGGTGGTCGCTGGTTTCGGCAGCTCAGTGGATACACGCTAGCGTCGTAGGGTGACCGGTTGGAGAAACCCGGTTCGAACCGTCCCAGGTGCGCGACTTATTTGTTCCTAGATGGAACGGTTTGCTATTGGTGGCTGCGACCACACATAAGAGGAACAGTAAGATTTGTTTAAACTTGGGACGCCGCGCTATCCAAAAACCCCAGTTCCCACGTCTCTGGACGATTGCTGTGCGAAATAATAGACACCAATGAGCTCAATCAAGACCTTAATACTTATCTGTTAAAAACAATGTAGCTCCGCAACTCGATGCACGTGTGATATAAATTCTATCGGCTGTCCCAATGCCACGTTTAAGTGTGTCGTAATGTGCATGGCAAGTATGATGATAGACGCTGTCTTGGGGATAGGACATTTTAACAACTGCTTTAGCACAATTGTTAGGTAGAATAATTGGCGCCTTGAGACGCGAAAGTTAACTACACTCGCTCAGCCGCGCGATGGTCCGTGCTCCCACCCCACCTCACTCCCCAGTCCTCGCCAGCCACCGCACCGCGCCGCGCCGACCCGAGCCATGCCTCCGGGCTCGGCCCTCACCGCTGCGCTGACGTCACAGGCGGCCCACATCGCCTTCCAGCCACCGACCCAGACCGGTGGCATACGGTGTGGGTAGGCTGTGCCGCTTGACAAGTTAGTGAAGCGGCACAGTCTACCGGTACCAGGCGGCTGCTGCCAATGCTGAGCCATAGGAACCCGGTGGATAAAGAGTTGTGGAACATCAATCTGCCCCCGAGTGTACCACTGCTACAGGCGGCGCTGAAGAAAGCGCTGCTGCTAAAGGTGGCGCTGAGCGAGGTGCCATAGCTAAGGGTGGCGCTGAAGGAGGTGTCACGACTACAGATGGCGCCGGATGAGGCGCTGCGACAGCCCGCGGCGCTGAAGTGGAAAAGGCGCGACGACTGAGAGGCTGCTGGTCAACTACGGCCGGTGGCTGCAGTGTGCGTCAGCTGAGGGCTGATGAGCGGACCAGCCCGGCCGGTTGCCGCTATGCACCGTACGCCGGCTGGACACCGCTGAACAGGAACAGCGAACACTCCAGAGCGCTGCTACGATCGACCTGTGCTGCTACGGGCGTCCGCGGCCGGCTGTGGCGGAGTGCCGGACACCACGGCCTGCTGCTGCTCACGACTGCGGCCCGCACGACGCCATTATCGCGCTGCCGTGTGCGATCTTCGTGGTAGTAAAAGCTACCGATCACCAACGGTCACCGCCTACCTGAGGGCCGAGCTCACGCGCCCAGCGGCAGTCCGTGCCCGCTGCCGAGTGCCGCGCCGGCGCACCAGCGGACGCTACCCGTGCCGCCAACCACGTGCAGTGATAGGCAGGGCCTGGGCCTACGCTGTCCCACGCCGCCTCAGGCAGCGGTCGGACGACAGCAGCCGTGCCAGCTCAGCGCGCTGCCGTGTGCCGCGCCGGTGCAAAATCGGACACGCCGCCAACCACGTGCAGTGATAGGCCGTGCCTGGGCCTACGCTGTCACACGCCGCCTCAGGCAGCGGTCGAACCCAGCAGACGTGCCAGCTCAGCGCGCTGCCGTGTGCCGCGTCGGCGGACGATCGCACGCTACTCGTGCCACCAAACGCGTGCAGTGATAGGCAGTGCCTGGGCCTCCGCTGTCCCACGCCGCCTCAGGCAGCGGTAGGACACAGCAGCCGTGCCCGCTCAGCGCACTGCCGTGTGCCGCGTCGGCGGACATTCGGCCGCTACTCGTGCGGCCAGCCCGCACGCAGTGAAGTGCAGTGCTCGGGACCTCGCTGTCCCACGCCACTTCAAACAGCGGTCGAACAACCGTTGCCAGGTGCCCCACGGAGGGGCGAACGATCGCACGCTGCCCGTGCCACGAGCCCGCGTGCTGCCCTGTGCCGCGCCGGTTCGGACGCTACTCGTGCCGCCAAACGCGTGCAGTGATATGCAGTGCCTGGACCTACGCTGTCCCACGCTGCCTCAGGCAGCGGTCGGACACAGCGCCGTGCCCGCTCAGCGCACTACCGCGCCGGCGGACATTCGGACACTACTCGTGCCGCCAGCCCGCGCGCAGTGAAGTGCAGTGCTCGGGACCTCGCTGTCCCACGCCACCACCAACAGCGGTCGCACAACCGTTGCCGTGTGCCCCACAGTGACCGTTCGCACGCTGCCCGTGCCACCGGCCCGCGTGCGGCCCTGTGCCGCGCCGACGAATGCGGACACTCAGGCGATCAGCCTGCGCGCCTACAGCTGCCGAGCCATGCGAGAACCATGCTACCGTGTCATGCTTCGCCCCGCCCCCGGAGTAAGGGAATTTTTCCCCCCTAGCCAAGAAGGGGGTATTATGTAGGGATGTAGGAATTTCGTATTAATGTGAACATATGCTCGTAGAAATTGTAGGGATGTAGGAATTTAACGTTGTTCGTCCGTTTGTTCCTTATGTAGGGATGTAGGAATTTCGTATTAATGTAAACGTATGCTTGTAGAAATTGTAGGGATGTAGGTATTAATGTGAACGTTGGTCGTCCGTTTGTTCCTCCGTTGTGCTCGCGTCCGCGTCGAGGGTTAAATCGTGGAGGTCAGCGTGACGGTAACCAAGCGCCCCGGTTGGTCGGCCTTAGCCTCGGGCCGGCTGACGGGGGGCGTTTCCACCTCGAGCCCGGTACATAAGCACAGCGAGAGGAGGAGTCGGGGCTCAGTGTTGGCCTGCCGAAGTGCTGTGCTGCGCTGTGCCCGACTACTCTTCTGCTGCTGGCTCTCCTGGCTCGAGGTAGGTTCCCGTCACGCAGGGATTGTCGCGGGCTCACGGACATCCCTTAGTTAGGATAGGAGCACCTGGGTGGAGGATTAGGTAGTTTCGCGCGTCATTTGTCGTTAGGGTATTGGTAGGGTAGTACGCGGAAATTATATTGTCATCTCTCTAGCAGTCCTTTATTATGTTCGGTATTTACAATAAATGGGGTTCGAATTGACCAGATGCTTTTGGAGACGGGTTGAGTCGGAGGAGAACGGAGTTTGAGCGGAGTCAGATTCACTCGGTACCTTAGTTAGTCATCAAGGCTCAGGAGCTTAGCTCCAAACCCACGAAGGGCGCGCTAAAAACCGCGTGTGCTCCAAAATGGCGGAGTTATTCACCTGAACCACGATGCATAGTTTAGTTCAATTAGATTACAGGACAGTGGCCCGTGTGGCAGACGGGGTAAAGGCTGGTGACGTCCCGGCCTAACACTGCTCCTGTAGAGTAACGTAGAGAACCGGAGGGGAGGTAACGAAGGGCCTACAGGACCGGCCTAAGCCCCCCTCACACATGGATTTGAATTTTCTCCCATTGACTTACAATGCCTAGAGAGGTCCCAAATTGACCCGACCTTAGGTCACCGATATGAAAATTCCGAATTTTGTACATACTGTTGCACTTATCAATTGCTGAAAGCTTCAAAGCGATCCGTCACTTGGTTGATGAGCTATGGCATACATTGAAACATTTTATGATGTGTTTATGAGGTGAGGTCACTTGTAGCGACCTGGTGACCTGACCTTGAAGGATCCTGGTCTGAAATTTTCACAAAATGTATAACATTGATAGATAAGGTGCCGCCGTTTTTCAGATATCCGCGAAAAACCGCAGGGGGGTGGGTGGGTGTTCAAAAACCTCCCCCCCCCCTCCCAGCAGGGCGCGGGTTAACACACTTTTGCCCCAGTAGTCAAAATTCCTTAGCCGAGGCCCTGATTTACATCTTGCTGTCATGGCAAGATTCACAATTCAATTTTAGGCAGGCATTGAAAATTTGACGTTAATGGGATGATAAGGGCGTAAGATATCTGCGAAAAACAAGGGGTTGGCGAAATTCGCCCCCCCCCCCCGCTTGCACTGTGCGTGTTGGTTGGCACGGTCCTGTCCCTTTTCATAAGGTTCAGGTGGCATCCTTCACCAATATCTTTGGCGCTCCTACACCCATGCCCTGCAGGCAAAACCGTTGACGTTAGGTCAAATCTGAGAAAATTATTCAGAAAGAGCGTTAATAGGGCTATCGAATGCGCTTTTCCGCGGCGCTGTAGCTCTATTGGTTCCCGAGTTATGCGTTAGCTTCTTGGAAATTGTCGACATTCGACCTAGAAATCGGCGAAATTTTGCCTTCAATGACCTCTGGTGACCTGACCTTTGACCTGACCAAAAAATTGACCGAAGTGATTTCGTCATTATTTTTGACGTTCTTTCGAACGCCGCCTTCCGCGTATCGCTACGTGGCCCAGGAGCCGAGTTACAAGGGGGGGGGGTGTTCAAACACCCCCCCCCCCCCAGCAGGGCATGGAAATCCAGGACCCCCAGCCGGGCGCGGGTTAAGAGCTTGAGGACGCTTGGTGCACACTGGAAGTTATAATTGTGTGATATAATAAGAAAAGGCCAGGTAAATCATTCCTTATGGTAACAGGCCGTTGTGTCGGTTAAAAGTGTAATTTGTGTGACTAAAAATACGCGTTGCTATTCTACAGCGGTAAAGTTCACGTAGCGCGTGCCTTAACGCGCGTAATTGCACGTTTTCGGCATTACCCCAGCCAGCCATACTTTCATTTGCAGGCCCATAACTTTTCAACGTGCTGTATAAATTTCAAATAGGCAGCACACTTATGCAAAGACGTGCTGAAGATTACTTGACCGAATTGACCAGACAAACGGTAGCATAATGAGTAGGAAATGCAGCTTCGAAGGCGCATGTAGTACAAAGGAAACGTACCTTGAAAACGCTCTTGGCGCCCTCACAGCCGAAGTATTCCGAATGACGACTGGCAACAAACATGCGATAATTGGTAGTCACTTAAGCTTCAGAGCATCCCTGACAGGTGGCATCCATGTCGTACGGTTTTCGAAATATCTAGAATTTCGGCTTTGCCCCAACTCCGGCATTGCCCCAACTTCCCCTACCTACTTCCCGCGCCCCTGCACTGCCTGAGGGGCCCAGACGCGTGTTTGACACGTATTTCTCTGTTTCCAACCAAGTACGCACCTACGGGCGCTACCCGGAGAATAACCGAACCAAGAACAAAACAAACCTAACCTGACCTCAGGCCTCAGGGGTGCGGGAAGTATTTTCAGACGGGGGGGTGGGGCACCATATAGAGATCAGCCTAGGGGATCCCCAAATCTAGTTTTCTCACCGGTTCTAGGCCACTTATCACCCCCATTCGATTTACCGCTATGCAATTTCACTATACCTACCCTTGTTGAATATGATGACCCCAATTCCCAGCCAGCAATTCGCTTGGGCTAAACTATGGCAAACGTCGGGCAGCTTGGGCTTAGCTTGGGTTTGCCCACTTCGATCAAAATCAATGCATTTTTTACTTGGGCTGAGCTTGGGCATGCCGCAGCTATGCCCGAGTGTGGCCAGCTGCAGCTCAGCCCGACATCCGCCCGCGCACCCAAAGCAGGCTCAACTTGGGCGGAGCGCGGGCTGATCAAGCTGGCTGTCTCCTTTGGCTAACTGGAGTAAAGCCGGAGTTATGCCATACTTGATCGGCTGTTCACGCATGCGCATTTCTGCGCCAGTCACGTTTTGCTCCGGCTTACATCGGGCTACCGCCAATCGTCGCACAACTAGGGCTAAACTACGGCTGTCCGGAGCTCGCAGAGCGGGCATACCTCCGGCGGAGCATGGGCTTTAGTCGGCGTTTTTGTGTCATACGCCGACTTTAGCCCAAGCCCTAGCCGACTTTAGCCCGACTAAAATCTCGGACAAGCCGCACTTTAGCCTGCTTGGGCCCGGAGTAAAATTGCTGGCTGGGAATTGGGAGCCCGGTAACCTTAAAACGTTTTTTTTTTTTTTGCCTGCTACGGCAAGCCCGTCCGTGCATTGACACCGGCTACTTTTTCAGGCTTTTTTCCAGTTCCTTTCCCGCGGAAAATATTGGAAATAAGGAGAATGGGACTACGAGAATCACGAATATCCAATTGGTTACACTACCTTGGTATTCAAGTTCAAATTCAGTGCCAGATCACGGCGCACCAAAAGTGGTGATTCTCAAAATTTTGGCATCAACATGTTGTCGCCACACATCGAAAACAGATTCTACAGAGATCTAGCTCAATTAGGTCAGTCAAGTTCAAAGGACCGATAACTGCAAAGTAGCTACTCTAAGATATTGCCACCATTCCATTAAAGAGTTCAGTGTACCATTCCTTCAGCGCAGCGTTATTTTAACACACAGACCCATGACTCCTCGTCTTGGATAGGTATCTAGTTATCTACCTATAATGGCGCTGAAGCAGTCAACAGACGAAACCGGTCCGCCAACAAGTAATTTTGCATTGTGGTTATCCCTGTAGAGTGTAGGCCGTACGGTCCTATTTTCGATACAATAGTTGCATAGGAATAGGTACAATAGGTACAATAGTTAAAGGACAGCTGCAATGGGCGAAGATGACAAGCTAACCTCTAGCGGTCACCGAGGTTACCTGAGGTCACGACATTCATAATGTTCAGATAGTGTACGGCGAACCGACTCTTATAGTAGCGGTTTCGTCTCGATCCGCCCAGTACTTTAAGTACTGTTTAGGATCGCTCATAAATGGAATACATTAACAAGCGACCTCTTATGGCTACCGAGGTCACCCGAGGTCATTTTAATTTTTATACGAAACGGCTTGTGAAATCACACATACGGAGAATCGACTCGCGGCGATTTCCTCTCGATCGGTACAAGTCATACAAGTTTATGCTCATGGTGAGTTTGGTAAAGGATGGATGCAATACGCAAAAACGACAATTTGACCTCTCGAGGTTACCAAAGCCACCTGCAATCAACATATTCAGAACGGTGGATTAAATTGCATGCGGAGAATCGACCAGTGGCGTTTTCGTCTCGATCGGTCCCCAATGACATCAGGTGATCTCAATTGCCTAGAGAGTTCAATTAAACTTTCCGCTTCAATTGCAGCCATACTAAGACGCAGCAACTAGACCGGGTTGATCAAGACGAGAAGTTGACGAGAACGCCACCAGTCTATTCGCCATAAGCGACTTCATCAGTCGTATAAAATTTGGCGACTTCAGAGTTCAGGTAAACTCGGTGACCTTGCGGGGCCTTCCAACTCATCCAGTTTAATTACACCGAACGGATATATCCCTAGGTAACGCCGACTGAACATTTTTGCGGTGGTATACCTGAGCATGTCATACAACTGGTGTTCGGCGATTGATATCCCAGTCTTCATATGACACATGTAGTTCCTGCTTTTGTGAAACGGGTTTAGGCTAACTTTTCGTTAGCCTAAACCCGATTTTCAATTTATTTTATTTTACCCTAACTTTTTGGATAGCATAAATTAAAACTAGTGTATTTTGATAGGAACAGCCCAGATCCGAGTTTATACTAACTTTGGAGCACGTTAGCCTAAACCAGATTTACCCTAACCCGGCCAATTAAACGATTCTGTTAGTTCATATTTTATCCACCAGAGTTTGCTTCATACTCAAAGGCCTTCCTCGTCCAGTAAAAGATCTGGCAGCGATGTGCCACGTCGATTTGGAAGCACGACTGAGCTACAATTTCGGCGCAGCTGTTTGCACGCCGGAATATCTTTGAGCGTTATTGTTGTTGCACGTGCAGTTTCAAGGATGGTGGTCGTTGTGTGTCTACAACAGGTAAGCTAAATATTGTTCTCCCTAATATATGATAGATAAGGTTAAGTAAACAGCCAGAAGAACTCCACCCACCCATATTGTTGTCACTTGTCTCCTTGTTTTGTTTTGTTTTTCCACCTACCTTCTTGCAAAAACTGCCTGTAGCTAGCTTGTGCCTGCCATGACATGACTAGAGTCCATACCGGTATCCCTTTTTGCTTTATCTTGGTGGCTATATAGTTGTGTGAAGATGGCGGATACTAGGCTCATGTGTTGTTAATGGTTGCATCACTTTTCATTTTGAAATGAAGGAGCAGGGCATTCTTACAATTGTAAAACTAACCATACTTTGTTGGAAGCTGTTCTGTTAGGTTGTGCATCAGTTGGGTAAAGGACAAGGCTCAAATCCAAATATTGATCGACCAATGAGAGGTTGGAGTGGGCAGGGCCATGACCATGTAACGAAAAAATGGATGTGATTTTGTGCATCCTAGCTTTCAAATGAAAAAATAAGACATTAGCAAGTTGTAATTCACACAAGGCCTGTACTCACTCAGCGCACAATTAGCTGGCGGTCCTAATGAAGTAAGTTGTGACTCAAGGCCAACCGACGTTTGATGGCAATTGCTGATTGACAGAAACGTGCCAGAAAAAGTGAGTAATTAAGAGATGGTAAATAGTTATTATTTGTATTAATTTGTTTACAATATTGTTAATTATAGCAAAATTAATTATTATTCAATAGTTACTATTTGTATTTATTGTTTTAAAAATAAATTTCTAAACTTTTTACATAGTGCCGATCCATTTATGGAATGGCCAGCTGATTGTCTGCCAAAGTGGACGCCCAGAACCTGCAAAAAACATCGTCATTTTCGGGTGAATGTGCGTACTTTCGTCAAGTATTACTCGTTAACTATCATTCCTTTGGTAATGGAAGCTTTTTCTCTTCAGTGGGTGTACTCAATACTGCAAGTATTGTCCCGTTACACTGAATGCACCCCGTCATAGCGGGGACTGCATTTATGCCCATATATGGTTATAGGTACAAGATCCATTTATTGATCGATCAATGTTTTTATTTCTGCCTCATAGTTTCCCCAATTGGCATGCTTCTTGTAAAACACTAATTCTGCCGTCCAAAGGCAAAAACTCATATGTCGGTTCATGACCTGACCCGACATATGCGGTTTTGCCTTTGGACGGCAGAATTGGCAGTGCTGCTAGCAGGTGGCAAAGAAAAATGATGAAGCTAACCACACACAAAAAATACAGCCAAAATAATGACTGTTTTTTATGCAAAACATGCTAAAAGACAATCAGGAAATTGATTTTTTATGGAGGCAATCTGGTGTCAGAATCAAACTATTGATTCCACAAACATTAGTTTGTGTTTTATTTTTGATAGTTTGGCTATTAACAAAATTGCATAGGCGTAGGAAAAGGAGGGGCCAGGTGGGCAAGTGCCCACCTACTTTTTGAGGTGGGGGCCGGGGGCTTCAGGGCCTCCTGTAAGGAATTTTTGCTGGAGGGGGGGGGGGGGGCAGAGGCTCAAGGAGCCAAACCTAGGGTTCCCTCAAATCCTGTTTTCTCATCGGATTTAGGCCACTTATTTTTAGTCATAGCCCTGACACGATTATCTTTTCTTAACTAAGAAAAATAAAAATAGTAGCCTATCTTATCCATGCTTTGATATTTATTTGTCACCCTTTCACATTGCCCGACCAGGTGGTTACAAAAATGAAATACAAAGGAAATACGAACCTCCCAATTTTAATGCTATCTTGCTCAAAATTTTGCGCTGAACCTGAATCCCCTGTCAGCATTTGGGGCCTGGGGGTAGGTCTGGTCAGGTAAGCTCAGGTCAACCAGTGTCCAGTAGCTAGCCTAGGTGTCATGCCAGGTAGCCAAAGTAGGTGTCAATCACCACTGAAAGGGAGCTTCGTAACATGGGAAGCTTCGTAACATATTTTTTGGCACCAAAACCTCTCTTGAAAATGGATCCTAAATTCGACATCTGCAAAAAGGACACTAATACATGTTGAAACTTGAAAAGGTGAAGCAAGGTCATCTAAGCTCAGTAACCTTGACCACCTGACCCTAATGCTACCCTGACACCTACCATAAGGCATGGTATTACAATCATTCCACAAGTTTGCGCGTTTTTTTAAGACAAATAGTCTGAAAACGCGTCGATAATGTGCGCTAACACGCAGAATCGCGATTCTGCCATGCCATGGTCTCTAGAAACACGCCATAGGTCAAGGGTCATGGGGTTCGGGGTCATATAATTGTCATGATGTGTGTAATTTTGATTAGCTCGTGAATGCGAAAAGTTTCGCCGCGATCGGCCACCTTTTACGAGTTTTTTTTTAACTGAGGGTCATGGGTGGGTCTATCCGACCTCCCAATAAGCGCGACGTTCAATTTCTCTCAAACACTCAGGGTATATTTTAACAAACTGCGTCACATTTGGGGACGCAGCCCCCTGCCTTTGGGACGTAGCCCTCGCGAAATTTGAACCACTGCGTCCCACACTGAAATGACAGGGTGTCAGCGGAAAAGTGCTAGCAAAAATAAGTAACATGCCTCGGTCTTTTACTGTGTAACAGATGTTGCTTTTCGATTGCTTTGTGCCCTGATTTACTATGTACCTAAGCACAAACATACCCTCTCCATTCCTTGTGCCTTGCTCTATCCTGAAGTCGTACACCTTGTTATATCCTCCCCTACTATACCCCTAGGGTATGTGCCCTGCCCAGTGTCCTGTCCTTACGTCTTGTACCTTGCCCTGCCCTTCCTTCAGGCCCTGTGCCCCGCCCTGTCCTGCCCTCAAATCCGATACCTTATGTACTCTGCCTTGAAGTTGTATGCGCTGTCTTCCCATCTTTACGCCCGTGCCCTGTCCTACCCTAGTTTGAGGCCCTGTGCCCTTCTCTGCCCTCAAGCCTCGTACACTTGTCCTGCCATCAGACCCCGTGCCCTGCCTTGCCCTCAGGTGCTGTGCCCTGTCCTGCCATCAGGTCTTGTGCCTTCCCATGCCCTCATGCCCCGGCCCAGCGTCCTTCCTCAAGCCTGATGCCTTGCCCTGCCTCAGGCCCCATGTGCATGCCCTGCCCTCAGACCCTGTCGTATTCTGCCATTAAGCCTTGTGCATTGTCTTGCCCTCAGACCCCGCCCTCGCACTAAGCTGCTGTGCTCTGCCCTGTCATCAGGCCTTGTGCTGTCCCATGCCATCAGCCCTGTGTCCTACTCTGCCCTCAAGCCTTGCACACTGCATTTCCCTAAGGTCTCGTGTCCCACTGCTCTCAGGCGCTGTGCCCTGCCCTGCTATCAGGCCTTGTGGTGTCCCCCGTCCTCAGGTCCCGTGCCGTTTCCCGTCCTCATGCCCTTACCTGTCCTCACAACCTGTGCTTTGTTCTGCCCTCATGCCCTGAGCCTTGTCTTGAACTCAGGCCCTATACCCTGTCTTGTCATACATTCAGGCCTTGTGCCCTACCTGTGTCCTTATATCTTGCTCTGCCCTTAGGTACTGTTTCTTGCCCTGCTCTAAGATCCTGTGTGTGTGTGTGTTGCCCTGCCATCAGGTGTGGTGTTCATCAGGTGTTCTAAGGCCCTGAATCTTGCACTACTTACCAGCCCTGTGTAATGACAGCCTCAGACCCGCGCCTTGCCTTGCCCTCGGACCCTGCAACCTACCCAGTCCTCACGTGCCTAATGTGTCTTATCTTAGCCTCATGGCCAGTGCCTGCCCTGTCCTTAACCCTAGAACGCCTAGGGGGGGGTTTGTATCAACCCCCCCCCCCCCTGAGGTTTTTTCGAAGTGCACGCTAAACGGCTTGTCGTAGCGGGCTGAAATTATCAATACCCTCTGGGGCAACCTTTGCGCATCTTTTGCCGAAAAAAATTGATCGGGTCATGTCAGGTCACGGAGTTATGACGTCATAAGAGGTACAGCCTCCGGCCGACAGTTACCAAACGTGTGCGCCGAATCCCTCGGTTTTCTGCCGGTGATACCCACATTGTTTGATGGATCATGATGAAACTTCCCATGCATGTTGGGGCAAGCATTGGCTATCGTGTGGTGCAAGAAAATTGACCGGGTCAGGTCAGGTCACGGAGTTATGACGTCACAAGAGGAACAGCGTCCGGTACTATTTTTGAAAAGCGCCCGAACCACTATTTTGCTAATTCTTGTCACCTCAATGGGAATATGCAGCAATATTAGCTTCTATAGGGAGCAAATGGACCTCCCAAATCCAAAAATACAATCAGATTTCAAAAATTTAAATTTTGATTTTTCGAATTTCTGCCGCCGACTGTGACCTTGCCGACTTCCGGCGCTCCCAACGCGCCATTTTTAGAGCTAGGGAAACGAAATACATAACAAACGATAGAGAATTGATCAAGGAACACGATAGTGAAGGTTTCAAGTCGATATCTCCCACCGTTTTGCCGCAATCGCCGCCGAAAGTTGAAAAAAGTCTATTTTTCCGAAAATTTGACCTTTGACCGGTCAAAAGTAGGTCAAATGTTGACCTAGGACCAAAAAATATACCACCAATCACGAGATCTCGTTGAGAGCAATCCGTTGGTTTTTTCCGCTAAGCTCTACGACCTTCCGTTTCGAAACGCCAGGGGGGGGGGGTCGTAACAACCCCCCCCCCGGTCGTTCGTGTTATGAGAAATGGCCTGGTCGTGCGAGGGTTAAGGCTCAGACTCTGTGTCCTGCCCTTCCCCGAGGTCCTGTTTAGAGATGTCAAGGTCGAGCCCGCAGGCCCGGCGCGGCCACCGGGCCTAATACCATTACCAAAACGGATTTGCAATGGTCTTTTGATGTTACAAAATATGTGATAGAATGACTAATAGTAGATTGGCAATTCATAGGCGGCGTCAGAGCACCGAAGTTGGGAGGTGAATTCGACTTCCCTTTCTGCTTTCCTGGAACCGCCTATGATCCATCTCTTGTGATCACTTGTGAACCTCTAATACCCGAAAATAATGTTGATCCACCCACAGAATGAATACCTACAGTTATAGTGCACCAGCATAGTGATCTTCACCCAAATGACTCACTTCGTGAATAGGACCTCCCAATGGACCTTCCGATGCCCTGGAACCGCCCCTGATCAGGGTATCAACTTGAAAATTTCAAATGATGTGCCTAGTTTAGTTCTAAAAAGTCACAAAATTTCAGCATCCTATCTTTAGCCGTTTCGAAGATATTCTCGAAAAACCTGAGGGATGGATGAAAACAACAACTCCCCTGCCACTAAAAGTGTTAACTGCCTGCCCCCCCCCCCCGCCCCAGTGACGCGATTTTAGCTCCACTGGGGGCCAGCGGCATCACTTGCAGGGGCCACGGCCCCCAAGTTAACATGCTAGAGGGGGCCCTGGGGGCCAACCATATGTTTTGCCGCCCCCCCCCCCTCATACACTTTTTACTCGGGACCCTCTCGTCTCGAGTTGAGAGGACGTTGTAATCTTCCAGAATAAACAAACTCAGTAAAAATAAGTTCCACGTATCTCCACGCACGGACTCCAAGGGACCCTTGTTGATCCAAGGAGGCCCTCTATCCATACTCGTCAGCGGAGGCCCCTGAGACTGATGGCCTGAGAGGTGCTAGTGTATCTGAGGAGGCCGGAGGCCCCAATATCCAAACTGGTCTGGGAAGGCCCCTGACACTGGTGGTCTGAGAGGCCCGTCTATCCACACTAACTAGTCAGAGGATGTCCCTGAGACTGGTGGTCTGGGAGGCCTCTCAATTTACATTAGTTAGAATAGGCCCCTGACACTGGCGGTCTGGGAGGCCCTTTACCCTCACTAGTCAGAGAAGGTCCCTCTATCCTCAATAGTCAGAAGAGGCCTCTGAGACTGATGGTCAGAGAGGTCCTAGTGAATCTGGGGAGGCCCCTCTCCACATTGTTCTAGGGAGGCCCCCGAGACTGATGGTCTGAGGGGCCCTTTTATTTATACTGACCACAGGAGCCCCCTAAGATTTTTGGTCTCAGAGGCTCTCCTGTTTATACTCACCAGAGGAGGCCCCTGGGATTGATAGTCTAACAGGCCCTTCTATTTATACTAGCCAGAGGAGGCACCTGAGACTGGTGGTTGGAGAGGTTCTACTATTCGTAATAGGTAGAGGAGGCCCCTGAAATTCAGGGTATCAGAGCCCTTCCTATGCATACTAGCCAAGAGAAGACCCTGAAATTAATTATCTCAGAGGCTGATCTATTCATACTAGCCAGAGAAAGCCCCTGGGATTAACCCTCGCCCGCACATGCCATTTTCCCATCCTAGAACGCACATGGGGGGGGGGGGGTGCCACCCCCCGCGCCATTTCGTTCCTATTGGAGATAGAGCTTTGCGGTAAAGACTAAAAAGATTCTTTGGGAAAAGACGAATCCAATGATGCCCAGTTTTACCTTTTCAGGTCAGGCATTGACCTTCCAGGTTAGGTCAAACTAAAAAATGTTACTGTTTTGGGTCACCGTTGGATATCGAGTGCGCTGCTCATCATATACCGATGACGATGCCGTATTTTGGTGCCAAGCCAGCTAGAACCTCTATGTCACTCTATCCGACCAGGTTTTTGCTGGTGAGGTCATCTCAGGTCAAGTTAGGTCAAGGTCAATGATATGTGTTTGTATATCTGTGTGTGTCTGTGTGTATACTGATGTGTGCACCGATTGTTTATGTGTCCATATTACATGAGATCATGAAATGAGAAACTTTTACTAAAAATACAGTCAAAGAAACTTCACAAAAAGTAAATTCCGCTTGCCTAAAACGCAATGTTTCCAGATGACCTAGGTTGACCTTGACCCTAACCTTGACATCTGTATATCGTCGAACAACATGTTCACTGATAGGGGGAGGTAAGACTGGGAAAAAAGGCCGAAATCAATGTGTCAAAAGCTCACAAGACCCATGGCCAACGCAAGATATTGGGTATTTGTCATTTGGGTCATGACATGACCTGATGAACAAGGTCATATCTCGGAAACCCAAAACCACAGAGACTTGACATTTTCAGTGGACATCGAGAAAGGATAGAGGAGCAGCTATACGAAAAATCAGGCATCTAGCTCTAAAAATGTTGAGTGCAGAGCAGAAAAAACTACCTGGAGTGGCAACCACACCCCCCCCCCCCCATGTGCGGACGAGGGTTAATGATCTGAGAGGCCCTGCTATCTGTACTTGACAAAGGAGGCCCCTGAGACTGATGGTGGCCAGAAGAGGCCTTCGAGACTGATGGTCTGAGAGGACTTTCTATTCAAACTATGCAGAGGAGGTCCCTGAGAATAAAAGTCCTAAGAGCCCTGCGGCGGCACTGGCCGTTAAAAAAAAAAAAAATCTGGCCATATTTCGGCTCGGCAGGGCCCCACAGAGCTCGTGAGAGCACCTCGAGGGCTGCTAACAGTGTCCCAAAATTTGTAGATGTGGGTGGGAAACGACATCGAAATGCAAATCATTTTCCACTCTCACCTCCAGTTTTCAAGCCCAATTTTCCACTCCCAATCCCACCGAGAAGGAGCAATTGCGGGAATGGTTGTTTTACATCTGTCACAATTGTAGATAGATTAATGTTTTTGATCATTTTCCCACTCTTTGGGCCTTACCTGACCGACAATTTTCACTCTCATCCTTTTTTTGGTCAGCAATTTTCCCCTCTGACACCCAAGCAAAAATATGATTTTAGTACACTGGCTAAGTAGACACGCTTATCTCCATAAGGGTGCCACACCAGCTTCTGAAGGCTCCTTGTAGGCACCTAAGGGCCCCTTCCGGCCTCTAACGGCTCCACCCGCCTGTAATGGCTCCACACCAGTGTTTATGAGCGCCACACACCGGCGCCTTTGAAGGTCATACCTACCAGTGTCTCTTAAAGGAAATAGTTCACTTTTCACATGTTTTTTTTTTTTACTGGAATAGCAGTTTCGTACTTTGTAGCTTGAGCTGAGACTAGCACAAAGATGATTGGCTCTTTGTGGCTTTTACGGCTCAACAATCACCCTAGACGAAGATATTCCATTTCTCATTCCAAAAAAATTCCAATTCCTTTCAGAGGAATGCGCGCTTTGCAGAGGAATGCAGTCACCTCATCGTCAGCCAATCAGCATGGGTAGGTTTGAACTACACAATATGATTGGTCAACGCGTTGTAAGGTTCCGCGATAAACATAATTTTATATAGAATATAGTTCTTCCTAGATTAAAATATGGAAAATAATCCTTCATACAAAAAGGTTTTATTTTATTTTCTGATAATTATGATCATGAAAATCATTAATCTGTAGTAAAATACAAATTTCAGGAAAATGAACAATTTCCTTCAAGGCCCTATATCGGTGGCTCTGAGGGCCCACACCGGCGCCTCTGGGGCCCACACACGTGTGCATCTCAACTCTCAAGGCTCTATAGGTGCATCTGAAGGACCCACACCGACACCTCTGAGGACCCCACACCAGTATCTCTGAGCTCTAAATGCCCCACACCGGTGACGAGGAGTGAGGACACACCGGCGCCAGAGAACACTAACGGCTCCACAAGGCCACTGAAGGCACCACACAAGCTCTCACTGAGCTCTAATATCCCATACCGGCCTCTGAGGGATACCGGCCTCTGAGGGTCTGAGAGGCCCGTCTATCCACAGTCCACACTAGTCAGAGGAGGTATAGCATCTGAGACTTCGGACTATTATTCTCAGGGGCCTCCCATGCCTAGTTTGAATAGAAGGGCCTCTCAGACCATCAGTCTCAAAGGCCATTTCTGGCCACCGTCAGTCTCAGGGGCCTCCTTTGGCAACTATAGATAGAAGGGCCTCTTAGATCATCAATCCCAGGGGCTTTCTCTGGCTGGTATGAATAGAAGGGCCTCGCAGATTATTAATTTCAGGGTCGTCTCTTGGTTAGTATGAATAGGAGGGGCTCTCAGACCCTTAAGTTCATGGGCCTCCTCTGCCTTTTATGAATAGTAGGTCCTCTCAAACCACCAGTCTCAATTGCCTCCTCTGGCCAGTGTGAATAGAAGGGTCTCTCAGACCATCAGTCTCATTGGCCTTCTTCCGGCCAGTATAAATATAAGGGCCTGTTAGACCATCAATCCCAGGGGCGCCTTAGGCTAGTATAAATAGAAGAGTCTCTCAGACCATTTATCTCAGGGGGCTCCTGTGCAGCTGTGGCTAGTATAAATAAAAGGGTATCTCTGACCATCAGTTCTGACTAGTGAGGGTAGGGGGATCCCAGACCACCAATGTCAGGGGCCAATTCTGACTAGTGTGGATGGAGGGGCCTCCCAGACCACCAGTCTCAGGGACCTCCTCTGACTAGTGTGGATAGACGCCAGACGAGCCTCTCAGACCGCCAGTGTCAGGGGCCTCCCCAGACTAGTGTGGATATTGGGGCCTCCTCAGATCCACTAGCGCCTCTCAGGGCATCAGTTCCAGGGGCCTCCGCTGACGAGTATGGATAGAAGGCCTCCTTGGATCAACAAGGGTCCCTTGGACTCTGTGCGTGGGGATTCGTGGAACTTATTTTTACCGAGTTTGTTTATTCTGTAAGGTAACCACGTCCTAGACGAGAGGGCCTCGAGTAAAAAGTGGGTGTGGGGGGAGGGGCAAAACACATGGTTGGCCCCCAGGGCTTCCTCTGAGATGTTAGGGGGGGGGGGGGCGTGGCCCCCGCAGTGATGCCGCTGGCCCCCCAGAGAAGCTGAAAAGAAAAATAGGTCCTCTCGGCATCACTTATCATTCTGCTAGGGACTTCATGGTGGTGCGCCGCCCCGCATGAAAACTGCGCGGCTTGAATCAGGCATCAGTACACGTGCAGAAACTGAGCCCACCTGTGCAGCCTGGTTGAGTGGCTCTAACCAATCGCTAGCCAGGATGTTGCGCCGGTAATACTTATCACTGATAGTGGTTTTCTGTGGCGTCATGAACAGCTTGAATATTACACAGCAGCTGAACATGCTTCAGGTCTAGATTTTGGCCGGATGTTTGACGCCGGGCGACGCCGTTTGAGCTGCTGGCAGCCCACACATGGTCAATTTGACGGCTCAACGGATATCGCAGCTCGAACGGCTTCACATCCGACCAGGCCATCTCATTCATCTCTTCCTTCGACCAGTGGACACGCCCTGGCCTAAGTCCAAAGGTGGTGGACTGGTTGTTTTCCCGTCAATTTCATTGTCTTTTTCAGTTTGAAGGGCAGCAAAACCAAGCTAAAGGGCGGGTAATGGTGAATCATGATGTGGGACCTCTTATTATCTGCCTTGGTAAGAATTCGAGTCTGTTTGCGTTTCCCTGTCGCTATCTTGACAACTCTTCTCAATACTTGGCAAAGGGCGCCTTTTGCGATCGAGGCCGGACTGAGTCTGCCACCAAGTCCCAGTCTGTTACGCCTCAGGCAGATGTGCTACTGGCTGCTGCTGATGTCCAGCTGCTGACAGACCAGCTCCTGGCTCATGCGACCATGCCACCAACACTTAGCCTTACTACGAAACGAGAGACTGTACTCCCTTCTCTCCACTTCCTTGAACGAGAACTATCAAATGAAACCGTTGGCGACTCGACTCTTACTCAGAGCAAGAGTCATTTCGCAAGGTCAGGTCACTGCTGAGTTGAGAGCAGATACCAGAGATATGTCTCATGGAGCTGAGCTGGCGGCCGCCGCGCCGGTGCACGCGTACTTGCGCTCGTGACATCCGTGCTGGGGGCACTCGTATGTGAACCGTGGTGGCGTTGCCTCTGTGACCCAGGGGCTACCTGGCCGGCTCGAATACGCGGCGATGGCGGGCAGGGCGCCCGAGTTCGATGCGGTCGTTGAGTGCTTCGGTGCTTATACGCGGCGGTTAAATCAGTTCTTTGTGGCGCATGATATCGGGAGTGATCAAGAAGCAAAGAAGCGGGCCGTGCTGCTTTGTGCGATCGGCGCAAAAACGTTCGGTCTGCTGGAAGATCTTATTGCTCCAGCCACTGTAAGTGAGAAAACATACGATCAGCTGGTCAGCGTTTTGCAAAGTCACTTCGAGCCGGATAAATCTGAAATAGTGGCCAGATTCCGGTTTCATTCGTGCTTCAGGAATGACGGTGAGACAGTTGCTAATTTTCTAGCGCGGCTTCGTAAGCTGGCTAAAGACTGTTCGTTCGCACCTAATGTCCTTAATGAAATGCTGCGTGACCGTTTGGTCTGTGGCATACGGAACGAGTTGCTGCAACCTTGGTTCTCAGTGAGCCGGGGCTGACGCTCCAGTCGGCGGAGCAGCTGGCCCAGGCACACGAGTCGGCGGCAGCGAGTGCGGCTGAGCTCAACGGCGGTGCTGAGCAGCGAGCAGATGGAGCCTTCGTTCATCGGCTGACTGGTGCCCGGGGTCCGCTGCGGCTGCGTAGCAGTTCTAGGGGTGCCGGTGCTGCCCGCGCTCCTGCCGGCTACAGGGACGGCGGTGGCGGCGCAGCGGACTCCAGAGCTGGTGGTCGGCTGCGCTCTCAGCATGACAGGACGACGCCCGGGCCAGCACGGCGGCGAGCTGTTTCAGGTGCCTGAGGTATCATCAGCCGGACACGTGCCCGTTCATCGATAAGGTGTGCTACAGCTGTGGCCTCAGGGGTCACGTCCGAGCTGCCTGCAGGAAGAACCAGCAGCACCTCCGCCATGTCTCGGCTGATGGCGACGCGTTACAAGGGTCGGACGCGCAGGAGGGTAGCAGAGAGGACGGCACTACGCAACCGAGGAGTTCTAGTCCCGGGACCGGTGAGGAGGTGTACAGCATTTTCACCGTCCGGACCGGCCTCGGTGTCAGGCGACCGCCGCTGATGGTGCCGGTAGCGCTCGACGGTCAGAAGGTCGAGATGGAGCTGGACACCGGGGCGACTCTGTCGGTCTGCTCTGACGCCGGGTTTCGGCAGCTCTGGCCCTGTGGAGGGCCGAAGCTGGAACCGTGTTCGGTGAAGCTGAAGACCTACAGCGGTGAGCAGCTGCCAGTCATGGGGCAGCTGCTTCGTTCGAACGTTCACTGCAGCTGCCTGCAGTGAACGTTCAGTACGGCGGACAGGCTCAGCGACTACCTCTCATCGTAGTCGAAGGTGGTGGGCCCTGGCTGTTCGGCAGGAACTGGCTGGGACACATCAGGCTCGACTGGCCCTCCATCTGTTGAGTGACTGCGGAGACCCGTGTGCAGCCCATCCTGGACGAGTTCGCTGACGTCTTCAAGGAGGAGCTGGGCTGCTATCGAGGCGGGGAAGTCGCATCGACGTAGACCCGGACGTCCAGCCTAGTTTCTTCAAGCCTCGCACCGTACCGCTGGCCTTCAGGGAAGCTGCGGACGCCGAGCTGGAGGACCAGATCCGTGGCGGACTCTGGGAACAGGTACGGCACAGCAAATGGGTGGCTCCCTTGGTGGTTGTCCCCAAGGCTGGGGGTCAGTCAATACGGGTGTGTGGGGACTACCGCTTGACCGTCAACAGGGCTGCTAAGGCAGAGCAGTATCCCTTGCCGCGTGTGGAGGAACTGTACTCAAAACTGTCGGGATGTACCATATTTTCACAGATCGACTTGAAAAACGCGTATAATCAGCTTCCGCTAGATGAAAAGGCCCGCGAGTATCTCACGGTAGACACCCCGAGGGGTCTTCTTCGACCCCTTCGGTTGACCTTCGCCTATTCGAGTGCAGTGTCGCTGTTCCAACTTCCAGCGGACGCTGGAAACTGTCCTGGCTGGTATCTCCGGCGTTCGGGTCTTCTTGGACGACATTGTAGTCGCGGGTGTCGATGCCGCTGCGCATGACGAGGCCCTCCGGCAGGTTCTTAGACGGCTGGAGGAAGCGGGTTTTAGGGTCAACAAGGCCAAGTGTAGCTTCGGCGTCAGCAGCGTGACCTATCTGGGGCGTAAGATAAGCAGCCGTGGTGTGGAGACCACCGACGAAAAAACGGCCACGATTGTCCGTGCCCCGGAACCGCGGGATGCTAAGGAACTGCGTAAGTGGCTTGTAATCAACTACTATGGGAAATTCCTTGAGAACCTGGCGAGTGTCTTGGCTCCGCTCTATCGTCTTCTAAAGGCAGATCAGCCCTGGCAGTGGGCTGAGGCAGAGAAGTCTGCTTTTCGGAAAGCCAAAGAGATGGTAGTTAGCCCTCCTGTACTAGCCCATTTTGATCCCGCCCTTCCGGTGGTTCTCGCCTGTGACGCGGGGCCGGTCGGCATTGGCTGTGTGTTGAGTCAGCGGACGTCACAGGGCGAGCGACCTGTGGCCTACTATTCGCGCACGTTGAATGACACCGAAACTAGATACTCACAGACTGATAAAGAGGCATTAGCTGTAGTGACCGGCTTTAAGAAATTTCACTATTACCTAGCGGGGCGAACTTTCACTATACAGTCAGATCATAAGCCTCTCATAGGCCTCATAGGAGAGCAGAAACCTTTGCCCGTGATGGCGTCACCTAGGATGGTCCGCTGGGCTCTGATGCTTGGGGCCTACTGAGTACCGGCAAGGATCTAAGCAAGGCCACTGTGACGCGCTTAGCAGGCTGCCTTCGTGCGAGGAGGCTTGTTCGAGCGTTCCAATTCCGGCTGAGACTGTCCATTTACTTGAGTTCATCGACTCATCCCCATTCCCCAGTGAATGTGTCCCAGATACAGCGGTAGACCGCTCTGGATCCCGTGTTGTCAGCGGTACATCGATATGTCAGAGATGGCTGGCCGGATGTCAATAGTGTTTCCCTCAGCCCTGATTTTCAGCCGTGCAGGTCCCGTATAGGTGAACTGAGTGTGCAGGATGGCTGTGTTTTGTGGGGGTCACGAGTGGTGGTTCCGCCGCAGGGACGGGGTGCCATGTTAAAGTTATTACATGAAGGTCATGCTGGCGAGTGTAGAACCAAAATGTTGGCTAAAATGTATGTTTGGTGGCCAAAAATCGATGACGACATTCGTGATATCGTGAAGTGTTGTGTGAAGTGTCAGGAACTGAAGGGCAGGGCCCCTGACGCTCCACTGCATCCTTGGCAGTGGCCGACTCGACCTGGCAGCGAGTCCATGTAGACTATTGCTCGGCTAACGGATAGATGTTTCTGGTGATAGTCGACGCCCACTCCAAATGGATGGACGTCTACCCAACTCGTTCCTCCGACTCACTGATCACGATTGAAAAATTACGAGCGTCGTTTGCGTGCTGGGGAGTGCCAACAGTGCTAGTGACAGACTACGCCCAGTGTTTTGTATCAAAGCAATTCAAAACGTTTTGCAGTGTAAATGGGATCAGGCACTTAACGACACCCAGCCTATCACCCAAATCAAACGGCTTAGCCGAAAGAAGCGTGCAAAGCTTCAAAAACGGGCTGTACAAACAGATCTCGGGGTCCATTGAGACCAAGGTCTCTCGATTTCTGTTTAGGTACCGCACAACACCGCATACTACGACCTCATGTACGCCCGCCGAATTATTTCTGGGTCGTGTGCCACGCACTCATTTAGATGGTTTGCTACCAGATAGGCAGGAGCGTATACGGAGACAGCAGGAGGCTCAAAAGACGTACCGTGATCGAAATGCCCGTGAACGATGTCTGAACCCGGGTGACCCTGTGTATGTGCCTGCTGTCGATAGATTGCAGGGATTGGAGCGTTGTCGGTGGGCGCCCGGTCGTGTAGTGTTCGTAGAGGGAGTTAAGGTCACTGTGGAGCTAAATGACGTAAGGGTGATTGTGCGGCACGCCGACCAGGTTCATGAGCGATATTCAGCTGTTCCGCATGTCGCTAACGATCCTCTCCGTTCCAGAGTGACACCGATACCTGCTCCTGATCCGGTCACGGAGAGCGCCGCTGCATCTGCACGGCATGCTCCCGTTCCCGGACAACTGGCCTCCACTCCCGACCGGCTGCCGGCTCCTGATCGAGCGCCTGCTCCTGGCCGGCCGCCTGTTCCGGCGCCGCCAGGGCTGACCGGAGCGGTGCCCGCGCCGGGTGTGACCACCGTCCCGCCGTCCGCACCCTCTCCCAGCGCGCCGCGGTACCGGCTGAGAGACCGGTCCACCCTGCGGCCCCCAGACCGATACGTGGCGAGCTATGAGTAGGCGTTTTGTTTCAGTTGTTATTTGTTCTGTGATGTGCGTATTTATTTGCTTGTCCATGCTGTGCAAGTATTCGGGGTGGAGGAGTGTCATGGAGCTGAGCTGGCGGCCGCCGCGCCGGTGCACGCGTACTTGCGCTCGTGACATGCGCTCATGACACTCGTATGTGAACCGTGGTGGCGTTGCCTCTGTGACCCGGGGGCTACCAGGCCGGCTCGAATACAGTTTGGACCGAGACACCGTCTGTGATAATATGCATTCATCCAATTTTCCAGCTTCCACATTAAACAAGAAACTGTGCGAGCAGATATGGCGAAAAAATAGATGTCCGGATAATTTCGTTACACCCTGTATGTTCTAGTGCAAACTAATGCTATGATGCTAGGGGAGCGGCTGCAGGCTGGCGTAGCGCGTGCGGCCTTACGGTGGTTGGGTGAACGTGCCACCTTCTGCTGTGGGGTGGGTGGGATGGGGGAGGTCCTCCTTGACCCCGTGCCGGCCCCGCCACCTGTGCTGCGCCATCTTTGGGCTGGCGACGGTGTGGAAGCGCGTACCTTCCGTCAGTTTTCCAGGCATCTGAAGTCTGAACTCGGCGCTGGCCCTGTCGTCGATGTCTGCGCGTGAGCCGTGACGGGTGCCACAGCCTGCTGGCACCGGCGGGTACGTGCCGTGTACATGTGGTGCGGACTGCGGGACCGACTTGAACCACTCGAAGCCAACGGAGACCAGCCACCCTCATTCGCTCAGATTTATGTGAACGACCCACGAGCCGAAATACTGATGCCGAGGACCACGCACGCATTGTGGCATCACATAGAGAACACCTATTACATCCGGGAACGACTCCGATCGGCCATTTTCGGGAAATTTGCCGTCCGCGGTGAATATTCCTGGGAATATGCTCTGAACGTATCAACCGAATTTGATGTTAGTGCCGGACCCGTGGACTCGGAACTGCGTCACTAATGCCTGTTCATAAATGTAGCGCGGCGTGAGCCATCCATGGACTGCGTGTTTCTTTTTTCCAACCAAAGGTAAGCACTATACCTGAAGATGCTTCTTTGTAACCAAACCAAACAAAAACTAACAACCTAACCTAACCTAACTTGACCTAACCTACAGCCTACAAACCTACAACGCGCCAAAAATTTCAGCCGCCGGCGGGATTCGAACCTTCGGTCCTCTGAACACGGGGCGATTGCGCTAACCAACCACTTCACCTCGCAGACAGCTGGCCGGATAAAGGTATTGTAAGTCACTTGACAATGACGCACTGGGATATACTCCGTATAGCGCCTTCCTTTGATTGGAAAAAATAATTACTTACGCCCGTGGACTAGCCTCTTCAACTCCGTAGCAGTGTCTCCCAATCTGCGGAAAGTTCAGCTGGTCGCATGATAACCGTGGCGAAGTTTTCTGGCTCTGTTTCAACGGCTCCTTCATATTCCCTTCATATCAGCATAAGCCAGATTTAGGCTAACTTGCAATTAAACGATCAAAAATGTTAGCGTAAGTTTCGTTAGGGTAAATTAAACGGTGTTTTATTTGGTTAGGCTAAGCCCGAAAAACGCGTATTGATGTGCACGTGCGCAGTTCTGTGAAAGACATCTGAGCTGCTCACTTTCAGGCCTGTATGAACTAGAGTCGTCTGGGGCGGACCACGGACGTCTCAGTCTTGTTTAAATACCAGCCCGGTCCGACCATCGCGTGGACGAAATTTATAAACAAGCGTGGTCGCTGTCCATCACGCAGTGATCCAGGCCGGGCCGGTTCACTCCGACCAGTGACACGCGGCCGCTGGAAGAAGGCGCCGGCGCAGTGCGGGACGGAGTGCCGGTGTGGACAGACGTGGCCGACCGGCCAGCACAGGACCCCCGGCGGGCGGACCCGGCCTGGCGGCTGAGCAGCTGGAGAGCCTGGCTGACACTGTGTGCCAGGCCGAGTGGACCGGGAGCCTGCGGTGCCGCCGCTCCGAGCGCTGGTGTAGGGTCGGACGGTGCTGAGGTGGTCCTCCAGAGTCCGGCGGCGCTGAGTCCAACGCTGCCCCTCGAGGTGGACCCTGGCGTCAGACATGGCTGGCGCGAGGAGCAGCGACTTCAAAAACAGGGGGTCCGGCCGCGGCGCGGTCGTGGGCCGGGTCAAACGAATGGTGAGTCAGCGCACATGCCGAGTGCGTCTCAACACAGGGACTCGTCTTAAGAATTTTCACTGCGGGGGTTGGCTAGCTTACGCTTAGGTACCTATACTACATATCACATGCATTTTTGAAGCATATTGTACTGGGTTATTTGTGCCGTTGCCCGCCGCCCGTTCAGCGTAGGGACTATGTAATTTAGAATGCGCTGAAGCTTTTCCCACAAGCCATGCTCACCTTTTTGGTCTCTGAAAGATTTAGGCTGGACTGTAAACATGTCAACTTTGACGGCTATGAGCTATCACTTGTTTTTGTGGGCTGTTTTAGCTTCTCTCATCTCTGAACCATACAGCACGAGCGTCTTTGTCGAACATTGGGCTCGGGAAAATCGGGTAAAATGATTTATCATTGATGACTCTGGTGACCCGACCAATGGCAATGACCTCATTTAAAAAAAATATTTCAAATGCTTTGTCTATACCAGCAAAAACAACATCTGTTTGTAATGCTTAGTAGTGACAAGCAGAGGGGCTTCATTTACGACCGAATACAAGGCGCCGGCGTATGTACCTACTGCTTTTCCATACAAATATAGCTGTCTTCTTTTTTTTGGCGATGAACGAGCCATAGCAGCAATGAACCCTGAAAGTGGAGTGTAGTGTCACACTACAGTGTGGCTATTTGTCCTGGGAGACCTGGGAGTGTTACACACATCAGCAACCCGGTTCGGCAGGTCAACAGCAGATGCGAGCACCTGTACAAAATCCTCATCATCGGCGAGCTCGGCACCGGCAAGACGTCCATCATACGGCGCTACGTGGGCCAGACCTTCTCCAAGCACTACCGGGCCACCATAGGCGTGGACTTTGCGCTCAAGGTGCTTCAGTGGGACGCCAACAACATCGTCCGACTCCAGCTGTGGGACATCGCAGGCAAGTGGGCGCACAACCGTCCTGCAAGCGTACTGCGTAGTTAGCGCATGCCGGAAATCCATTTTCAAATGGCATTTTTTATACCTAAGCAGGAGCCAGGAAGTTTATAGTCATCTCACATGTAGACCTGGTTTTGACCTTACCAGATCTTGATGTGACCTTCACGTGAAGTTCGCCAAACAGTCCCTGATGACCAAAAGAGTCCCATCAAAGAAATGCATAGTTGGCCATGGCCATAAAGTTTAGTCACACGTACCCGCCAGCGTAGCTTCCTAGCAGTGCGACCTTTTGTGACCAGACTGGAAGCAGTCACTTCACACAGAGTGAGGAATGTAAATTGCAAAGGTACCTTTAATTAATTATTGACGGAAAGTTATAAATCGAGTTACTCGTAAATTGCCGTTCGTTTGAAGTTTATTGGCTCAGTAGTAATTCAGAGATAACAAGAGAGGGGAGGGGGGAAAACCAAGGCGGGAAAACGACCTCCCACCACGGCGAACGGAGTCCGGCGAAGGCCAACGGGACGCGGGTTTCGCGGCCCGGGGTCAACATCTTCACATGGGATGCAGAATTCACGAGTTGGCAGGCTACATGGAGCAGATCTGATTCATTTAACAACTTTCGCAGCACGGTTTTCCTTAATTCCTCACTTTATGAAACCGAAACGTGACCGAAAACCCTCACCCATGCACCAGGGCAAAGTTTCGCAGCACCTACTCCCTAGCGCTTTTGTGACTAAACTTCTGGCTGATTGGCGTCATCTGAACGGCTGAACTGACGTCTCGTGTTTCTGCGTCCGGTAGGCCAGGAGCGGTTCGGCTCTATGACGCGCATCTACTACACGGAGGCGGTGGCGGCGTTCATCGTGTTCGACGTGAACCGGGCGACCACGTTCGACGCCGTGCTCAAATGGAAGGCCGACCTGGACGACAAGGTGCAGCTGTCCAACGGCGACCCGGTGCCCTGCGTCCTGCTCGGAAACAAGGTGACACACGGCCCGAGAGCCGATCTCACTGGCGTTAGAAACGGGACGCAGATGAGTGGTCCACTTTGCATCGCCTTGCAGACCATAACTTCTCTTAACCCGCGCCCCACTGGGGTCTGCGTATAACGAGCCCTAGTGGGGGGGGGGGGGGGGGGGGGCTCCTAACTCCGAAACTACTGTGCCGATTGTCAAAATTCAAACGACGTCTGATAGCCCCGGAAAAAAAAACTGTCGAACGGAGCCTAATTTCGTTGACCTCGAGGTCACTGATGACGTCAAAGGTCAGGTCAAAGTAAAAATTATCAATGTTTCCCTGTTCACAATTTGGGCTCTGGCCGCTGGCTTACAAGTCAGAACAGGCTCATTTTTGGTTTATACACCCGTGAAAAGATGCTTTAGCCAAACTTGTTCTTTGATTTTCAGGTCGAGGCCAGGTCATCCCAGGTCTTATTATTATTATTTTTTTTTGGGGGGGGGGGTTAGGCCCTTTCGGTCCAATGGGACCATTTCAGAGCCGGGAGGATGATAGGATACAGGGAGAGACATTGGTCTGGGCAGGCACCCTAGTGACTTAGTGAGTCACCGGGGCTGAGCCCGTCCAGAGGACAGGCCACCCAGCCCCAAGGTACTCATTGCACCCGGTTACGGGGTGCGCTCCCTCGGGAGCAGCGGTGTCGCTCCAAGGGAGCAGCCCGCATGAGATAAAGTTGCCTGTCCAGCCCGGAGGGAGGTTGCGGCGTGGAGGAGAAGGATTTCAGTATCCTGAGGATAGAAGCACCGAGCACGGAACGGTATATTTTTTTCAACAAAAAAGATATTTTTTATTTTTTATTTTAAGATATTTTTTTTCAACAAAATAAGTGTCTGTCGTATGCAGTTTAACATCAGGAACACGATGGTGCTATGTAGGTATATCGAGGTACACGATGTCAAAAATGTACTGAAAAATTGATTTAAAAATTTATAATAGTGAAATTTTGACTATAATTGGTATAACTTGGCTACTTTTGAAGATATCGGAATAAAAATTTCCTGAGTAGATCACCGGTAGGTATGTGTTCTATCACAAATGTTCCATTTTTTCCAAAAGGCAAAAACTTTTTTGAAAAAGGACAAAAATATAGATTTTAAGATTTAATATATACCTATAGGTATAATTTTCAAAAATTTCAAAATGTTGAAAATCCGATATAGCAGTTTGATAGCCCTATAATCTATATGCATTCTGAGTACTCTAATGCAAAGAAATTGTATCTCGCTTAAAAACTGATCTTTTGAGAGTGATTGCCGTAGTTCAATATATTGCATCGAAATTGGCCGAACATGACGTCACTTTGACGTCATTTCCGGTCGACCCATGATAGCTACGAAGTTCCGGTTTTGACACAAGGTGTCAAATTGATACAGCCGAACGTACTGAAAGTGGTCGAGAGACGCCAGTGACGCTTCCAAGCGCGAGATGAGTCCCCTAAGGTCGTTTAAAGGGCCACTCACCAACAATTGAGTATCATCAGCGTACTGGAAGACTGCTGCATCCTCAGTATAAAGTGATAGATCATTGGAAAATACCGTGAAGAGTAAGGGACCAAGTGCCGAGCCTTGAAAGACACCCATAAGTTGGGGAGAGGTTGTGATAATACCCGGAGTGTAATCGCCACGCCGATTGTGGATTGCTCTTGATCGTCAATACATTACATACATACATGTATACATACACACATACATACATACAAAGTTTCGTGTCGATACGCCAAGCGGTTTAGAAATTATTGCAGAAAAACGGGGGGCGATGAATAGCCCCCCCCCCCATTGGGGCGCGGGTTAAAAAATCGGAATGCAGCGACTTTTAAAATGAGACCCACTTTTCGGAGGGTGTCTGTTAAGTGTTTACCGTAATGAACAATCATCATTCTTCTCCCGGCGAGTATAAATTTGTGTTATGTCTGGCAGTGTGACCTGCCGAAGGAGGGTCTGGCGTCCAGCCCCGAAAAGGTCTCCGAGTGGGCGCGCCAGCGCGGCTTCGTCGGATCCTACGAGACGTCCGCCATGGAAAACAAGGGCATCGACGAGGCCATGAACTTCATCGTCAGAAAGGTGCGCTAATCCATGGTAAACACTCCACTCGTAAACCTTCATTGACAAAGTCACTATACTATCATACGCGGTTGTCACATTACGAGCTACAGGCATATGGGCAGTGCTGCTGAGCCCCACCCTGACCGCGCTCTGTCGGCAGATTTTGACACACGAACAGTGCGGCCATCTGGTGGGCGGCGGCAGCGACCCCGACGTGGTGACGGTGAGCAGCGGCTCGTCGACAGTCAGCGGCGGCGACTGTGTGTGCTAGTAAGGAGGAAGGATGGCGACACTCAGCGGCGGCGACTGTGTGTGCTAGTAAGGAGGAAGGATGGCGACAGTCAGCGCCGGCGACTGTGTGTGCTAGTAAGGAGGAAGGATGGCGACACTCAGCGCCGGCGACTGCGTCTGCTAGCGGGGAGGAAGGATGGCGACACTCAGCGGCGGCGACTGTGTGTGCTAGTAAGGAGGAAGGATGGCGACACTCAGCTCAGCGGCGGCGACTGCGTCTGCTAGCGGGGAGGAGCGGCGCCGGCTGAGCGGCGTACCGCCTGAAACCGCCGAATACCTGTGCGAATCTGCGACCTGTTGTGCCTCATTAAGTCCTACCTGTTTGGACAACACTGTGGAGCTCTTGCTTTGCCACATGTGTGTGTGTGTGTGTGGGGGGGGGGGGGTATGTGTATGTGTGTGTGCAATATTTATGCCTGATAGGAAACCAGTATAGACCATGTCATGACCTCGTATGTTCACACAGATCAATGACGTTGGAAGCGCTCATGGTGCCGTGCCAGGATGGTCTGAACTCTGAACGTCTGTTGTCAGCGAAGCGAACCATTGGGCTTATCGAATAAAAACAATTCAAGGCGTCAAATAATGCGAATGAGCCCACTATTCAGTTACAACAAGCGAAGCAGATGAGTACTGAATAGGATGAATGCGCTTTTTTCCTAAAACTAGCATAGAAAAGTCCTTATCTAATTGGACGATCCCGCTTCGAGAAATGCCTACTGGGACACCACGGGTGAGGGGTCGCGCTGGGGCCGCGGGTTAACCCGCGCCGGGCCGGGGAGGGGGGTGTTTGAACACCCCTCCCCCTGCGGTTTTTCGCAGATGACTCAAAAACGGCGGCGCTCCGCGCCGCCATTTTTGGCACACCTGTTCATGCATCTCTTCCACACATGTTGTGAAAATTTCAGACCCAGGGCTCTCAAGGTCAAGTCACCAGGTCAGGTCAAGTGACCTCACCTAAGAAAAAGTTTCAATCCTCGTCATGCTACACCAACTGAACGATCGCCTTGAAACTTTCAGCGATTGATAAGGGTAACAGTATGTACAAAATGTATATCTCGGAATTTTGATATCGATGACCTAAGGTCAGGTTAACTTTGCGACCTCTCCATCATAGTGAACGGGAGAAAATTGAAATGCGCCTCTTTTGGACGAATGATGTTCAAAACCCTCTCAAACATCGGTTCATAGGTAAACATGACACATTGAGTCGGTAAAATGCACCTATGACCCCTCTGTGTGCCCCTGAGGTCATCTCAGGTCATGAACGGTCACCAGCAGTTTTTTGGCTGTAACTTTTGATAAAGACGTGCTAGAGCGATGAAAACACGTCAGATGTATTCAGCTCGACGATACGGATCGGCTGATATGCAAGATGACCTTTTCCGGTCAGGTCATGACCTTGACCTGAGGTCAAATTTTCAAAATGAACTTTCAAGGTCAACAAATAGTTCATTCGACGCGTCTCGACGAGACGAATACGATGCTGTCAAAAGTAATGTCGTGGCTCTCTTGAATCAACAGTTATTGACGAAAAACATTTCCGTCAAAACTGCTATTTTTAGTTTTTGCCCTCTGGAGGCTAAACCGTTGACCTGAGGTCAAATCTGAGAATAATACTCAGAAAGGTCTGTAAAAGGGCTATCGAATGCGCTTTTCCGCGGCGCTGTAGCTCTATTGGTTCCCGAGTTGGCCGTTGGCAGTTTCCAAAATTGTTGAAATGAACTACATTTGACCTTTGATGACCTCTGGCGACCTGACCTTTGACCTGAACCAAAAAATGACCGAAGTGTTTCCGTCATTATTTTTTACGCTCTTTCGAATGCCGCTTACCGCGTGTCACTACGTGGCCCAGGAGCCGAGTTAGATGGGGGGTATTCCCCCCGGCCCGGCGCCCAAAGTCGCGGAGAACCGGCCCGGCGCGGGTTAAAGTGACCATCCCACCTTAACATAAGTTTTGAGTTGATAATAAATAGCCAAAATGGGGTCCCTGGCTTGCACTTACCGGTTTGAGCACTCACAAGATTGAGAGATACCTCAAATCGAAAATATCTCATTTCAAAAATGCAGCACGTCTTGGATTCAGAGGGGCTAACGCATTAGAATGCCCCCTCTGAATGTGTGATGTCAGCGCAGATCTACCGATTTTAAATCTTTAACTAAAACCATCTAAAACGTTTGGTAGCACGCGGTGGTATATGCTGCTTTGCGCGCAACAAGTCCCGCACTTTCAAATAAAGTCGCTAGGAACAGTGGAGATCCCAAAAAGTAAACAAAAATAAAAGTCTAAACTCTAGTATCTTGAAAACCGGTGAATTTTTTCGATGAGATTTGGTAGTCGTTTTCGCTCTTTCTGAACCGAGCGACATCACTTTCATGCCAATTCATTAACCCTCGCCGGCCGAGGGGGGGGGGGCGGGTGCCGCCCCCCATAGGGTTTTTCGCGATAGCTCCGAACACGCTGGCGATAGAGAGCTGAAACTTGGCATACCTGACCTTTGATCCAAGCCGGATCTTTTGACACCAACCGCATTTTTGGGTCAGGTCAGGTCACTGACCTATGACGTCATAAGTGAACCTCTGCACGGTCTTCAGATGTCGCAACTTCGCAACGCCCTCACTGCCAGAGGAGATGTCACAGGGAAATGAAACTTGCAGGATCTAGTATCCATTATAAGTCCCACAACTTGTATATCTCGGATTTTTCCTAAAGGTCATATGAGGTCAGGTCATTTTCGTGACCTCACCATCATAAGTCAATGGGGAAAAATGAAAACTGCTATTCTGGCGCCGGGAACGATCTCCAACTATCTCAAGCACACAGAATCGTGACTTGATGCACTCCTTGCAAGGTTAGATGCGACACTTTGCAATGTTGACCTTGCGTGATGTCATTTATGACGTCATCAAGGTCATTTTAGTTTTTCGTCAATAACTCTTGATCAAATTGAGCTAGCGAGTCGAGAAAGCCACCAATGGACTCAGGAAGGCCTGCCGAATCGAATGGTATGCGACATGACCTCTTTCGACCAACTTCGTGACCTTGGGGTGCTGACCTGACCTTGACCTGAGGTCAACACCCCAAGTTGACCTGACCCGGACAAAAAGTATATCATTCGACGCGCCTGGACGAGGCGAACACGATGCTGCCAAAATCGGCGCTCTGCGGCCATTTTTTTGCGAAGTTATTCACCAAAAACTGAACCGTATCTTGGGGCACTTGACCTGACCTCAGAGGTCACCGGTTGACCTAGGACCTTAAAATCGGGTACCAATCTCTGCGTCTCGTAACGGCGCACACGCTCGTTTTTTCCGCGACGCGCTAGCTCCACCAGGGGCGAAACGGCGAGGGGGGGGGTCGTACCCCCCTCGCCCGGCGCGTATGTAGAAAACCAATAGGTCCGGCGAGGGTTAGCCCTATTAGTGGCAGGCTCCTGGCTACCCCTATTGGTGGCAGGGGGGGGGGGCTGTTTACGACCCCCCCCCTGATATCTCGAGATCTAACGGGCCGATTTTCAAAATTCAAACGGCATTCGATTTCGCTCAACGTGATCTACATCTCTAAAAAATAAAAATTAAGAAATGTCAATAGGGGGGTAGAGGGGGGTAAAAACGGGCAAATTGCAGATACATTTTAGACTGTTTATCACGGCCAGGTTTCTGAACCAAGCTTAACGCAACTTTTGCCGATCGATAGAGAATGAACCAGGAATTCACATGGATCCTAAAAATATGCATTTTCAAAAATCATAGGCGGATACAGATAATTGAGATTGGGGGTACACAAAAAGTATAGTAAATAAGGTTTTTGTTGGTACTGTTTCTAAAAAGGGTGGTAATGGTCTTGTTATGTTACAATTTTCTTATGAGAGAACGACTACAATTGTATTGGTCATGCATAGGCGGTGTCAGGGCACCTATGTTGGGAGGTAAAACAACCCCCCTTTTTGGACGCCTGGATCCGCATATTATAGCAAAAACGTGTCAAAAGAGGATGCACAATAACAGCTTTGTATATGTTATCACATGATACCTTTCATTCACTGTTCGTAAAATTGGTGCATACAGTTATAATACATCAGCATCGTGATCTTCGCCCAAATGACTCGCTTCACGAATAGGACCCCCCAATTCCCAGTGCTCTGGAGCCGCCCCTGGTAAAGTTATGAACTTGAAATTTTCAGGGAATGTGCCCAATTTAGTTTTAGGAAAAGTCAGAAAATTTCAGCATCGTAGCTTCAGCGGTTTCGGAGATATTCCCGAAAAACCTGAGGGGTGGATGAAAACACCACTAATAGGGTTCACTTTTTTGAAGGTGGGAGGGTCCCTTTAATAGGTGAAATGACACAAAAGCAGGCAACTGTGAGAATTAATTTATTACATTTACCTAACACTCTGGACGAGCAGTCACAGCCGCTCCGAATAACGTACTCGGAGGAGTCATGCAAAGCAACACCTATCTGCGCACGCTGCCGGGACCGGGACTGCGCCCCGCTGCCCGGTGCCAGGTACAATGCGAGGTACAGGTACAATAAAGTGAGACCCGCGCCCGCCGCGGGTCTCACTGGGTCTGCGGGACTTATCGCGGGTCTCACTGAGGTCTGCGGGACTTATCGCGGGTCTCACGGAGGTCTGCGGGACTTATCGCATGTCTCACTGAGGTCCGTGGGACTTATCGCGAGCTGAGGTCTGCGGGACTTATCGCGGGCCTCACTGCGGTCTGCGGGACTTATCGCGGGCCTCACTGAGGTCTGCGGGACTTATCGCGGGTCTCACGGAGGTCTGCGGGACTTATCGCATGTCTCACTGAGGTCCGTGGGACTTATCGCGAGCTGAGGTCTGCGGGACGTCTTATCGCGAGCTGAGGTCTGCGAGACTTATCGCGAGCTGAGGTCTGCAGGACTCGTCGCGGGCCTCACTGAGGTCTGCGGGACTTATCGCGGGCCTCACTGCGGTCTGCGGACTTATCGCGATGCCTGCAGCCGCTGCAGCTCGGCCTCCAGGCGCAGGTGGCGCGCTCTGAGCGCCGCCCGCCGCGGACCCGCCGGCGCACCCTCGGACTGCTTGTGGGCGTCGTAACTGGAGCACAGCGCAGTGCCGTCAAACGCTGCAAACACGGGCCATTCTTAGGACAGGACATTCTTAGCCTCACGCCTACAGGCGTTCTGATTCACTTCAACGTGCTTAAGGTAAAAAAAAAAAAAACGAAAAACGGGAAATAAACATCCGAACTGACGATTCATGACTGCTTCTATGACACGACTAGACGCGAACGCTGGCCGACGATCCACCAGTTCTCAGGAGCACTGATTCAGCACCCTCTATTCGTGTGCCATCGAAAAGGTAATGAGCACGTACCACTGGATTTTCAGCGCGTTGATCTGGTCGACCAGGCCGGTGTCGCAGTGACCAGCCTCCGGCAGCTGCCGGCTGCAACACACAGTTTATCCTCTCGTAATTCGACATCCATAATAAATACAAAACTCAGAATACAACAAACCGAAATTCGTACCCAAAATACACAGTGCTTAGGAGGGAAATGACGGTTGAGAAAATGCATCAGAAGTAGCGGTGTGTTTGCCACGACACATTGCAATTATAAGAACTGTGAACATATACTATACTAAATTTGTTCCGCAACTCTATAATATGGGCCGCTGGACGCACCGTGTAATGCCTGCCACGCGGGCAGGCACAGACGGCGGCGGCGCCACTGACCTGGCCGGAGACAGGAGCTCGGCGCCCTCGGGCGGCGTCCGCACCTCCCCGTTGACAGCCGGCCGGCGGTGGTCGTCGGGCGTGCCCAGCGCCGCGTAGAGGTCGCTCAGCAGCCGAGAGTTGGGGGTGCGCAGCGTCGCCGGCGGCCAGTCGTGCTGCGGCTGAACCACCGCCGCGCCGGCCGACACCAGCTCGTCGCCGACGTGGACGTCCGTCTCACCGCGGGTGTCGCACAGCAGCAGCGCGCTGACGTACTGAGTACGGAGCATATGACACAGTTATACACAGCAGCAGCGCGCTGATGTACTGAGACGGAGCATATGACACAATTATACACAGCAGTAGCGCGCTGATATACTGAGTACGGAGCGGACAGAGCCAGTACAGTGACATTACACACTACACAGTACACAGTACACAGCAGCAGCGCGCTGACTTACTGACGGAGCGGACAGAGCCGGTACAGTGACATTACACACTACATAGTACACAGTACAAACGCAATACCCAGTACACATAACACAGTACACAGCAGCAGCGCGCTGACGTACTGAGGAGCGGACAGAACCGACAGGTATAGAGACAGTACTCTGTGGAGTGATCGGCGGCGCCTCACCTGGGACTGCTGCAGGACGGTGGCCATCAGAGGCACGCCGCCGCGCACCAGCTTATCGAAGACGGTCTGCGCCGGCCGCGACCAGATGCCGTGGGGCGGCGCCACCCGCGCCAGAGACCCCTGCCAACGGTGTACGTACATAGAGCAGATTATAACAGACCCAGCGGCGGCGCCACCCGCGCCAGAGACCCCTGCCAACGGTGTACGTACATAGAGCAGACTATAACACACCCAGGGGCGGCGCCACCCGCGCCAGAGACCCCTGCCAACGGCGCAGAGCAGATTATAACAGACCCAGGGGCGGCGCCACCCGCGCCAGAGACCCCTGCCAACGGCGCAGAGCAGATTATAACAGACCCAGCGGCGGCGCCACCCGCGCCAGAGACCCCTGCAAACGGTGTACGTACATAGAGCAGATTATAACAGACCCAGGGGCGGCGCCACCCGCGCCAGAGACCCCTGCCAACGGCGCAGAGCAGATTATAACAGACCCAGCGGCGGCGCCACCCGCGCCAGAGACCCCTGCAAACGGCGCAGAGCAGATTATAACAGACCCAGCGGCGGCGCCACCCGCGCCAGAGACCCCTGCCAACGGTGTACGTACATAGAGCAGACTATAACACACCCAGGGGCGGCGCCACCCGCGCCAGAGACCCCTGCCAACGGCGCAGAGCAGATTATAACAGACCCAGCGGCGGCGCCACCCGCGCCAGAGACCCCTGCAAACGGCGCAGAGCAGATTATAACAGACCCAGGGGCGGCGCCACCCGCGCCAGAGACCCCTGCCAACGGTGTACATAGAGCAGATTATAACAGACCCAGGGGCGGCGCTACCCGCGCCAGAGACCCCTGCCAACGACGCAGAACAACTCATAACAGACCCCTGCCAACCGCGCAAAACAAATAACGGCAGACCCCTGCGAACGGCGCAGAGCAATAGCGTCGCGAGCAGCGACAGACGCAATAGTTTCGGACATTTTACACAGAAGTCCATTCCATTGCACAAACGCATGTTTGCAGTGCAGTTTTTTTTTTGCAGAGGTTCTCTCACCTCGTGCGCCAGCGCCGGCAGTTTCATGAACTGGTCGTCCAGGGGTCGGACGGCTTCCAGCGACAGCAGCAGCCGCGCGCCCGTGTCCACTAGATACACCTGCCAGTGGGAGACGCACAGTGCACTCAGAACCACTGAGTGAACGAACAAAAACACCAACGAAATACGCAGTGCACTCCGTCACTGCAGCTGGATATTACATAGGACGTATGCCACCCATATTTTCTCAGTTCCCTACCCACCCCAATCCTTCCACTTCACCAAACAACCACCAGCCTAGAGCTACCGGCGTTACTGTCCACCGGTCCGCCGCTCACCTTCACTTGTTCGGCAGCGCGGCCGAGCAGGACGGCGCGCCTCCAGCCGGCGTGGGTGCGGGCGGCCAGCGGCCGGCCGGCCGTCCAGTGCCGCATGGCCGGCGCCCGGTGCTGTCCGCCGTACACAGCGGCCAGGGCGGCCTCCAGGCGCACCAGCTCTGCGCCGCTGCTGCCCAGACGGAAGAAAAACTCACCCGGAGAGCGGGCCTGCGCACAAAACGACACTCAAATCAACACCGATCCAAAACAATGATTGGGCAATGATTGCAATACGCACCGATATTCGGAAATACGTAGGTTGAAGATACGTCTCGGCGCACTAAGCGCACATCCAGAGACAGCTTCCAATGAAGCACCAGAATGAAGCAGCCTATATTTTCCATGTATAATGTCTTGCTCGTGTAAAAACACTAAGAAATATATAAACAACCCGAATCTTATAATGCGATGGGAGTACCGGAGATGTAACTCACGTGCGTGACGACCACCTCGAGCAGCGGGTAGCCGGTTTACTATGGTGGGAGTACCGGGGATGTAACTCACGTGCGTGACGACCACCTCGAGCAGCGGGTAGCCGTTCGGTATGGTTTACTATGGTGGGAGTACCAGAGATGTAACTCACGTCCGTGACGACCACCTCGAGCAGCGGGTAGCCGGTCTACTATGGTGGGAGTACCGGGGATGTAACTCACGTGCGTGACGACCACCTCGAGCAGCGGGTAGCCGGTCTCGGTGGCCACCTGGCGGCCCTCCTCCAGCCAGACGAGCTGCTGAATGGCGAACCGCGCAGGCGGTACGGGCGAGCGCGCGGCGTCCCCGCCCGCCGCCGACGGGACGACCCCAGTCGCATCTGAGGCACGGACCAGACAAATGGTGATTTGATGGAACCAAGTGCAGAATGACTGAAGTCAGCTTTCCTGAATAACATTTTAATGCCGTCAAAAAAAGTAAAAAAGTTCGTTCTCCAACAGAACATGAACAGCTAAGAAGCAACTAATCATCAAAATTCCCAACTTTACTAACTGGCTAAAAGTAAAAATTGAAATCAAATGAGACCATTGCGGGTTAGTGAACGTACGCGAGACACAAACAGCTTAATTAGAACTACGCGTTAAACAATGAGGACCACGAATAAAGAGGTCCTCTGAAGCGTCCGGCGACCCTCCAAAGTGTTTGGCCGTGGTGCCCTATCAGCCGCGCCTACGCCGACTGACCTGATTTGGGCGAGTGCAGTCGGCCCGTGTCGCCGGCAGCTGCAGGCCCCTGGGCGCCGCTGGCCGCGCGGGCCCGCCGCCCGCCCGGCCTCCTCACACTGACGTGCCAGTCGTCGTCGCGCTTCTCCAGGTGGAAGGGCGCGCTGAGCGAGGCCAGCGCCTCCAGCAGGCTGGTGAAGCCCTGCTGCTGGTAGTCGAGGCCGCGGCCAAACTCGCGCTGCCGACACACGGGGCGCGCCCCTCCATTCACACCGCAGCCGCAGCTCGTGGAAACCCGAGCTCGCGTATACTACTCACAGGTCAGCGACTGTGGTTCCCGAGTCCCAAGTCCCGAGTTCGACACCATGTCACGACGCGCCAGCGCACATACCTAGGTGCCACGTAGGTGGTAGACGTGAAGCAGGTACATTCTGACATCGGGACATTCACCACACGGCAGGTACTCACGTAGTACAAGTTGGGGACGTCGGACACCTTGACGCACTCGCTCTGCGCGGAAATCACCTTCACCAGCTCCTCCGAGAAGCCGCGAACAGAATCCTCGACTGAAAATTACGACATTCACGTGTCAAGGATCGGGTGGAGCGGGCGTCATGGATTCGTGCTACCGTCTCTGTGATATTACATATTCGCCAAATCAGAGCATATTTCAAAATACTAAATGGATGAAAATGGATCCACAATATCTGTCGCCAAAATTCCATCATTAACGGACAACTTTGCTCCTAGCCAATGATAAGTGTATGAATTGGATCGAACGCGGGTTGTGAGCCGGCGAGCATACGTGCGTGGTACGCGCTGTGTACTGAGCGCACCACGTGAGCACGCGCTGTGTACTGAGGGGCTGAATTGGGCTGCGCCCGCCATTTAACCCGCGCCCTGCTGGGGGGGGGGGGTGTTTGAACACCCCCCCTTGTGGTTTTTCGCGAATATCTCAAAAACGGCGGCGCGGAGCGCCGCCGTTTTTGGTACACCTCATCATACATCAATTCTACACATGTTGTGAAAATTTCAGACCAAGGTCATTCAAGGTCAGGTCACCAGGTCACTTGAAGTGACCTCACCTCATAACAAGTTTCAATGTCTGTCATAGCTACACCGAGTGACCGATCGCTTTGAAACTTTCAGCGATTGCTAAGAGCAATAGCATGTACAAAATGTATCTCTCAGAATTTTGATATCGATGACCTAAGGTCAGGTCAATTTTGCGACCTCCCCATTATAAGTCAATGGGAGAAAATTGAAATGCGCCTCTTTTGGACGAAAGACATTATAAACACTCCCAAACACTGAATTACAAGTGGTTTAGACACACTGAACATGAAAATGGTGTCCGTGACCCCTATTTATGCCCTGATGTCATCTTAGGTCACGAATGGTATCTAACAGTTTTTCACAAATAACTTTTGATAGAGGCATGCTAGAGCGATGAAAACGCCTTAGATGTGTTCAGCTCGACGATACGGATCGACTGATATGCAACATGACCCTTTCCGGTCAGGTCATGACCTTGATCTGAGGTCAAATTTTCAAGTTGACCTTTCAAGGTCAAATTATTGTTCATTCGATGCGTCTTGACGAGAGGAACACGATGCCGGTAAAAGTAAGCTCTTACAAGGCTTGGGTCAAAAGTTATTGCAGAAAAACTGTTTCCGAAAAAAATCGGCTATTTTTGCAGCTTTTGCCCCCTGCAGGCAAAACCGTGGACGTTAGGTCAAATCTGAGAGAATTATTCAGAAAGGGCGTTAATAGGGCTATCGAATGCGCTTTTCCGCGGCGCTGTAGCTCTATTGGTTCCCGAGTTATGCGTTGGCTTCTTGGAAATTGTCGACATTCGACCTGGAAATCGGCGAAATTTTGCCTTCAATGACCTCTGGTGACCTGACCTTTGACCTGACCAAAAAATTGACCGAAGTGATTTCCTCATTATTTTTGACGCTCTTTCGAACGCCGCCTTCCGCGTATCGCTACGTGGCCCAGGAGCCGAGTTAGAAGGGGGGGGTGTTCAAACACCCCCCCCCCCAGCAGGGCGTGGAAATCCAGGACCCCCAGCCGGGCGCGGGTTAAAGCACTGACATGACAAATGTACAGACGGGAGAAAGCAGTATATATGTAGCTTAAAACGCAGTACTGCTTTTCTGCACCTGTCGTGTCGTCCAGACAGGTTCGGACGGCAGAGGTCGAAAAACTGTCCATCCCTCCAACCGGTGTTGGAGCAAATGATTGACCGAATAGCTATGCAAACGGAAAATAATCGATCACCAATGATGAAACACAGAATCTTTTACTATCATGGCCATTCCTTGCATCCATGTGCAATTTCAAGCTTCAGCTAATGACCCACTGTGAGTACTTTGTAACCGACCCACGGCCTGGCTATGCCACCCTTGACTTGCTCCCAGCCCAGTTGCTTCCATCTTACTGAAGCAAATCAGTGTCAAAAAGGCTACTTTTCCCGTAATCGCGAGCGGAATTGCGCCCTTACAGCAGTTGTAGAAAGTAGCGGTTTTTTAGAGCGTGCAGTCCGTGGAATAGATGTCGCTGCGGTCCGGCAGCGACATCCAGCGACATCTACGCGCCGGACAGTAAGAACCAAGATTCTTACAGATAGTAAGAACTTGGAACTACGGGTACGTCATGACCTCTTGCACGGCCCTGTTTCAGCGCATTGTTGAAGCTGTCTGGCGCTAACGGTATTGGTGCTCAGTATTCATGGAAACTGTAGAGGAATTCAAGTTCTTGACCCGGGTTATGCAACAAATCATTTTCTTGTGGAGCAAATTTTAGATCGGTTGGAGAAAGTCGAACTGTTTTTTCGGCCTCTGTCGGACGGGGGAACAGCACTGTACTCACAGGATAGGAAGGCAGTGGCTGGCGACGCGTCCTGGGCTTCAGGTGCGGTGGACGGGGTCGCTGAGGAGCCAGCGCCTGCGAACACAGCAGAGTAGTGGGTCACAGCCCGCCGAAACGGCAGCTCAAACAGCAGTGTTTGAAAAACAGCTGACGTCTCTAAAATAGTGCGACACAATACTAACAGATGCGGTATAAAAAAACAAGTTTTGCCACGATCCCGGAAGTTGGTGTAAGTTTGATAAATAACTATGCACAATCACAGCTACATCCAAACAATGAAGCACATCTATCCCGTGTTACGGTCCTCTTAAAGCGCCTCCATGCGTTCGGTGCAATATGGCCGCAGCAGACAGCGGACTGGGCGTGTGGTCAGTCAGCGGACTGGGTGCTGCGATCAGTCAGCTGCTGTGTCAGTGGGCTGGTCCCGTCACCCGGTCTCACCTGGCGCCGGGATGGGGAACACCTTGTCGCCCGTGGGAGTCTCCTTGAGTCGGACCAGCTCCGGTATCGACTCCATCAGGCCCTTCAGCGACAAGAAGCCCAGGGTGATGTAGGCGATAGCGTGCCCGACCATTGCCAGGTGTTTCTGATTGAATTCGTCCAAGTATATTCCCTGTGCAAATTAACAATGTCATGTCACCGTCACCGCCGTGAACTAACATGCTAAAATCATACTTTCTTCTGAATGACTTTTTGATAAAATCCATCAATGGTGTCCTGAAGCATAGCCTAAATCAAATCAAAGAATCGCTACAATGAAACGAACGAAGACATGTCTCGTCGACAACAGCTACATATCGCCCATACGACAAAGTGCACCATTTGATGGACGTCCGCGCTCCACCGCCCGGCTGCACCTGCCAGCGGCGGCCGGGGGAGGCGGCCCGACCAGTCTCCAGCTGTCGAACTCACCTGTGGGTGCTCGGCCACCAGCCGGAGGATGGACTCGCGCGCCTCGACGGGCACAGAGCCGCCGGCCGGCCGCCACGGCGACTCCGACTCGGGCGGCGGGCCGACCGGCCGCGGCCCGGCCGCGCCGCGCCGCCGACCGCCGCTCGTCTTGGGCCGCCGGCTGCGCTCCACCATTTTGAGCACGTGTTGGGTGGACGAGTCGCTGTCGCCGGCAGAGTCGTGGGTCGGCCGATGCGGGAAACGTTTCAGTCACAATATTGTGTTTGCACCCTAATAATTCAACTTTTTACAAATTTATTTTCGTTTTTTTTTTACCATAAGATTGCCTGTACATTTCTAAGCCTTCACACAAGATTTGACGCGAATCGATCATAATCATCGGTAAGAAACGCAGTGCAAATATGGAACCGTCCCGCGCCGGCACAGTCTACCATTGGCCCGATTTCACCAAGTGAATATATTCCATTACGGCGGCGTACATATTCACTTTTGGCATATTATGACATATTCAGTTTCACCAAACTCCGTACAGGGATACTTATTCAAGACAAAGACAAAGTATGACTGCATAAGTCCGTCGTTATTTGGCATACTATTACATTTGAGGTACCTCTGGTACGCCGATCTGCTTTTTCAACAGCTGTTTGCCGAGTTTGCTGGCATTGAAAGCATGCTACTTTTTGTGGCATACTTTGAGAAACAGCTTGGCATACATCAATTTTTTGTATGATAATGTTACAAATTTAATGACTTCGTCGATGCAACGTATGATAAAAACATGCCACAGGCTACGCAAAAAGTTTTTGGATGTCATAATGGTTATTTCTTGCTGGATATATAGGGTATCGTGTGTCAGGGCTTATATTGAAATAAAACCCCAGAACAGCTATTTTTATAAGGCTTATCTCATCGTGGCATCACTGCGATTAAAATCACCCCATCATGCAGAAATACAACAGGGAATTCCTTTTTTCATTCGCATTCCCGATTACATTGAGTTTTCCACTAAAAAAAGGACAGTTCACATTGTATTTTGATAACACAAAAGGCCAAAAGCGTTTCAAATATTTCTCACTGTGATTATTACACCGTGCTCTTTATACAGCGTTTTACCGAAGAGGAAGTAAATAACTGGCGAGGGCGAGAGGAAGGACTGAAGTCCAGTCCAGCAACGCCTTGATTGACATGCCCAGCATGTTGCATCACAAGTCACAATGCGTTTACATTCGTTTTCATCGCCCACTTTTGCTATTTCTTTGCAGTACCCATATGCTGTCCAATGTCCATATTTTTTTGTGTGTTGTGGCCAAATGATTCAATTTATCACCGGCTTCCCGCTTCCGTTCAGGTTCAGTCTGCCGAATGATTCCGAAATATTCTCCATATTTGAAGTCGTCGGTAGACCCTTCGATAATTTAAAAACTTGATTCAAGTAATATTTCAGATAACTTGTCGGCTAGTCGGCCGTGCTCCTTGCTATCGTCACTCGTCAGTGCCCGGTAGTTAGATATAAGATAGGTGCCTCAAGTAATGCCATTTCTTGTTCGACTTTATTTATATTTGCTTTGAACCACTCCAGAATTGCGTAGAATATGTGAACAAATATTGAAGCAATATCTAATGAGAAGTAACTTGGAAGAAAAAATTAATATCAATTCAAAATCCAATAAAACCCACACACGCCAGTAACGTCAACTGTGCTGCGCGGCTTGCTGCCGATTGTTTACATTTTTGGCTTTGGAATGTCATGCTCCCAGCAAAAATCAAGAGCATTATTAGCAATATTTGTTCAGGTACTTCCTCTTGTATGATCAGCAAATTTAATTCTTACTAGAGGTACAGGTTTACGCGATAACTATATGTTTTGATTTATGTTATGCAGGGTTACTTTTACAGGAAAAGTTGAGAGGGGGAATAAAGTTCGGGGCAAAGGCGGATCCAGGGGCATCTGAAAGGGGGGTGGGCGGCAATACCATTAGGTTTTTCGTTAGGATGGAGCCCGCAGAACCTTACCTACCCCCAAATCCTATTCTTTCCTCGGGTTTCAGCCACTTTATTTTGGAAGGTTGCCAAAAAATAATTTTGCTAAAAAATATACGCACCTACCTTGGCTGTAAGGGGCGGGGGAGGTCCCAACTTGACTGCGCCCTTGCAAATGCCAATCAGTAGTATCAACCTATCAGTGGTATCAATAACTAGTAGGTATACCCCGGCCAAACATTAAGTAACGCCTTTCTAAAGAGAGAGGTTAATCCGCGCCCTGATTGGAGGTCATTTTGGCCCCCATGTGGGTTTTCTTGAAAAGCGAAAAACGGCGGCGCGCAGCGCCGCCAAATTTTTAGTACCTTACCGGGCATCAATTTGAAACCTTCGCACAAAATTTCAAGTCTTAGGTCACCTTAGGTCAGGAGTAATTGATGTCAAACTGTTCGAGCAAAAATGAGCAAAAAACATGAAATTCTTAAACGCTCACAAAAGCTACAGTTAACGAGCAATTCCAAAGTTCTTTGTGTGGTCGTGTATGTAGAGAAACGACGGCGCTACAAAACTGCAACCTCTACAACTACAAGGTGGGCAGTGATATCCGAACAAAAACTAATGAAGCACAAAACTTGAATTATTACTATTAGTATTAGTGAGCAGTGAAAGTTCCATTGGGAAAGCCGGCTGTGATGAGGTACATTTTTTTGCGCCCTGCTCTGCATGCAAAGCAGATGAACGTGAATGCTGCATAAAGAGAAAAGTCATTTATTACTCAAAGCTTTAATGCCTATGGGACAAAAATAACGTTGTTTTTCCTTCAATGATTCCGGTTTGGAGGATGGTTAAACACGGCCATTGTCATATTGGGACAAAAATTTTTACATGTCTGGCCTTGGCGTCGATGAAAAAGTGAAAATAATCGTGAATAAATGGGTCGTTTCTGAGAAAGAACACAGAATATAAAAGGGGGTCCAAAAGGGGGTCACCTTCTTTTTGCGTCAAAGGAGGGGCCATGGCCCATTGCCCCCCTCCCCCTGTATCCACCCTTGGTTCGGAGAGGTAATCCCGTCCCCCGCCGGTTTCTACGCCGACGCCTGTACCGATATGTCAGTGATTGCGAAAAGACGGAAGAGACAAGACAAGAGACGGTCCCACCGACTATCCGATCGGTATCGGGTCAAATCTGGAGTTCCTGCTGCACTGAACGTAAAATGGTTGGATGGAACCGAAAATTGAAAATTAATAATTACTAGATGGCATATTTTGCGCTATAACTGTGCGTTTTGATAGATGCGTTTGATGGGGCATTAGTTTGGGTGTGGGAACTTATGATTTTTATTTGTCTTATTTTGTCGGAGTTGGATATTTGTTTGAACGGCATGGTACGCTGGTGCTGGTTGCGGGGTGTTAGAGCCTTTCTCATGGTTTGCCTTTATCGAACTCAAACCCACCCTACCCCAGCCCCCGTTCACGAGCTTCAGAATTCCTTTACCGTGACGTCATCACGGCGCATGAATTTTCCTTCACCCATAGAAATGCATGCAAAGCATGGTGTGTTTCAGGCGGGCTAAGGAGAAATCTAAGGCCTACATGTGTTCAAAAGACGTACCACTAAGCCAATGGATTCGTCTCATTACGATAAATGGGGTTGAATCGATGGCTATAGAATCTGAATAGCGAATTGATTGAAAATGGGCTCCAAAATAAATTTGAAAGGGGGAAATTCCCCTTTCCCTCCCTAGCCGTTCAGACACGATTTGAAAGGGGGAGCGGAATTTTCGAAGGGGGGAAATTCCCCTCTTCCCCCCCTTTAAAAGTTACCCTGATGTTATGTTACGGGTGCATTTGTTTGGGTGATTGACTTGTATTTTTAGATGTATTATTTGGATAGATTTGGGTAGCTGTTTTTAATTAAACTGTAAGGGTTGGTGATAGGTGCGGGGTGTTCAAGTGTTTTGTATGTTAGGCCCTTTTTGAACTTAACCCTACCCCTACCCTACCCTACACTACCCTACCCCTACCCTACCCTACCCCTACCCTACCCTACCCTACCCCTACACTACCCTACCCTACCCTAACCTACCCTACACTACCCTACCCTACCCTACCCTACCTCTACACTACCCTACCATACCCTTCCCTACCCTACCCCTACACCACCCTACCCTACCCTACCCTAACCTACCCTACACTACCCTACCCTACCCCTATCCCTACACTTCCCTACGCTACCCTACCCTACCCTACCCTAACCTACCCTACACTACCCTACCCTACCCTACCCTACCCTACCCTACCCTACAATCCCCTACCCTACCCTACCCTACAATCCCCTACCCTACCCTACCCTACCCTACCCTACCCTACCCCTACACTACCCTACCCTACCCCTACACTATTCTACCGTACCCCTACCCTACCCTACCCTACTCTACCCTACCCTACGCTACCCTACAATCCCCTACCCTACCCTATCCTACCCTATCCTACCCTACAATCCCCTACCCTACCTTACACTACCCTAACCTACCCTACCCTTCCCTACCCTACCCCTACCCTACCCTACCCCTACCCTACCCTACCCCTACCCTACCCCTACGGCCTACACTACCCTACCCTACCCTACCCTACCCTACCATACACTGCCACCGACAATCCAAGTTTTAGCTAAATCGGCCCAGAAATGGCTGAGATATTGCAAGAACAAATTTATTGTATTTACTGGCGAATCCCCTTGGCGAGCGGTGCCTTGTGTCGGCCTTCGTTGTCAAAGGTCAATGACCTGCCGGCTCTGATGCTTTTCACTCAGTTTTGGAAGCGAACAACTGAGCCTAAAGCACGTGCGTTCTGCTCGGCGCCGGTCGCGGCCGCACCACGTGTACACCGCTGAACCCACACCCTCGAAAATTTAATACGACAATTGAGTGCACGCGTCCGACTTACAGCGAAAATTTCACCCCCGTAGCCCTTACCGTTCCCGAGCAATAGCCTGTTGCCGATTCTAGTGTAAACCCTATGGCACACCACGTGAGCACGCGCCATGGGCGCACCCCCGGCCGCATCGTGCCCAAAATTTAATACGACCTGTTGAATGACGCGACCCACGAGTGGCAAAAATTTCACCCTCCTGCGTCAATCGACGGCGCCGTAATAAGCCATTTTGGGCGTAACCCCGACGGCGGACTTTTTAGGATTTATAATATAGATAGACTAGAGGTACAGGTTTACGCGATAACTGTATGTTTTGATTTATATTATGTTACGGGTGCATTAGTTTGGGTGATTGACTTGTATTTTAAGATGTATTATTTGGATAGATTTGGGTAGCTGTTTTTAATTAAACTGTAGGGGTTGGTGATAGGTGCGGGGTGTTCAAGTGTTTTGTATGGTAGTACCCTACCCTACCCTACCCTACCCTACCCTACCCTACCCCTACCCTACCCTACCCCTACACTACCCTACCCTACCCTACCCTACTCCTACACTACCCTACCCTACCCTTCCCTACCCTACCCTTACACTACCCTACCCTACCCTACCCTACCCTACCCTACCCTTACACTACCCTACCCTACCCTACCCTACCCTACCCCTACCCTACAATCCCCTACCCTACCCTACCCTACCCTACCCGGCTACCCTACAATCCCCTACCCTACCCTACCCTACCCTACCCTACCCCTACACTACCCTACCCCTACACTACCCTACCCTACCCTACCCTACCCCTACCCTACCCTACCCTACCTACGCTAGCCTATAATCCCCTACCTTACCCTATCTTACCCTACAATCCCCTACCCTACCCTACCCTACCCTACCCTACCCTACCCTACCCTACACTTACCCTACCCTACCCTACCCTACCCTACCCTACTCCTACACTACCCTACCCTACCCTACCCTTACACTACACTACCCTACCCTACCCTACCCTACCCTACCCCACCCCCACCCTACCCTTAGTCCCTTACCCTACCCTACCCTACCCTACCCTACCCTACCCTACTCCTACACTACCCTACCCTACCCTTCCCTACCCTACCCTACCTTTACACTACCCTACCCTACCCTACCCCCACCCTACCCTACCCTTACACTACCCTACCCTACCCTACCCTACCCTACCCTTACACTACCCTACCCTACCCTACCCTACCCTACCCTACCCTACCCCTACCCTACAATCCCCTACCCTACCCTACCCTACCCTACCCTACAATCCCCTACCCAACCCTACCCTACCCTACCCTACCCATACCCTACCCTACCCTACCCTACTTTACCCTACCCTACCCTACCCTACTTTACCCTACCCTACCCTACCCTACACCCACTGCCACCGACAATCCAAGTTTCAGCTAAATCGGCCCAGAAACGGCTGAGATATTGCAAACACAAATTTATCGTATTTACTGGCAAATCCCCTTGGCGAGGGGTGCCCGGCGCCGGTATTCGTTGTCAAAGGTCAATGACCTTCCGGCTCTGATTATTTCCAGTCAGTTTTTAAGCGAACAACTGAGCCTAAAGCACGTGCCCTCTGCTCGGCGCCGGTCGCGGCCCCATCACGTGCACACCGCTGAACCCACCCCCTCAAGAATTTAATACGACAAATGAGTGCACGCGATCGACTTACAGCGAAAATTTCACCCCCGTAGCCCTTACCGTTCCCGAGCAATCGCCTGTTTTTGCCGATTCTAATGCTAACCCTATGGCGCACATGAGCACGCGCCACGGGCGCACCCCCGACCGCATCGTGCCCAAAATTTAATACGACCTGTTCATTTACGTGACCCACGAGTGGTAAAAATTTCACCATCCTGCGTCAATCGACGGCGCCGCAATAAGCCTTTTAGGGAGTAACCCCGACGGCGGCGTGGGCGTGGGCGGCGTGGGCGGACTTTTTAAGATTTATAATAGTAGACTAGAGGTACAGGTTTACGCGATAACTGTATGTTTTGATATGTATGATTAACGGATGCATTAGTTTGGGTGTAGAAACTTGCATTTTTATTGGTATGATTTTTGTAGAAGTGGGTAACTGCTTTTAATTGAACTGTCAAGTATGATGGTGATGCATGCGAGTTCTTCGAGCCCTTTGTAAGTTAAGATGTTACTGAACGCAACCCTACCCTACCCTACCCTACCCTACCCTACCCTACCCTACCCTACACTACCCTACCCTACCCTACCCTACCATACCCTACCATACCCTACCCTACCCCTACACTACACTACCCTACCCTACCCTACCCTACCTTACCACTACCCTACCCTACCTACCCTACCCTACCCTACCCTACCCTACCCTACCCTACCCTACCCTACTCCTACCCTACCCTACCCTACCCCACCCTACCTTACCCTACCCTTACCCTACCCTACCCTACCCTACTCCTACCCTACCCTACCCTACCCTACCCTACCCTACCCTACCTTTACACTACCCTACCCTACCCTACCCTACCCTACCCTACCCTTACACTACCCTACCCTACCATACCCTACCCTTACACTACCCTACCCTACCCTACCCTACTCCTACCCTACCCTACTCCTACCCTACCCTACTCCTACCCTACCCTACTCCTACACTAACCTACCCTACCCTACCCTACCATACCCTACCCTATCCTACCCTTACACTACCCTACCCTATCCTACCCTACCCTACCCTACCCTACCCTTACACTACCCTACCCTACCCTACCCTACCCTACCCTACCCTACCTAACTCTACCCTACCTAACTCCACCCTACCCTACCCTACAATCCCCTACAATCCCCTACCCTACCCTACCCTACCCTACAATCCCCTACCCAACCCTACCCTACAATCCCCTACCCTACCCTACCCTACCCTACCCTACCCTACACTACACTACCACCGACAGTCCAAGTTTCAGCTAAATCGGCCCATAAACGGCTGAGATATTGCAAAAACAAATTAATTGTTTTTACTGGCGAATCCCCTTGGCGAGCGGTGCCTGTGTCGGCCTTCGTTGGCTCTGATGCTTTTCACTCAGTTTTCTAAGCGAACAACTGAGCCTAAAGCACGTGCCTTCTGCTCGGCACCGGTCGCGGCCCCACCACGTGCACACCGCTGAACCCACACCGTCGAAAATTTAATACGACAAATGAGTGCACGCGCTCGACTTGGCGTGAAAATTTCACCCCCGTAGCCCTCACCGTTTCCGAGCAATAGCCTGTTTAATAAGTGTTTATGCCGATTCTAATGCTAACCCTATGGCGCACATGAGCACGCGCCACGGGCGCACCCCCGGCCACATCGTGCCCAAAATTTAATACGACCTGTTGAATGACGTGACCCACGAGTCGTGAAAATTTCACCCTCCTGCATGAATCGACGGCGCCGTAATAAGCCTTTTAGGGAGTAACCCCGACGGCGGCGGCGAACTTTTTAAGATTTATAATAGTAGATTAGCGTAGCTAGAATTTTTTTCCATAATATTGTATATCTGAGCATTTAAGCTCGTCGACTTTAAATGCGGAAAAATATAGTGACTGCATGTCCCCGACAAGAAAAGATATATGCATGCGCGCCGGTGGCTCTCAAAGTACGTAAAGCGGGCACGTATTGAATATATTCCTGTGGCGAAACCGAATAGTATTATTGTCGTACTTTATCGGTGTACTTTTCCAAAGTACACCAAGAATATATTCACTTGGTGAAGTGAAATCGGGCCCAGGTGGCGAGTATCGGCCGGCGCCGGCCGCCGCGCCGCCCCGGCAGGATGTTTGATTTTGCACCGCTATTACTAGAAAAGTTGTGGACCGATTTACCTATTGCTTGCACGAGAAGATTTGCAATTCGATTCTAGACAGGCATTGGAAATTTGACGTTAATATAATGAATACGGCGTCAGTTAATGGCGAAAAATAGGTGAAGTTGGCGAAATCCGCCCCCTTCCGCTGCGCGTGTACGTTGCACTTCTTGTTGCTATATCATCCAAAGTTATCGTTGGCCCACTCTAATTTTCTCAGCACGTGTGCCTTACGTGTAGTGGAAGACAATATCTAAATTTGAGCGAAATCGAAGGGTATCCATTTTTCACAAATTATATTTTAAGAAATAAATTCAAAATAAAATATATTCAAAATTTTCAAAATATGTAAAAACTGCCAAATTTTGCTAGTATAACTCCTTATGTATATGTTCCACTTTGTTTGAAATTAATAGCTTCAAAAATGTTGAAGCTATAGATCTTTCAACATTGCACTACACGTCCAATTCTGCTAAAAAGGCATAAGTTTAGCGGCTTGTATCTCTGTAGCCCGAGGGCATATGACAAAATCCTTTCACCCTCAGAGGTTTCACCCAATAGGCAATAAGCATACAAAGTTTGAACAAAATCGCAGAGGTGAGGTGACCGATTTTGGCTGTCCCGGTTGACATGGAATGCCCCAAGGAGGAAGGATGGCGACACTCAGCGGCGGCGACTGCGTCTGCTAGCGGGGAGGAGGGGCGACTGCGTCTGCTAGCGGGGAGGAGGGACCACTGCGTCTGCTAGCGGGGAGGAGGGACCACTGCGACTGCTATCGGGGAGGAGCGGCGCCGGCTGAGCGGCGTACCGCCTGAAACCGCCGAATACCTGTGCGAATCTGCGACCTGTTGTGCCTGATGAAGTCCTACCTGTTCGACAACACTGTGGAGCTCCTGCTTTACCACGTGCGTGCGTGCGTGCGTGCGTGCGTGCGTGTGTGTGTGTGTGTAATATTTATGCCTGATAGGAAACCATTATAAACCATGTCATGACATCGTATGTTCACACAGATCAATGACGTTGGAAGTGCTCATGGTGCCGTGCCAGGATGGTCTGAACGTCTGTTGTCAGCGAAGCGAACCATTGGGCTTATCGAATAAAAGCAATTCAAAACGTCAAATAATGCGAATGAGCCCACTACTCAGTTGCAACAAGACAACCAGATGAGTACTGAATAGGATGACTGCGCTTTTTTCCTAAAACTAGCGTAGAAAATAGGCAGGAAGCCATCCGGCAGCAGGCGACATGTCGGACGCCTCATCCCGCAAACATATACCGAACAGGATATTTGGCGTGGATAACCGGTCGTGCGCCCGGATGAATAATAACCCCGATCCCGGCCGCGGCGCGTGACCGAAGGACCGAGCGATGACAGAGCGCAGTGGCGCAGCCAGGGGAGGGTCAGAGGGTCAGCTGACCCCCCCCCCGAAATTTCTGCCAGGGGCTCGCGAGAGAGAGAGAGAGAGAGAGAGAGAGAGAGAGAGAGAGAGAGAGAGAGAGAGAGAGAGAGAGAGAGAGAGAGCGAGAGCGAGAGAGAGAGCGAGAGAGAGAGCAAGAGAGAGAGAGAGAGAGAGAGCGAGAGAGAGAGAGAGAGAGCGAGAGCGAGAGAGAGAGAGAGAGAGAGAGAGAGAGAGAGAGAGAGAGAGAGAGAGAGAGAGAGAGAGAGAGAGAGAGAGAGAGAGAGAGAGAGAGAGAGAGAGAGAGAGAGAGAGAGAGAGAGAGAGAGAGAGAGAGAGAGAGAGAGAGAGAGAGAGAGAGTTCCGCCCGCCGTTTTTGGTACACCTGTTCATGCATCTCTTCCACACATGTTGTGAAAATTTCAGACCCAGGGCTCTCAAGGTCAGGTCACCAGGTCAGGTCAAGTGACCTCACCTCAGAAAAAAGTTTCAATCCTCGTCAGTCGTCATAGCTACACCGACTGAACGATCGCCTTGAAACTTTCAGCGATTGATAAGGTTAACAGTATGTACAAAATGTCTATCTCGGAATTTTGATATCGATGACCTAACTAAGGTCAGGTCAATTTTGCGACCTCTCCAATATAAGTCAACGGGAGAAAATTGAAATGCGCCTCTTTTGGACGAATGATGTTCAAAACCTCTCAAACATCGGTTCATAGGTAAACATGACACATTGAGTCGGAAAAATGCACCTATGACCCCTCTGTGTTCCTGAGGTCATCTCAGGTCATGAACGGTCACCAGCAGTTTCTTGGCTGTAACTTTTGATAAAGACGTGCTAGAGCGATGAAAACACGTCAGATGTATTCAGCTGTTGTTGTTGTTGTTGTGTGTTCCCTCCAGCCGCGTCACCGCGGTATAGCCGTGCGGCTCTGGAGGTCCCTCACGGCGGCCGCCAGGGCCGCCACCTCTCCGTCGTCGCGGACGTCTTCCGGGTTCGGGAAGATCGTTCCGTACCTCCGGAGACGCCAGCCCATGAGGGCCGGGCACCGGAAGAAGAAGTGCCGGGGCGTGTCGGCCTCCTCCCGGCACACGGTGCACAGGCCCGCCGCACAGTCGGTGTCAGGGCACTGGCGGCAATCATCGGAAGGGTTCCGTCCAATCCGGTGAAGGTATTGGCGGGATCCTGACCAGTGTCCCGCGCGGAGCTGGTGGACGTCGACGGCCGACGATCTGTCCCCCGTCGCGGCCGGCGGCGGCAGCCGGTTCTCCATCAGGGTCCGGTACCAGCCCTCCGGCCAGGCGGCGATGGTGCGGTCGCGGGCCAGTCTGGCGGCCGCGCGGTGGGCGGTAGCGACGTCCACCGGGACCGCCGCCTGGGGGAGCGCGGCCGCCTCCTTGGCGATCTGGTCGGCGCGCTCGTTTCCGTCGACGCCGCAATGGGACGGCACCCACTGTAGGTGGATCCGGCGGGACAGACCGGCCAGGGCCGCTAGTTCGGTCCAGATGGCAGCTCCTAGCAGGGTCTTCTGGGACGCCGGGCCCTCTCTCAGCGTCGCGAGGGCCGACTGCGAGTCCGAGCAGATGGTGATCGGCGCGCTCGGCTGGTGCGGGTGGTCGCACAGGTGGTTCAGGGCCGCGCGGAGTGCGACCATCTCCGCCCTGAAGCTCGAGCAGAGTTGACCGGCCGGGACGCGTAGCTCGTCGGTCGCACCGTCCGGCCACTCCACAAAGGCTCCTCCTCCTCCGCTGCGGACTCCCGCATCCGCCGACCCATCCGTCCAAACCCAGCTGGCTTGCTGGGGGAGGGACGCTAGGTGTCTCTGCGCCGCCTGGTGCAGTTCGTCAGGTGGGGCGTCCCGCCGCAGCGCTCCGATGTCCAGGGAGAATGTGGCGTGTGGGCAGGCGGCCACCTCCCACGGCGGCGCGCGGGCGGGCAGCAGGGTCTCGATCGGCAGCACGATCCCAGCAGCCCGCCAGGTGTCATGCCCCACCCCGCGCCAGCCCGTCACAGTCTTCAGCCGGCTGGGCGGCCCGCCCTCCGCAACAGCCCTGAGGGGGTCGCCCTCGGGGAGCGCGTGCGCCCTGGCGAGAAGTTTCGCCGCCAGGACGTCCCGGCGAGCAGCCACCGGCATCAGCCCGGCCTCCGCCATCACAGCGTGGGCCGGGGTGGACAGCGGGCAGCCGGTGATGGTGCGGGCCGCCGCCCGCATCTCCCTCTCGAGGAGCTCCACGTGGGACTGAGGTGTCGCCGGGAGCCAGGCGGCGGCCGCGTGCAGCAGTGCTCCTCCCACGTAGCCCGACGCCACCGCGCGGAGCTGCCGCTCCTCCAGTCCCCAGCTTCGCCCCGTCAGCTTGCGGAGCTGCTAGGTCCGGGGGCGCACCCGGGAGCGGAGGCTGCGGCAGTGGGCCCCGAAGTGAAGAAGCCGGTCGAGAGTCACTCCGAGAAGCTTAAGACGGTCGGCCGCTGGGACCAGTTTCCCGTCGACTTTTATGGCGCAGTCCGCAGCGTCGGCGGCGCTCTGGGAGAGGACGAGCAGCTGGGTCTTCTCACCCGCCACCAGCATCTTGGACTGTCTTGCCCAGTGCACCAGAGCGTCCGCCGCACGCTGGGCGCGCCGCTTGGCGGTGGTGATGTCGTTTCCTGCGCACAGCGCCGCGGTGTCGTCCGCATACATGAAGGGAGACACTCCAGGGACAGACCTCAGGGAGGCGACGAGAGGCGCCGACCACAACAAGAACAAGGTCGGCGCCAAGACGCTGCCCTGGGGAAGTCCGGCCCGGTAGATGCGCTCGCTGCTGCGCGCGCCGTTGAGCTCCATGCACGCGCGGCGGTCGCGGAGGAACTGCCAGACCCACCGGACGAAGCAGCGAGGCAGACCCTGGTCCAGGAGGCGCGCACGGAGCAGGCGGTGGTCTACCGTATCGTATGCCCCGGAGAAATCGAACGCCAGGAGAACAAACTTCTGGGCAGACTGGCCATCTGGGGTGTGTAACCGGCGGGACCTTGGTCGGTTCCAGCCGTCCAGCACCTCTTGAATCAGGCGTCCAAGGTTGTCCTCGACTGAGCGCTTCTCCCTGAAGCCGACTTGCTCCGGCGGGATGATCTTGAGCTGGTCGGTGATAAAGGTGAGCCCGGCCAGGACGAGGCGCTCCATCAGCTTAGCGATGTGGCTGGTTAGCGCTATTGGGCGGTAACTGGCTATCTTGCGCTTGTCCTTCCCTGACTTGGGAATCGGGACGATTACAGCCCGCCGCCACTCCTGGGGGACCACGCCTTCAAGCCATGACAGGTTGATCAGGCGCAGTAGAGCCCCGCGGGCGATCGGTCCCAGGTGCTTTAGGTGTTCGGCCGACAGCTCGTCTGGTCCAGGAGACTTCCTCAGCTGGCAGCGCCGGAGCTGGGAAACCAGCTCCTCCATCGAGAAGGCGCCGCAGCAGCCCGTGCGGGTGTCTTCGCAGGCTGCGCAGCGACTGTGTTGTCGCGCCGTGCGCTGGGCCGCCCGATCGGGTTTGGGGTCGCTGACCTGCCGGGAGACATGTGCGTAGGTCCGGTTAAAAGCTGAGGCCTTCTGGGCATCCGTCACAAGCAGCCGGTCCCCGTCCTCCATAGCCTCGCCTGGTCGGTGGTCGTCGGGGGCGCCTTCCCACTTCTTCAGGATCTTCGCGACTTTTCCGAGACTAGCTGGCTTGTTCAGGGTGGTGCCAACGAAGTCGCGGAAGTGAGCCTGGGTGACGCGGCGCTCGACTGATGCAGCCCGGCGTTTTGCCTCGACCCAGCGGGCCTTCGAGGGGGTCGTCGCGGCGGAGCAGGCGGCGGGCCTCGCGGCGCTCCGCGATGGCTTCCCTCAGCTCCGGGTCCAGCGCCCAGGGCTTCGGGTCAGCCCGGGCACCACGGGGGATGTGGTGGACGCTGGCTTGGTGGAGGACGTTCACGAACAGGGTGGACAGCTCCTGGGTCGACAGCGAAGGCTCCGCCTCCTCGAAGGCAGCCTCACATTCGGCCTGGAACGCCGCCCAGTCCGCTTTCTTGAAGGACCACCGCGGCTTGCGGATGCAGCGGGAGCCGTGGTTGGACGTGGCGACTTGAGCGACCATTGGCAGGTGATCGCTACCGATATCGGGGCCCAGGTGCCACGTCGCCCGCCTCGCGAGGTCATCGCTGCAGGCGATCAGATCAGGCGCAGTCTGGGAGCCGTTGCGGTAGCTGACGTGGGTCTGGGTGGGTTCGCCGGAGTTCAGCGTGGTCCAGCCTACGGAGCCAAGCCACGCCGCCACTCTCGCGCCGACCGCGTCTGCCGCGTCGCAGCCGTGGTCCCACATGGGGTGGTGAGCGTTGAAGTCCCCCACCAGCAGGGTGTGGTTGTCCGCCGGAAGAGCCGAGGGATAGAAGTTGTCCATCCGTGTGTCGAGATCGGTAGCACGAATCGGAGGTCCGTAGAGGTTGATGATGGTGAGGGGGCGGTCCCCGAGGAGACGCACTCCGCATACCTCTGTAGAGTTGTCGTTAGGGTGAAGTAGGGGGCAGGTCAGGGCGGCGAACTGGAGCCCCGCGCGCAGGTAGAGCGCGACGTCGCCGCCCTTCACCACCCCTCCGCCGGCCGCGCGACCTCTTGTCCGTCGGACGACCACCGGGGGCTGAAAGCCGGGGAGTCTGGATACAGCCTTAGATGAGAATTGAGCTTCTTGAACCGCGACGATGTCCGCGTTGACCGTCGGGAGCCAGCGTTGGAGCTCTTGTAGTTTGGTACGGAGCCCCTCCGCGTTCCAACACACTATGGTGAGGCGGCTACGGCGCGTACGGTTGCGGTGATATCTTCGGTTCTTGATCCGTCTCCGGTCCAGTCCCCCCGGGGCCCGACGAGCGCCCCCTCCGTCGGCGGGGCCGGAGGGGGGCGCGGCCGGTGTACTAATCATTCAGCGGGCCGGGGCCGCGCTGCGCGCGCGGCACCCGGACGAGCCAGCAGGAGCTCTCGAGGACGGAGAGGTGGCGACGGAAGGCCGCCGTGAGGTCCCTCTCGGAGAGGGCGCGATGGAGCCCGTTTGGCGTACCGCGACCGGTTGCAGGCCGGGCGCGGCGGGCCTTGCGGCCCACACCTCCCACCGTGGCGCACAGGCGCCTGAAGGCGGGCTCCTCCAGGAGGCATGTATTCAGCTCGACGAAACGGATCGACTGATATGCAACATGGCCTTTTCCGGTCAGGTCATGACCTTGAACTGAGGTCAAATTTTCAAAATGACCTTTCAAGGTCAACAAATAGTTCATTCGACGCGTCTCGACGAGAGGAACACGATGCTGCCAAAAAATGTCGTGGCTCTCTTGAGTCAAATATCATTGACGAAAAAACATTTTCGTGAAAACTGCTATTTTTAGTTTTTGCCCTCTAGCGGCTAAACCGTCGACCTGAGGTCAAATCTGAGAATAATACTCAGAAAGGTCTGTAAAAGGGCTATCGAATGCGCTTTTCCGCGGCGCTGTAGCTCTATTGGTTCCCGAGTTAGCCGTTGGCAGTTTCCAAAATTGTTGAAATGGACTACACTAGGGTTACCCGCGTGCTCCGCAACGCGAAGAAGGGTTATTTTTGACCCGTGGGTATTGCGTTGGTCTGTGTCGATTTGGTTGGTATCCATTTCGTTCGATTGCTTTTTGACGGCCAAGCATTTTGTAATAAAACCAAAAAAAGATACATCGCATCGAGGTGCCCGTGTCGTATTATCATGCGTTCTACTTTAGAATGATTCGAAAACTGGCGTGAAGTCTTTTGATGGCCATCGATGAATTTCGCTAAAAATGACAATGTAATGGTTTGGAACATTTACATCTTTAGCCCGCGCACCGACGGGGGTCTGCGCTAGTGGTGCCAATTTCATGAAATTTCAATTCCAATTCCGATCCAATTCCAAGAAATTGCCAAGTAAATTTCCAATTTTGTCCAAAGCGGGGGCTATTCCAATTTTTAACGATTTTTGCATTTTTTGCGTAAATTTTAAAAGTGTTTAAAAGCGTTTTAAAGGCCTCCGTTTTAAAATTTTAAATTTTAAAGGCCTTGTGTTCCGATTAATTTCCAAAAAATGTTAAGAATTCCGTCCAAATTCCAAATTGGAATTGGACAAAAATTGGAATTCCAAGAAAAGAAATTCCGATTGGCACCAATAGTCTGCGCCAACTTCGCACCGACGGGGGGGGGCGGATGACCGCCCCCCCCCCCTGAGATCTCGAGAACGAAGCAAGATAGCGACAAGCGGTAAATGGCATCGGATACGCACTGCCAAGATCTACAATTTTTACAAAGGTCATTTTCAGGTCAGGTCAAAGATGACGTCACAGGGGTCGAAAAAGTCAAAATGGCGGCGCTAGATATGGAGAGAGTTTTTCTCGAATAACTTTCGAATAAGTCAAGATAGGAACAAACTAATGGCATCATCGTGATCCTCTCGTCAATCCGCATCGAATGATATATACGTTGACCTCGAAAGGTCAAGGTCAAAGGTTGACCTCAGGTCACGTGACCATCATGTATATCATTCGATGCGTCTTGACGAGCTGAACACAATGAGACCATCCACGCGTCTGTATCTTGTTCCTGTACGGAGTTATTGGCCAAAAACCTTTGGTGACCTTTGATGACGTCACATGACCTCACAGCTGCCCAAAAGCAAAACAGACCTCAAGGTAGTGAAGGTTGATCGTATATGAAGTCATATATGGTATATGGGGCCATTCCGACCCGTTTTAGTGGTAAAAACAGGGACATGGATGAGATAATAATGGATTGGTGTCTTCGCAGTTTTTGGCGACATTGAGCTCAGGCCTGCCATCTAGCGGGAGAATTGTCGTAAGTTAGGAGCAAGCCGAGTGAACGCCGCTGATTAGCATTGTGACACACGGGAGTGTGGTGTAGTAGCAGGCTTGTTGTGCAATTTTTCAAAAGGTTATGTCTTTATATGTCAGTAAAAGTGAAGAAATTAATAGATTTATGTGCAGGGTCAGTAATAAGATAAGCAGTTCCATGATATTTCCTCATTAAATCGTGAAACAGGGAGTTATTGGAGACTTCGCCAGCACGTGTCGTTTTCGCTATTTTTCACATGAGTCTTTACTTGGCCTAAATCAAACAAATTGTCCGATCAAAGAACAAAACGAACGTAAGTAGGTACTATCTATAAGTCTAATGAAAAGTTAAACGGAATTGCTAACGTCATTACCGCTCAATATGTAATTCAAGACGCTCTATGAAAAGGATCCAACCAGCGCTGCGTAGTCGATGAAATTTCAGTGACTTTGGCTCCAACTCCGATTCCGGTATTCAAATATCGACTCCGACTCCTCCGGGCAGAACTGTCGAGTGTCGATTCACAAAGACTCCGACTCTGACTCCGACTCTGCAGCCCTGGTAAGTCTGTGGAGTCGATGACTTTTCGGTGACGTTCGAGTCACACTCCGACTGGCGACTACAGCTTTTAAAAATCAACCGACTCCAAGTCGGAACAGAACCGCTGGCTCTGACTACAACTCCGCAGCCGTGGCCCAAGATAGCCGCCTAAAACAATTTTAATGTGTGATCTTCTTCGTACATACATTGTTTTGTCATTTTAAACAAGGAATGGAAAAGGGAGACGAAGCCTTCACAAACAGGGATCTCCTGTTGCGGATCAATCAGTTGCTGGAACAGAAAGGCATAAACACCACGCATCTCATTTCATCTTTTTCCTAATGACTGCACCAATGTAAGCACTGATCAATGCAGTGCGAGCATCGGTGTGACATTTGTGTACCAAGTTTGAGTGTTATCCGCCCAGCCGTTCTTGAGATGGAAGCGGCACCCCGCACGTGCGCACGTGCAGTAGCACCCCCATAGTGACACATGGAAATGCATTGGCCACTGGATGACTAACTATTGACGAAGTTTTACTGTCATGGGCCCAGCCATTGCGGAGTTACTTTATGTGGAACAATTTCGACACCCCTAAGTTGGCACGTGGCACGTGCTGTAGCATTAACTAAGATGAAGAAAATCGTTCGAAATTCGGAGAAGAAGGAATAAGCCTACCAAATATGTATGACATATTGTCAAACTGCTGTACCATTGTGAGTAAATGACCATATAAAAGGTCGTACAAGCCGATGGGACTGGGCGTTTCAATACACACCGTCTTACGCATTTTATTTTCGCAAGGGCGGATCTAGGGGGTCGTTTTGGGGGGGGTCACCAGTCGGCCGACATACCAGGTCTGGTGAATGAATTCTGACGACCGGGGGGGGGGGGGTAGGGAGCGAGTATGTCGAGATCAAAAAATGACATTTGATCTTCGTCGTTTATAAGATGAAGTTTTATCGTAAGTCACTCGGCTCAGTAGTTTTAGTTAGTGAAACCCACCTATATAGGAGCGTCGCCACGGATTTTTTACTGGGGGGGGGGGGGGAGGCGGGTCGACCGACTTAAAAACCCAGAAGTAGATATAGTTACCTCACTTTTAGCCTAATGCATTAGTAAATAGTAGCATACAGTCACGATCTCTCTTATTGACCTGTGTATGAATCGGCGGCGCGAAGCGCCGCAAAAATTTGCAAAAAAAAAGTTGTCAAAACACAGCTCTAAAACACAAATATTACAACCTTTTTAGCATGCTAGTACAAGCCGGAGTTCCTTCACAGTACACATATGAATTCCGATTCAATTTGACACGGTTGGTGTTATTACAGTCACTGTTATTTCTCTCTTATTGATTGGTGTATAAATCGGCGGCGCGAAGCGCCGAGAAAATTTGCAAAAGAATGTGTCGAAACACAGCTCCAAAACACAAATTTTACCACCCTTTTAGCATTGCAGTACAAGCCGGAGTTCCTTTACAGCACACATATGAATTCTGATTCAATTTGACACGGTTGGTTTATGTAATTACAGTCAAGATTTCGTATTGACCTGTACGTATGTACATAAATCGGCGGCGCGAAGCGCCGCGAAAAATTTGCAAAAACATTTGTCAAAACACAGAGGGGGCCTCCTCTCTACAGAGGACCACCGATCTCTACTGCGGGCCTCCTCTTTTCACAGGGCCTCTTAACTACAGAAGCTACAGGGCCTCCTCTCTACAGAGGGCTTCCTCTCTACTGAGGGTCTCTCCCTTTAAGAGGGCCTCCTTTACAGAGGGCCTCCTCTCTTCAAAGAGCCAGAGGACCTCATCTCTGCAAAGGGCCTCCTCTCTTCAGAGGGCCTCTTCTCTACAGAGGGCCTCCTTTCTTCAGAGGGCCTCTTCTCTACAGCGGGTCTCCACTCTTCAGAGGGCCTTCTGCATTCAGGCGGTCTCCTTTCCACAGAGGGCCTCCTCTCTACACAGGGCCTCCTCTCTACATAGAGCCTTCTCTCTACAGCAGGTCTCCTCTCTACAGAGGGCCTCCTCTTTAAAGGGGTCTCCTCTCTACAGGGGGCCTCCTCTCTACTGAGGGCCTCCTTTCTACAGAGGACCTCCTCTACAGAGGGCCTCCTACCTACTGAGGAGTCAGAGGGGCCCTAGCGGTCAGACACAGACACTAGCGGTTATTCACTGGAGGCCCCAGGAAGTAAGAAGGGCCCTAGCTGTCAGGCTGGTCAGAGGGCCCTGAATGTCCTGACGTGATTTTTGGGATTCCCGTGAATTTCTTTCGCCTCAGACGTGATTTTGACCTGCCAGGGCCCAGGGGCACTAAAAATAAAACAAACAAAATAAAAAATGAAAATAGGACATCACCAAAATTAAGTGACCGAAATCCGTTGAGTTTTTAATTTTGCGTACAGGTAGGGGCACCACGAATTAAATTCATGACCATCCCCTTGGAGTTTTCCTGGATCATCCCCTGGTGCTCGCACGGTTGAGACAAAAACGAGTAAGATTCTGGTCTTCACTCTTCAATACGCCTTTTCACGCAACACGATCCAGAAAAACAAAGGTATTAGCTCAGAAGTGTTTGACAGGTGATTTTGAGCATGCAAGACGGCGTCTATAGCGCATTTAGGTCTTCGGCTTTTGGGGGGGGTCAAATGACCCTCTCAGACCTTTTGGGGGGGGTCATGACCCCGTGGACCCCCCCCAGGATCCGCCAGTGTATTTTCGTTATTACCTAAAGGCTGCTTGACGTTTTTGGCTTTCAAGCATTTAATACATTTTTTTTTGTCGTCTCAGGTCCAGTAAGATTACCCCCAACTCGTGGGAATATGCAATTCAAGCCAACTAACACATCACACCCACGTGTGTCATAATGCTGAGAGATGGCGTTCACTCGGCTTGCTCCTAACTTACGATAATTCTCTCGCTAGATGGCAGGCCTGATCCCAATGTCGCGGATCCCAATGTTAATTTCCACGAGACACCAATCCAGTGTTATATCATCCATGACAGGGAGTTGATTTTTCCCCCATTGACTTATAATGGGGAGGTCGCGAAATTGACCTGACCTTAGGTCACCGATATCAAAATTCCGAGATATACAAATTGTAGCTACTAATGACCTAATAATATCCTGCGACTTTCAAAGGCCTCCGACATCTACTGTAGCTCTGGCACGGTGACAAAGTTGCAAAAAAGTGACTTGAGGTTGGGTCATTCAAAGTGACCTGGTGACCTGACCTTAAAAGGTAGGAGGTTCAAACTCGCACACCATGTGTAAAATTGATGAGGTTATAGTCATACCAAATTTCGCGGCGCGTAGCGCCGCGGTTTTCCCGCTATTCGCGAAAAACCTCAGGGGGGGGGGGCGGATATCCGCCCCCCCGTCGGTGCGAGGGTTAACCCGCGCGGGGCTGGGGGGGTAAATTTTACCCCCCCTCGCGAATTTTTGCGATATCTCAAAAACGGCGGCGCGCAGCGCCGCCAAACTTTCAGTACCTTTTCTTACATCAATTTGACACCTTCCCTGAAAATTTGAGCGAAATCCGTCGGAAAACTTTTGAGAAATTGACGTTTTAGTGACGTCATGTTCGCCATTTTCGCCTCAAAAACGGCAAAAGTTCAAACGCCGCTAACATCTTCATTTTTAAAGGAATCAAGACGTAACAAAAAAGGTTATACGTGATTTTACTTTGTCTATCAAATGGCTATCTCGGTTTTTTGAAAATTTTGGATTTTGGCCTAATTTTTTTCAAAAAACTGATTTTTTTGGGAAAATCATTATAAAATCCAAAACTTTGAGTCTATCGAAAAAACCGGAATATATGTCAGAGAAGTGGTCTATGTGCACCTACATACCAAATTTTAGAAGAATCAGTTCAAAAATGTGGGAGTTATTCAAAATTTTATGACGTCACGACACACAAATTTTTTGAAAAATGACTTTTTTGGAAGTTCTAGACCTCGTACGGAAACAACAATAGCACCATTCGATTCGCCGTGAAAAACTGCATCAGATAGACACCTTTTTAGGCCTTAACAACCAACTTCAAAATTTGACCTCACTTGACCTGACCTTGACCTGACCTCGACCTGAAATTCATCCAGAGGTGGTCCATATCACTTATTGAGTGTGCCTATTGAATTATATGAGTAAAATGACCCATAAAACATGTGTCGCACATGCCCTTTTCTATATTTTGTTTTTTGGTGACCTGACCTGACCTGACCTGACCTTGACCTTGACCTCTGAATGATATTGTATGCAACTAATATTGTCTTGGTAGCCTAAGAACACGTTTTGGGCGATCAGTCTCAGTCCATGACTCCATTCTTCGGCAACTACGGTGCAAGGCCGATACTGTAGAAACTTGCAATTTGTACCCTTGACCTGACCTTGACCTTGACCTCAAACTTTAAATTAAGTACATGTTTTTAGTAGTTCGTGATGAGAGCTTTCGATTGGCGTTTGAATTTTCCAAATCGGACCATTAGTTCGGGAGATAACAGGGGGGGTAAAATTTACCCCCCCCCCCCAGCCCCGCGCGTTCGGCTGGAGACCCCAGCCCCGCGCGGGTTAAGAATACTGCTGCTCATCATGCAAAAATGAAGAGTGAATATTGGACAGAATTAAATGCTCTATCCAATGGTACCATATTCAAATGCCAAAGGTATCAGGTTATGCAGCAAAACGCGAGTAATTAATAAAGTGGCACATCATTGACAAACACAATTTTCTCCCGAGATTTGTACCACCTTGAATTGGATCAATCAGCTTTTCACAATTTTTATATGTGAGGCGGTACATTTTTATTGCTACTAGGCGTTCTTTCGGCTCGCTCCGTCTGACGGTCACCTGAAAATAATATAAATTCCAAAATCCGTCCAAAACGTCAATTTTCCACATAAAAGTGCCCTCCCCGGTGCACGTGGCGCGTGCCATCCCCTGCACCGCACACCATTCGATAGCCCGTTCAATTATCTACACGATGCTGTTTTCCCCGTGCCGATCGGACCCCTGGTCGCCAAGATATGGCACCGGGACCGGAGCCGTGTCGGCCAAATTTAGCCGTTTTCGCCCGATTTCGCACGCCGATTTATACATGTAAAGTCTATGACGTGAATTAGCACTTTTTGAGCACGCGCCACGCGCCCCCTATCAATCCGATCGAGCCCAGACCCCCCAAAGGCACGTCGCGCATCCTTGATCTATAAGTTGTGCAAATTTCACCGCGCTAGGTGCAACGGTCTGGCCTGTAGTCCACGCAAAGCACGGCCAAGTCGGGACCTCGGTAACGGACAGACGCACCCTCCTCAAATAGTAATATAGATTTGACCTTTGATGACCTCTGGTGACCTGACCTTTGACCTGAACCAAAAAAATGACCAAAGTGTTTCCGTCATTATTTTTTACGCTCTTTCGAATGCCGCTTACCGCGTCTCGCTACGCGGCCCAGGACCCGAGTTAGATGGGGGGGGGGGTGTTCCCCCCGGCCCGGCGCGGAAGTCGCGGAGCACCGGCCCGGCGCGGGATAAAGTGACCATCCCACCTTAACATTAAGTTTTGAGTTGAGAATAGACAGCCAAAATGGGGTCCCTGGCTTGCACTTACCGGTTTGAGCACACACAAGATCGAGAAATACCTCAAATCGAAAATATCTAATTTCAAAAATGCAGCACGTCTTGGATTCAGAGGGGCTAATGCATTAGAATGCCCCCTCTGAATGTGTGACGTCAGCGCAGATCTACCGATTTTAAATCTTTTACTAAAACCATCTAAAACGTTTGGTAGCACGCGGTGGTATATGCTGCTTTGCGCGCAATAAGTCCCGCACTTTCAAATAAAGTCGCTAGAAACAGTGGAGATCCCAAAAAGTAAACAAAAATAAAAGTCTATAATATCTTGAAAACCGGTGAATATCTTTCGATGAGATTTGGTAGATATTCGTTTTCGCTCTTTCTGAACCGAGCGACATCACTTTCATGCCAATTCATTAACTTTTTTGAAGGTGGGAGGGTCCCTTTAATAGGTGAAATGACACAAAAGCAGGCAACTGTGAGAATTAATTTATTACATTTACCTAACACTCTGGAAGAGCAGTCACAGCCGCTCCGAATAACGTACTCGGAGGAGTCATGTAAAGCAACACTTATCTGCGCACGCTGCCGGGACCGGGACTGCGTCCCGCTGCCCGGCGCCAGGTACAATCGAGGGCCGCTCGGCGGCAGCCGAACGCGCCCGCCGCGCGCCTCACTGAGGTCTGCGGGACTTATCGCGGGTCTCACTGAGGTCTGCGGGACATATCGCGGGTCTCACTGAGGTCTGCGGGACTTATCGCGGGCCTCACTGAGGTCCGTGGGACTTTCGCGCGCCTCTGAGGTCTGCGGGACTTATCGCGGGCCTCACTGAGGTCTGCGGACTTATCGCGAGCTGAGGTCTGCGGTCTTATCGCGATGCCTGCAGCCGCTGCAGCTCGGCCTCCAGACGCAGGTGGCGCGCTCTGAGCGCCGCCCGCCGAGGGCCCGCCGGCGCACCCTCGAACTGCTTGTGGGCGTCGTAACTGTGGAGCACAGCGCAGTGCCGTCAAACGCTGCAAAAGCGGGCCATTCTTAGCACAAGACATTCTTAGCCTCATGCCTACAGGCGTTCTGATGCACTTCAACGTGCTTGTGGAAAAAACAACGAAAAACGGGAAATGAACATCCGAACTGACGATTCATGACTGCTTCTATGACACGGCTAGACGCGAACGCTGGCCGACGATCCACCAGTTCTCAGGAGCACTGATTCAGCACCCTCTATTCGTGTGCCATCGAAAAGGTAATGAGCACGTACCACTGGATTTTCAGCGCGTTGATCCGGTCCACCAGGCCGGTGTCGCAGTGATCCGCCTCCGGCAGCTGCCGGCTGCAACACACAGTTTATCCTTTCGTAATTCGACATCCATAATAAATACAAAACTCATAATACAACAAACCGAAATTCGTGCCCAAAATACACAGTGCTTAGGAGGGAAATGACGGTTGAGAGAATGCATCAGATAAGTGGCGGTGTGTTTGCCACGACACATTGCAATAAGAACTGTGAACATATACTTTACTAAATTTGCTCCGCAACTCTATAATATGGGCCGCTGGGCGCACCGTGTAATGCCTGCCACGCGGACAGGCACAGACGGCGGCGGCGGCACTGACCTGATCGGAGACAGGAGCTCGGCGCCCTCGGGCGGCGTCCGCACCTCCCCGTTGACGGCCGGCCGGCGGTGGTCGTCGGGCGCGCCCAGCGCCGCGTAGAGGTCGCTCAGCAGTCGAGAGTCGGGGGTGCGCAGCGTCGCCGGCGGCCAGTCGTGCTGCGGCTGAACCACCGCCGCGCCGGCCGACACCAGCTCGTCGCCGACGTGGACGTCCGTCTCACCGCGGGTGTCGCACAGCAGCAGCGCGCTGACGTACTGAGTACGGAGCGGACAGAGCCGGTACGGTGACATTGTTATACCCACTACACACCGCACACTACACAGCAGCAGCGCGCTGACGTACTGAGCACGGAGCATATGACACAGTTATACGCAGCAGCAGCGCGCTGACGTACTGACGGAGCGAACAGAGCCGGTACAGTGACAGTATACACCACACAGTACACAGCAGCAGCGCGCTGACATACTGTGCAGCGGACAGAGCCGGTACGGTGACAGTATACACTACATAGTACACAGCAGCAGCGCGCTGACATACTGAGTACGGAGCGGACAGAGCCGGTACGGTGCCAGTATACACTACATAGTACACAGTACAAACGCAATTTACCCAGTACACAGTACACAGTACACGGCAGCAGCGCGCTGACGTACGGTCGGAGCGGACAGAACCGATAGGTATAGAGATAGTACTCTGTGGAGTGATTGGCGGCGCCTCACCTGGGACTGCTGCAGGACGGTGGCCATCAGAGGCACGCCGCCGCGCACCAGCTTATCGAAGACGGCCTGCGCCGGCCGCGACCAGATGCCGTGGGGCGGCGCCACCCGCGCCAGAGACCCCTGCCAACGACGCAGAGCAGATTATAACAGACCCAGGGGCGGCGCCACCCGCGCCAGAGACCCCTGCCAACGGCGCAGAGCAGATTATAACAGACCCAGGGGCGGCGCCACCCGCGCCAGAGACCCCTGCCAACAGCGCAGAGCAGATTATAACAGACCCAGGGGCGGCGCCACCCGCGCCAGAGACCCCTGCCAACGGTGTACGTACATAGAGCAGATTATAACAGACCCAGGGGCGGCGTCACCCGCGCCAGAGACCCCTGCCAACGGCGCAGAGCAGATTATAACAGACCCAGGGGCGGCGCCACCCGCGCCAGAGACCCCTGCCAACAGCGCAGAGCAGATTATAACAGACCCAGGGGCGGCGCTACCCGCGCCAGAGACCCCTGCCAACGGCGCAGAGCAGATTATAACAGACCCAGGGGCGGCGCCACCCGCGCCAGAGACCCCTGCCAACGGCGCAGAGCAGATTATAACAGACCCAGGGGCGGCGCCACCCGCGCCAGAGACCCCTGCCAACGGCGCAGAGCAGATTATAACAGACCCAGGGGCGGCGCCACCCGCGCCAGAGACCCCTGCCAACGACACGCAAAGCAAATCATAACAGACCTCTGCCAACCGCGCACAACAAATAACGGCAGACCCCTGCGAACGGCGCAGAGCAATAGTGTCGCGACTGCGAGCAGCGACAGACGCAGCCGATTCGGACATTTTACACAGACGTCCATTCCATTGCACAAACGCTTGTTTGCCCTGCAGTTTTGTTTTTGCAGAGGTTTTCTCACCTCGTGCGCCAGCGCCGGCAGTTTCATGAACTGGTCGTCCAGGGGTCGGACGGCTTCCAGCGACAGCAGCAGCCGCGCGCCCGTGTCCACTAGATACACCTGCCAGTGGGAGACGCACAGTGCACTCAGAACCACTGAGTGAACGAACAAAAAACACGAACGAAATATGCACTCCGTCACTGCAGTTGGCTATAATTACATATGCCACCCATATTTTCTCAGTCCCCTACCCACCCCAATCCTCCTACTTCACCAACAACCACCAACCTAGAGCTACCGGCAACTGTCCACTGGTCCGCCGCTCACCTTCACTTGTTCGGCGGCGCGGCCGAGCAGGACGGCGCGCCTCCAGCCGGCGTGGGTGCTGGCGGCCAGCGGCCGGCCGGCCGTCCAGTGCCGCATGGCCGGCGCCCGGTGCTGTCCGCCGTACGCAGCGGCCAGGGCGGCCTCCAGGCGCACCAGCTCTGCGCCGCTGCTGCCCAGACGGAAGAAAAACTCACCCGGAGAGCGGGCCTGCGCAGAAAACGACACTCAAATCAACACCGATCCTAAACAATGATTGGTCAATGATTGCAATACGCACCGATATCCGGAAATGCGTAGCTTGAGGATACGACTCGGCGCACTAAGCAGTAAGCACACATCCAGAGCCAGCTTCCAATGAAGCACCAGAATGGAGCAACCTATATTTTCCATGTATAATGTCTTGCTCGTGTAAAAGCACTGAAAATATATTAACAACCCGAATCTTATAATGCGATGGGGGTACCGGGCGTGTAACTCACGTCCGTGACAACCACCTCGATAAGCGGGTAGCCGGTCTACTATGGTGGAAGTACCGGGTGTGTAACTCACGTGCGTGACGACCACCTCGAGCAGCGGGTAGCCATTGGGTATGGACGAAGTGTCATTTCTAATCTTCCTCAGGTAAATGATAGTAATTCGTATTCGTTTCGGGCTACACTGAGGTAAAAAATTGTTAAAAACCAAATATTTTGGCTTTATTGAGTAGCCTTGTTCACTGGTTTGAAATATGAAATACAAAAAGACGATACAAATGTGATGACATGCGAAACAGGTTCGTGCTATCAATGATCTGTGACTTCCTTTTTTTTACACTGTGCATACGCTGAAACAACCATACAGTTCAAATCATCACACATCGTTATGACAGTCGTAATAAGATATTATGCATCGTCTGATTCGTATCATCGTCGAAAGTCGGAATCGTATAAGCGCCAGACGGTCTCTTATAAAAATGCATTAAAACCTGTACTTTGGCTATCATGCAAAGACAAGAAAGAGTATCTAGATACTTTTGAGATGCAAAAAAAAAACAACAACTATGGTTCCCCATTTTCTCTATAAAACTAACACATGTCAACACAAAGCAACGTCCCAAATCGGGCTAATGGTAGCTTTGCCCACCCCCCTATTCATTGCTGACTTGTGTATCTTTATCTCTAGAGCTTCCCGAATCGTTCTTCTTTTCCAGTTCCGTTCAATGGCCAAGGTTGTAGCTTTTCGCGGGTCCAAATCTCTAGCACATGAGAAGGCGTGTTGTGCTGTAGCCGATGTGTCCGTGCGACCATGTCTTATATCAGCCACATGTTCTTTCAGCTTCGTAAGGCCGCGTTCCCACTACGACCGTTGAACATCGTAAATTGCAAGAACGGGAGCAAACGGACGAGATCGTTGATCTAGAGACTTTTCTAAAAAAGTTGAACACTTCCCTAGATCTGGTATACGGGGCTTGATGGGGAAACATCGTGAGACATCGGCAAACGGCTTGGACAAAGCCAGTTGAGAGGAGCGATGATGAAGGAGGGATCGGCACAATAAGCTATTGTAAAAATAATGTTCAGAATTTAGGTAGTTGATGTGGTAAAAGATTCCATGCAACTGAATGAATGATAAAATTAGAAAACCTTTTAAATTTATTAGCGTGTTAAAAGTACGCAAGCATTAGAAAATATATCAACAAAGCCAGCGAAAAGCATTCACAGCTATGATAACGACAATCTATTGACTTTTGAAGCGAAAATGTGTGCAGTTGATATAACTCATTGTGGTTTTGCTGTGAATACCTTCGGGAAGCGGTAACCGATAAATTGCAAGTTCCGATGATTTCCTATCAGTTTATTATGGCAATCCTCGATAAAACATTTCGCAAGTTGAAGCAGGCTGCAATACAACTGAATTTGTCGACACAGGTTCAGCGATTTAGGTATACGAGTAGGGGAAGGAGGGTGAATTGCGCCACCTTAAGGAAAAACGCTAATTGTAAGAAAACCGCTGGAGATATAAGCATGCATTGGTGACAATTTCAAAGAGGAACTCATTGGCTACGATTTAAGAGCCTCCCGATCAATTAATAATGTTTCGTTTGCTTCTGACAGCTGTTTTTTCAGAAACATGTAAAAGGGCGCATTTGCCAACAACTGCTGTAAATTGCGCCAGGGGGATGGCGCAATTAGAACCCAATTGCGCCCTATACTTTAACATGGCTAAGCGAATGAGACGGAATGCATTCACCCTGGCAGTCTAATGTCATTGCGGCTTACTGTAACATTAATAATGTTATTCACGCTGGTTAAATAATAAATGTAGGTGTAAATCGCAATGTTTTTTGCCCAGGTAGATAACTTTACATGTGTTCGTACGCTTGTAAAAGTGCAACGAAAACGTTTACTGTAACCGACTAGATATATGTGAACGTATGCGCCTATACGGTTACATTTTCAATCGTTTCTCTCAAAATTAATAATTTTTATTATTTCGACAGCTTTATGACATCAGTTTTTACTTTTTTATCATAGCTGTCACCTCTCACGCCTGAGTCCATGTTGAAAATATCGTATTTTGTCAATTACACCACAAGTTCGTAGCCTAATGGCAGCTGCATTATAAGTTTGACGAGAGAAATAATTTGCGGACTGACGACAGCGGGTTGCTCCCCTGCCTGACATTAAACCCTTCTTTATTGCAATCAATTAATGATGCATTCATGCTGTCGTGATATACAATAGCTACACCATTATTCTATTTGCGCCCCCTGGCGCAATTGCCATGGGCGCAATTAAAATTGAGGTACTTTTTAATAAAAGCGAGGAAGTTATCATACAGATGTTGAAGGAAGTTAACTGTTTTAGTGAAACATAATGAAAAAAGGGTTTTTCTTTTTAAATATCACTCTGAAAATCACACAAATATCACACATTTTTATAGCCAATGGTCAAAATACTGCAAAAAAGCTAAGAAAACGCCGTAACATCTTTGATGGCGTAATGAGCCTTGCTGATTGGCTTCATGGGGGAGCTTGGGCCATAAAAGGAACTATCCAGTGGGGGAAATAATGTTTTCGAACACAAAATTCAAAACATGCTATTGAATCCGTGGGAATGTTGGTGGACGCAATTGGTTAGGAGGGCGCAATACACCCACTTTCCCCTACCTACAAGTACCTATACGGAGCAGGCATTCAGCTTACAGCAGTGCCACAGCTCATGTCACCATCGTCATGTGACTACGCCATCTCGTCAGGCCATGCTAGAACTGTATAAAGGCAATTATAATATCAACTGAACAGACGAGAAGCACTTATGAGTTTAGCAAGGAAACTGACGCCGTGTGCTCAATGAAGGTAAGCGAGTGTATTCGAGCACAGTTCACAGCAGATGGTGGCAACTGTCAACGTTTGTCTGACAGCTCTGCAGTGTGGCGTGGCATCACAATGCAGCGGTCTTCCAGAGGAGAGCTTGGCCTAAGCGTTTGAGGTCCCAGGCCTATCTATCTGAATCTACGATGCAACTCTTGGTAGCTGGCGCGCAACCGGATCTGTCTCCGAGATTCTGAGTTGCGGAGCGGTGCTACGAAAAGAGGGAGATCAGAAGTGCAAGTCGCACCTGTTGTGACTTAGCGAGGATCATTCGCTCAAGAGTCGCATGCGATGTGCATAACAAGGCCAGACAGCCCAATGACAATCACATGCTTCGCATGTGGTAGTCCCAATCACATGGCGCGATCCAGATGGCCTTGATCCAGAAGACACTGTGATTTGTTTGAGCCTTGAATGAGGCCCTCAGTGACGATCCGACGGCGGAAGCTGCGTGTCTTGAACGAGGAGTGGTCGGTCGCTTGAGGTCATAAGTGAGCGACGACGCCGGTGGCCACGATGGTCAGAAACTCTGCCTTTAGTTTCACAAGAGCAAGTGCTGCTGCGGCATGTATCGCTGTCAGATGATGTAAATAAACGTTTGTTATTTGCGCCGCATTTGCAGTGGCATGAAATCATTTGTAGGATTCTTATTTCCAGGCGCTGATGGTAGGTAAAAGAATACATTGAACTAGACCTACGGTAAATCTGCCGAAAAGTTAAGTTATTCATCGCCACTTAGCGCTCGCCTTATACATCTATGTATATAATTATAGTTATGTAGCTTTTATCCGCAAAAATACACCACCTTTCATGCCTTGCTGCTTGTCTTCTCACTTTGAATATCAAGAAACTTCCCAAAAATGGCTTCCTGCTCTATGCACTGCCTAAAAATGCTTATTAGTGTCATTTAATATCTGCACAAACCTTCAAGAACGTTCAAAAAGTTGAACACTGTTCAACTTTTTGGCGACCTCACCAACCAACCAACATGGGGAGCAAACTTTCAAAATCTTACAAATGCCTCCACCCGAAAACACGTGTCAAATACCCGGTTCCCACCACCACCGGCAGAGATCGTAAAAATGCATGCTGTGATTTTGCCGATCTTGCCGGTTTTCTCCCGTTATTTTACTTTACGATGTTGAACGGCCGTAGTGGGAACGCGGCTTAAGCTTGGGACGTCCACTTTCTCCGACATAAGACTCCCCGCAATCACATTTAATCTGATAGATGACACCCTTTTGCATTTCTGGATCCGTCTTGTCTTTTACTTGAACTAGATGTATGCGTCAGCAGGGACAGTGCACAGGGTCTTCGAACCGCTGTTTACAGGAAACCAACGGCAAGTGACACTTACATAAGAAACAACTCAAATCACGCGTCAGCAGTGAAGGTTGGAGTCATCAGAAACCTCGCCAGGAGAGCAGAGAAAATATCTAGCACCAAAGAAGCGGAAGCGAAAGAAAAGGAGCATTTAGGGAAAGTGTTCAAGCAGCACGGATACCCAAATCATGTGATTAAAAAGGAATTAGCGCAGAAGAAAGCAAATAGGACAGATACACATGAAGAAACAAGCCGAACAACGTACATTTCTTTACCTTACGTGCAAGGACTGAGCGAGCCCATAGCAAGACTTTTACGTCAACACAACATCAAAACAGGGCACAAATCTAGAACGCTTCGAGATCATCTAGTTCAAGTAAAAGACAAGACGGATCCAGAAATGCAAAAGGGTGTCATCTATCAGATTAAATGTGATTGCGGGGAGTCTTATGTCGGAGTAAGTGGACGTCCCAAGCTTACGAGGCTGAAAGAACATGTGGCTGATATAAGACATGGTCGCACGGACACATCGGCTACAGCACAACACGCCTTCTCATGTGCTAGAGATTTGGACCCGCGAAAAGCTACAACCTTGGCCATTGAACGGAACTGGAAAAGAAGAACGATTCGGGAAGCTCTAGAGATAAAGATACACAAGTCAGCAATGAATAGGGGGTGGGCAAAGCTACCATTAGCCCGATTTGGGACGTTGCTTTGTGTTGACATGTGTTAGTTTTATAGAGAAAATGGGGAACCATAGTTGTTTTTTTTTTGCATCTCAAAAGTATCTAGATACTCTTTCTTGTCTTTGCATGATAGCCAAAGTACAGGTTTTAATGCATTTTTATAAGAGACCGTCTGGCGCTTTTACGATTCCGACTTTCGACGATGATACGAATCAGACGATGTATAATATCTTATTACGACTGTCATAACGATGTGTGATGATTTGAACTGTATGGTTGTTTCAGCGTATGCACAGTGTAAAAAAAAAGGAAGTCACAGATCATTGATAGCATCATAGCACGAACCTGTTTCGCATGTCATCACATTTGTATCGTCTTTTTGTATTTCATATTTCAAACCAGTGAACAAGGCTACTCAATAAAGCCGAAATATTTGGTTTTTAACAATTTTTTACCTCAGTGTAGCCCGAAACGAATACGAATTACTACCATTGGGTATGGTTACGAGCGAGCGAGCGCAGCGAGCGAAGCGAAGTCTTTTCAATATAACGGAAAAAATATCAGTATGAGCGGCCCGAACCGGCCTGTAACGCTTTTGAGAGGCTTATATCTCAGCAACCGCAGGACCGATTGGCCTGCGGTCTTTTTTGTTGGGTAGCCCCATCCCTTCTACCCCGTAACTGATTACTTTTGATACATCTCAGTGACCGTCGTGGCACGTGCCACGTGAAAAGTCAAGGGTGTTCAAGCTGTTTTGCAAAAGTAGTGATTTTGAGAGGCTCATATCTCAGCAGCCGCTAGGGCGATTGTCTTGCGGTAATTTTTGTAGGGTAGCTGCATCCCTTCTACCAAAAATAGGATACTCTCGATGCATGTGGGTCATCCCCAGTGCACGTGCATAATACAACAATAAGAGGTGTCAAATATGTTCCCATTTTTATAACTCAGTAATTACTTCGGCGATTTCGCTGAAACTTGGCATACAGGTAGGCACCCACCAGGCAATGCATTCCCATGTGTTGCGGTTAGGGTGCTACTGCACGTGCGCACGTGCAGGGGGCGTTTCCAGATCTCGAGAACGGCTGGGCCGATTGTGCTCAAATTTGGTACACGGCTGGGGACCGGTTAGTAGGGTGCCGTGCAAAAGTCAGTTTGGACCCCGTTTGCACGTGCGCACGTGCAGAATGCCGCTTCCAGATCTCAGGAACGGCTGGGCCGATTGCGTTCAAATTTGGCACACCGCTAGCGACCGTTTAGAAGGGTGCTTTGCACAAGCCCCGTTGGAAGTACCCTCTCGCCATTCCGCACGTGCAGGGCTCACTATCTCGCTCGCTCGTTCTTCGCCCAAAAGGCGTTTTACTGGTTTACTATGGTGGGAGTACCGGGGATGTAACTCACGTGCGTGACGACCACCTCCAGCAGCGGGTAGCCGGTCTCGGTGGCCACCTGGCGGCCCTCCTCCAGCCAGACGAGCTGCTGAATGGCGAACCGCGCCGGCGGCACGGGCGAGCGCGCGGCGTCCCCGCCCGCCGCCGCCGGGATGACCCCAGCCGCATCTGAGGCACGGACCAGACAAATGGTGATTTGATGGAATCAGGTGCAGACTGACTGAAGTCAGCTTTCCTGAATAACATTCTTATGCCGTCGAAAAAAAGAAGCAAAAACAAAAGTTCGTTCTCCAACAGCACTTGAACAGCTAAGTAGCATATCATTATCCAAATTTCCAACTTTACTAACTGGCTGAAAGTAAGGACTGAAATCAAATGAGACCATCGCGGTTTAGTGAACGTACGCGAGAAACAAACAGCTTAGTTAGAACTGCGCGTTAAACAATGAGGAACACGAATAAAGAGGTCCTCTGAAGCGCCCGCCGACCCTCCAAAGTGTTTGGCCGTGGTGCCCTATCAGCCGCGCCTACACCGACTGACCTGATTTGGGCGAGTGCAGTCGGCCCGTGTCGCCGGCAGCTGCAGGCCCCTGGGCGCCGCTGGCCGCGCGGGCCCGCCGCCCGCCCGGCCTCCTCACACTGACGTGCCAGTCGTCGTCGCGCTTCTCCAGGTGGAAGGGCGCGCCGAGCGAGGCCAGTGCCTCCAGCAGGCTGGTGAAGCCCTGCTGCTGGTAGTCGAGGCCGCGGCCAAACTCGCGCTGCCGACACACGGGGCGCGCCCGTCCAGTCACACCGCAGCCGCAGCTCGTGGAAACCCGAGCTCGCGGATACTACTCACACCAGCGACTGTGGCTCCCGGGTCCCAAGTCCCGAGTTCGACACCAGTCACGACGCGCCAGCGCACATACCTAGGTGCCACGTAGTTAGGTCGTAGATGTGAAACAGGTGCATTCTGACAGGGGGACATTCACCACACGGCAGGTACTCACGTAGTACAGGTTGGGGACGTCGGACACCTTGACGCACTCGCTCTGTGCGGAAATCACCTTCACCAGCTCCTCCGAGAAGCCGCGGACAGAATCCTCGACTGAAAATTACGACATTCACGTGTCAAGGATCAGGTGGAGTGGGCGTCATGGATTCGTGCTACCGTCTCTGTGATATTATATATTCGCCAAATCAGAGCATATTTCAAAATACTAAATGGATGAAAATGGATCCACATTTGTCGCCAAAATTCCATCATTAACGGACAACTTTGCTCCTAGCCAATGATAAGTGTATGAATCGGACTGAACGCGGGTTGCGAGCCGGCGAGCATGCGTGCGTGGTACGCGCTGTGTACCGAGTGCATCATGTGATATCGGCTGAAGTGTGCTGCACCCGCCATTTGAAGCACTCTGCAGACATGAAAAATGTACAGATGGGAGAAAGCAGTAGGTATATGCATAGTTTAAAAAGCAGTACTGCTTTTCTGCACCTGTCGTGTCGTCCAGACGGGTTTGGACGGGGGAACAGCACTGTACTCACAGGATAGGAAGGCAGTGGCTGGCGACGCGTCCTGGGCTTCAGCTGCGGTGGACGGGGTCGCTGAGGAGCCAGCGCCTGCGAACACAGCAGAGTAGTGGGTCACAGCCCGCCGAAACGGCAGCTCAAACTGCAGTGTTTGAGAAACAGCTGACGTCTCTAAAATAGTGCGACACAATAACCCGGTTTACATAGCATATTTGACGAGGCTCTAGCTCGTTTAATTGCCGATAATTTCGATGCATTGGTCTACAAATATTTAGAGGGGATCATTTTGTAAATTGTTAAGCACCATTGTCATCTTTTGCAACATCACGGACAGAGATATAAGCTTGCAACAAACCCTATGTAAACCGGGTTAATACTAACAGATGCGGCATAAAAAAAACAACTTTTGCCACGAACAAGGAAATTGGAGTAAGTTTAATGGTATACTTTTCAGAGTCTCAAGAGTAAATGTATTTTTTATTTAAATGATGGCAAATATTTCGATAATATATAAAAAACAAAAAATATATAATAATATAAAATATAATAATATATAATATAATATAATATATAATATATAATAAATAAAAAATAAAAAATACATTTACTCTTGAGACTCTGAAAAGTATACCATTAACTTATCAACCTGAGTAAAAGATAAAATGACTTTAAAGTCCCACTTGGTGTAAGTTTGATAAATAACTATGCACAATCACAGCTAAATCCAAACAATGAAGCACATCTATCCCGTGTTACGGTCCTCTTAAAGCGCCTCCATGCATTCGGTGTAATATGGCCGCAGCAGACTGCGATCGGTCAGTGGCCTAGGTGCTGAGATCAGTCAGTGGACTGGGCGTGTGATCAGTCAGTGGACTGGGTGCTGCGATCAGTCAGCTGCTGTGTCAGTGGGCTGGTCCCCTCACCCGGTCTCACCTGGCGCCGGGATGGGGAACACCTTGTCGCCGGTGGGAGTCTCCTTGAGTCGGACCAGCTCTGGTATCGACTCCATCAGGCCCTTCAGCGAGAAGAAGCCCAGGGTGATGTAGGCGATAGCGTGCCCGACCATTGCCAGGTGTTTCTGATTGAATTCGTCCAAGTATATTCCCTGTGCAAATTAACAATGTCATGTCACCGTCACCGCCGTGAACTAACATGCTAAAATCATACTTTCTTCTGAATGACTTTTTGAGAAAATCCATCAATGATGTCCTGAAGCATAGCCTAAATCAAATCAAAGAATCGCTACAATGAAACGAACGAAGACATGTCTCGTCGGCAACAGCTACATATCGCCCATACGACAAAGTGCACCATTTGATGGACGTCCGCGCTCCACCGCCCGGCTGCACCTGCCAGCGGCGGCCGGGGGAGGCGGCCCGACCAGTCTCCAGCTGTCGAACTCACCTGTGGGTGCTCGGCCACCAGCCGGAGGATCGACTCGCGCGCCTCGACGGGCACAGAGCCGCCGGCCGGCCGCCACGGCGACTCCGACTCGGGCGGCGGGCCGACCGGCCGCGGCCCGGCCGTGCCGCGCCGCCGACCGCCGCTCGTCTTGGGCCGCCGGCTGCGCTCCACCATTTTGAGCACGTGTTGGGTGGACGAGTCGCAGACGGGCCGGAGGTGCAGCTGTCCGCCGGGCAGCCGCTCGCAGCGGCACACGTCGGTGGCGTCGAGCAGCAGCTCCTCCGGCGAGAAGTAGCCCAGCCGCCGGTACGGGATCGACGTGTTGGTCAGCTCCCTGCACACCGACGGCGCATACGGACGGTTAGCACACCGACGGCGCGCGGTCAGCACACAGCACGGACGGCCCGGGTCAGTGGTCAGCACACAGCACGGACGGGCCGGTCAGCACACGCCACACAGCACGGACGGCCTGGTCAGCACACAGCACGGACGGCCCGGGTCAGCACACAGCACGGACGGGCCGGTCAGCACACAGCACGGACGGGCCGGTCAGCACACAGCACGGACGGCCCGGGTCAGCACACAGCACGGACGGCCCGGGTCAGCTATTGACGAAAACCACAGACGGACAGGCCCGGTCAGTCCCAACAGGATCACAAAATGCACCAGTCAAAGTTCAAGCGGCAGCAAGTGGCGTGAATACGTTTTAGCACTCACTGTATGTTGTACCTACTTAATAGTGACCGGTAAATGCAAAATGACCTCGCTGCATTTACGTTCATCATGCTTGACGGGAATAGAACAAGTGTTAGGTACGATGAAGGGACGCAGCATTAAGTTCTAGCTTAAGCGAGCCATTAAGGCTGGCAAGGTAGAAAAATGAATATCTCCAAAACACGACATATTTCCAAGAAGCTAACAAAACAAGTTCCTCACCTATACACCTTCAAAAATTTTTCGAGGGGCATGCCTCCTGATTCTGTGATAAGCACAGACCTCACATCCTTCTTAACCTTCTGGAGAAGTTCTCTTCCGTGGGAGTCCATTTGAGAGCTGCAGGAACGATGGAACGATGATCAGAAGAGAAATTCTCAAGTCAGCAGCCGCCATGGCACAATTACCTTAGACTCACAGCATGTCTAACATAAAAATATTGTCTGAGGCAAAATGACGGTAGTGGGAGATGAAGGTTATGCAATGCATGCGAGGCTGTGAGCACCATATTTTTAGGAGGAGCACCGAGCAGGTGTTTTTTCGTGAACAGCTCACAAAAAAGCGATGGAACACGACAAAACGGTACCCTCGAAGTCGAGCTTATCAATGTTTAGATGCCCAAAACATTTCATGATGACTCAAACAACCGTCGACTTCTGAACTCTTTCTCGAGATCACGTCCGGCCATAAAGTACCTATAGCTTCCAAGTTCCAAAGTTACAGCAGGTTCCGATATTCCACACATTTGGGCAGTACACTTCGCCATGAAATACACACCTCGCCCAATGACAAAGAACTTTAACCCTCGCACGTGCCCATTTTGCCAGCCGCGAACGGAGGGGGAGGGGGGAGGGTGCGTTGGAACCTCTTTTTGCCGTTCGGCCCCTGATCAAGCTAGAGCTTCGCGGACTAACACGAGCGTGATACCCGTGACGAGACTGAAGCCGATGATATCCCATTGGCCTAGGTCATTGGCTGACCTTCCAGGTCAGGTCAAAGGTCAGGAAAAGCGGGACCTGTCAGAACTTCATATACCTGGTGAAGTTGATGTTTTTTTTTGTATCAAGAATTTCATGTTAGTTTTGATCACAGCTCATGTCTTTATGCATTTAGGCCAGGTCGGGTCAGGTCAGGTCAAGTCAACCAGTAACTGTCCTGTCACTCGTCAGGTAGGTAATATACATACCTATAATAGAGTAGATGTCAACCACCACTGACATTATGAAGGCACCAAAATACTTCATCGTGAAGCCATTTTCACTTTTTTGAGTTATGCATGTTTTAACCCTCGCCCGTATAGGGGGGGGGGGGTCGAACGGACCCCCCATGGTTTTTCGCAAATAACTCGCGTAAAAATCGGCCGATCGCGACGAAACTTTCAGTACCCTCGCGTTCATCAATTTTACACCTACCCTGAAAATTTCATGACCCTGACCCAAATGACCTTTGACCTGTGACCTACTTTTCGAGACCATGTTTGGCCGGAATCGCGATTCGGCGTATGTCGGCTCGCATTAGCCGCGCGTTTGCAGTCTTTTCGTGGTTTCAAGCGTTCAAACATGTGATATGATGTTGCCCCATGCATTAGGTTGGGTGTCAAGAGTTTTTCATGTTTCTACTTTCTAGACCAGTTTTTGGAACTGAATTCGAATTTCGCAACCATATAAACATTTACGAAGTAGTTTTGGTGCCTTCGTAACATGTTACGAAGCTGTTAGAGGCGGTTGCCACCTACTACGAATACCCTTACTGGTTGACCTGACCTGACCTGACCTGACCCGACCTGGCCCAAATGCATGAAGACATCATCTGTGATCAAAACTAACATGATATTCGTGATCAGCACCCCGAAAAACCCCATAGCAGCCACACTTTACGACGTTCTAACAGGTCCCGATTTTCCCGACTTTTGGGTCATTGACCTGACCTGCAAGGTCAACCAATGACCTAGGACCTTAAAATTGGGTATCATCGGCTTTCTCTCGTCACGGGCAACACGCTCGTTTTTTCCGCGAAGCTCTAGCTCGATCAGGGGCGAAACGGCAAGGGGGGGGGGTCCAACGGACCCCCCCCCCCCCTTATACGTTCGCGGCTGGAAAAACAGCAATACGGGCGAGGGTTAAAGGGACAGTATCATCGAAAAAAATCCATGTATGGAGCTGATTTTTTTTTTTACTAGCATTTCTGATTTTTCTGAATCAGAAAAACATAGTTTGAGGACCGAACTCGGTGAAAAATATTTTTTCATGAGCGAGTCATTTTCATGAGCGAACCACCACTACAAGCATGGCCGCCACTTTGGAAGCCTGCGAAATTACTACAGAACTGGCGCAGATAATACATTATTGACGCTACGCTTACGCGGCCGCTCTTCTGATTGAGTTGTCGTTAGGGAAAGGCAGCATCATACATATAAGTCATACATTGGAGGGAGATTGTGATTCAAGCTGGAGGAATTCCTTTGTTGAGCCGCTGGAATCCGAAGGAAACAGCGGAAATTGCCTACGACTATTTAATGAATTTAACGGTGATGAATAAGTGCGAAAAACGTTTTGGCTTTATAAAATTTGATGAAATGACCAGGGTAAAAGTTTTATTACTGGCGGTCAATTCAAAACGGCGCAAACATTTAAACAGTGAAGATAGTGAAGCACGATTCAAAGTGTAGTACACCTTTCGTACTTTGAGTGGCGATAGCGGGATAACGGTGTGGAGCTTCGAGGATCGGTCTTCAGTTCCCGGACCAGAAAGGTGGGGCCTATGCAATGTCAAATTTCATCAAAATGGTGATACTGTCCCTTTAAGCAAGTTTTTGGAGCTGATTTTTAATTTCAAATTGAGCAATCTTCAAATGGCTGCTCAATTTAAAATTCAAAATCAGCTCCAAAAACTAGCTTAAAACATGCATAACTCAAAAAAGTGAAATAAGGTCATCAAAGGTCAATGACCTGACTGCATCTTCAGGCTTCACGTGACCTTGACACCCACCATAAAAGTAAAGCATGGAACCAACATCATTTCACATGTTTGAACATTTAAAACCACGAAAGACTGCAAACACGCTGATGTGAGCTGACTACGCCAAACTGGAATTCCGGCCAAACATGATCTCAAGAAAAAGGCCACATGTCATTTGGGGTCAGAGTCATGTCATAAGTGTTTTGCAAAATAACATTCAAGAAAGGATGCTGCAATGTGATGTATAATTTATTCAATAACAGGAATTAAAGCAAGTGACAAAATACGTTCAAAGTTCTTGTAAGATAAATTTCATCCTGAAACACAAAAATGACAAGTCAGAGTAACTAAACCCTTCACAAGGACCAACATGTTATATGTTTAAAGCAGACACATTTTGATAAAATCAGCAACGCAATAGTAGGAAATAAAATAAATTCTCACTTCATTGCAGCCAAGATTATAAATATCAGTCAAACAATGACACGATTTGTGTGCAAGCCCGACAATAAAATTTGAAATGTTTAACTCTCGTGCCTAAGCAGGAGAGTGACCGTTGCTTAGAATATAGGCTCTCGCAATAATACATGTAATTGCATACACTCCCCCCGCGAAAGACAGCTGGTCACTTTGCATCCGCTGCTCGGAGGGGTGGTCATTCTTCGTTGCCCTCGTTTCTCGTGTCGTCGGCTTCTTGCAAAAGCACCAGTCGATGTACGGACCGTTTTACGATAACGTCCGGGCTACCGTAATACTGTGACGATTTGCCCGTTTGCACCTTATATCGTATAGTCACGTCCCTGACCTTTCCGTCGCTATTTGCTTCGGTGTCCATTACTTCGGCTAACTTCCATTGTCCTCGAAGAGCGTTCGTGTCTTGTACTAGTACTATATCGCCAGGTCTTAAATTCCGTTCCTTCACATGCCATTTCTGTCTAACAACTAATGTGAAAAAGTAATCGCTCTGCCACTTCTTCCAAAACGAAGTTACTGCTCTCTGTATCGCTGTCATTCTCTGACTAAAACTGCCTGTTTGCTGCCATGGACCTTGGGGAACAGCAATGCCTGTTCTTCCCAAAATGAGATCATTTGGGCACAAGTACGTGCCTAGCTTTGGGTCTGCTCCCGGCTTATGCCCTATGGGTCTTTCATTCAACAAATTTGCAGCTTCAAACAGCACTGTTTGTAGTTCTCCTACAGTGAAAATCGTATCTCCAACAGCCAGAACCAAAGCCTTTTTCACGAGCCTGATCAGCGACTCGCTGCAGCCGTTTTGCCATGGTGCATCGGCTGATGTGTTGAAAGTCCATTCAAGGCCTTTGTGGACACCATATTGCGCAATATCAGGCCAGCTGAGGTTACTTGCAACATCTCTGAGTTCTCTGTTTGCTGCCATTAACTGAGAACCCTTGTCTGAATGAATGGACGCCGGGTATCCTCGAATAGTCACAAATCTACGGAAAGTCACCAAAAAATCCTTTGTAGCGTAGCCATCTACGACATCCAAATATACTGCTCTACTTGCCAAACAGTTAAATATGACTCCATACGCCTTCGCTGTGCTTCGTTTTTTGATCGTATCTCTGATAACAAATGGTCCAAACAGATCCAGGGCTGTATGGTAGAACGGTGGAGAAGGTTGCAATCTTTCCGGTTTCACTTCTCCCATCAGTTGAGTCTGTAGCTTCTTTTCGAATTTCCGGCAAATCACACACTTTGCTTTCACCTGCTTGATGAGCTTGCGTGCTCCTGGAACCCAAAATTTGCTTTGAACCTTCGCGAATGTAGCATCAACTCCGGCATGATCCAGGCAGTGCACGTGTCTTATATAAAGATGCGTAAATCTGTGATTGGACGGCAGCAATATGAATTGATCTTGGTTCCAATTTTCTTTTAACCACTTCGATATCCTTTGTCCCACGACGATTACTCCGAAGCTGTTCATACTTGGGCCTAGTCTGTTGAACCGCATTTGCCAATCACTCTGTAGAAACGTGCTTTGTGCATCTTTGATCCATATAATCTCTGCCTCTGACAAGGTGTTCACTGTCGGCAACTTCCCCATAACTCGCAGTGACCTTTCTGTTAGTAGGCCTAAAATGCGCGCGGTAACGCGGAGTAATTTGGTGAAGTTGTTGAATTTGTCCAGATTAATGACCTTTGCAATTTTGCAGTGCTCCCTTATTGGCTCTATGCTTGCTATATGGATTCCTATTCTGTCTGGTAGTTCTTGGTCTTTCACTGACTGAGAAATGGGCCATTCGTGAATTGGCTGTTGAAGAAAATGCGGTCCTTGTTGCCATATAGATGCAGGTCCGAGTTCGTTCGGATGCCGTGGCCTTGTCACCATATCTGCGGGATTCTCTTCAGATGACGTCCACCACCATTCTCTTGGATCCGACTTATTTTGTATCTCGGCAATCTTCGTTGCAACAAAAGTGCCGAAGCCGTATGATTCCTTTTGGATTTGGGCTTGAACAATGGTAGAGTCAACTATGTGTATTACTTTGTCGAACTTATAGTCCATTTCGTTCTGGATACTTTCTCGCAATCGACATCCCAATAATGCTCCACATAACTCTAGGCGAGGAATACTAAGTTGCCTTGTTGGAGCTATTCTGTTCTTAGCTGCAATAAGCCGCGCTTGGTAATTTCCTGTCCCTAGCAGCCACTGTGCATAGGCGCAAGCCCCATAAGCGTGCATGCTTGCATCTGAGAATATGACCAGTGTTGGATCGCCAATCGATTCTATCGGTTTCACACACCTGGCGAAAGAGACACTGTGAAGCATCATCAAATGTTCAAAAAAGGATCTCCATTCCGCTCGATTTTCCTCAGGCAAAGGGTCGTCCCATCCAAGTTCCTCAACAAGTGGTTTGGAGACAAGTTTCCGGAGAAGCAGTTTTGCATTTAGTGTCACTGGCGCGATGAGACCCAAAGGGTCATAGATACGCGCCGTCTGACTTAGGAGCATTCTTCGGGTTACTATGAGAGGAAAAACGGACTCTATGTTTGCCTCCGTCATGTCAGGACCGGTCGCAACATTTTTGTATTTCGGAGAAAAATTAATCTGAACGTTAAATAGGAACTCATCGCTTCTTGGTGACCAACAAACACCGAGAATCTTCTCCATATCAGCGCTCACGAGTCTTAATTTTGATTGCAGTTCGATAGTGTGTTCTCCAGATATTATCCAATATTTTATTTTGAAACCACCTTGGTCTAAAATATACTGAACGCTATCTGCTAAAACAACGGCGTCCTCAACGAAAGGTACAGACTGGATCAAATCATCGACGTAACTGTTTCTTGTTATCATTTTTACCGCTGCTTCGTGGCTGTCTTGATTCATCTCCGCAATAGTTCTTAGGGCCACCATAGAAATGGCGCCGCTAGGACGATCACCAAAAGCGACCGCCAGCAAAACATAATGAGAAGGATCTTTTCTGGTGTCCAGGTCACGCCATAAGAATCGATGGACGTGCTGATCCATTTCGGACAGTTGTATAGTATTGAACATCTTGCTTATATCTGCCACCAATCCCTCTTTCTCTTGACGAAATCGGAGCAAGATACCAAAAAGGTTATTGATGACATCAGGACCTTTAGCCCAATAATCATTTAGTACATGACCCATAAACGATGCTGAAGAGTTAAATACAATTCGCAGTGGAGTAGAGGATGAAGTTGGCTTTATAATTTCATGATGCTGAATATAATGCACTGGTCCCTCGTATTTGTCCATCTCTTCCCTAGTTAATTTTCTTGCTATTCCTCTTTTTACCATGTCTTGCATTTGCTCATTGTATGCCTCGGCGTGTTGTTTTCCCATTTTCATTAGTCGTCGTTCCGTGTATTTCAATTTTGCCTGAGCAGCTGCTATGTTATTGGGAAGATCTGCTGGATTCCTTATCCACGGGTAATGTGCTGTAAATTTCTTTCGTTCTGGATCGAATGTAAGGCCTTGCTTGATCTGTGCCAATTCCCTTTCTTCTTGCAAATTGTAATTGCCATTTCCATGAGCACATTTTCCACATTTGCATCCCCCACATTTCGGCGTACAGCTTGTCCCAAGGTTGTCTACGGTGAAATACTCATCTAGTTTCCTTTTTAAATCTGTTACAGTGTCCGCAGATATAGCATTGATGTTGTACATGGTCGTTCCACTGGAGATTTTAACTTGTTTTACACTGCCAGTTCCATGGTCGTGAGTGCCATGGTATCCGCGAATGCAGTATCCGAACTGGTTTTTCATAAGTTGGAGATTTCCTATAGTCTCAATTACCTGTGGCAGTATTGCGCAACAGTCAATGCCAATCAGCATATCCACTGCACCATAAGGTCTGACAATATCTTCGATGCTGACCTGGGAGAACAGCGGCGCATAACATGACATATTGACGTGCTTTAAACCAGATGTGATTTCCTCGATTCCGTACGCAAATATTTCCCATAACTTCCCACGAGCATCAGTTAACGGAACGCGATACCTTTTACTTCTGATGGTTTCGTTCTGATTGCCAACCTTTGTTATCGTTAAATCAATGGAAGTTCCTTTGAGGTTGGCTGAAGCCGCAGCTTTATGAGTGATAAGTGATATATTGGCTCCCGAATCCCATAGGACCGATAACCTTTTGTCATTGCAGGATACCTCACTGACAGCCAGCAAAGCCTCTTGTGTTGCGTTACATGCGTAGATTCCTGGATTGCTTGAGCTAGCAGGCACAGTGCGTTCCAAATGAAGACAAGGGTGGTGCCGTTTCCCGCAAACTTGTCCGGATGACTTCAGTTTGTCGCATTGATTCGCGATACAACAGGAAGCTGCAATGTGTCCTGGTTGCAAGCAGTTAAAACATGCTCCTTGTTGACGCAAGATCCGCAGTTTCTCCTCATGAATCAAATTTAGAAAGGCGTTACATTTGTAAATCGAGTGCGAATCGGTTTTATGATACCAACAATTGATATTCATATCACTTATTTTCGTTCGCTCCTTATCTTTGTTGCGCTGTTCAGTTTTCAACAACCCGCCCATGCGATCAGCAATGTTCTGAACATAATTATAAACTTGCGTCACGTCCATTTGGGCCTCATCGCTGGTGAAAATATGATTGTTATTGTCCCTTTGTATGCTATCAGAAATCTTGCTAGCCTGGTTAATTTTCCTTGGATACGATTGACCTCGAATATCACTATCCATATACTCAATTACCCGTTTTTCTTGCAATAAATAAGACAAAAGATTTTGAAATGTAGAGCCTTGCGTAGCGTCCAATTTTTCTCGTTTATCTAGTTTTGTCACCCATTCTCGTTTTTGCGTTCTCGGCATTAGTCTTTCAATCATAGTTACCATTGTCGTTGTGTCCATTTCTTGTGAGAGTCCTAATCTGTTAAGTTCCAACCAACTTCGTTCAATAACGTCGACCATATGTATAAAACTGATATTGTCCCCTTCTGATACCGGCTTCAGTCTCTTTATGTCGAATAAAATAGCGTCAACGACCTTTCTTGGCTCACCAAATTTGGCATCTAACCTATTAAACATCTCATCGTAATTATTTTCTACGCCTCCGATAACTTGTAACGCTTCGCCGGATAAACATTGCCGTAATGCGAAAGGGTCTTTCCCGTATTGCCTAACGATCAGTCTTTGAAAATCTTGCTTGAAACTTGAGTACTGACGAAGATTTCCAGAAAATTGTGGAGTGTCTAGCGGCCTCACTCGCAGTTCTGATTGTGCTTGATTTTCCTTTGCTGCTCTCAATGCAAATTCAGCTCTTATTTTATCCATTTCGCGTTCAATTTCCATCATGTAGTTGTCACATTCTTCCAACATTTTCGATATCAAATGGTGTGGACCAGTTTCGTTGATTGCTGAGTTAACGAGCTCATTGCATCGTTCAATATGGCCGAATGCGTCTTTAACATCAACATATTTTTCTTGTATCGCTAAGAAAGGTCGATCACCTTCAATCATTTCAAAGAAACCTATAGTTTTTCTAGTAAACTTCCTTTTCGCATTTGTTCGAGCTTGTTTCGCAGTTCGTATTTCGTTCGTTCCATCTTGTGCATCGTGTTCTTGGTACTTGCTCATGATCGAAAGTAAATGATTATTATGACAGCAATATAAAGTGTTCAAACTGAGTTAACAGCTGCTCAACTAACTAAAATCAATTCAAATTCAAGATCAAGATCAACAAAGGTAACGTTATTTGTATGCTATGAAGATGAAATGTTTTGCAAAATAACATTCAAGAAAGGATGCTGCAATGTGATGTATAATTTATTCAATAACAGGAATTAAAGCAAGTGACAAAATACGTTCAAAGTTCTTGTAAGATAAATTTCATCCTGAAACACAAAAATGACAAGTCAGAGTAACTAAACCCTTCACAAGGACCAACATGTTATATGTTTAAAGCAGACACATTTTGATAAAATCAGCAACGCAATAGTAGGAAATAAAATAAATTCTCACTTCATTGCAGCCAAGATTATAAATATCAGTCAAACAATGACACGATTTGTGTGCAAGCCCGACAATAAAATTTGAAATGTTTAACTCTCGTGCCTAAGCAGGAGAGTGACCGTTGCTTAGAATATAGGCTCTCGCAATAATACATGTAATTGCATACAATAAGGTCATTTGGGTCAGAGTCATGAAATTATTATGGCTCCATTTAGTCACTATCACATACAGAACCATTAGACACGCTCCGCTTATAGCACGCAATGCTAAATGGCGCCTATGCCCTCGCCGTCGGGGGTGGTCGGAAAATCGGCAGTGCCCCGGCCCCTATCCAGGAATACCCAATCCATAATACTCTCTTAGCAGACGTCGCCCTTGCTGCCATATCTACGTCTCACGTGCGCCGCAATTGTCTTTTCACAGTTAAATATTTTTTTAAATAAATTTGGTCCGAACCTTTTGAATGGAGGGATTCACAATCACAAGGACAGAGCCCGCGCTAACCGAAGCTTGTTGCGTTGGCCCTGCCCTCTACCTTCCGATCGCGCAATTCCTTGTCTATGGCAGAATTTTAGAGTCCGAAGTTTAGCGTACGCACAAAGCCGCGCACGGCCGGTCCCCTCACTGACTTCGACTGGCTACGGTCTGCCACCAACCGCAACCATACCCGCCAGGAGGCTCATAAACATCGAGCCCCGTCGCGCTTCGAACCCGGACTATTGTAACCAGGAACGTGTGCTCTCACCACGCGGAGTCCGACGCTCTACCGACTGAGCTACGGGACCGGCTGAATATATAACAAATATGCAACAAACATATATGAATTGATAAAACTAAACATAATCTAACCTGACCTAACCCTACCTAAAACCTACCAACCTACAAAGTACAACCCACAGCCTACAACCTACAACCTACAACTTATAACCTACTGTGATAAACCGCCCCAATACTGTCGAATGTGGTGCTCTCACTAATATTCGTTGTTTCTGTTTCGTCCTCAGGTACACACTCATGTCAGTCGAATTTAGTTGAATAAAACCATTGTATTCATACTATACCTAACTTTTGGTACCACAATTTATTCAACTAAATTCATGACAAGACATGGAGAGGATTGCCAGACCAGACAAGTTCGACGTCCCTCCAAACGATCCTCAAGCTCACAAGAAATGGAAGCACTGGCTCCGAGGATTTAAGTACTTCTTGACGACTATCGAATGTCACAATCCGGACAAGCTCGAGCTACTCTTTCTCCATATCGGACCAGAAGCCGTGGACGTGATTCAAGACTGTCAGACGTACAATGCAGCCTTGAAGCAACTCGGCCCTGCATATTTAAAGACGCCAAACGAAATCTATGCGCGGCACCTGCTGTCAACGAGGCACCAAAAGCCAGAAGAAAACATCGACGAGTTCCCTCTAGCTTTGAACAGCCTGGAGGGTGACTGTAACTTCGCCGCCGTCACAGCCATAGAGCATCGCGCGGCATTCGTCCGCGATGCCTTTATCAGGAGCCTGAGAAACGCCAGTATGAGAACCAGACTACTGGAAAAACCAGACTCTGACCCTAGACCAAGCGGTCCAACAAGCGCGGTCACTGAAGCAAGCCGCACGAAACGCGGAATCCTACCTGTCCCCGACGGTACGGGTCGATCCGGTCGCAGCCTCCGCCGCATCTCCAACTGCACACGCTTCCGTAGCTGCAGCCTCGCAACCTCCGTGTTTCTTCTGCGGACTAAAACGCCACCCACGAGCAGCCTGTCCTGCAAGAAACTCAACCTGTGGGAAGTGCGGCAAATCCGGACATTGGCAGAAGGTGTGCCGCTCCAAGTCGGAAGTGGCTAACGCGTCGGCCGTACAGGAGAGTACGAGTTCTACCCCCGAAGAACCTCACCAGCCGGAGTCCTCGCCCACGCTCGCAGCCTCAAACTCTGCCGCCGCTACTCACGCGCCAGCAACAGTGAGCGCGAGAGTCAACGGGCGTCAGGTTACAGCTCTCATTGACACCTGGGGAGGTCAGACAACTTCATCAGCGCAAAGCTCGTCCCCGCACTCGGCATGAGGGTGCTGCCACGATCGTCTTAAGTCTCCGTGGCATCATCCAGTCTCTCAACACAGGTGCGAGGATACTGCGTGTCAACCGTGACCGTTGACGATCGGGAGTACCAGGAGGTCGAACTGTCCATCCTCCCCGATCTCTGCACGGACGTCATCCTCGGCATGCCGTTCCTCCGAAGACACGAGGATGTAACCCTGCCTGGAGCTCGATGGCGACGAACCCGAGCACAATATCTCCAATCTCGCGCAGATGAAAGTCAGTCAGGCGGCATCCCCGAGGCTCTTCAGCAACCTCACCCCCGACTGCCATCCCATCGCGACCAGAGCGCGACACTTCAGCCACGTGGACGAGAAGTTCATCGAGAACGAAGTTCAGCGTTTGCTAAACGAGGGCGTCATCGAGCCAAGTCGATCACCCTGGCGTGCCCAAGTTGTCGTCACACACACGGAGAACAAGAAGAAAAGGATGGTCGTTGACTGCTCTAAAACTATCAACAGATTTACTGAACTGGACGCGTATCCTCTGCCGAACATCGGCGAACTCGTCAACAAGGTCGGGAAAACAGCTTCTTCAGCGTCCTCGACCTCTTCAGCGCCTACTACCAAATCGAGATCGTCGCATCTGAGGGACCCTTCACAGCGTTCCAAGCGGCAAGAAAGCTGTACCAATTCAAGCGAATCCCCATGGAGGTGACAAACGGCACAGCCGCCTTCCAGCGCGTCATGAATGACATCATCGCGGCCAACAACCTAAAGGAGCTTATCTGGACGACCTGAACATCTGCGGCCAGACGAGGGAAGAGCACGATGAGAACCTCCGGCGCCTCTGAGAGGTTGCTGATGCGCTCCACCTCACGCTGAACAGAAGCAAGTGCAAGATCGGCCTGGAGACGGTGAATATCCTCGGGTATTCAATCCAGCGAGGCCAGCTGAGACCGAACCCCGAACGACTGCGTCCACTTCAAGAGCTGCCGGAACCCCGCGACAAAAAGTCTCTGCAACGGTTCATTGGCCTGTTGTTCGTTATATGGCTTTTCGATTTCTGCCTACTCATGTCTTTCACACAGCGGGGGAAAATGTGATAAACCGCCCATTACTGTCGAATGTGGTGCTCGCACTAATATTTGTTGTTTCTGTTTCATCCTCAGGTACACACTCTGACTCATCAGTCGAAGTTAGTTGAATAAAACCATTGTATTCATACTATAACTTTTGGTACCACACAGCTACATAACTAGATATGGCAGCAAGGGCGACGTCTGCTAAGAGGATACCGATTACGAATTGGGGTTTTTGGGCGCCCGGACTACAGTGGTCATTGGTGCCTACTGCCTACACCAGCTTCAAGAATGCAAAATAAGATTATAAAAAGTGCCAAAATTTGTGTTGCGATCTCCAAATAAGTGCCCTCGGGAGTCGGGAGTCGGGCGGCAGGTCCCCTCTTCCTAAAGCCCACACCCCACCCAGTCTGCAAAGTATGGCTCGGAGGTCGACAAGGCGCACCGGCCCAAGTTCAAAATCCGCACCAATTCTTCAAACAGAGCCGGAAAATCCGCACCAAAGCCGGCTGAGAGTACGAAAAATCCGCACCGAACCCACGTAAGTGACCAGTTGAAAGCCGCACTGACCCCAATTATTAACATGACTTATGAGCCACAAGCCTGCCGTTTGAGTAGTATGGAAACGAAACGAGAAATACGCACTACAAAACTAGTTCACAAAAAGAATGTCACGCAAATGCAAGAGACCTATCCGGTACCCGCCCCCGGCCAGTAGCGGAGGAACACCTTCGATTAAGGGGGGCACTGCCAACTTTTGGTCCCATTCTTTCCATGTAACGCCCATAGGGCTAATGTTAACCCTCGCCCGTATTGGTGTTTTTCCAGCCGCGAACGTATTAGGGGGGGGGGGGGGGTCCGTTGGACACCCCCCCCCCCCCTTGTCGTTTCGCCCCTGATCGAGCTAGAGCTTCGCGGAAAAAACGAACGTGTTGCCCGTCACGAGAGGAAGCCGATGATACCCAATTTCAAGGTCCTAGGTCATCGGTTGACCTTCTAGGTCAGGTCAATGACCCAAAAGTCGGGAAAATCGGGACCTGTTAGAAAGTCGTAAAGAGTGGCTGCTATGAGGTTTTTCGGGGTGCTGATCACGAATATCATGTTAGTTTTGATCACAGATGATGTCTTTATGCATTTAGGCCAGGTCGGGTCAGGTCAGGTCAACCAGTAAGGGTATTCGTAGTAGGTGGCAACCGCCTCTGACAGCTTCGTAACATGTTACGAAGGTGCCAAAACTACTTCGTAAATGTCCATATGGTTGCTAAATGCGAATTCACCTCCAAAAACTGGCCTAGAAACATGTAAAACTCGAAAAAGTGAACCGAGGTCATCAAAGGTCAATTACCTGACCTGACCTTCCGGTGACCTTGACACGCACCCTAATGCATGGGAGCAACATCATATCCCATGTTTGAACGCTTAAAACCACGAAAAGACTGCAAACGCGCGGCTAATGCGAGCCGACATACGTCGAATCGCGATTCCGGCCAAACATGGTCTCGAAAAGTAGGTCACAGGTCAAAGGTCATTAAGGTCAGGGTCATGAAAATTTCTGGGTAGGTGTAGAATTGATTAACGCGAGTGTACTGAAAGTTTCGTCGCGATCGGCCGTTTTTTTACGCGAGTTATTCGCGAAAACCGAGGGGGGTCCGTTCGCCCCCCCCCCCTATACGGGCGAGGATTAAAATGCCAAAATCAAAGGGGGGCACAGCCCCGGTGCCCTCCCCGTTCCGCCGTCTATGCCCCTAGCGATTCATCCAGGGTGATTATTGTGCGATGTACCATGGCTACCCTACTGCCGGTGTCGACTCTTGTGTCGACACTGCCATTTAGCTAAACGGCTTGACATATTGTGAAGGTCCCAGTTACAAAAAATAGAAATATGAATGGCAAAAAGTGGGCCCATTGCATGCATGCAATTTTCGGCATCATTAGCTGTATCGAACAAAAAATCTGACAGGCAAGTGATTCACAGCGGATTTGACAACTTAGCTGCGGCAAAAAGGTGGTCCTCAAGGCCTGCTATCAGCCATGCGCAGCTCGCAGTACCTACCACCGAACGACAACGCCAACACATGAGCCGAGCGCATCTCGTTCACGAATGCTGCAGAGTGCAGAATGCAACAAACTCAGCTTCTTTCAACGTAACCTATTGGCTGCGTCGCACGTAGGTATAGTCGACTACAGAATGATGTTCCACTCCTCAGAAGCTATCAGTTAACCGGAGCGGTAAGTTGTGCCGTTTATCACGCAATTAAGCGTGTCGATTATGAGCATCGGGACAAAGCTATAATTTGTGAACTCAGTCCGTGTGATGCGGCACAGCCTACCACTCCAGGCAAATAATTGCCTGTGAAAAGTGGAACATCATTCTGTAGTCGACTATACCCGATAAATAGTTCGCATTTGACTACTTGAAGCGGCTAGGGCCGCCTAGGTGGTGATTTTCTGACCCTCCCATCGGCCGTATTAATCTTTAATCCCTCTCATCGGCCGTGCTCATCTCTCTCACTCTACCGCCTGCGCCTCACGGAGCTGAGCGGTGCGGCCGGTGCATTTCGTGTTGCAACAGTGCAGAGTGCGAACTTGGGGGCGACCCACGACCCACGTGATTGATGGCAGGCCGTTCTGACCACCTCACACTCATTTAGACCCTAGAGCACACTGAATTACGTGATGTCGAAGCTTTAACAATGTTTTTTTTTACGTGCCTCTGGCCTCATCTATCTCGTCTGGACTGTCATTTCTGTCACTAAGCCAAATCCGCACCACACTGCACCAAATCCACACCAGCCTAAAGGCCTGGCTACACTATGCGTTTTCTGCGTGTTTTTTGTGAGTTTGCGTGATTTGCATAATATCGTTCTAGAAAGTTATTACTAATAAAACTTCTTTAATATCTATTTGTAAGTTACTAGAACTTTTAATTTTTAAATTAATTAAAAGTTTATATGAAAAAATAACAAAACGTAATGTCGTTTCTTTCTAGAACGATATTACGCAAATCACGCAAACTTGCAGAAAACACACGCAGAAAACGCATAGTGTAGCCAGGCAGGCCTTAACAAGCCCGCACCAACAAGATCTCATCGAAATTGCCATACTTTGCAGACTGGCGCCCCACCCTCTGCAAGCGAGGGTTTAACAATCCACTGGGAGGGTTTTCAGCATGAGAATGGTGCAGCCCAAGCACTCTTTAGTAACTTGCCATTATTTGGCATATCCTGAATTCTTTAATGCTAGAAAGAAGTCAGCAGAGGGCTCATGACACACAGGCCGAGGCTGGTGGTTCGTAGACATTCTGGTTATCAGGTGTCCCGGTCCCAGGCCACAGGAAAATGAAAAAATAGTACAAACTATGCATATAATAAACATGTTTTTGATACACACTGCTAGGATCATATTCAAACATAAAAAGGCTATAAAATAGGCTTGAAATGCTAGCCATAACGCAGTTGTAACAATTGCAGCGCAGCTGCAGTAAGCATTTAGGATCAGTTTCTCTCAAGACAACACCCGAGTGACACAAAGAACACTTACTTTGAAAATCCAATATGGATAATGCTTTTTTTTACAAAAATTCAAAAGCTGTTCTCTCCTCTCAATCTCTTATAACCACACTTTCAAAAATCCAAGCCACACTTCAATTTTTTGTACCAAGCTTTTGTTTTGTTTGGCAGTGGTTATAATGCGATATCTTGGGAAAATATTCAATAAACTCTCGACAAGACGCTTTAAGTCTCAAGGCACTGAAATGCAACCAATTGTTCCTCAGATTGGTGACGGTCACCTTAGTCAAAGGACTATTACGTGTGCTTCAATCTCGTTGTACACAGCTGTGAACGACATCTCTCTGACTCCCATAACGACACTGAACTTTGCTGAATTTAGGGCACTTTATATAAACACTTGAACCATAAATCCATTTAACCATAGAAAAATAGACATAATTGATTTAAAAATTAAAATTTGTTCCAACGTATCTTAAAAAAAGAAAAGCGAAAGCAAGAGGCCCGGGCCGGCCCATAAATGTAGCAAAAAAAATATGAGAATTTTTTGTTATTTTTAAAGACTTTTATGGCTTTTCTTATCATGTCTCTAGCAATCTTGCCTGTCCGTGCACTTGACCGTTCTACAAAAAAAAATTACGTTAGTCTGCGCGTGTGGTAATAATCTGTGGCAATAAGCAATTGCCACATATTTTTAATAAATAACTTATTGCCACAAGTTGTTTTTATCAGATGCTGAGCGCAAAATTGTTTGGTAGGTACCGTGCCTTTTACAAATGGGAGCTCAGGGGAGGGGTTTCATCTCATGTGTACATTGAGCTTTGCACTGCACTACCGTAGTTTCGTGCAACTTTGACCACCAAGGGCAACTTTGGCCCACTCCAAAAACGAATTTCTTTTTGCTGTAACGTTTAACACTCAAGGGAAAGTAAGACGGTCAGGGACCAGGGTAGGCTTCCCTTAACCATTTACTTTTGCCCCACTTTCCCTTAATCGCAATAAGTTACAGCAAAATAACTTCGTTTTCCAGAAGTGGGCCAAAGTTGCCCTTGGTGCTCAAAGTTGCACGGAACAATAACCTTGCACCACTGTCACAGGGGTCACAGGCTGATGCCACTTGGGTTCATGTTGAGGTGTGGCCGTCTCTATGACTGTGGTGTGGCCCCCAGCGCCACATAGCAAATCCATCCTGTGCAGTGCACAAACAGATAGGTAGGAATTGTAAAAAATGTGATAAGTTTGAAGTGTGGTGGCCTTGTAACTGAAAACTTTGGTTAACATGTATTTAGAGGCTGTGAGTGTTGTGCCATTAACCCAGTGTTCAACGTTAACACTTAACTATGATTTTGAAGGAGTCATTACCCCAGTTCTCCTTTCCAGATTAAATCAGAACCCTGATCATGTCAGAAGATAAGTTACCAGAATCTGAGCAGAAGAAGTGGGTTCAGTTTGATGAGGAGGCAGGTGGTACATCAGAAAGGCCAGAAAATGGAAATGCTCCAGCCACCATTGATGTCCAGAATGAAACATTAGAAGCAGCAGAAGATCCCAGCAACATAAGAGTGGGTTCCTCTTCTCTGGTTGTCTGCCTGTGCCCTGTTCAGCCTTGTGTAATGTCACTGTTTAGTTTACTGTCAATGCTTGAGGTTCTTGTGGCCTATAGGTAATCTGCGCCAGTTTGCAGTGTTCTGTGTGCCAGGTTGCACCATGCCACACTCCAAAGTACCATCAGCCATCCAGGTAGTACAGTACAGCCATACATAGCACTGGGTGGTGTGCCCACACACCACGTGTGACCGTGACGGCCGCCCCATTGTTGTCAGGTAAATGTGCCCAGTCCGGCGCCGGTGGACCGCAGTCCGGCCAGGAACGGCGTGCGCCCGGAGCCGGCGCTCACCACCTCGGCGGCGCTGCAGGACGTGTCGCTGGCCGACCAGCCGGCGCCCGCGGCCGGCGGGGTGCGGCAGGGATTCGGTAAGTGCCACCCTACCACCGCGGCGAGGTGCGGCGGGGCTTCGGTGAGTGCCACTGCCACCCTACCACCGCGGCGGTTGCTGCGTGGCTTCGGTGAGTGCCACTGACCGGGACCTGCGCCATCCTGCCATTGGTGGGGTATATCAGGGACTCATTGAGCAAATGCTGGCCAAGCATCATCTAGTCTCAACTCTCAACAGCGTGGTAATGTGGCGTCAGTCTCAGTACATCAAGGACGGATCCAGCTATCGCTTACTGCCGTGGGGACGAAAGTGGCTTTTAACGAGCACTACTAACGCGCGTACACGCCCACCGCTAGTTTGCGGGGTGTTCCTGTTCATTGTTCATCCAGCGCTCAAAGCACGTAGGAAGAATGATGACTTCACGATTATGGTGTTTTTTTTCAGAGAATGGTGACGTCATAGTGACGCTGCTGCCTCTGAACTCGACCCTGCCGTGGATCACACCGGCTCAGTTCCGACCGGAGCTGGTACCCGAGGAACTCATGGCCCAGGGACTCACGGTAAGATGGACCCGGAAACTTATCCCCAGCCTTGATTCTGCTCCCTCATCTCAGCAGTTCTCTCTGCGGTCTGTCCCTCTGTTTTACCTGTCGACGTACGTACATCACCTCTAAATATCTCGGCCCGTTATCTGTCCGGAGTTGACGGTGGAGTATCCCGGCCGCGGTCCTCCCCTAGTCTGACCTTCCGTTCTCCTGTCCTCTCGTCCTCCTCTCGGCAGATGACGGCGGCGTACCCCGGCCGCGGTCCTCTGACCTCCCCCCGCCCTCCCCTCTGACCTCCTCTCGCCCTCCCGTCCTCCCTCTGACCTCCTCCCGCCCTCCCTCTGACCTCCTCCCGTCCTCTCTGACCTCCTCCCGCCCTCCCGCCTCCCTCTGACCTCCTCCTGCCCTCCTCCCGCCCTCCCTCTGACTTCCTCCCGCCCTCCTCCCGCCCTCCCTCTGACTTCCTCCCGCCCTCCCTCTGACTTCCTCCCGCCCTCCTCCCGCCCTCCCTCTGACCCCCTCCCGCCCTCCCTCTGACCTCCTCCCGTCCTCCCTCTGACCACCTCCCACCCTTTCTCTGACCTCCTCCCGTCCTCCCTCTGACCACCTCCCACCCTTTCTCTGACCTCCTCCCTCTGACCTCCCCCCGCCCTCCCTCTGACCTCCTCCCGCCCTCCCTCTGACCTCCTCCCGTCCTCCTCTCGACAGCTGACGGTGGAGGAGTACGTCCAGGGCATGGAGCTGCTGGTCAACGACGTCCGCTTCAACGCCTACAACATCTGCTACAAGCGCATCCTGGTGGGCTGGATCCTGATGGGGTTCGTGGTGCTGATCGCCATCCTGTTCGCCGTCAACCCGGGCATCGAGCTGTTCGGCTGCGGCGTCATCTGGCTCATCGTCAACGCCGTCGCCATCTTCGTCTGCATGTGGATCAAAATCAAGGTCGGTGGGCGCGCCCGCAGTCGCTGGCTGGTCGGGGTGGGAGGTGGGACGGGGCGCGGTACCGTAGCGGCATGCGGTGGGCGCTGGGACCAGGGCTCGGTAGCCAGCTGTGTCCATTCCGTGGGAAGGAGCCGGGTGGCCGACCGCCGCGTCTCTCGTGCCGAGCGAATTTGGCCCGAGTGGTTTCATGTTCATGTGGTGCATTAATTCCCAGAGGCGAGCAATAGAAGCAATCGTTTCCATAGGGGCGGGATAGGGTGGGTGTGTCGGTGTCAGTACGGGCGATGGTCCCTTTGGACCCTTTTCCGTCACCCTCTGAGCCGGGACCGTTCCCAACCGTACGCAGCTGAACCGGGAGCTGGAGCGCTGCGTGGCGCTGGTGAACCGCGTCTTCAGCAAACACAACATCCTGGTGGGCGTGGACGACAGGGGTCGGCTCTCCTGCCACAAGGTCAACCTCTGCTTCATCTACTTCAAAACGCACGACTGCGTGGTGAGTGCCGGGCGGGCGGGCCGCCGGGGGTGGGCGGGGTCGGCCGAACTTGGTGTAGTGTTTGCGCAGGGTCAGCCTAAGGCGCAGGGATGGTTTGTCGTGGTCGTTTACCCTCGGGTGTCACATTTGGATGGCTAAGCGCGCTGTTGTGTCCTTGACGTGCTGTCCGTAATTGAGTACCTCTGTCTGGATGGGTCGTTTTTGCCCTTGTCCTTCAGTTGCGTTGCCGTGTTCAGTCGTATCGATGCTATCATGTCGCGTGCACTGTTTGCCTGCTGTGTCATGGTTGGATTATGTTAAACAGCGTATGGGAATTGTGTTTACTTTGCTGGAGGATACTGAATCACGACGGCAAAAATCGCCGTATCCGTGACTGACGCCGTTCTATCCGTGACTGACGCCGTTCTGTCCGTGATTGACGCCGCTCTGTCCGCGACTAGCTCTGCTCTATCCGTGATTAACGCCGCTCTGTCCGTGAGTAGCTCTGCTCTATCCGTGATTGACGCCGCTCTGTGTTCTCCTTTGTCCATGACTGACACCGGCACCGCTGTATCCGTTATTGACACCGGCGTGTGACCGTGACTGACGCCGCTGTATCCGTGACTGACGCCGCTGTATCCGTGACTGACGCCGCTGTATCCGTGACTGACGCCGCTGTATCCGTGACTGACGCCGCTGTATCCGTGACTGACGCTGCTGTATCCGTGACTGACGCCGCTGTATCCGTGACTGACGCCGGCCGCGTGCCGCTTCGATTGACGCCGGCCATGTTGCGCTCTGTCCTTGAGCAGAAGACGCTCCAGGAGGTGGTGGACCGGGAGGACGCGGCTGGGTCGGCGGCCGACGACGCCGAGGCGCGCGCCCGCTCCCTGCGCGTCCAGCAGAGGATGGACATCGACGACTCGGATATTATCATCACGGGCAGCCAGACGACGCGTCTGTCTCGCAAACAGGTGGGTCTGCTGCACCGGCCACCCGCCGCTGTACGGGGGGCTGTGGGACCCTGCCCCCCCCCCCCTGCGGCACGGATCCTGCCCCCCCCCCCACACACACACACGCACACACACTGCGGCACGGAACTCGTCCGCCGCCCCCGACTGCCGGTCCGACACGAAGGGACGGGGACCCGGCTCTGTAAGATACGGACGCCACCTCCCTGCGGGCTGCACGGGACGGGGCCGTGAAACCGCTGTACTAACGGCCCCGCACTACCGCTCTGTAAACCCTACGGAACTTACCGAGTCTGCGACGGCCGGCCGCGCTGAGCCCTCAACGCCTGGTCGGCTCCACCGGCGTGTGGAATAGCACGTACTGCGCTCATTGTGTGGGAGTTAACGACAGCACGCTGCCAGCTGAATGAACTGTGCAGCCTAGACAATGGCCTCACTCGCCAGACCATAGAACCTTTGTGGCCCTCTTCCACCAATTGAATCACCACGGCACAGTTGATAGAACCCTAGTGTATGTAGATACTTCGTGGGCACCATTAATGCCCACCCATTAGCCCGCTTGTAAAGATTTGTTTTCTCGCCGCCACTCTCCAGTATTTATCATTTCATTTCATTTGTTCTCGTGTAACCGACTCGAGCCCCGATGCAGACGCTATTGCCCTAACTACATACAGCTGCAGCAGGGCAGGTGCAGGTGCGACCCGTGCTGGACATGCAATATGCACGCTGGGTGCACCGTCAGATAGCATGTGGCATTGTCCCGCGCCAGACCTTTCCTGGCCGGTTCCCGACACTTGAGTCATGCGTTCTAGGAAAACGCGGGCGTGTCATGTGCTCGACGCCCGACCGACAGGTGCCTCCGGTTCTGACTGCGGATTGAGTCTGTGCGGTCGGCTGATGCAGTCGGCCAGCCGTCAGCTGATAAACGTCAGCTGACCGTCCAATGTCCAGCTGGCCTCTGTCCGCAGTCGCAGGCCTCGTCCCGTCCGGTCAGCTAGAAGCTGTCTGGATTCTGTTGGCGTCGCAGGCCTCTGGTCCACTAATTCGTCATTTGACTGAGAGGAAATGCTCCCTGCCTATTGTAAATCGCGATAGCTCGAATATTACTAGTGCGGTCGACGTCAAACTCAACGTGCTTTCTTTTACGTCGATTTTACATCCCAATTATTTTACCTGATGTGTACTCATGCTCAATTTCGACATTTGACTCGATCTCAACCCTCCACGTTACCTAAAAATTCACATTTTAGAATGCCTTAGGCTAGTTTCGGTGAGCCACTGCCACCTCGTTACGATGCTGAGTTTCGGTGGCAATATTGGGATCAGTCAGTTACGTTCAGCTGAAAAATCAATCAAACGCGAGTGAAACCCCAAGCCACACAGGCCAGGCCGCGCTCTGCTGAACCAGTGGCGTCAATCATAAATGGTTGACCACTGTGGCGTACTTTTCCCGTCGTGACACCGGCTTCTCTGCCGATGAACGGCTGTCACGTGTCTGACGTGGACGTTATGCCGTTTACTCCGTAGTGAGTTGTATGTAGCATGCAGTTGCAATGTTTAGCCCATGCTCCTTTACTGCATGCCTAGCAGTTGACACGCTTCCGTGTTGCGTCTGTGTCGGCTGGGGCGTGCGTTTCCCGTAGTGGCCGCACGCCGGTAGACTGCGGTGTCCGTCCGTGGCCGCGCCGGGGCCCGTGTGTCGTCCGTGAGTCTGTGCGTGTGCCGGCGGCGGCGGGCGGCGGCGGCCGGTGGCGGCGGCGGCTGAGCGAGCGGCTCCGGCCGGCCTCTGTTGCAGGAGCGCGCCCGGCGGCTGCTGCTGCGCTACTCTCAGCGCTGGGCCAAGGACTACCTGCGCAAACGGCTCGACTGGACGGTGGACATGAACGAGCGTCTGGAGGCGGGCGCCGGCGCGTGCTCGCCGCGCCACCTGGCCACCGCCCGCTGCCCGTGCCAGTACATCGAGGACCACCTCAGCTGGAAGCCGCAGAAGCGGCCCAAGGACCGCTGCTGCGGCTTCCAGCTGCCCGAGAGCTGCGCGGCGCTGCTGTGCTGAGCTCGGACGGACAGACGGCGCGCGGGACGGCCGGTCGCGCAGACCGGCGGCGGCGGGCCGGACACTCACTGACGCAACGACGAATTATACGACTTTATTCCATCCTCGGTACATTCCATGAGGCGGCCTTTTGGCGCATCTTGCTTGTCTGCGGAGCAGACCATGAACGGTTTTGAATGCTTTGCTTGGATGTTTTATTTGTTGACCGTGTTGGCGTTTCGGTCACCGAGTGTTTTTATTCTTTTTTTTTTTTTTTTTTTTGAGTGTTTTTATTCGGTTGACCTGAGCCCCTGCGTGTTAGCACCATTTGGTGTGTCCTGTGAGTATCAATGTGTGGGTCTGGCCGGGTAGGTTCCGCTCTACCAGCTATTTTTATTATAAATATTTAGCATGAGCAGTTATTGTGAATGATTGCTCACTTTATTTTAAGTGGCACTGCGAAGTTTATATAGCGTTTATTCCAAGGTGCCTTGGACGGTGTATAGGTGGGATGGGGTGGGGGCAGAGTAAGATAGATCTGTAAGCAGTCACCGGAGCGCCGCCGCCTAACGCGGCCGGTGATCGGCGGGGGGGGGGGGGGTGTGCCCGACTTCGCCCTGTGTTCGCTGATCGGCAGCTTTCGGTACGATGCCGTCCATTCGCCGTTGTGTCACTGGCTTTATGTTCCGCATTCGCGTGTGTAATGTTTAAGTTTATTTAGAGCGGAAGTTTTTATCTGGCAATAATAGCTATGGCAAACATGGGGAACCGGCTCTGCCGCTCGGCGGCCGCTGGTTAACTGTACGATCTGGGTGCTCTGTGATCGGACTCTGTGTCGAGGCGTTGAGGCGTCGGGTTGTGTTTTGGAGCGGCGGACTGTCCGGGACCCAGGTAGTGGGCACTGCGCAGTCGGAGGGTAGTTATCAGCTGCTGATGGTGGGGGCCTGCGGTCCCTGTCGGGTCGGGTCCCAGCCGCCAGCCTTTCTGGTGTCCGCTCCCAGCTGCTGGCGTTTCGGCTCTGCGGCCCAACCTGCTGACCGCTGGGGTCCGCGGCCTCTCAGCCGCCCGGACAGGGTGTTTTTGTATGTTTCCGACAGTGCCGTGTCAACTGCCCCGGGCTGCCTGTCCGACCAGCGCCGCGCAGCCGGCCGCCGGTGACTGGGCCTCGCACGGGCCTGTGGGAGAGTGGCGTGGGTCTCCTCTCGCATAATATACCATTTGCATATCCTAACCCTGGTGGGGAGGGAGTATGTTTCTCGTTTGGGGCGGCTCCCTGAATACAGCTCTACTAACAGCTTCGCTGTCTCTCGTATCGTAGCAAAATCAATTGCAGCGTAATATAAAGACGTGCGTAGTACGCCGCTCCTTTGCAGGTTGGCCCTGCGTATTCACAAGCTGGCGCCTGTCTGACATTTCTAGCGGTAATGCGATGCGAGCTCGGCCGTCGCCAGGCGCGGCTTGGTTCCCCGTGTAACTGGGCGGCGTGCCCGGCGAGTGAGGTGCATTTGATGAGCCTCCGGGATGTATCGCGGTAATCGGGCCCGGCACCGTCCCGTGACACCTGCCTGCGTCACAGGGGGCGGTGACGTCAGCGGTGACGACGGCGTGCGCCGGTCACGAGAGGCGGCACGGGCACCCCGGGCGGTGTTTCACTGGACGCTGCTACCTCGCTGCTATCGCATTTGCGATTTCGCGAGCTGACGTCACAGCTTGTGGTAATGTTGAAGATACGAGTTTGTTGATGTCTCCATGGAAACCCAATTTGACACAAGAGTGGTAGCAGCGCGCTGGTAGCGGCCGTGAAACAGGGCTCTGGTCGACACGGTGGCTGGTGACACCTTGTAGCCAAACCGCAACAGCCTATTGTGGCGGACTCGGTACCAGTCTGGGCACTTGCTCATTGTGTCACCATTTCAAGTCGGGGCATATCAGCAGCCTGATCTCACTCACTGGGGCAATAAGCAGGGGCAAAAGTGCAGCTGGTTATGCTCAACAACCCCAATGTCTCACACAGTTTACATGTAACTAATAGACATGCGCTCTAATGTGATTCTTAAAGATCATACTCGAGCCAAGGCCGTGTAATTGCTCAATGTTTGCTGGCGTGGTCAACGGGAAGCACGTCCACCGTCCCTTGCCGTTCCCCAGTGTGCCTGTTCAGTGTTCCGCTGAGAAATTGCCGCACTGTTGTCCCGTGTTCGTGCGATGTGTCCGTCCTATCGTTCGCCACTGGAGAACGGCGAGATTCTCCGAGTGTTCGTCCTATTTGTTCCCCAATTCTTGCCGCCAGCCCGAGCCTAAAGCGGACCGGGTATGTCCTGTTTGACGCCCCAGTGGCCGAGTCTGTGCTAATTGTCCCACCAGTGGGCGAGTCTGTCCTGTTTGTCCCCCCCCCCCCCCCCCCAGTGACCGGATACGTCCTGTCTGTTCCACAGTGATTGAGTCTGTCTTGTTTGTCCCCACAGTGATCGAGTCTGTCCTGTTTGTTCCACAGTGACCGAGTCTGTCCTCTTTGTGTCCTCTCAGGCCGAGTATGTCCTGTTTGTTTCTGCAGTGACCAGGTCTGTCCCGTTTGTTTCCCCAGTGACCGGCTCTGTCCTGTTTCGTACTATGTGACCGAGTATCTACTGTTTGTCCCCTCAGTGACCCAAATCCGCTTTTTCCAGTGACCAAGTCTGTCCTGTTTGTTCCAGTGGCTGAGTCTTTACTGACCCCCCCCCCCCCCCCCAGTGACCGGGTCAGTCCCGTTTGTCCCCCCCCCCCAGTGACCGGGTCTGTCCCCCAGTGACCGGGTCTGTCCCGTTGGTCCCCTCAGTGACCGCCGCTCCCCAGTGACGGAGCCCCTGGCTGTCCGACAGCACCGCGCCACGCTGCTGCTGCTGCGCTACTCGCAGCGCTGGGTCAAGTTCCACTCGCGCGGCCACCTCAGTCTGACCATCAACCCGCTGGAGGTGTCGCCGGGCGGGCCGGCGCTGCCGCCGCGCCACTGGAACGGCGGACGCTGCCCCTGCCAGTTCATAGAGGAGCATCTCGCCTACAAACTCAAAGGTACCTGCTGCGAGCGCATGGGACAGATCTGCGGACCCGACTTCGGCTTTGAGTAGGTGTCGGCGGCGGCGGCGGCTGCCCGGTGACTGTGGCGACACCTGTCCAGCCGGGGGCCGCGGGAGCCAGGCTGGGTGCGCCCGGCGCCTCGGCACCCCAGCGGGGACCGCGGGGCACCCGGCTGGGGTGCACCAGGCTCCCGGAAACCCCTCTCGCCGTGCGGTCAGCGCCCAGCAGTGCGCTCCGTCGGGAATTCAAATGCACAAGGGCACACTCGGCTAGCCTGCTAGCTACTTTTTGAATGTTTTCCAAAAAGAGGCGCTCGTAGAGGCCAAAGTAGTTTTATATGGGAGTGGGGTGATACTATTGTTACGAGTACTTTCTGATGCAACAAATAATCTGCTTATGGATCTGAAGGTCGAGGTGAACTCTACTAAAATTGTTAACACCCATTCTATGTAGGGCTGAGCTGCTTGTTTGCGTCGTTAGAATCCGATTTTCTCTCGGACAATCGTTACCCTTGTGCACTGACGCCCCCTTTTCGCCCCAGTTTTGGGACAGTGAAGACCAGGAGGTAATGGTTCATGGTATGTTACGGTTGCACCTGTCTTCTGTCTAGACACGCATGGGCTGGCCGTGCCGATAGCACTGGGATGCCTTTGGGCGACCTGCATGCACCCGGCGCCGGATATTGCCGCCGCTATTTTCTATGTAGTTTTATGATAAGCACTTGCACCAATTTTGCTGCAATCACGAGAATTTATTTTTAAATCACCCTTGTTAGTTTTATTTTGAGTTTTTATACGTAAGTGCCTGTTTTATCGTGTGTGTGACGTCATCACCGAATGACCGGTGTGAAGGTGTGAAGGTGAGGTGATGTTCAGGTCACGTGACTAGTTCATGTCGTGGGATCCATTCCGTGTAAATCGAGGCGGCGGCAGCTCTGTGGTTCCGTCAGGTGTCTCAAGTGATATTTCAGCCGTCCAAATGTGCCCAGAGTCCGTCCAACAAGAGGCTCTTGTAACACTGATGTAAAAAAATATACACGATATATTATGTTTGTAAGCGTTCTGTTGCTGTGAATTGCGGTTGATGGGCGAGGTGATGGGCCCCTGGCAGCCACTGCCTGGGGGCCCGTCTGGCGGGCTGGGGCGCCTACCCTTCTGTCGGCTGGCGGTGCGCGGCTGGTGACGTTCAGCGCTCGCCGGCCGCCGCGTGGCCGCGCGCGTCACTGACGAGCAGCGCCAGCCGCGCCCGCTCGCGCTGCAGCAGCTCCAGCTGCGCGGTCACGTGGCGCGCGCCGTGCCGCAGCTTGTCGCACGTGCTCAGCAGCCGGTGCGCCTGCAGGAAGACGGCCTCGGCGCCGGGCGCCTCGCCGCCGCGCGCCGACGCCAGCTTGTCTGTGGACATGGTGGAGTGCTGAGCTGTGGCGGCAGCGGCACTGACGACCAACACCAGAGCGCAGTGCTTATTAGAACAATAGAACATGCTATGCCATATATTGCTCAAGTGAGATGTCAAACAATGCTCTTAGTTTCTAAATCATGTGTACAAATTTGCAAATAGCCTGAAAGGAAACATGATTAACATTTGTGATTTGAGACAATTCATCGTAACATTGTGGATTGAAGGTTCAGCCAGTAGCGGCGGAACACCTTCAATTGAGGGGGGCACTGCCGACTTTTGGTCCCATTCTTTCCATGCAACGTCCATAGGGCTAATGTTAAAATGCCAAAATCAAGGGGGCACGGTGCCCTCCCCGTTCCACCGCCTCAGTAGGCGGAACTATGGTCATGAGTACCCAAATATAGGAACGTTCCCATTTGTGGGAACGGAGTTCCCAAATATGGGAACGGGCGTTCCCATTTATGAGAACGGAAGGCAATTTTTCGGCCGTTCTCCCACTAAAACTCAAAAGTGCATCACGTCTCAAAAAAGTGCACGCTGATTTAAGTATCTACTAAATCTCCATAAAGTTATCTTTAATCTGACCGTGGAACAAGGAAATTGACCGTGGAATGATATTTTTAATGATTTTTTGAAAATGACAGAATGGTGGAAATATGGGTTATACGACATTTAACATGCAATTTTAAGGAAAATGAAGCATTTTTTTTAAGTTTGAGGTAAAGTATAATAATTTTCGCCTGGTTATGAACTTTCATACTATCGACACCAGATGCTGACAAATGCAAGCGAAGACGCGGACGGTCCCGAGGTAATATTGTTGACTTTTGTGTCGGGGCGGACGACCGCGTGGAACGTGAGTGAATTTACCGAGCTACTGTTGTAAACTCAGTTTAAGCGGTTGAAAATTATCCAGCTGTATTTTATCATCCCGGAAAGACATATTTTATTTGGATGCTAGCTGTTTAGAGTTGTTTTATAAGGAGCGTCATGAGCGTGGTTTTTGTCTTCCGTGTTTCTAAGCGTGATCGTTTCAGTGTTGCCGCGGCCAGATTTTACAGCGTACCAGGATCGCATCCAAATCGTACCAGATTGGCTGTTTTTGGCTGCGTACCGTACCAGATCGTAGTAGGTCAAATTGTTATTAATTCAGTACTTAAAAATAGCCAAAATTTCGGTATGTTCATGCCAGTAAGTAATTTATGACTCATTTGACCCAGAAGTTCGACCCATTCGTCTCCCCGCGTCGCCCCTTGAACATACATAGGCGGCGGAACGGGGAGGGCACCGGGGCACCGTGCCCCCCTTTGATTTTGGCATTTTAACATTAGCCCTATGGGCGTTGCATGGAAAGAATGGGACCAAAAGTCGGCAGTGCCCGACTTTTGGGAGGGTGTTCCGCCGCTACTGCCCTTGAAAGGCAGAAAGGCGCTCTTCTGAAAGCTCCCGAGCTGTACCTATACCTACTTAAAATTGGCCTAAAAATAGATAAATCGAAATCCTGCCTTCGAGGGGGGGGGGGCACTCCAGTTGAGACTGGCGATTGCACCCAGGATCCTAGCTTGCACCCAGGATCCTAGCTTGCACCCAGAATCCGAAAATTCCCACAGTAATATGCCAGTGAGAATGGAAAATTATTTGCTGGGTGTCATTTAGTTTTCCAACGAAATCGCACAATTTTGGGACAGTGATTTTCAAACTAGCCTCTTTCCTTAGCCCTTCGACCGTCGACAGAACTCACATTTCACTGTTCACAACAGTGGCGGCGGAAGCGGGGGGGCAGCGGGGGCACGGCGCCCCCCCATCTTCCAGGGTGGGGGGGCAAACATATCTTTTTGCCCCCCCCCCAAAAATTGTTATCGACGAAGTACCACAATACTTCCATACTACCTACGTCAGGAACATATGCCAGTTTGGCTGAGTACCTTTTTATTAACCCGCGCCGTGCTGGGGGGGGGGCGTTTTTACGCCCCCCCCCCCCCCTCAGGTTTTTCGCGAATATCTCAAAAACGGCGGCGCGCAGCGCCGCCGTTTTTGGTACACGTGTTCCTACATCATTTCCGCACATGTTGTGAAAATTTCAGACCTAGGCCGTTCAAGGTCAGGTCACCAGGTCACGTCAAGTGACCTTACCTCAGAAAAAGTTCAAAGGCTCGCTATAGCTACACCGACTGAACGATCACTTTGAAACTTTCAGCGATTGATATGAGTAACAGTATGTATAAAATGTATATCTCGGATTTTTGATATCTGTGACCTAAGGTCAGGTCAATTTTGCGACCTCTCCATTATAAGTCAATGGGAGAAAATTGAAATGCGCCTCTTTTGGACGAATATCGTTCAAAACGCTCTCAAACATCGGTTCATAGGTAAACATGACACACTGAATAGGAAAAATGCACCTGTGACCCCTCTGTGTGCCCCTGAGGTCATCTCAGGTCATGAACGGTCGCCAGCAGTTTTTTGGCTATAACTTTTGATAGAGACGTGCTAGAGCGGTGAAAACACGTCAGATGTGTTCAGCTCGACGATACGGATCGACTGATATGCAACATGACTCTTTTCGGTCAGGTCATGACCTTGACCTGAGGTCAAATTTTCAAAATGACCTTTCAAGGTCAACAAATAGTTCATTCGACGCGTCTCGACGAGAGGAACACGATGCTGGCAAAAGTAATGTCATGGCGCTTATGAGTCAAAAGTTATTGACGAAAAAACGTTTTTCGTAAAAACGGCTATTTTTGGAGTTTTTGCCCTCTGGAGGCTAAACCGTTGACCTGAGGTCAAATCTGAGAACATTACTCAGAAAGGTCTGTAAAAGGGCTATCGAATGCGCTTTTCCGCGGCGCTGTAGCTCTATCGGTTCCCGAGATAGCCGTTGGCAGTTTCCAAAATGTTGAAATAGTCAACATTTTACCTTTGGTGACCTCTGGTGACCTGACCTTTGACCTGACCCAAAAAATGACCGAAGTGTTTTCGTCCTTATTTTTGACGCTCTTTCGATTGCCGCTTACCGCGTGTCGCTACGTGGCCCAGGAGCCGAGTTAGACGGGGGGCGTGAAAACGCCCCCCCCCCCCCCCAGCACTCGGCGGAAAGTTCAGGCCACCAGCACGGCGCGGGTTAAGTTGATATAGCGAGTAACTTGGATTGATAATAGCCGTTTTCACGACGGGCTATCCGGCGAGCTAGTCCGTGACGGACTATTTCCACCAAACGCCCTCCACACATAGGGGAGACCCGGGAGGTATGGGCCGGTTTTGTGAAAAGGCAATTTTCTTCCAGTGGGCAGTGGCTAGACCCGGTTTTTCACTTTGTGTACGTGAAATTGCCTTTCGCCTGCAACGTGTGCCTGATATTATGCATCTGGGATCAACTATTTTGTCTCAAGATAACTTTCAATAAATCATGTGCTTTTTCGATCCATCAAAATACACCGGGAGGTATGGGCCATGGCCCGGGAGGTATGGGCCGGTGCCATGTTTCATATTCTTTTCTCGACAATTAGAAGAATACTCGTGGCTGGTATCTACCTTGATCTCTCTAGAGCCCAGGAACCGCATAAGCGGCCAACAGCTTACTTTATGGAGTTCACTTGGGCCCATATGTATTTTGGTAAAATCAATCATACACCATCATATAAGATCAATAATATTTTTCTGTTCGAATGAAATTTGAAGTTAAATTTTCGACCCTGCGCGACAAAAATAAAACTTATTGACGGGCTCATTCCATGAAAGCATCTTTTCATTTATTTAGGATCAACGGGGGTCGGTGGCCCGAACCTCCCGGCTAGGACGCCAGCATGTGCGTACATCTCAGCTCATAATCTTGCAAGAAAGCTTCATATTGTCTATCCAGTCATAATTTCCATGCTCTAAACGTTATGTTAGCGATGGTCTGACATAAAAAACGAGCCTGGCTCAAATTTATTACGAATTTTCTGTATTTACCGTATTTTACTCGGAGAGGGGAAAAACGCTTTATCACCGCTCATTGCCAAAGAAGACTGAGGAAGATTTTGAAAATCGCGTGGGCTGTATAATGAAATGGCTGCTAACAGTTAACGCCGTCAAATGTGAAAAAATACGCAACACTTCTTCAAAACTGCGATGGCCCATACCTCCAGGGGGCCCATACCTCCCGGGTCTCCCCTAATGCTCAGAAATCAAGCAGAGCTATCTACGAGCTACCGGTAACCGAAGTCTGGAAGAGTAGGACGGAACGCGAGTGGCCCGGCAGGCGGCACGGACGTCACGAAAGTGCGTCTGAGCGTGCCACAGGCCTTTCCCCGCGACTCTGCCAGACGCCAGCCGGCATAGGCGCGTGAGCCGGGGGGCAGCATGGGGGCAGCCTGCCCCCACAACTCTGGGGCCGTGGGGGTCTCTGCCCCCGCAAAGTTTCAAAGGGCCAGGAACCGTCGGGGCAGCTTGTCCTCCCCATATTAGCGGCCGAGGGCCTCAAAGAAAAGCTGAATGGAAGACAATACCTATTTAAGTAAAAAAATCCCCCTCTGTACGGGGACCCGCAGTTGCTATTGTACACGAACCCCAACTCTAGCCGTCTGTCCTGTCCAGTAACAACCGATAACATTGATATCGACTGCCGGTCCCTGCACAAGAGCAGCTGAGGTTTTCTGTGCGTGCCCTCTGACAGCTTATCGTTGTTCCCTGTGAGGGTGCTGGGACAATTTACTCAGGGTCGCTGTACAGTAGCAACTGCGGGTCCCCGTACCTGACTTGACAGCTCATGTGTGGAAGCTTTAAACGTTTATTCCAGGTTACCAAAAAGGTAGTTTCTTGACTCAGATGAGACTAATTATCTCACTTATTTGCAAATGTTTTATTTTTTTATTTTTGTTGTAAAGGCCAAGAGGTGAAAAATAAGTGGCCTAAAACCGGTGAGAAAACTAGATTTGGGGGTACCCTAGGTTCCGGGAAGGATCAGGTGTGCCCCCCCATCCCAAAATACCTTCCGCCGCCACTGGTTCACAATACAACTACAATTCCCAACCATTGGTTATTGGTATCTCAGCTTACGAGCCGTACCACAAATCGCTGCATTTGGGCCCGGTCAATTCCCAGCTCACGACACAACCTCTTATAAGTTATATTGCCTTGGACGAACAACTGCCTCAGCCTGTAGCCAGCGGACCGTCCTTGGCAGCCGGTGTGGCGCGCGAATTTTCCACTTGTTTACTAGCACACAACAGGAATTTAGGTATCAATAATTCCGAATCCGATGCATGAGACATTATGATAAGAAAGTTAGAAACACCATCCCTCCTGACTAAAATAATTTTTTTAGATCGAAAGAAATATTAAAATACCAAAAAAAATGCATTTCGGCGAAAAAGTACCAGATTTCGTTTAGGCGTACCTCCGTACCAGAAAGGTCGAAAAAGTACCAGATCTGGTACTATAGTACCAGGACGGCAACACTGGATCGTTTTGGGGGAATTTCTCTTATATAGCTCGCTCTGTGTGGCTTATTTATAATTTTTATGCTGATTTCGATAATTCCTCGTGCCCATCCTACCAGGCCTTTTGCCACTTACACTCATCAAGAAAGGAAAAAACTAGATTTTCATTGGGACTAGGTGTTTTGAGGGTGTAACATATTCAGCGTTCCCATTTTTGGATACTTCCTTGTACTCGTCAACTATCGGTGATAAACAGACAGGTGCTTGACATGTCTCCACCCTCAGCGCGGACGGTGGATATAGGTATGGAAGACCTTGTTGAACATCGCTGAGCGTTGTGAATTACGTAATCCTGCAGAGGGGGGCGTGCCCGCTGCGAGATCGACGGGAATAAAAGCGCAGAAGACCGGGCGAAACATGCGACGGTCTTGCCGGAAAGGTCATCTGATGATTGTTGCGTTAACAATAATTTGCGGCGTTGGACGTGATGCGTGTTAATGAAAAGAGCCCCTGAAAGGCGTCGGTGAAATCGTTCCCAATTTTGGGTACGCCGTTCCCATAATAAGGAACGCTTGCAGCGCCAGTGTACGAGAGCGTTCCCAAATTTGGGCTCGCGGCCCGGATGATGGACTGCTTTAGAAATAGGGGAACGATTTGAAACTACGATGGGCCTTACAATATCAAACTCTTTCCCAACAATATTGAGACAAATATCAGGCGGTTCACGATCGTTTTATATTTTTTGGACGTCATTTAACGGTTCTTTTTCTTGTTTTAAATAATGCCTACATGGCGTTCCCATATTTGGGTTTATCGTTCCCAAACATGGGAACGAAAATGCGTTCCCGAAAATGGGTACGCTTGACCATAGTTCCGCCTACTGGCCTATGGGTTCAGCCTGTCACCATGCACCCACATTGAGTGGTTTGGTGAGTTGTCACGTCCATCCCCCTAGCACGTCTGCAAAACGTATTCAGCTCTTGACAATCCATATCAGGGCTGGTTTCTTTTCAGTTTTCAACATTTCAAAATCTTTCAAGGAGCAATGATGACTCACCTGCCAGGTCTGTGAATACAATGTCATCTGTGGGAGCATTTTTGACATCATCATGTACTTCTTCATCAGTCGGTAATTCTGGTAAAGTAATATCAATATCCAGCTTCTTCATGTTGACTTAACCCACACCGCTGTGTGAAGAAAATTGCTGGAAAACAGTTATAGCTGATGAACGGAGGCCGAAAGCAAGGTATATGCACTATATATGGCATTGGTATATGCCCAGCCCAGCCGAATTATAACGCTAAGTTGGTAGACCACACCAAGGTATATAAAAATAAAAACACTTGATAGATACATCGATTATGACGTCATTATGCTTTAATCTTTGAAAATAGAAGATCAACACGGCATTGAATGACAAAAAAAAAACATTAAGCAATGCATAAAATTGTGTGCATAAAAAGCAATTGTTCATAGCTCTGTTGTCGTTAGTGACGATGGTCTTTTGCGGGGCGGACGTCATCATAAAATTACGTAATGATTATGTATAGTAATACAAATGCAGCGCAGTAAAGTGCTGTTTAGTCGCTGAACTCTATAATGTGTTTACCCCGCGTTCGATGTCTCTCGGACGACGAAGATTCTACGCCGTCCGGCCAATCACGCTCCATAACCGCAGCCAAGCCCCCACTAACCTTGGACGGGATTGGCCAGACGACGTAGAATCTTCGTCGTCCGAGAGACATCGAACGCGGGGTTAGTGTTGAGCCGTATCATTCTCAGTTCAAGTCGTTGTTCAAGTTACGGAGCTAAGCCGTATCGAGTATGTTGGCTGTTGCCTGTTATATTGATATTTAGATTTATTTGAATTTTATTGCATAATTCATGTTTTATTGTACTATTTTGACAGCATTTCGTAATTGTCATTATTGCAAAGGAGGATGAAAGGGATCCAGGTCGTCTCCGTGCTTGAAATGTTAAATTGCGGTGATAGCGGTTTGCGTTATGTAATGCATGTATATGGTAGCCAGGTATTCATGGCTCTGCATTTTACCTGGGCCCTATTTCACCGGTGATAGCAGCACGGAACTATCAAATTGCGCGAGCTTACGTAATGTGATGAGGTCACACTAATGACGTTTCGTGTAATCCTTGAGCTGCGTTTGGAACAGAGTTGCTGTCTCGTTGAATGTGTTTGATACATTTGTTTGAGTTGTTTGAGTGCACGGCCGTGAAGACGTTAGCAGCAATATTTGGTGACATCACACAGATTGACGGCGTCATGGTTGATGTTTCCATGGAAACCCAATTTGACGCGTGTAATAGCAGCACGCTGCCATTTCATTTTGTGAGCTGACGTCACACATCTGGTAGTGTTGGAGGAGATGGAATACTGCACTTTTTTGCAAATGTTTCCTTTTTTGCTGAAAAAGTCAAGGGATGAAAAGTAAGTGGCCTAAACCCTGTGAGAAAACTAGATTTGGGTGTACCCTAGGTTGATCTCTATTATGGTGTGCCCCCTCCCCCCAGTTTGAAACTAGTTCCCACGCCCCTGATCCGTCCCCTAGTCAAAAATCAGTGGTGACGCCCCTGATTTTAATTAACTCGCCGCCACAGGCCATTGTGTGTCCTTCGACGGCACAAGGGGGTTGGTACGACCCCCCTCGCGTTTGGCCCCTGATCGAGCTAGAGCTTCGCGGAAAAACGAGCGTGCTGCCCGTCACGAGAGGAAGCCGATGATACCCAAATTTAAGGTCCAAGGTCATCGGGTGACATTCCAGGTCAGGTCAATGACCCAAAAATCGGGAAAATCGGGACCTGTCAGAATGTCGTAAAGTGTGGCTGCCATGGGGTTTTCCGGGGTGCTGATTACGAATATCGTGTTAGTTGTGGTCAGAGATGATGTCTTTAAGCATTTAGACCAGGTCGGGTCAGGTCAGGGCCCTGTTTCACCGGTGATAGCAGCACGCTGCTATTACACGTGTCAAATTGGTTTTCCATGGAAGCATCAACAAACCATGACGTCGTCAATCTGTGTGATGTCATCAAATATTGCCGCTGACATCTTCACGGCCGTGCAATCAAACAAATGTATCAAACACATTCGACGAGACAGCAACTCTGTTCCAAACGCAGCTATGAAAAAGCTCACGGATTACAAGAAATGTAATTAGTGTGACATCATCACATTATGCCAGCTCGCGCAATTTGATAGCAGCGTGCTGCTAGCACCGGTGAAACAGGGCCCTGATCAACCGGTAGGGGTCGTGACGGGTATTCGTAGTACGTGTCAACCGCCTCTGACAGCTTCGTAACATGTTACGAACTACGAAGGCACCAAAACTACTTCGTAAATGTTAATGGTTGCTAAATTCGAAATCAGCTCCAAAAACTAGCCTAGAAACATGTAAAACTCGAAAAGTGAACCGAGGTCACCAAAGGTCAATGACCTGACCTGACCTTCAGGTGACCTTGACATCCACCCTAATGCATGGGCGCAACATCAAATGACATGTTTGAACGTTTGAAGCCACGAAAAGCTTGCAAATGCGCGGCTAATGCGAGCCGACATACGCCGAATCGCGATTCCGGCCAAACATGGTCTCGGAAAGTAGGTCACAGGTCAAAGGTCATTTGGGTCAGGGTCATGAAATTTTCAGGGTTTGTGTAGAATTGATCAATGCGACGGTACTGAAAGTTTCGTCGCGATTGGCCGCTTTTTACGCGAGTTATTCGCGAAAAAACCTTAGGGGGGTTGCATCAACCCCCGTCCCTGTGCCAGCGAGTAGAAGCAATTTTGGGACTTGAAAAAGTTGAATTTGACCCCCTGATCATGTCGGGGAGAGGAAGACTCAGAAGTCAGAGGTGGTGGAGGTAGAACATGGCGAGATTCGAAAGCATAGGTCCGAAAACCCCGGAGAAGTTGACGCAGCGTGGATATGTGAGCCAGGGATGTCAGTTGGATGTAAGGTGAAATTTATAAAGGAAGACAGCAAGTCTGGTTTGTGATTACTGTGATCTCTATTTTGCACTGATTGTGTCAACCTGTCTGACAAGCAAATGCAATATGAGATTATCTCAGCTGTACCGGCTGTACCTGGAACATACTGAAGGCAATGATCCAATCCAGTAGTTTTCCACATGGGATGGAAATGAATTCACAGCATGTTGTTAACATTTTCTCGATTTTATTGCTTAGTGTTAAAGTTGTGCGCTGGTCTGCTACTTGCAGGTGTGAACTGTCATCATGGCCCTTACGAATCTGCGTTCCATATGCCGAAGCCTTCCATCACTGGCGCCACAGCTCTCAGTTCTCACCGCCCAGTATCATGCCAAGGTAGGTACAGCTAGCTGAACTCTGCCCCTTGGCCCCACAAACACCTAAGTTTGAAGGATTAAGTCATTCGTATCATGTAGATGACTCGACGTTATGTGATTCAGGGTTCCGAGTATCTAGTCCTGGGCCCATCGCTGACACGGTGACTATCACTGGCAGGTGATCGACCATTACGAGAACCCACGCAACGTCGGCTCCCTGGATAAGGGGGACAAGAGCGTCGGCACGGGCCTGGTGGGCGCGCCCGCCTGTGGCGACGTCATGAAGCTGCAGATCAAGGTAAGTAGCTATCCCATCGGGTTCTCTTCTCCCTCCCTCGCCCTCTCCCTACTTCCCTCCCTCACTCCCCTCTCTTCCTGCATTCCCTCCCCCCCCCCCATCCACCCCTTGAAATGATCAATAATTAATATCGTTCAGCACAGTTGTTGCTACTTATTTTGCTTTGCGCTAGTTAATTGGTCCCATTTACTTTCCGTCAGGTTGACGAGAACGGTAAAATCGTGGACGCCAAGTTCAAGACGTTCGGCTGCGGCTCTGCCATCGCTTCCAGCTCGCTCGCCACCGAATGGATCAAGGGCAAATCGGTACGCTGCGCGTCGTGTGCCCCCGGTCGCCCAAACTGTCAGTGTTTGATGAAATCCATTGGTGATAACTGATAACTGATATTTGATGAGATGGTTTTTCCAGTTTGCGATCGTTTTCGTTGGACTTGGACACACATGGTCGTGCTTTGTAGCGGTGTTTGGCGGTCGGCCGCTCCGCAGATTCTAAGTGTCCCTGGGGTTCCTTCTTAGTATGCCATTACATTGAGGCAATATGTCTCCATTCATGTGTCCAGTGTCACATGCAAGCTCTTGGTCAAGTCCTCACGTTTCCTCGGTGACAGACACGCTCGCGTGGTGTTTGGTCCGTCACTCACTTTCGTGTCCTGTGGGCGGCTGTCTCCTGGTGTTCGACGGTTGCTCGGCGGTTAGAGAGCCTTGGCCCGGCCCGGCTCCGAGCCGCCTCTGACCCCCGCCCCGGTCTTGGCTCCCCTCTCTGACCTTCACCTCTGTTTCGCAGCTCCAGGACGCCGGCAAACTGAAGAACACAGACATCGCTAAGGAGCTGTGCCTGCCGCCCGTCAAACTGCACTGCTCCAGTGAGTGTGGCGGAGTCACCGACTGCTGCATTGGCCATTGACTGTGTGTGGGGGAGTTCATGAACACTAAAGGGAATAGTTCACTTTCCCGAAATTAGTTTTTTTGCAATTGATTGATTATTTTTTGCCCAAAATGATCAGCGAAGAAAATCAAACATTTTTATAAATGATAATATTTTCTATATTTTAATATAGGAAGAACAGTATATTCCATATAAAATATTGTCTGACGCGGAAGCATTATTACGCGTTAACCAATCATATTGCGTGGCACAAACCAATTGGCTGTAAGCAGCATGCTAGTTGGCTGACGATGACGTGGCCGCATTCCTCAGCAAGGCACTCTTTTTCGGAACGAGAAATGGAATATCTTCGTCTAAGGTGATCGTTGGGCCGTAAAAGCTTCTGATTTGTGCTAGTCTCAGCTCAAGCTACAAAACTGCTATTCAAGTTCAAAACGTTTAAAGTGAACTATTTCCTTTAAACTTGGTGTAATTCAAATGTAGCCTTAGGCCTCCGCAAAAATCGTCTGTTTGACTGGTGCTCATGAATGAAGACTGACAGTCGATTCGCTGAAGGATTCTTGCAACGTAAAATTACCTATCCGGGCTGATTGATCAATATCGGGTTTGCTTTCGGGTTTGAGCATAATCGGAAATGATTTTTATGCATGAAAGTGAATAAAGGTTTATTATTCCGGGCCGTTTGCCGCCATAACTATTGCCGGGGTCTATTATTGTGGGCTGTCAGTCGAAGTCGTGATGACGTGATTTTGGGTCAAACCTAAAACAGACTTACAGGGTGTCCCATAAGTTCGTTCTCACATTATGTTTGCATGTGAAACAGAGTACATTGCGTTTTGGTATATTTATGACCCCTCAATGTGCTCCCCATTTAATAGGCAAACACATGAATACATGCTGCGGCATGCCAACCGGCATGTTTGGCTGCATAGCAGGCTTAAAGTTAACCCAGACTAACTTGACATGCGCCGTGAGCTCCTCGAGGCTGGAACAGCGCTACGCTTCGACGAGCCTCAACTTTAGTATAACCAACAAATTTTTATGAAATTTTGATCCGATGAGGTGCCTGGCATGTGATCTTGCCACAAACGCCTGTCACAGTCTCCTTGCACCGCTTTTAAGCTTTGCTTATGCACTGTCTTGCCTGAAGATGGGCCTACGACCTCCCGGATGCCATTTTCTCCTCTATAAATGTGTTCATACTCGCGGTTCGAGTTCAGCTTGAGGGCTGAAATTCCTCCTAGATGTTCTTGGAAAAGCATTCTGCTTCCCAAAACTGTTTCTGGGTTGCCACTTATAACTTGATCAACTCCAGAACGCCCATAACCCCACAACACAGTGACCCTGGCCTTTTGCATAGGAACATAACGGGACGAAATGAAGGCCTCCTCCTTCGCCCTTATGGGGTTGTTTTCGGGTTTGGACGGGTGTTTCATCTCGAACGTGGACTAGTTAGTCCAGATGACCTGGTTGGTCATCAGCCCTCTAGTTTTGTTTAGCCTCAGGCATAACGAAACTCATGTTTAGCCATTTTAAGACGTTTTTGACTGTTTTGTGCCCTCCGGTAAGCAAAGCTTAAGTCACCTTGAGTTATGTACCCCGAAAGAACACTCTTAGACGGCTGGTAATCCATCCTGAAAAGTCTGTTTATCAACTTTCTAACCCTTTGACCTTTTTGATGGCCACTTTGGCGCCACACAGTTTTGGCCACTTGGCTCATTCCTGAGGGCTGGCTAGAAAGAGGATAAACTTGCAGTGATTGACTCCCAACAAATCATCGGCGTCACTTGCTGACTGTGCGTCCAGTTAGCGATGGATATTGGCTACAGACTGGTAGGCCTTAAAGGAAGGGTGCCACCTTCCGAAATTTTTGTTCTATGAATCTATTTTACTTATTTGAATTTTTAGACGTGGTTAGCGCGTCCACAATATACAAAAAACCGAAACATTGCATTTAATACATTGGCCAAAAAAAAGATCGTTGTTTATATCACCACTACAACTCAAGGTCGTTTGATGTGGCAGCTAGCAGGGGGTGTCGAAGTCTAGTAGGAAAATCTGGCAAATTCCCTGCGTGACGTCACGTCGGGACTGACCGACGGCACTTTGCACTGAAGGATACGGCGGATTGGCTATTTTTGAAAAATGATTAAAAATACTTATGTGCTGTTATGACACATAAAACGCTTATCAGCATGTTCCTCATCATGTGGTAAAGCCATATCCGTGGTCGAAAATAGCTGAGCCCCTCCCAATTTCCAACCACCGACCTCATAAGCAAAGGATGTAAGCGTAATCCTTAAGGGCGACTTTCCAATACATATCCGTACATATGCGTCCTTATGGAAATCGGTAGTGTGGCGATTGGCGACGCGCGCGACATCTGTGTGGCGACCAAGTGGCGACTGTGGCGACACCTGGTGGCTGCTTTTCTGCTGTATGTAGGCATTGGGGTTTTGCCAGATATGGTTCCTACTGCTACACAACTATGTTGACCCAATACTAGAAAGTTATTTTGCCAGTAAAAGGCAAGCAAATTGAAAGTCAATTTATAAAATTGCTTATAAATGATAACGAGAAAATAATAAAGAAGTTTTGATTGAATAGTTATCAAAATACCCAACCGGTAAACTATATTCTGGTAGATTTAGTAGAAATTAGTCCGTGCAACCTTGTATTTAGGGCCTTGGCAGCTAGGACGGCTGGCATATCCTGTTGTCATGGCAACATATCATTCTGCCATTTGCATTGATGGCGCAACTGAGACAAAAAGATGAACAAATGAAAAGGAAGAAGATAACATGATTTGAACTAAAGGTTTCATCAAAAGAACATCAGAAAGAACATCAGAAAAGAACATCAAATAAGTCGAGTAAAGGTTTTTCCTTTACAATGCTTAAGAGATCTATGGAACCCTTCACCCTTCATGCAACTTACTAGAAAAACTTCCCAATTAAAATTTTAAAACTTAAGTGTATACCATAAAGAAAAAAATATACCCTTTCAAAATGATAAAACATGCTTCAAAAGTATAACTTTTATACATACCTTTGCTGATTTCATGTTTTATAAAATACGACGAGGAAATAGTGCTGAAGATTTTTGCCTGCCCGAATGCTGGCAGCAAAACTGGCAAATGATAACTTCACGTGCGGATTCAATGCTGACCGTCTCGAGCATAGGTAAGTGAAGCCGGTTTTTAGGTTCATGTGAGGCTAATCTTGTAAAAACTGCGTTGTGTCCAAAAGGTGGCACCCTTCCTTTAATCACCCTCAATCGTCACGAATGGTCACGTGCTGACTAAATACTGAGACGTACCCGTATCGGAGACCTCTATGTTGCGGCGTTAGCCGTCTCTGTAGGAAGCGGGCTCTATAGCAAAAACTATTTTGTCTACAGAAATTAGCTACTGTGGAGCATATTTCTACCAGCCATGGCAACCATGTAAGCTCAGTTACGAACCAATTTCAGCGTGCCTTTAAGCAAGAAAGCCTAAAAACGTAAAATTTAGGTGAGAACGAACTTATGGGACACCCTGTATTTTAGTAATCGCAGCTGTGGGAAATCATCAAAAACATATGATGATGAATGATGATAGCAGGCCACACTCATAAAGTCATGAAGCTACGTTTTCGAACGATTTCAATTGCGCTCATTATTCGTGGTCTGTTATTAGCGAATACCGAGCGTCTGCATAGTGATTGGTTATAACATTTGCCGACCGCGGCTATCGCGGCGCTCTCCCGGTGGCGCGGCTGTGCTGCCGCCGACTGTGTGAGGAGCCTGTGATGGGTACCCCAGCCAGCCCGGCCTCGGTCTCTCCTCCCTTTCCCTCTGTTCCTCTGCCTCCCCTCTGTTTCCCCCTGTTTCCCACTGTTGTTCCCTCTACCGCCTCCTGTGCCTCTCTGTTCCCTCAGGTTTCCTTCTGTTCCCTCTGCCTCCCCACTGACCGTGCCGCCTCCCTGCGTGCCTCCCCTCTGCTCCCTCTGCCTCCCCACTGACCGTGCCGCCCCCCTCTGTTCCCTCTACCTCCCCACTGACCGTGCCGCCTCCCTGCGTGCCTCCCCTCTGCTCCCTCTGCCTCCCCACTGACCGTGCCGCCCCCCCCCCCCTCTGTTCCCTCTACCTCCCCACTGACCGTGCCGCCTCCCTGCGTGCCTCCCCTCTGTTCCCTCTACCTCCCCACTGACCGTGCCGCCTCCCCTCCTCTACCTCCCCACTGACCGTGCCGCCTCCCCTCTGTTCCCTCTGCCTCCCCACTGACCGTACCCCCTCCCTGCAGTGCTGGCAGAGGACGCCATCAAGGCAGCGCTCAACGACTACCAGGTGAAGCAGTCGTCACTGAGCGGCAGCCAGGCCGACTAGCACGGCCGCCGGACCCGCACCAAGCCAGTAGTCACAGCAGTGTGGGGCGGCGCCGGGCGGTGGCAGGCGCACCCATCACCCACTGACCGACCCGCGCCGGGCGGCGGGCGGTGGCAGGCGCACCCATCACCCACCCACCGACCCGCGCCGGGCGGCGGGCGGCGGGCGGTGGCAGGCGCACCCATCACCCACCCACTGACCGACCCGCGGCGGGCGGCGGGCGGCGGGCGGTGTGGCCGGCAGCAGCGGGCCGGCCACTCCCACGGACTGTTGGCGCGCGCTACCTAGTGCCGATTGTGTCACAGCAGCTGCAATCTCGATGATCAGGTAGAACGATGATGCCCGCGGGTGCCGATGGCCTATCCGGCCCTGGCGCCCCAGAACCCAGGCTGCGTCACGGCAGGACGGCGCTCACTGCTGCGTACTGTCATTTTTAGCTGTGGTACCTGTGTGATAGGACACTATGCGCTTTGCAACGTTAAATAGTGTCTTTTTTGTGGCGATTGTGCTTCTTAGAGTCGAATCCAGAAAATATATATCTTACGAACCCGCTCCTGTTTGTCATAGCCATACTGGAGAGCCGTCGCTATCAGTTAACCTCATTGGTCGTTGTGAATAAGTTCAGGTTACATATCGGGCTAACAGTATGTTAGTTCGTAGTGGGCTGGTGGCCTCCACGTGACCGGTTGTGGTGGCCGTGATACCAACCTTGAATGAAAAAAGCACTGGAGGATTGCGGCCGTTTGTGGTTTTCTCGCTGATAATCCCGCAGTAGTGGATTTTCTGGCGTCTCCCGGCCGTCTGCGCTGCGCAAATTACCGGGAACTGATGCGGTAGTACCCCGGAGTCGGCAGAAAGTGACGTCGGATATGCGCGCATTTGTTTGCCGATCATCTTTCGAAGAAAACGTCCTGGCGCAATGTTTCAATGGCTGCTAAACTGGCGGCGCAATGGGGCCGGCTGGCCGCTGGTGTGCGCGCAGCGTACTGCTCCCGCTGGCGCCGTCTGAGCTAATATCAGCGTCGCTGCACTGCGGGGATTCTGCTCACCCTAGCACGGATTTATTCCCTTCCCCTCCCTCCCTCCCTCCCATCCCTTCCCCATCGCTTCTTAAATGAGCTCCGTGCAGAGTCGCCTCCGTGGCACATAATGCATTGCAAGTGCGTGGACGCGTTATTTTATCATTAGAGTTCCTGCGTGTTTTGTCAAAAAGATCAATTTAAGAAATACATCCGCCACCAGACATGTGCATGGATCCGAGTGATGGATCTATGATCTCAGTGGATCTCGAAGCAAAGTACAGGTTGGGATCTATGATCCCACCAGATCCGGCGTGAAAAATACATCTTGGATCTATGATCTCATATGATCTGACGATAAATTAAGAACATGGATCTATGATCTGAGTGGATCCCACCATGCACCACATTTGAAACCATGTTTTATAGGGTTTCTATGCCAATAAATGCCACAAAACTATGGATTATGACGCGCGATCACATAAAATCACTAAAACAGTATGTTTGTGAGTTGAAACAAGCGTTTTGGGGGGGATATATGTGTTGACAAAAAATAAGCGAGGATCTATGATCTCACTGGATCTCAAGCAAAAAATGAGACTCGGATCTGTGATCCCTACGGATCTCTCGATAAATTACAGAGCTGGATCTATGATCCCGTCGGATCCGAGATCAGGATCCGTGGGATCAGATCCCAGATCCATTTTCTCGGATCCATGCACATGTCTGTCCGCCACACCCTCTTTTGCGGCCGCGGCCAAGTGGGCAGACTCTCCACATTTGTAAGCATTTCGGCTGGATGTCGGAATGCCGCCAGTCGCCGCCGTCATGCGTCCATTCTGATTTACTTATCGAGCCAGCTCATGCCAAGGGGTTTTCATTTCGGGACTTCCCATGTACAGGGTGTCCCATAAGTTCGTTTTCACCTAAAATTTTCTTTTAGAGGCTCTCTTATTTAAAGCTACGCTGAATTTAGTTTGTAACTGAGCTTATGGGGTTGCCATGGCATCTTCGAGTATGCTCCGTGGTAACTACATAGTTCGTCTAGACTTTTTTTTTTTTGCTAGAGTTCACTTTCTGTGGAGACGGTTGACGTCGCAACATAGAGGTCTCGATACGGGTACGTCTCGGTATTTAGTCCGCACGTGGGCCATTCGCGACGATTGAGGGTGATTGAGGCCATCCAGTCTGTAGCCAATGTCCATCGCTAACTGGACGCACAGTCAGCAAGTGACGCCGATGATTTGTCGGGAGTCAATCCCGGCAAGTTCATATGCTCTTTTTGTCAGCTCTGCAGGAGTGAGCCATGTCGCCAAAACTATGTGGCGCCAAAGTGGCCGTCAAAAAGGTCTTAGCATTAGAAAGTTGGTAAGCAGGCTTTTCACGATGGATTAGGTACCAGATGTCTAAAAGAGTATTATTTCGGGGTACGTAACTAACGGTCACTGGGCTTAATGCTTAACGGAGGACGCAAAACAGTCGAAAATTTCATAACCCTCGCCCGTATTGGTGTTTTTCCAGCCGGGAACTTATAAGGGGGAGGGTCCGTTGACCCCCTCCCCCTTGCCGTTTCGCCCCGGATTGAGCTAGCTTCGCGGAAAAAACGAGGGTGTTCCCCATGACGAGAGGAAGCCGATGATACCCAATTTTAAGGTCCAAGGTCATTGGTTGACCTTTCAGGTCAGGTCAATGACCCTGAAGTCGGGAAAATCGGGACCTGTTTGAACGTCATAAAGTGTGGCTGCTGTGGTTTTTTTCGGGGTGCTAATCACGAATATCATGTTAGTTTTGATCACAGATGATGTCTTCATGCATTTAGGCCAGGTCAGGTCAAGTCATCCAGTAGGGGTCCTGCCGAGTATTCGTAGTAGGTGTCAACCGCCTCTGACAGCTTCGTAACATGTTACGAAGACACCAAAACTAAAAAATAAAATGTTCATATTAGTAAATGTTCATATGGTTGCTAAATTCGAATTCAGCTCCAACAACTAGCTCAGAAACATGTAAAACCCGAAACAGTGAACCGAGGTCATCAAAGGTCAATGACCTGACCTGACCTTCAGATGACTGACCTTGACACCCACCCTACCTAATGCATGGGGGCAACATTATATCACATGTTTGAACGCTTGAAACCACGAAAAGACTGCAAAAGCGCGGCTAATGCGAGCCGACATACGCCGAATCGCGATTCCGGCCAAACATAGTCTCGAAATGTAGGTCACAGGTCAAAGGTCATTTGGGTCAGGGTCATGAAATTTTCAGGGTAGGTGTAAAATTGATCAACTCGAGGGTACTGAAAGTTTCGTCGCGATCGGCCGCTTTTTACGCGAGTTATTCGCGAAAAACCGAGGGAGGTCCGTTTGACCCCCTCCCCCCTATACGGGCGAGGGTTAGGGTTACACAGACCCCACTGGGGTCTGTGTATAACACGGCCTACAGGGGGGGGGGGCGGCTATTCATAGCCCCCCTCCTAACTCCGAAACTACTGGGCCGATCGTCAAATTTCAAACGGTATCTGATACCTAGCCCCGGAAAAAACTGTCGAGCGAAACCTAATTTCATTGACCTCGAGGTCACCGATGATGTCACAGGTCAGGTCAAAGTAAAAATTATCGATATTTAGCTTGTTCTCATTTTGGGCTCTGGCTGCCGTCTTACAAGTCATATCAGGCTGATTTTTGGTTTACACACTCGTGAACAGTTGCTTTAGTTACACTGAAGGTATTAAACTTGTAGGTACTTTGATTTTTAGGTCAGGGTCAGGTCATCATAGGTCACGGAAATCTTATGTCATAAGTCGGTCACGTGACACATGTTTTATGGTCCATTTAGGCCATATATTTCGAATTCGGTGTCGCCTGTGTCATGTGAGGCCATTTGCATCAGAATATAGCTGAGGTCAGGTCACTTTCAGGTCAAAAAAGGTCAAATTTTAAAGTTGAAATTTTTCAACAAAAACCATCGGATGCCGTTTTAGCTCAGGAACACGATGGTGCTATTTATATTGGTGTACGATGTCAAATTCGTGCAGAAAAATTGATTTGAAAAAATTAAAATTGTGAAATTTTTGGTATAATGCGTATAACTTGGCCATTTTTTGAAGATAGGTATCTGGCTAAAACTTGCTAGAGTAAGTCATAAGCATGTGGTCTATCATACCTATATATTCCGGTTTTTTTCGAGAACCCGAAAAGTTTTTGAAAAAAGACAAAAATACAAATTTTGAATTAAAATATATATATTCAACATTTTGAAAATTCGAGATAGAATTTTGATAGCGCAGTCCATTCTGAGTCCTCTCATGCAAAGATATTGGATATATCTCAAAAACTGAGCTCTCGGGAGCGATTCCCGTGGTTCAATGTTTTGCGTCGAAATCGGCCGAACATGACGTCACTCTGACGTCATTTTCGGCCGATCTATGATAGATGCGAAGTCCAAATTTTGACACAAGGTGTCAAATTGATGCAGCCGAAGGTACTGAAAGTTTTGCGGCGATACGTCAAGCGGTTAAGATGTCATTGCAGAAAAACGGGAGGGGGGCTATGAATAGCCCCCCCCCCCCCTCAGTGGGGCGCGGGTTAGCCCTCGCCGGCACAGGGGGGGGTTGATGCAACCCCCCCCCCCTAAGGTTTTTCGCGAATAACTCGCGTAAAAAGCGGCCGATCGCGACGAAACTTTCAGTACCCTCGCATTGATCAATTTTACACGTTCCCTGAAAACTTCATGACCCTGACCCCAATGACCTTTGACCTGTGACCTCTTTTCCGTGACCATGTTTGGCCGAAATCGCGATTCGGCGTATGTCGGCTCGCATTAGCCGCGCGTTTGCAAGCTTTTCGTGGTTTCAAACGTTCAAACATGTGATTTGATGTTGCTCCCATGCATTAGGGTGGGTGTTAAGGTCACCTGAAGGTCAGGTCAGATCATTGACCTTTGGTGACCTCGGGTGACCTCGGTTCACTTTTTCGAGTTTTACATGTTTCTAGGCTAGTTTTTGGAGCTGAATTCGAATTTAGCAACCATTTGAACATTTACGAAGTAGTTTTGGTGCCTTCGTAACATGTTACGAAGCTGCCAGAGGCGGTTGACACGTATTACGAATACCCGTCACAACCCCTACCGGTTGACCTGACCTGACCTGACCCGACCTGGTCTAAATGCTTAAAAACATCATCTCTGATCAAAACTAGCACGATATTCGTGATCAGCACCCCGAGGGGTGTTCACGGGCACCGCACACTGCTGCGTGCGGTGTGTGCGGTCGCGGTGCGTCCAGCAGGCGTGGGGGTAGGGGATGGGTAGGCGGCTCTGACGTCACGGCTGCGTGCGGTGGACGGTCCGCTGTGGCCAGTCCCGACCGGCCACAGCGATCGCTGTGTGCGGTGACGGAAGGATGACGTAGGGACGCAGTGGGCGGAGCTTGGAGGCTGTGTGCGGTCCGACCGCACACAGGGCCCGTGAACAGCCCTCCGGAAAACCACATAGCAGCCACACTTCACGACTTTCTAACAGGTCCCGATTTTCCCGGTTTTCGGGTCATTGACCTGACCTGGAAGGTCACCCGATGACCTAGGACCTTAAAATTGGGTATCATCGGCTTCCTCTCGTGACGGGCAACACGCTCGATTTTTCCGCGAAGCTCTAGCTCGATCAGGGGCCAAACGCGAGGGGGGGGGTCGTACCAACCCCCTCCTTGTGCCGTCGAAGGACGCAAAATGGCCTGTGCCGGCGAGGGTTAAGAAATAGTAGGAAATTGGCCATAAAACATGCATCGCACCGTGCATCGCACAACCTTAGTAAAGTTGGGTTCATGTGCTGACCCTCGGTGACCTGACCTGTGACCTGAACTTGTACTACCAGTGACCTCTAATAGCAACATATGTATGTACTAGGCAACTGACGTCCTATCGCTGATTTTCGACAAAATGCGTTAAGGAGGCCCATGAATGGCGAAACATTTTATATTTGACCTGACCTGTGACGTCATCGATGACCTTCGTCCATAGGCGTAATGTTAAAATTATGCCGTTTGGGGGGGGGGGGGGGCAAATGCCCATTTTGCCCCCCCCCCCCCTGGATCCGCCACTGGAGGTCAATGAAATTTGGTTTCTCTTCATAAATTTGACAGGGCTATCGAATGCCGTTTTAATTTTACGGATCCGTTCAGTATGCTTCGGAGATACGGGAGGTGGGGCAAAAAATGCCCCCCCCCCCACCGCCACTATTTCCGGCCTCTCCACGCAACTCGTTGTCCAGACATAAATATGCCCACCGCGCGGAAGGTGGCCGGGAGGCCTACCGCCTGCCGGGTTAACCCTCGCCGGACGTATTGGTTTTCTACATACGCGCTGGCCGAGGGGGGGGGGGCGGGTCTGACCCCCCCTCGCCGTTTCGCCCTTGGTGGAGCTAGCGCGTCGCGGGAAAAAAACGAGCGTGTGCGCCGTTACGTGACGCAGAGATTGGTACCCGATTTTAAGGTCCTAGGTCAACCGGTGACCTCTGAGGTCAGGTCAAGTGCCCCAACCTACGGTTCAGTTTTTGGTGAATAACTTCGCAAAAAAACGGCCGCAGAGCGCCGATTTTGGCAGTATCGTGTTCGCTTTGCTCAGGCGCGTCGGATGTTATACTTTTTGCTTGGGTCTGGTCAACTTAGGTGTTGACCTCAGGTCAAGGTCAGGTCAGCGCCCCCAGGTCACGAAGCTGGTCGAAAGAGGTCATGTCGCATATCACTCGATTCGGCAGGTCTTCCTGAGTCCATTGGTGGCTTTCCCGACTCGCTAGCTCAATTTGATCGGGAGTTATTGACGAAAAACGAATATGACCTTGATGACGTCATAAATGACGTCACGCAAGGTAAACATTGCAAAAGTGACGCATCTAACCTTGCAAGGAGTGCACCAAATCACGATTCTGTTTGCTTAAGATAGTTGGAGATCGTTCCCAGCGCCAGAATAGCTATTTTCATTTTTCCCCATTGACTTATAATAATGAGGTCACGAAAATGGCCTGACCTCATATGACCTTAAGAAAAAATCCGAGATATACAAGTTGTGAGACTCGTAATGGATAGTAGATCTTGCAAGTTGAAGTTTAATTTCAATGTGATAGCTCCTCTGGCAGTGAGGGCGTTGCGAAGTTGCGACATCTGAAGACCGTGTAGAGGTTCACTTATGACGTCATAGGCCAGTGACCTGACCTGACCCGAAAATGCGGTTGATGTCAAAAGATCCGGCTGGAATCAAAGGTTAGGTATGCCAAGTTTCAGCTCTCTATCGCCAGCGTGTTCGGAGCTATCGCGAAAAAAAACTATGGGGGCGGCACCCGCCTCCCCCCCCACCCCTCAGCCGGCGAGGGTTAATAGATATTTTTATTATAAATTTAGTCCGAACTACTCCGAACCTTTTGAATGGAGGGAATCACAAGGACAAAGTCCCCACTAAGCACAGCTTGTTGCGTTGGCCCTGCCCTCCATCCTCGGATCTCGTAATTCCTGTCTACGACAGAATTTAGAGTCCCCTTTCTCGATGTTCACGTAGGTATGTTTTTACTGGTTTAACCTACTGCCATAGCTAATAAGGTATTGTTTGGCGGTGCGACATGGATCTTCCGCAGCGCATAACGTTTTCCGATACCTAAGGATAACTTATGATTATACTGGCACGGACGGCATTTGCTGTGCGGTAGCTACGTCACCCGTGAATAGGATAGCCACTGCGGGTTTTCTGCATTGCACACTTCTTGAAGTCCCTAATTCCGGTATATGGGTTACGGGTAACCCGAAACGCACTATTGTAGGTACTAGGTACATATACGTAAGCTGTGGAGCTTAGAACTATCGGCTGGTTCACGAGCGATTATGCGAGGGATTCCTGGTTTCGGAGATACTCGTATGCGGTCTGCGGCTGTAGCGACCGGTTAGATTATAGGTGCTCGGGTAAATTCCGCCGTCTGTCCGCCGGCGGGCCGCACGGCTGAGTGTGGGAAAAATCGACCAGCGGCGCACAGCAGCTACGAGCTATAAGGGACATCCCTGGCGGTAATGACGTCACTTCTCGGCTTCATCCATAGATCTCGCTGAAAATATCCCAAGATCCTCACCTCAAAACCTGTTTCTCAATGCTCATTGCATCACAGGGAAATAACGAGACTAAGTAGGTATTTGTGATGGGAAGTGGAGCCATATTCACAAAAGCAATATTTAAAGTTCAATTTTTCAAAGCATGAATTTATTACGATTTACGACTTAGGTATCACTTAAATTTTGGTTTTTTTCAAAAAAAAAAGCCGGAATATACATACATATGCTTATGACAGTCTGTGACAAATCTAACGCTGACAAAACTTCAGATAAATCCGAAATAGGGGAAAGTGGCGTATGACGGGCACCTTAACTTTGGGGTCATTTTTCGGCCGGTTAGAAACATCATACAAACGGGAAACTGAGTGAAAACCTTTTTTAAACATTTTACTTCTATTTGCCAGACGATGAAACTTAGACCTGATTCAACAAATAAACTGCAGCTATTTTTGCAAAACCTTGCAAAAACCCGTCTTACCCCACCCCCTGGGGTAAGACGGTCACATGGGTAGGGCAAGACGGCCAGCTTCTTTCACCGACCAGCACAGCTCGCAACAAATGCCCGAGATTAGCCGCATTGATACAGTCGTTCGTTGGTCTCAAGTGCTTCGGAAATGGCAGTATACGAGATTCGTGCAGAAGGCGTATGCTCGTATATAGGCCCTATAGTTCAGAAGCCATGTAGAACTGTTTTTCACATTTATTATTCGAGAATAAACTGTGCCGAAGGAATATTGCTAGCATGTCTGTGAGTATCGGAATCGAACATATTCTTTTTAGAAATCAGTGGCGGCGGAAGGTATTCTAGGATAGGGGTGCAAACGGTATTGAAGCGCCCCTTCCCGCTAGGCGCCCCTTACCATATACACGGTTGTACTAGGTCGTTCAATAAGTAAGGTAAAATGTACCATAGTTCATTTATATGAGGAATTCAAGCAAAATCCAATATGCCATCTGAATCTTTGAACAATTTTCTACACAGCCTTCGAGACTGTTTTTGGGAGTTTGGCTCATTGTCCGAACACGGTCGGTGTGAAAACATTGATGCAGCAGAGTTCCGTTCTAAAAATCCCCGGTTTGTCACGCGAGCCAAAATTCACCTCAAAATGAGTGAGTTGACCCTGATGACGCTACAGCCATTAGCAATGCTTGCTGGTGAACAGCTGGTACGATTTCAACAAGAACACAGCAGTGTTAGAGACAAAGTTCTAGAGCAGGTAGACTTGTGCTCGCGGGGTCTCTGGACTTGGCACAATCTGTAAAGTCGGGGAGCTGATTATGGAGACTCGAATGCCGAAGCATCTGTGTGACTGCTTTCATTAACCCGCGCCCTGTTGGGGGGGGGGGGTGTTTGAACACCCACCTTGTGGTTTTTCGCAAATTTCTCAAAAACGGCGGCGCGGAGCCCCGCCGTTTTTGGTACACCTTATCGTACATTAATTCTACACATGTTGTGAAAATTTCAGATCAAGGTCATCAAAGGTCAGGTCACCAGGTCACTCGAAGTGACCTCACCTCATAAAAAGTTTCAATGTCTGTCATAGCTACACCGAGTGACCGATCGCTTTGAAACTTTCAGCGATTGCTAAGAGCAATAGCATGTACAAAATGTATATCTCAGAATTTTGATATCGATGACCTAAGGTCAGGTCAATTTTGCGACCTCACCACTAAAGTCAATGGGAGAAAATTGAAATGCGCCTCTTTTGGACGAAAGACATTATAAACACTCCCAAACACTGAATTACAAGTGGTTTAGACACACTGAACATGAAAATGGTGTCTGTGACCCCTGTTTATGCCCTGAGGTCATCTTAGGTCACGAATGGTATCTAACAGTTTTTCGCAAATAACTTTTGATAGAGGCATGCTAGAGCGATGAAAACGCCTTAGATGTGTTCAGCTCGACGATACGGATCGACTGATATGCAACATGACCCTTTCCGGTCAGGCCATGACCTTGACCTGAGGTCAAATTTTCAAGTTGACCTTTCAAGGTCAAGTTATAGTTCATTCGATGCGTCGTGACAAGAGGAACACGATGCCGGTAAAAGTAAGCTCGTACAATGCTTGGGTCAAAAGTTATTGCAGAAAAACTGTTTCCGAAAAAATCGGCTATTTTTGCAGTTTTTGCCCCCTGCAGGCAAAACAGTTGACGTTAGGCCAAATCTGAGAGAATTACTCAGAAAGGGCGTTAATAGGGCTATCGAATGCGCTTTTCTGCGGCGCTGTTGCTCTATTGGTTCCCGAGTTATGCGTTGGCTTCTTGGAAATTTTCGACATTCGACCTGGAAATCGGCGAAATTTTGCCTTCAATGACCTCTGGTGACTTGACCTTTGACCTGACCAAAAATTGACCGAAGTGATTTCCTCAATATTTTTGACGCTCTTTCGAACGCCGCCTTCCGCATATCGCTACGTGGCCCAGGAGCCGAGTTAGAAGGGGGGTGTTCAAACACCCCCCCAGCAGGGCGTGGAAATCCAGGACCCCCAGCCGGGCGCGGGTTAACAGGGTGAAGTGTTATGTCGGAACAGTTCTAGGCATCATCAGATATACTTGATATTTACAAGGTCATCACGAGGTTAATAAAGCCAAAGAGCTCACTGAACAACAGAAGGACGCCCAGCGAGACATCAGTGTGGGATCGGCTTTGCTTTAGCAGTACAGGAAAGCTGAAGTACAGCCGTGATCTGGCGCCGTCCCACTTGAACCTGTTTGGATCACCGGAATCTTAACTGACCAGGCAATCAATAAAATAATCAAGACATGGCTTTGGAATAGCAATAAGGAGTTTTCCCAGCAGGATTTCAACGCCGGGTGGAGTGCTGGGATAAGCGCGTGCGCCTGAACGGTGATTGGATGTAGGTGCCAGTTCCGAAGGCTTGGGAGGCTGTCCGAAGAGACCTGCTAACAAATGCTTATAGCCAATTTGTAGACGACATTTCAATGAACATATGCTGCTAGTTTTGTGTCGTTGCATCAAATGTGGACTGAAAAACGTGCGATTTTACCTTACTTATTGAACGACCTAGTAGTAACACAAACAGTGAAGAGACGTTTGACAATGTGTTGTACCTACCTGTTAACACGTTCAGAATTACAGTTTTTATGTAACGAGAAATAGCTAGGTACATTCCATAGCGTAAATGTAACCTTCATAATGTTCGTTTAGAAACAACCTCATCACCATATCATAAGATTCTCCGAATAAGGCATATCGAAAAGAGTTCCACGGTTCCAATACCTTCTAGTTACTGGCCACTGCTAACGTGAAGTGAATAGGCTGAGGTTTATGGTGGGAGTAGCAGGTTTGTGACGCCCCAGTGAAATAAATGCCGCCTTTCAACACCGATAGGAGCCCGAAATGAATGAATACAGGCAATCAACGCTGGTAGGTGTCCCAGCGAAAAGAATGCATCTATTACCACCCAGAGGTGCCCCCATTTCAAACTTATACGACGGCGACGCCTCCACACCGATAGGGGCACATCCCAGGGGAACGGAATAAATGCCGCCCCCTCATTGCCGGGCGCCCCAGGAGAATGAATGTTACACATCAACACCAATATGCCTCCCAGTGAAATGAATTATGAATGTCGCCTTTCGACGCCGGTAGGCGCCCCAGACACCAGTGGATTTACTGCCGCCTTAAAAAACCGATAGGCGCCTCAGTGAAGCGAATGCCGGCCTATACCACCGATAAGCGCCCCGGATGAATATGTATTTGTAAATACCACCCGTCAACGCCGCTAGGCGCCTCAGTGAAATTAATGCCGCCCCAATCTCCGATAGGCGCCCCAGGTGATACATGTCGCCCATCAACACCAACGGGCGTCCCATTGAAATGAATACCGCCCTTCAACACTGGCAGACGCCCCAGTGGAATGAATGCCGCCCCACAATGCCGATGGCCGTCCCTGCACTGGAAAATTAGTTTCGCCCCTATACAGGCGCCCATAGAAGTTTGCAGAGTGCTATTCCTGGTCATAATCATCTCCCCAGTAAAAAAAAAAAACGCAAAATACGCCCTAGCACTAGGGGTGTAACCGCCCATACGGACAGTGCAATTTTACAGGCCCCAATCTCGGACCTTCCTTAACATTCATATGTTGTAAACGGCAAACCGCCCCCGATAAATGTTACACAAACTAATTTCCTCTCGCATATCGGCCATCAGGCGCCTCTTTTTGTCGCATGGAGCCTGCAACGCTATAAGCCCTCATATGTTCGTGTTGGCGTTCAGAGGCTATCGCCTTCAAAGACGTCTCCATAAATGTTTCTTTTTCGTCCCACACACACAGGCGCCCCTCTTTCGCATGCAGGCGCCCCTCTTTCGCATGCAGGCGCCCCTCTTCCGCATGGCGCGCTTCTCGAGTGGCTGCGCCCTCCTAGCCTTTATCGCCTGGCAAGATTATATTCGACAGGGTCGGCAGCATCTGCCTTTGTTTCAGATAAGGATGCCCTCCACTCTTCAGCATATCAAAAGATACTTTTCCCACGTCATTGCCACCCTCTTCGTGTCACAAGTGCCTTTATCAGTTGCGGTGTCGCACTGCTCAGCTTTATGGCTGCCGCACCTCTTAACTTCCTGCCTCCTCCACAGATTTTCGAGGCGCCCCTTTCCATAGCTTTAGGGTGCAGCTGCCCCCCTTGCCCCCCTGCTTCCGCCGCCACTGTTAGAAATGCTTCTTTTTTTCCTACAGCAACATAAATATTTTCACCATTACAGACCCATTGGATTCATAGTTGCCCGTCTTACCCCAAACTCAATGTCAGAAGTTCAGCACGATTTTTATCTGTGGACAATTTGATGCAGACAAAGCAAATCCGCGGTAAATGAACACTGGTGGCATATGAGTGTACCACAAGTGATTGCAAGCTTTTAACTCTATAGTGCTGCACACAAAAGCTTGCACAATACATTATGGATGTTTTCAATGAAATGAGTGTTTTAAAGAAATCAAAATAAAAGATTATCGACTGAACACAAATTCACCAGACTTCAATGGTAGTGTGTAGTGGGAAAGGCAATTCTGGTCCTAATTTTTCTCGCTCGTAGCGCTATTGGTTTGATCTGCAGAAGGGGTGCCCGTCTTACCTATCCTGACCGTCTTACCCCACTTTCCCCTATCTAAAAATTGAACTACAAACATAGTATTTTACCTGTCATCTTTGCGCCCAATGATGACGCAATTATTTGCAATGCCATTTTCGTACAAGTAATTTTAGGCCCTTCAGCAAAATAGTGGTTGGTTAGCCGATGTGTGTTTTTTTTTTAGTAATTATTCGGTTAGCATTTTGAACACTTTGATTTTTTCTTCCTTTGAACATAGCTAAACATTATCTGCGTTCAAACATGCATTTTCGAAGGTATCAAAAGATAAGATTCCGAAACTCTTTGCAATGCATTTCCCAGAACGACAAACTCAGTTTCCTCCGTCGCGTTGGTAAACCCGCGCCTAGGGGAGGTGTTCCCCTGCGGTTTTTTCGCAAAGCCACCGTCTTTGCCACACATTGTCATACATCTTTTCGGCATATGTTGTGAAAATTTAAGACCAAGATCACTTGAGGTCAGGTTACCAGGTCACGTCAAGTGAACTCGCCTCAGACAACGTTCCAATGCTGGTGATAGCTATACCGAAGGGACGGATCACTTTGAAATTTTCAGCAATGCATAAGGACAATAGCATGTATAAAATGTAGGACTAGGAATTTTGATATCGATGACTTAAGGTCAGGTCAAATTTGCGCCCACTCCATTACCTTCCTAAGTCAATGTATGTGATAAAATTGACAGGCGCCTCTTTTGGACGAGTCATTTTAAACACTTAATGACACCGAGTTGAGTAAAATGGACACACTGAAGGTGAAACTGGCACCTGTGACCCCTTCTTATGTCCCTGAGGTCACCTCAGGTCATGAAAGGTAAAGTATACTTTACCTTACCTACGATGTAACAGTTTTTCGCTACTAACTTTTGACATGCTAGGGCAATGAGAACACATCATGTGTTCAACTTGACGATACGGATCGACTGATTTGCAGCACGACCTTTCCGGTCGGGTCATGACCTTGACCAGAGGTCAAATTTCGAAGTTGACCTTTCAAAGTCAAATCATAAGTCATTCGACGCGTCTTGACGAGAAGAACACACACGGTGTCGGTAATATAAGCTCATGCAAGATTTGATTCGAAAGTTATTTTTGAAAAAAAAAGTTTCCGCAAAAATTGTCTAATTTGGCAGTGTTTTGTCCCCCATGGAGGCTAAGCCGTTGACTTTAGGTCAAATTTCAGGACAGTTTACAGGAAGAACGTTAAGAGAGAGAGAGAGAGAGAGAGAGAGAGAGAGAGAGAGAGAGAGAGAGAGAGAGAGAGAGAGAGAGAGAGAGAGAGAGAGAGAGAGAGAGAGTGAGAGAGTGAGAGAGAGAGAGAGTGAGAGTGAGAGTGAGAGTGAGAGTGAGAGTGAGAGTGAGAGTGAGAGTGAGAGTGAGAGTGAGAGTGAGAGTGAGAGTGAGAGTGAGAGTGAGAGTGAGAGTGAGAGTGAGAGTGAGAGTGAGAGTGAGAGTGAGAGTGAGAGTGAGAGTGAGAGTGAGAGTGAGAGTGAGAGTGAGAGTGAGAGTGAGAGTGAGAGTGAGAGTGAGAGTGAGAGTGAGAGTGAGAGTGAGAGTGAGAGTGAGAGTGAGAGTGAGAGTGAGAGTGAGAGTGAGAGTGAGAGTGAGAGAGAGAGAGAGAGAGAGAGAGAGAGAGAGAGAGAGAGAGAGAGAGAGAGAGAGAGAGAGAGAGAGAGAGAGAGAGATCCCTTTATTGGCAGACTCTGGGTCCATAAGAAGTAACACACAATGATGATGACGTGACAATCATATGATGATGACGGTATGAAGATGACATGGGTACATGACCAACATCAGCAGCGATCAACAACCACACAATGCTGCAGTCCACACTTTACGCATTGGAGATGTGTGGGCGATATCACTGTAATAGGGGAGAGTGGGGTGGGTTGTATCAGTTTTTACTCCGAGACCCATAACATCGTAACTATCCGTGATAAACTCATTATTTCCATACTATCTCCTTCCTTGATTCTTCTGCTTTTTTGTGCCAAGTAACTTTTCGGCTACCTCTACCAGTTTTTCTTCTACAGTCTGCCGAACAGAACAATGTTTTTGATACAACCTGCCCCATGGCTTGGGTGAGTTGTATCACATGGTGGGGTAATTTGTATCACTAGGTATTTCACGTTTCAGGGGGTGTGCTTGCTACTGGTTTTGAGCATAACAACAACATTAAATGAGGTTGATACAATGTATATGCTCAAAGGCTTCACTTTTATTCGACCAAACTTAGGTCAATGCAATCCGAACGAAACATCGAAACGAACGAAACATCAACAGACTAGACGCAAAAGTGGCCCGTTAAGAGCAAAGAAGCCAACACATTGTGCCAAAATGGAACGAATATTGACTAGCTACCTACAAACGCGAGCCAGGGCTTAGCTTTCGCGATCAAAAGCAACATACCCATACATACATACATGTTACAACATACCCCACCCGGCTCTGATACAACATGTACCTCGCCGCCATCTTGGAAAAACATCCTCGTGCTCAAAAACAGCGGACAGCTGGAGAAATCCATTTTCACTCACGCAGCCTTAGAACCTACCCTCACCACCGCTACGGAGATCTTTCAAACTCGTGCACATCTAAATGTCCAAAACACACATTTTCTTGCAACTTATTTTTTTAGAATGACATTAAAAAAACATAAAATCGGCTCTCACCTCGAGACGCGTCCACCCAGCCACACGACAGAACAGGGAAAGATGGCGCCCGGAAAACCTCGTCGGCTGGTCGTGTCACGAGCGCCATCAATTGGATAAGTTTCGCACAATTCGCCCTGATACAACTTGGACATGATACAACTCTCCCCGCTCTCCCCTACAGTGTAGACATTATTCGGTTTTCTGACTTTTTCAAACGCGACATGAAATTCCACACAGCTCTGCGGTAGGCCGCATCAAAGCCATCTATGTGTTCTTGCGCAAACATTCCAGAGGCACTACAATATTTAGGGTAGCCTAAAAACATTCTAGCAGCGTTATTGAAACACACTTTAAATTTCCGAAGAACCGCTGCATGAAACGAGTGCCATAAATGCATGTAGCTGATGTTAGAACAATATGCATTGTACAAATACTTTTTAACCGAATATGTACATAAAGCGAATTTACGACTCAATGAATTGGCACGACAACACAGTGATCGGTACTGATGACAAATCTCGACATTGTCCACTTTGGTTCGTGTGCTCGAAATGTGGAATCCAAGATACTTATATTCGTCGACATATGAAAGCACACTATTGCACAATGATATCTCAGGGAGTGATAGATTTGGAAGACTCACGGGAAGCATGGCCATGCAGACTGTCTTTTTAGTATTGAATAGAATGTCATGATCTTTCGCATACTCGGAGCAAATGTTCAGCAATTTTTGAAGCCCAAAAGGCGTAGGCGAAAGAATGACCATATCATCTGCATAATAGAGATGGTTGAGACTACCTAGATAATGGCACCCCACGCCACTTTGGCCGAGAAGAGTCGATAAACCATCCGTATATGCATTAAACAAATAAGGTGAGAGAATGCCGCCTTGCCTAACGCCATTTGACACGGAAAAAACCATCAGATAATGCCTTACCCCATCGAACATGAAAACGCTGCGACCTATACCACGAACTGAGTAATTTCACTAAATTTGAATCCATCCCCTTATCAAGTAATTTGTCAAACAATGTCCAGTGATTTACACGATCGAACGCCTTTCGTGCGTCCAGAAAACATATGAATACAGGGCTATCATTTCGTAGGAAATAATCAGAGATCTCTTTAAGCGCATATATAGCCATGTCTGTAGAGTGTTTTTCTTTAAAACCAAATTGATGGCATCCTGTGCTAAGATATGAGGAACATCTGCTCAAAAAGACCCTTTCTAAAACTTTCGAGCTCGCGCTTGCAACTGCTATTGGGCGGTAGTTATCTTTTGCGGACAAGCTCGAAGTCTTGTCCTTCACAATTGGCGTAAGAACAACATTTGTAAGCTTATCTGGCAAATGCATATGCTTGGCGATCATAGTAAAGCATAATGACAAATGTGTCGCGACTGCATTGCCGCCAAATTTAAAATGTTCTGCATAAAGAAAATCATTCCCACTTGAACGACCTGATGACAGTTCTCCGATAGAGTCAATCACTTCCCTGACAGTAAAAGGCTGAAAGGTATCGCCAGCTGTCGAAAGTTTGTCCTCCACAACTTCTCTCTTATCAGTGTTATTCACACTATTTAAAATTTCCGAGAAATGATCTCTCCACATACTGGCAATGTTCTCCTCCCCAGAGATACCGTCAATTGATGGAGCAAGAGGTGGGCTGCTGTTCAGCTTGTTCACCTCTTTCCAGAACCCTGAAATATTATGTGGGTTCGCAACAAGCTTATCAGCCAGAGCTTTTGCCCTTAGCTCCTTCTCGTTCCTCAAAGTGCTAAGTGTCTTAAGAGTGCTATCATCTGCGCTTTTCGGCGGCGCCGTAGCCCGTAGCTCTACCCGTTTCCGAGTTATGTGCCGATTTGTTTAAAATTGTCAACGCTGGACCTAAGAATTGGCAAATTTCGAACTTTGATGACCTAGTGACCTGACCTTTGACCTGACCTAGAAAGTGACCGAAAAAGCCCCGTCATTATTTTGACTCTTTCGAACGCCGCCCATAGCGTGTCGCTACGTGGCCCAGGAGCATAGGCGGCGGAAGGGGGGGGGGACCGGGGCATCGCGCCCCCCTTGATTTTGCCATTTTAACATTGGCCCTATGGGCGTTGCATGGAAAGAATGGGACAAAAAGTCGGCAGTGCTCCATCCCCCCCCCCGTAATTGAAGGTGTTCCACCGCTATACTGCCCAGGAGCCGAGTTAGAAGGGGGTTCAAACACCCAGCAGGGCATGCAAAATCCAGGACCCCCAGTGGGGCGTGGATTAAGAAAGGTTCGGTTGTTATGGTCAAAGTAACTGCTCTGAGCGTTACACTAATTTTTCAGCCTTATTAGGGCTCGATTGTCTGGATGTTTCATCGACACTACCCACACGTTAGCCGTTGCGGGCGGGGTGAAGGATGGGTCGTGCTCGAGCACCCTCAAAACCAGGACCACCGTGTTGAAGCCAGTCGCAATGGACGATTCAAAGTCGACATTGCTTGTTTAATACCAATGTCATGTCCTTAGCTTGTTAGTCGAAAAGTGATACGCCTCTTCTCCGCTCCGCTGCAGGTCAAGTACCGTGCATGCTGATTCGGATAGGTAGCTATTACCCTAATCAGGCCAGATGGCCCAGCACGGGCTGGAACCCTATGAAGGTCATGGGGTCCGTGCGAACCCCATGAGCATACCGTGCCCTCCGGCGCGGTGTGAGGTCCTCCCAGACGAGGAGGTCGATATGGGCCGTCTGAGACTGGCAGAAAGAGGGTCCTCTGAGATCGGCATGAGGACCATGCAGGGACCATGAGGACCATCCGAACCCTCACAGACCGAGGAATCTCGTAGGGCGGATGCTATCGCTCCTTTATTCTGTGGTGGAGCTGAAACGGGTAATCCAAACGGTGCACCTCAATTCGTGTTATTAGAATACGCTGATAAATGTTCAGATGAAATAAAAACGGCATATTCATAACCCATTTTAAAGTTTCTTGATCCCCACAGTCGAAGTCGACTTAAAAAAACCGAATACAGAGCTAGTTAACGAAAATCCCTCGAACCCGCAGCCCTGTAAAATTGCGATATGTAATTCGCCGCCGCTGGGTGCGGTGACGACCCTGCTGTGCCCGGTCGGCTGTAGTGTATAAAGTCACGGCGCGGTCACGGAGCCGCACCAGTCCGCCGCCGACGTCGGCCCGGTGTGCTCCATCGATCTCTGCTGCAGTCCGCGGCGCCGCCATGACCGAGCTGAGCGTGCACGAGGTGCGCGCCGCCCAGCTGAGGATCCAGCCGCACGTGCACCGCACGCCCGTCATCACGTGCCGCCACCTGGACCGGCTCACCGGCCGCCAGCTCTTCTTCAAGGCGGAAAACCTCCAGAAGACAGGATCCTTCAAAGCTAGGGGTGCATGTAATGCCGTGAGTAGTTTGGCTAAATCACGGCTGACTCGGGTTTCTCAACTGGCACTTGAATGGGTACATTACAAAAAACAGTTAAATCAGGAAGTTTTCCCTTTATTTCAGAATCAATGGGCCCAATTTTCAAAAAAAAAAAATCCAACAATGCTTGAGATCCTCGGAAAAATGTGAAGGGAAACCTGACTTGGCGGACCGCAAGTTTAGTAAGAAGGTCACAGGTCACTAGCAAACCAAACACCACTTTATAATCCTCAATTCGGTAAGTTGAGAAAGGTACGCTGGTTTAACCCGCGCCCCGTTGGGCTCTGCCGAGCAACTCTGTTGGGGGGGGGGGGGGCAATTTGCCCCTCCCCTAAGATCTCGAGAACCACGCAACCTAGCGACAAGCGGCAAACGGTGTTGGATAGCCCTATCAGGGAACTGCCTTGTGACCCAATTTTATTGACCTACGTCAAACCGATGACGTCACAGGTCAGCTCAAAGGTCGAATTTTCACCGTTTACAGGCATTTCAAGAAATGCGTTGTAAAATCGAGTAAAATGCATTTCATTGAAAATCATCGATGGGGAAATGTTTTTCAAACACATATTTTGCTATTTGAGGTCACTGATACCAGGTCCGGTCACAGAGGTCAGGTCACTGGGGGGTCACAATATGAAAGTGTCGTGTGATGCATGTTTTATGGTCCATTTTACATGACAAATGCGATTATGTGGGTCAGGCAGCCTTTGGGGCCAGCTTAGGTCACGTTTTGGTCAAGGTCAGGTCAAGGTCAGGTCAAATTAGGTCAAATTTCAAAGTTGATATTTTTGCATAAAATGGGTATCGAATCGATGCGGCACGTCACGGTGTGTTCAATGGTGGTCTTTGTTTTGCCCTACGTGGTCTAGAATCGCTAAAAATTGAGTTAAAAAATTTGACGTCATCATTTTTGAACAGTTTTTTTTTTCGCTATAACTTGGCCAAAAAACGAGATATCGATCTAAAATTTGGAATGTATATAGAAAAGCGCAGGGACTATCACATATATTACGTGTTTTTCGAAATTCGGATTTTTTTTGTTGTTTTTTTAGTTTTTCTTTAAAAAATCCATTTTTTTGAATTTTTGGGGGTCAAAAACGCAAAATTTTGAAAATCCGAGATGGTAGTTTTGTAGCGCCACTTTTTGTATACTAGACCATATAAGGAACTTTGAAATTGCTTGATAACTGTAGATTTGGTGAGCGTTTCAAGATTGCATGTTTTTTGCTCATTTTTGCTCGAACATGACCTCAGTTTGACCTCAATAACTCCTGACCTAAGGTGACCTAAGACTTGAAATTTGGTGTGAATGTGTCAAATTGATGCCCGGGAAGGTACTAAAAATTTAACGGCGCTGCGCGCCGCCGTTTTCTTGCTATTCAGGAAAAACCACAGGGGGGGGGGGCAAATTGCCCCGCCCCCCAACGGGGCGAGGGTTAAATAAACCCAGAAAAAAAGAAGAATTGACGTCGAAAAATACATTTTAGAAAATACAATGCCAAATGTTTCAATGTCATATAAACCGAAAGATGGACAACTGCTTACCAAAAAGTCACTCCGCCTACTGCCCGAGGCCCCGCCCCGAGCCCCACAGGATGACATGGATGACAGCGCTGTAAGTTTTCAGATTTCTGAGAAATTGCGATCACGAAGGTGAGGATTTCATGAAGTTACCTCTCCTAACCTATATTTCACTTGACACACGTTTTATGGTCCAGGTAGTCATATGATTTGAAAAAAAATGCCATCCAAAGCCATTTTTAGTTGGCTAAAGCATAAGGTCAGGACATAGTTCAGATAAAAAGATAATTTTGTGGCCGTAATTTTTAACCCGCGCACCGACGGGGCGGGTGGGGTTGACGCGGTTAACCGTCCCCTTCCCCCTGAGGGTTTTCATGGATAGCGGAAAAACCGCGGCGCCAAATTTGGCATGAGTTTTCCCTCATCAATTTTGTACATGGTGTGCAAGTTTGGACCTCCTACCTTTCAATGTCAGGTCACCAGGTAACTTGGAATGACCTAACCTCAAATCACTGCAATTTTGATATCGATGACCTAAGGTAAGGCCAATTTCTTGATCTCCCCATACTGGCCCAATATACCATGAATGACTTCATACGATCAACTTTGACTACCTTGAGGCTCTTTTTGCTCTTGGGCAGCTGTAAGGTCATGTGACGTCATTGAGGGTCACCAAAGGGTGTTGCTAATAATAACTCCTTACAGAAATGAGATACAGCCGCGCAGATTGTCTCATTGTGTTCAGCTCGTCAAGGCGCATCAAATGATATACATGATGACGTCGGTCCTCGAGGTCACGTTTTGACCTTGACCTTTCGAACTCAACACATATATGATTGTTACGGAGCGAGCGAAGCGAGCGTAGTCTTTCCTTAGATTAACGGAAATTTCTGAGTATGAGCGGCCGGCCGGCCGGCCGGCCGGCCGTGGTCACGCTTTTGCGAGGCTTATATCTCAGCAACCACTTGACCGATTTACGCGCGGTAATTTTTGTAGGGTAGCTTCATTCCTTCTACCAAGTATTGGACTATTGCCGATGCATGTGGGTGACCCCTTATGCACGTGCCACGTGCAAAACGAAGTGGTGTCACTTTTGTAATTGTTGCAATATCTCGGTAACTACTTGGCCGATTGCGCTGAAAGTTGGCATGTAGGTAGGCACCCATTAGGCAATGCATATCCATGTGCCAGAGTTGGGGTGCTGCTGCACGTGCGCACGTGCAGGGGTCGATTCCAAATCTCGAGAACGGCTGGACTGATGGCGCTCAAATTTGGCACATGGTTAGGGACCGGTTAGTAGGGTGCAGTACAAAAGTCAGTTGGGACCCATTTTGCACGTGCGCACGTGCAGGGTGCCGATTCCAGATCTCGAGAACGGCTGGGCCGATTGTGCTCAAATTTGGCACATCGCTAGAGACCGGTTAGTAGGCTGCCGTGCACAAGTCAGCTGGAGGTACCCCCTCGAAATTTCGCACGTGCAAGGCTCACCCTCTCGCTCGCTCCGTTAGTCGCCCATAAGGCGTTATACTGGTATGTATGTATCGATGCGGATTGACGAGAGGTTCACAATGTGCCATTAGTTTGTTCCTAGCCTGGCTACTTCGAAAGTTATTCGAGAAAAACTCTCCTCATATCTAGCGCCGCCATTTTGACTTTTTGACCCCTGTGACGTCATCTTTGACCTAACCTGAAAATGACCTCAGTAAAAATTGTAGACCTTGGCCGTGCGTACCCTATATGCCGGTTACCGCTTGTCTCTAGCTTGCTTCGTTTTTGATATCTCAGGGGGGGGGGGGGGCGATCAACCGCCCCCCCGTCGGTTCTAAGTTGGCGCAGACCCCCGTCGGTGAGCGGGTTAACTCTCGCCCATATTGGTGTTTTGTCATCCGCGAACGTATAGGGAAGGGCAGGGGGGGGGGTCCGTTGGACCCCCTTGCCGTTTGGCCCCTGATCGAACTAGAACTTCGCGTAAAAAGGAGCGTGCTTTCCGTGACGAGAAGAAGCGGATGCTACTCAATTTTAATCTCCTAGGTCATTGGTTGACCTTCCAGTTCAGGTCAATGACCCAAAAGTCGGGAAAATCAGGACCTGTTAGAACGTCGTAAATTGTGGCTGCTATTGAGTTTTTCGGGTGCTGAATGTGCTGATCACGAATACCGTGTTAGTTTTGATCACCATGTCTTCATGCGTTTAAGCTTTGGGCCAGGTCGGGTCAGGTCAGGCCAGGTCAACCAGTAGGGGTCCTGCCAGCCGTATTCGTATTACGTGTCAACCGCCTCTGACAGCCTCGTTACATGTGACGAAGGCACCAAAACTACTTCGAAAATGTTCAAATAGCTGTTAAAAATGGTAGGTATATTAAACGATTAGAATTCAGCTAAAAAAACTAGCCTAGAAACACGAAAAACTCGAAAAAGTGAATTGAGTTCATCAAAGGTCAATGACCTGACCTGACTTTCAGGTGACCATGACACCCACCCTCATGCGTGGGACCAACATCATACCACATGTTTGAACGCTTGAAACCACGAAAAGACTGCAAGCGCGCGGCTAATGCGAACCGACATACACACGCTGAATCGCGATTCCGGCCAAACATGGTCTCCAAAAATAAGTCACAGGTCAAAGGTCATTGAGGTCAGGTTCATGAAAGTTTAATGGTAGGTGTAAAATTGATTAACTCGAAGGTACTATAATTTTCGTCGCGATCAATGACCGCTTTTTACGCGTGTTATGTGTGAAAAACCGAGGGTCTCCGTTCGACTCCCCTCTCCTAAACGGGCGAGGGTTAAAGTCATGCTGTCCATACTCGCATGAAAATAAGTAAAAACCATAAAAAAAATAAGTTTACTTCGCCGTTTTCTTTCGCGTTAATCTCTAATTTACTGTGCACACACCATTCTAATAAGATGAGAATAATGTGGTCGCGACAAAGCGATGTTTTGCTGACCGGCCAGTCAGGCCAATCAGCATCACAAGTGGTACGTGTACTGGTCGGCCGCTGACGAGGCAATTAATTCGTCATCGGCTGAGCGACTGTCGGCATCGATTGCCATCGACGAGCACTGTGGCAATTCATGTCTGCCTACATGCCGCGGATGGCCAGTGCCTGCAAAACGTGGCGTTTGTAATTTGCTGTCTACCGGAACGTAGTGACATAACCCAGCGAGCGTTCTTGATGTGCATCGCATACCATGTCTCTCTTTCTCTCTTTCTCTTTCTCTTTCTCTTTCTCTCTCTCTCTCTCTCTCTCTCTCTCTCTCTCTCTCTCTCTCTCTCTCTCTCTCTCTCTCTCTCTCTCTCTCTCTCTCTCTCTCTCTCTCTCTCTCTCTCTCTCTCTCTCTCTCTCTCTCTCTCTCTCTCTCTCTCTCCGAACTGACAGACGACAGATTCAGTAAATGTTGACGTCACCAAAAGGAACTATTAAGCCTAGCACAGCCCATAAGACCGTGTCACATGCAGGATTACATCACGAAGAGCTTCTAACACCGACCGAATGTCATTTGGGCTGGCCCTGGGCCCTGAGTTGGCTTTATTGGATGATGCGTACCTATGGGCCTAAAACAGGCACGAACGTTTCGACTTACCAGCGAATAGCAATGGCGTCCTATGTACATATAAATATATAAAAATATATGCTTCTATGCGTATAAAAATGCATGGTGATACAAGATAAAATTAGATACAAGCTTACTACCTTTTGCCTTGCAATGGGTGATACCATTTACAAGTGCTACAAGTGGCATTACAAGTGGCACTTGTAATGCTGACTGGCCGGTCAGTCCGTGGGTTCGGCCACTGCGGGGACAAAGGACGTCTGAGCCCTTCAACCAAAATGTTATAGGGACATTCTATCCATTTTTCTTTCTATAACCCATGCATTTTTTTTTTTGTTAAATAATTAAATTAAAGAACTAAAAACAATAACTTAACTGAAGTTTTTTTTTGTTCTAGCGTGCGCCAATTTAAAAAAGGAAGTTTACTAAAGAAAATTAAAGGAGGTAGGACGTAAGAAGGATGACCAACTGATGTTTCAAATTTCAATTATGGAGAAGAGGGCTTTTAGTGCGTAATTCTGAGTTATAAGCATGCATTATTTAATTGAGCTCCTCAGCTCTTTTGGCCCAATTCAATGAAGGTCACTGGTCAGTTCAGACTTCACTTCAGGTAGTGGGTCACGATCAGGTTTGACGACTTACTACCGGAACATCTTCGAGAAAGAGCTATCGACTCCTCCAAGGCCTTAATGATTGCAGCATTAGTAACTATTTCATGAGTTCATTTGTTGCAAAAAATGTCAAAATCGGGAACCGTCAACTTGAAAATTTAAACCCAGTTCAAGATCATGACCTGACCGGGAGAGGTCATATTGCAATTGGTCGCTCCGTATCGTCGAGCTGAACACAGCCAAGGCGTTTTCATCACCCTAGCATGCCTCATCAAAAGCTACTCGCGAAAAGTTACTTATACCTACCATTATATACCATTCTTATACCATTCGTGACCTGTGATGGCCCCAGGAACATAAAGAGGGGTTATGGGTGACATTTTCCAGTTTCGTGTGTCACGTCTACTTGTAATTCGGTGTTTGAGTGTTTATACAGGGTGTCCGGAAATTATTTGCCCCTCCATCAGCTCGCCGCCATTATTAATAAACAAAGAGCCCCCTGGTTATGGTTTCTTTACCGATTTATCCACTGCCCTGTCCTACCCATTCCCTCGTGCGCTTTGGTATTCCATAGATCAGGATGTCCAGATTATCCGCGCTGATGTTCAGTCGCACCTTTCACAGGTTCCTCTAAAGTCCGTTTTCTGTGGGGGCTGGTTCAATCTCGCTTGAGTTACTCCTTTATGATTCCCCATAGGTTTTCGATTGGGATTAGGAAAGACGATTCGATTTGACTTTCTTCTTCATTCAGTCTTCACCATAACTTCAGCGCGATGGCGCTTTGTCAAAGAGTTTCTTTCGTCACAGTAGACACCACGTTCAGGTGCGAGCTACGTCTGCCAAACATTGGCCCCTGGCGCCTCGCAAGTGTCAAGGTCAGGTGACCGGGTTAGGTCATGTGACTAACGGACAGCTGTGGATAGCCTGAGGCACGGTCTTCGCAAATTTTCACCAGTTCTTCAAGCGCACGGTGGGATTACAGCTGAATGAACGAGGGGCAAAGAATTTCCAGACACCTGTAGAATCACGCGCGCTCAAAAGAGGCCTTTTTCAATTTTCTCCTATTGAGTTATATGGTAATGTAGGGGTCGCGAAATTGATCAGACCTTAGGTCACCCATATCGAAATTCTGAGACATATTTTGCATGTACATATTGTTGCTCTTATCTATCGCTGAAAGTTTAAAAGCGACCGGTCACTCGGTGTAGCTATGGCAGGCATTGAAACTGGTTATGAGGTAAGGTCACTTGACGTGATCTGGTGACATGACCTTGCGCGACCTTAATCTGAATTTTTTCACAACATGTGCAGATAAGATGTAAGATTTAGTGTGCCGAAAACGGCGCCAATACGAGGAAAAACCACGGGGTTTAAATACTCCAATAGGACGCGGGCTACTGTTTGTTGACGTTTGTTTGTCGGTGTTTTGTCGACAGGTGTTTGCCATCAAGGAGCGCCGCCCCGATGTGCCTGGCATAGTGACCCACAGTAGCGGTAACCACGGCCAGGCCACCGCCTATGCAGCAGGTCAGTGACAGTCAGCCCAGTGCCCTGTAAGTACCCGCCGACCGAGCCTGAGCTCAGGCAGGACCACCGACAGAGCCTACCTCAGACTCGACAGGGGTCGGGTCTGCCCCGCCACGTCGGCTGGCGGGACACCATTAGACACTCACAGTGCCGCGATTACGGCATGCATACACTCATCCTAAACTGACCCACTGCTGTAAACTTCTGGGTTTGGTTGCCCTTAGGGCGGGGTGGGTGTGTGGGGTCATGTGGTCGGGCTGTAAGGCTGGGGTCGTTGATCGGCTGTACAGCTGGGGCCGTGTGATCAGCTGTACATACAGCTGGGGCCGTGTGATCAGCTGTACATACAGCTGGGGCCGTGTGATCAGCTGTACATACAGCTGGGGCCGTGTGATCAGCTGTACAGCTGGGGCCGTGTGATCGGCTGTACAGCTGGGGCTGTGTGATCAGCTGTACAGCTGGGGCCGTGTGATCGGCTGTACAGCTGGGGCCATGTGATCGGCTGTACAGCTGGGGCCGTGTGATCGGCTGTAGGGCTGGGACCGTGTGATCGGCTGTAGGGCTGGGGCCGTGTGATCAGCTGTAGGGCTGGGGCCCTCTAGACGGCCGGGTCATGGGGACCGTCTGGTCGGCCGGGTCACGAGGCCACGAGCCGTCAGGTGGGTCGCCGACGGCCGTCGGAGCCGACACTCTCCATCGATCGGTCTGCGGTCCTCTGCGCCGTAACAGCGGCGACGTCACGAACCGGTAACCAGCCCAACGGCGGTAATACGAACCGGTAACCAGCGGGACGGCGGTAACACGGGCCGGTAACCAGCGGGACGGCGGTTACACCGGCCCGACATCGGCTGGACGTCGGGTACGTCCGCATACTGACGTCCAGCCGACGTCGGGCCGACGTTAGGCCGAGATCGTTTGCCGAGAGGTTGAGCTGGAGATGACGTCGGACCGACGCCCAGCCGCTGTCAACCCGACACCCCATCCCCCCCCCGCTATCATCCTGACGTCTCTCCGCTGTGATCAGCACTCGCCAAAAGCCATACATTCTTAAAATTAAGGAATGGAGAATGGAGATAGTGACCACCCTTTTCCGAATTGTGTTGCGATGATGCTGACGCCGTCGGGGCCTGCTGTTGTGCGCAGCCCTGGCCGGCCTGCCCTGCACGGTCGTCGTGCCTCGCGACACTGCAGCTGTGAAGGTGGACGCCATTCGGGCCTACGGCGCTCATGTGCTGCTCTGCGAGCCAACTGTCGACGCCAGGTATGTGGCTGAGGGGACAGTGGCGCCGCCGCCTAACGGATCGGAGGCCGATGGTGGCGCCGTCGCACAGTGGGCGGCGGCGGTCAGGCACTGCGGAGGGACTCTATCCGTGCACTGGGTGATGGCCACGCCAATAGATACACTCCAGTTGACTGCTTCGTCCCACCGCGTAGCCACCCGTCCTTCGGTCTGACGACCCCGTTGCTCGCTCAGGCTGTTCGGTCCCCCCGGTGTGGGCCGTCCCTCTGACTGCCGGCTGCATCCCCCTGTGTCCCCTGCCCGCTCAGGTGGGAGGAGTGTTCCGTCCCCGACTCTGTCCCTGGGTGTGTTCCGCCCCTCGGTCTGACGGCGACACCCCTGGCTTTGACACCCGCCTCCTCTGCCCAGGCGGGAGGTGTGCGCGGCCGTGGCGGCCCGCACCGGGTTCACAGTGGCCGAGTCCAGTGACAGCTGGGACACCATGGCCGGACAGGGCACCATTGCGCTCGAGCTGCTTGAACAGGTGAGTCTGCAGGCGGTGCGGCCGGCAGTGCTGGCAGCTCCCCGCTGCAGCCAGCAGCAGTCCTGGCGGCTCCCTGCTGCAGCCAGCAGCAGTCCTGGCGGTTCCCCGCTGCAGCCAGCCCCGCTGGCCGCTTCTGCCAGTGTCACCTGCCGCCTGCTCGCTCCTCTATCCCGGGAATGGAGACGACGCTGTACGGTATGCGGTGGATGGCTTGCAACTGGCTGTGTGTCTCTGGTGGTGTCGGCAGGTCCCCGATCTGGACGCCGTCCTGGTCGCAGTCAGCGGCGGCGGCATGGCAGCCGGCATCGCGGCAGTGATCAGCGAGCTCAGGCCAGAGTGCAAAGGTAAGCCCAACACCACAGAGGGTAGTGGTTCACTCAGCACCTCAGAAGGTAAACCCGGGAGCAGCGGCGCTGCAGGGCTCCGGGAAAGGCGGAATCGATTGGTCAATTTCAACTTTTCCTTGCTTTGATAACACTGCCTAGTGTCTGTAGCATTTGTAAGCATAGTGTACCAGGGACGTAGCCAAGGGGGGGGGGGGGCGGAGGGGGCGCCCGCCCCTCCCTTGGGGTTTTCAGGAGGCTAGTGTCTGTGTCTGACCGCTAGGGCCCCTCTGACTCCTCAGTAGAGAGGAGGCCCTCTGTGGGTAGGAGGCCCTGTGTAGAGAGGAGGCCCCCTTAGAAAGGAGACCCCCTGTAGAGAGGAGGCCCTCTGCAAAAAGGAGGCCCTCTGTAAAAAAGAGGCCCTCTGTAAAAAAGAGGCCCTCTGTAAAAAGGAGGCCCTCCATAGAGAGCAGGCCCTCTGTAAAGAGGAAACCGTCTGAAATCAGAAGGCCCTTTGAAGAGAGGAGGCCCTCTGTAGAGAGGAGATCGTCTGAAGAGAGGAGGCCCTCTGTAGAGGAGGACTCCCTCAGTAGAAAGGAGGTCCTCTGTAGGTAGGAGGCCCTCTGAAGAGAGGAGGCCCTTCGCAGAGATGAGGTCCTCTGTATAGAAGAGGTCCTGTGTAGAGACGAGACTCTGAAGAGAGGAGGCCCTACATAGATAGGAAGCCCTCTGTAGAGAGGAGGTCCCTGTAGAGACTAGAGAGGAGGCCCTCTGTAGAGAGGATGCCCTCTGTAAAGGAGGCCCTCTGGAGAGAAAGACACCCTTAGCAGAGAGGAGGCCCTCTGTAGATAAGAGGCAATCTGTAGAGAGGAAGCCCTCTGTAGATAAGAGGCCCTCTGTGGGCAGGAGGCCCCCGGTAGTCAAAGACAGCGTCGTATAATAAGTACATAGAGTGGAGGCCCACTGTAAGCAAATTACCTTCCGGCTTCTGTTCCCTGCTACTCTCTATAGAGAGTTCTCAGTTCTCACTATAGTGAGAACTGAGAACTCAGGAAACTGTACAGAATAGACTCCCAACCGCGTCGCCGCCCACTGTAGGAAGGGACAGGGGAGGAGGTCCTCTGTAAACAGAAGGCCCTATCCTATGTAAACAAATTATTTGTATAAATGCGCTCAGAGAAATCATGCCGGGTGCCGTCAACGGTTTTGCCGTCAACGGTTTTACCTGCAGTGGCCGCAAAAACTGCCAAAATAGCCGATATTTTCGGAAACCAGTTTTCGGCAATAACTTTCGCCTTAAAATTTGCACGAACTTCCCTTTACCAGCATCGTGTTCCTCTCGTCAAAACGTGTGGAATGAACTATCAATTGAGCTTGAAAGGTCAACTTGAAAATTTGGCCTCAGGTCAAGGTCACGACCTGACCGATAAGGGCTAAGTTCCATATCAGTCCATCCGTATCGTCGAGCCAAACACAACTAAGGTGTTTCATCGCTCTAGCATGCCTCTATCAAAAGCTATTCGCGAAAAAGTCAGATACCATTGGTGACCTGAGATGACCTCAGGGTTATAAAAAGGGGTCACGGGTGCCATATCAAAATTCCAAGACATACATTTTTTTGCATTTTGTCGCTCTTGTGCATTTGCATCTCTGAAAGTTTCAAAGCGTTTGGTCACTCCGTGTAGCTTTGGCAGACATTGAAACTTATGTAGTGCGATCATTTGACCTGACCTGGTGACCTGACTTTAAGTGACCAGGGTCTGAAATTTTCACAACATATGCAGAAATGATGTAGGATAAAGTGTGGCGCGCCGTCGTTTTTGAGATATTCACGGTAAACTGCAGGGGGTGTATAACACCCCCCCCCCCCGGCAGGGCGCGGGTTAATGCATGAACACAGCAGCCCCTTTCTGTAATATATACACTGAAAACAATTTAACCCAAGGCCCGCGAGTAAACCGGTGTTTTGCGGGTACCCCTATCCGCAACCATTTTTAACCACCCTCCCAGGAGTACAGTAAGGTCCCATTGCAGAGTAGTCATCCCTGCTCTCAGCGGACTTGTTCGCTGACAGCGGTTATATCCGCTCAGAGCAAGTACGACTACACCGCAATGGGACCTAGCACTACTCCTGGGAGGGTGGTTAAAAATGGTTGCGGATAGGGGTACCCGTAAAACACCGGTTTACTCGCCAGCCTTGAGTTAAATTGTTTTCAGTGTAGTTACCTCATACCTGTGGCTGTGTTGGTATTTTTACGATGCATGCAATTACCCAAACCATTTATCAGACCGTGATGATATTCCCATAGCCATGCTTCGCACAACTCATAATAATTTATTTGACCGGGAAATTAATATATACCTATCCATCGATTTGTTTGTTTCATCTACGGCGTAAATGAAGCAAACCACCTGAGCCTAGGAAAATTTACTAACGAAGCCATGTTTTACTTACAGCAAGTAAACGTGGCATCATTCACACAGAAAGAATTGATAACCGTATAGTTCAATCTTGCAGACGTCAGTCAGGTCAGAATCGTGACAAGCCTATTGGAAAATATAATGAACTGTGTCCTGCTTCGAGTAAACGAGTCAAGATCACCCAATTCTTTCTGAATTACGTCAGACTAGCTGATCTGTAAGCACCCAGGTGGCATTTACTGACAGGGGCACCGGGAAGAATCATCTGAGGCGAGGTGAGGTCATCAACAGTTTTTAGCCAATAAATCACGACATGATGAGGCTAAATAGTTGTTAGTGTAACAAACCGTTCGCCTGGTCATGACGCGCCGATTGGTACCCAGCGTGACCTTCCTAGGTCAGATTTTGAAGTTGACCTAACTATGTAATGTAGGTCGTTATAAACCATATTATTTGTTATGACCTCTGGCGACCTCAATATTGACCTGACCCAAAAAAGTTGTTTACAAAAGTTGTAAGTCGTTTAACGAACTATCAAACGCCGTAGCCGTTTGTCGCTACGATTCGTGCTTTTCGAGTTCTGACGAGGGCCAAAAAGGCCCCCGCCCGATTCAGAGTCTTTCAGAGCCCGCCCGGAATACGGTTAAGCGCTTGAAAGATATATGATAATACACCAAGCGTTACTCTGGCCGTCATCCAGTATCCACCCATTCCTCGCAGATCCTCCCCCTCCTGCTGCGGTCCGGCCGCCACCGCCGCCGCCGCCGGCGCCCGAGTTTTTTTTGCCAGTTACCATGCCACTCGGAGACTTGTGATATGCGTATGTTTCTTACCGCTGCAGCGGTTAGAATAAAGAAACATACCAGTGCGCTGGCCATATGAAAGCTGAACAAAAGTCTGCATTATATTGTATATGTAATTATGTAGGCATGAGACCCTCTGTAGAAAGGAGGCCCCTTTAGGGAGGAGGCCCTCTGTAGAAAGGAGGCCCCCGGGATTCCTCCGCCCCTCCCTTGGCCAAATCCTAGCTACGTGCCTGTAGTGTACATTCATGTAGCTATGTGTTGTTGAAGTATCTGGGTCGCCGAAATTCTTTAATATTTATTGCGTGCGTACCGGACTATCCGGTACCCAGTATTTCCTGCGGCGGTAACCGGACTCGGCTGCTGTGTGCCTGCAGTGTTTGCCGTGGAGCCGCAGGGGAAGGAGCTGGGCGCGAGTCTGCGCGCCGGCCGCGCGCTGTGGCCGCCGCTGCCGGGCGGCCGGCTGCTGGACACGCTGGCAGACGGCTGCCGGCTGCCCGGCTGCAGCCGGCTGGCCTTCCCGCTGCTCTGCCGGTTGGTGGGGCCGCGCGTCATCACCATCGCCGACCGGCAGATCGCCGCCGCCACGCGCGCCTTCTGGCAGCACACCAAGGTACCTACACGGGGTGAAACTCACTGCCCTCGACTCTTATAGGTAAATCGACTCTAGAAACATGTAAAACTCGAAGAAGTGAACCGAGTCGAGGGCAGTGGTCGACTCTTGGTCTCGACTCTTGGTCATCAAAGGTCAATGACCTGACCTTCAGGTAACCTTGACACCCACCCTAATGCATGGGGGTAACATCATATCACATGTTTGAACGCTTGAAACCACGAAACGACTGCAAAAGCGCTGCTAATGCGAGCCGACATACACCGAATCGCGATTCCAGCCAAACATGGTCTCTAAAAGTAGGTCACAGGTCAAAGGTCATTTCGGTCAGGGTCATGAAATTTTCGGGGTAGGTGTAAAATTAATTAACGCGAGAATACTGAAAGTTTCGTCGCGATTTTCCACTTTTTACGGGAGTTCTTTGCGAAAAACCGAGGGGAGGGGGGGTCCGTTCGACCCCCCTCCCCCCCCCCCTATACGGGCGAGGGTTAAATAAGTTAGGTTAGGCCATTTATTGTGGCGATTATCATATAACCTACATTCATGGGCAGTGTGGCAATGTGAAATTAGCCTCACTAAAAGCTCAATTTTCTTTGCATTTGTGTCTCCTGTTCCAAAGCAGTAACCCTGTGAATGATGTCGATTGTCAGGGATTCCAATGGTTTCCAATGTTGCACATTGTCATGCAGCTGTATTAAGGCCACGCGAGTGTGTTTGTGCGTCTGTGTGAGAGCTCGGCGCGGTGTCTCCGGCAGCTGCTGATCGAGCCGTCGGCGGGCATGGCCGTGGCGGCGGCACTCTCTGACCAGCTGCCGCCGCAGCTCCGGCGCGTCGCCGTCATCCTCTGCGGCGGTAATGTGGACCTGGACTGCCTCGGCTGGCTGGCAGCGGCCGACGGCCAGCCCGCCGACCGCCCCGACACCCGTCTGGTGAACGACTGCCAGACTGCCGGCCTCTCAGAGCACGGCGACCAGTGAAACGCCGAACCGAGCGGACCGACCCGAGAGAAGTCAGTGGAATGACCCGAGAGAACTGTGCGGAATAATCTGTGAGATTTTAGCGGAACAGCATGTGTGAACTGTGTGAAGTAAGCGGAGCGACTGATCAGCACGCGAGCAGTGAGTCGGCGATCGGGCAGTGCCCTGTCGCCGGCCTCCCCGTACTCGTATCCGCTCTGCCTGGCGGGTTAGGCGAGGCCGGTATATCCTACAGGCGGCGGGTCAGCCTGCTGCCTGACGGCCGGTTGCGTCTAGTCTCCCGGTCCTCGCGCTGGATGCGCTCTGGCTGATTTCTTGCAGTGGGCGTTGCGCTCTGTGATCACGTCTCGTCGCCAGGCTGAGGCAGCTGAGTGCTGCCGATCAATATACGCACAACTGTCAGCTGCCTCCCCGCAGGTACTTGTCTGCTCCGGCTGCTTTTTCGTTTGTCCTGTTACGCCATTGCGGTACTGCGCGTATTTTCTATGCTAGCACCCAGCATCGAATCTCAACAGATGTAACTTGGCCCAGTTCGATTACCCCCGCGCCACGGTCGTGGTACTATGATGCTATTCCACATGGCGACACGAGATAAACGGCGTTCAGAAGGCAATCAAAAATCAAAATTACAAATTTCATTTTAGATCAGGCCGTCGATAAGGTCAGCAGCGGTCATAAGGTCATTTTCCCAAGTTTCGCAATCTTGGACAATGAGACTCTAACTCATGAACTAAGGGCGGATCCAGAAAGGTGCTATTGGACATTGCGGGGGCATTCCTCCCCAAAAATTCCCTGAATTCACAGAACTCGTCGGATTTCGATTTCTTGCGCATGCCTGTGGGGTTTAAACCAAAGTTCTGCTAGTAAAAAGTGAAGTTTTCCTTCTATCCTATAAAAAACGACAAATGTTAGGCAATGGTATTCTGGGCGCACTGCGAGGGAGTAGGGACACATTTGGTCCAAGATGGCCGTTTTCACGACGGAACTTTCGCGGCGGAACCTATTTGATACCTGGAAAGTACCAACCCTTTAAGGCCTTAAAATCCTTACAACTTAACCCTCGCCCGCACATGGGGGGGGTGTGGTTGCCACCCCCCCCCCAGGCAGTTTTTCTACTCTGCACTCAACATTTTTAGAGCTAGGAGGCTGATGTTTCGTATAGCTGCTCCTCTATCCTTTCTTGATAAGTTGCTGTGGTTTTTGGTTTCGGAGATATGACCTTGTTTTTCAGGTCATGTCATGACCCAAATGGCCAATTCTCAACATCTTGCGTTGGCTATGGGCCTTGTGAGCTTTTGACACCTTGATTTCGGCCTTTTTTGCCAGTCTTACCTCCCACCTATCATGGAACATGTTGTTCGACGATGTACAGATGTCAAGGTCAGGGTCAAGGTCAACCTAGGTCATCTAAGATAATTGCGTTTTAGGCAAGCGGATTTTTTTGTGATTTTTTTTTTACTGCATTTTTGGTAAAAGCTTCTCAGATCATGATTTCATGTAATATGGACACATAAACAATCGGTGCACTCATCAGTATACATACACACAGACATACAAACACATATAATTGACCTTGACCTAACGACCTGAAATGACCTCAGCAGCAAAAACCTGGTCGGGTAGTGTGACTAAGAGGTTCTAGCTGGTCTGGCACCAGAAAACAGCATCGTCATCGGTATATGATAAGCAGCGCACTTGATATCCAACGGTGACCCAAAACAGCAACATTTTTTTAGTTTGACCTGACCTGGAAGGTCAATGACTGACCTGAGAAGGTAAAACTGGGTATCGTTGGATTTGTCTCTTCCCAAAGAATCTTTTTGGTCTTTACCGCTAAGCTCTATCTTCAACAGGAACGAAATGGCGCGGGGGGGGGGGGGTGGCAACCACCCCCCCCCCCCCATGTGCGTTCTAGGATGGGAAAATGGCATGTGCGGGGAGGGTTAACCCGGCACCGCCTGGGCTATTTCCGTACCCACGACAGCCTGAGGGGGGGCGGATCCGACCCCCCCCTGTCCGGGTCTCGACCGCGCGGGTCTGTCAGCTCTTTGGGCAAGAAGCGCCGGCCGGCGTTCATTGTTCCTACAGCCGTGAGCCGATCCTCCCGGAGCGGCAGGGCGTTGCAGGTAAATCCGACACTTGGAAAAACGTGTTTATTCGAGTGATTTGCTCACGATGAAAAATTTGGGCAGTATGTTACTGTTACCGCCAAAGCTCTGTCGGTACTGGGATGAATGTTGGTGCCATGGAATGAGGCGCATGTTGCATGATTGTGATGTGTGTGACCGTGGCTGCTCGACGCATGGATGTGGATTACTAATTGCTACTTATTTTTCTCCAGCCATTGAACTGAAGGCATCGGTGTGACGTGACTCACGTTGAGGTTGGCGCTATCATTGGTCTCGCTATCATTGGTCTCATTTGATGTTGATCAAGACAGCCCATATTCAGCCCAGATTCAGCCCGGATTCAGCCCAGATTCGGGACACCTCCGATCAAGCTGAAACTCGCACACAATGTAGGCCATGACATGCCCAATCCACAGTCCAAGTCATTCGGTGGCACTCCCAGCCGTTTGACCTACAGAGGTCAGCAAAGGTCACGTGGCCCAAATTTGCACAGCAGATTGTGGCCCACCCAGTAGAGCTAGAGCGCTAAAAATGGCACCAATCGACTCGCCAGCATCTAATCTTACTTTCCCAACACTCATTTGACCTCTCAAGGTCATGCGATGACCTAAGGTCATTTGTGGGCTATGTCGAAAATACACTTGCACAGCAGTTTTCGAGTAGATGGATTGACCGAATTCCAAATCAGAGCACATCATCGGGTAGCCCATAGGCCGTAGTAACTTTCCTTGAAAACCGCTTTTCGATATGTGACCCCGTTTGACCTCGGCAGGTCAAAATGTGCAAATAATCGACACTCAATGCGTCGCAGCCCGGATTCAGCCCAGATTCGGGACACCTCCGATCAAGCTGAAACTCGCACACAATGTAGGCCATGACATGCCCAATCCACAGTCCAAGTCATTTGGTGGCACTCCCAGCCGTTTGACCTACAGAGGTCAGCAAAGGTCACGTGGCCCAAATTTGCACAGCAGATTGTGGCCCACCCAGTAGAGCTAGAGCGCTAAAAATGGCACCAATCGACTCGCCAGCATCTAATCTTACTTTCCCAACACTCATTTGACCTCTCAAGGTCATGCGATGACCTAAGGTCATTTGTGGGCTATGTCGAAAATACACTTGCACAGCAGTTTTCGAGTAGATGGATTGACCGAATTCCAAATCAGAGCACATCATCGGGTAGCCCATAGGCCGTAGTAACTTTCCTTGAAAACCGCTTTTCGATATGTGACCCCGTTTGACCTCGGCAGGTCAAAATGTGCAAATAATCGACACTCAATACGTCGCAGCCCGGATTCAGCCCAGATTCGGGACACCTCCGATCAAGCTGAAACTCACACACAATGTAGGCCATGACATGCCCAATCCACAGTCCAAGTCATTCGGTGGCACTCCCAGCCGTTTGACCTACAGAGGTCAGCAAAGGTCACGTGGCCCAAATTTGCACAGCAGATTGTGGCCCACCCAGTAGAGCTAGAGCGCTAAAAATGGCACCAATCGACTCGCCAGCATCTAATCTTACTTTCCCAACACTCATTTGACCTCTCAAGGTCATGCGATGACCTAAGGTCATTTGTGGGCTATGTCGAAAATACACTTGCACAGCAGTTTTCGAGTAGATGGATTGACCGAATTCCAAATCAGAGCACATCATCGGGTAGCCCATAGGCCGTAGTAACTTTCCTTGAAAACCACTTTTCGATATGTGACCCCGTTTGACCTCGGCAGGTCAAAATGTGCAAATAATCGACACTCAATACGTCGCAGCCCGGATTCAGCCCAGATTCGGGACACCTCCGATCAAGCTGAAACTCACACACAATGTAGGCCATGACATGCCCAATCTACAGTCCAAGTCATTTGGTGGCACTCCCAGCCGTTTGACCTACAGAGGTCAGCAAAGGTCACGTGGCCCAAATTTGCACAGCAGATTGTGGCCCACCCAGTAGAGCTAGAGCGCTAAAAATGGCACCAATCGACTCGTCAGCATCTAATCTTACTTTCCCAACACTCATTTGACCTCTCAAGGTCATGCGATGACCTAAGGTCATTTGTGGGCTATGTCGAAAATACACTTGCACAGCAGTTTTCGAGTAGATGGATTGACCGAATTCCAAATCAGAGCACATCATCGGGTAGCCCATAGGCCGTAGTAACTTTCCTTGAAAACCGCTTTTCGATATGTGACCCCGTTTGACCTCGGCAGGTCAAAATGTGCAAATAATCGACACTCAATACGTCGCAGCCCGGATTCAGCCCAGATTCGGGACACCTCCGATCAAGCTGAAACTCGCACACAATGTAGGCCATGACATGCCCAATCCACAGTCCAAGTCATTCGGTGGCACTCCCAGCCGTTTGACCTACAGAGGTCAGCAAAGGTCACGTGGCCCAAATTTGCACAGCAGATTGTGGCCCACCCAGTAGAGCTAGAGCGCTAAAAATGGCACCAATCGACTCGCCAGCATCTAATCTTACTTTCCCAACACTCATTTGACCTCTCAAGGTCATGCGATGACCTAAGGTCATTTGTGGGCTATGTCGAAAATACACTTGCACAGCAGTTTTCGAGTAGATGGATTGACCGAATTCCAAATCAGAGCACATCATCGGGTAGCCCATAGGCCGTAGTAACTTTCCTTGAAAACCGCTTTTCGATATGTGACCCCGTTTGACCTTGGCAGGTCAAAATGTGCAAATAAATGACACTCAATACGTCGCAGCCCGGATTCAGCCCAGATTCGGGACACCTCCGATCAAGCTGAAACTCACACACAATGTAGGCCATGACATGCCCAATCCACAGTCCAAGTCATTCGGTGGCACTCCCAGCCGTTTGACCTACAGAGGTCAGCAAAGGTCACGTGGCCAAAATTTGCACAGCAGATTGTGGCCCACCCAGTAGAGCTAGAGCGCTAAGAATGGCACCAATCGACTCGCCAGCATCTAATCTTACTTTCCCAACACTCATTTGACCTCTCAAGGTCATGCGATGACCTAAGGTCATTTGTGGGCTATGTCGAAAATACAATTGCACAGCAGTTTTCGAGTAGATGGATTGACCGAATTCCAAATCAAAGCACATCATCGGGTAGCCCATAGGCCGTAGTAACTTTCTTTGAAAACCGCTTTTCGATATGTGACCCCGTTTGACCTCGGCAGGTCAAAATGTGAAAATAAACGAGACTCAATACGTCGCAGCCCGGATTCAGCCCAGATTCGGGACACCTCCGATCAAGCTGAAACTCGCACACAATGTAGGCCATGACATGCCCAATCCACAGTCCAAGTCATTCGGTGGCACTCCCAGCCGTTTGACCTACAGAGGTCAGCAAAGGTCACGTGGCCCAAATTTGCACAGCAGATTGTGGCCCACCCAGTAGAGCTAGAGCGCTAAAAATGGCACCAATCGACTCGCCAGCATCTAATCGTACTTTCCCAACACTCATTTGACCTCTCAAGGTCATGCGATGACCTAAGGTCATTTGTGGGCTATGTCGAAAATACACTTGCACAGCAGTTTTCGAGTAGATGGATTGACCGAATTCCAAATCAAAGCACATCATCGGGTAGCCCATAGGCCGTAGTAACTTTGCTTGAAAACCGCTTTTCGATATGTGACCCCGTTTGACCTCGGCAGGTCAAAATGTGCAAATAAACGACACTCAATGCGTCGCAGCCCGGATTCAGCCCAGATTCGGGACACCTCCGATCAAGCTGAACTCGCACGTGACCTTTGCTGACCTCTGTAGGTCAAACGGCTGGGAGTGCCACCGAATGACTTGGACTGTGGATTGGGCATGTCATGGCCTACATTGTGTGCGAGTTGTAGCTTGATCGGAGGTGTCCCGAATCTGGGCTGAATCCGGGCTGCAACGTATTGAGTGTCATTTATTTGCACATTTTGACCTGCCAAGGTCAAACGGGGTCACATATCGAAAAGCGGTTTTCAAGGAAAGTTACTACGGCCTATGGGCTACCCGATGATGTGCTTTGATTTGGAATTCGGTCAATCCATCTACTCGAAAACTGCTGTGCAATTGTATTTCGACATAGCCCACAAATGACATTAGCTCATCGCATGACCTTGAGAGGTCAAATGAGTGTTGGGAAAGTAAGATTAGATGCTGGCGAGTCGATTGGTGCCATTTTTAGCGCTCTAGCTCTACTGGGTGGGCCACAATCTGCTGTGCAAATTTTGGCCAAGTGACCTTTGCTGACCTCTGTAGGTCAAACGGCTGGGAGTGCCACCGAATGACTTGGACTGTGGATTGGGCATGTCATAGCCTACATTGTGTGCGAGTTTCAGCTTGATCGGAGGTGTCCCGAATCTGGGCTGAATCCGGGCTGCGACGTATTGAGTGTCATTTATTTGCACATTTTGACCTGCCAAGGTCAAACGGGGTCACATATCGAAAAGCGGTTTTCAAGGAAAGTTACTACGGCCTATGGGCTACCCGATGATGTGCTTTGATTTGGAATTCGGTCAATCCATCTACTCGAAAACTGCTGTGCAAGTGTATTTTCGACATAGCCCACAAATGACCTTAGGTCATCGCATGACCTTGAGAGGTCAAATGAGTGTTGGGAAAGTAAGATTAGATGCTGGCAAGTCGATTGGCGCCATTTTTAGCGCTCTAGCTCTACTGGGTGGGCCACAATCTGCTGTGCAAATTTGGGCCACGTGACCTTTGCTGACCTCTGTAGGTCAAACGGCTGGGAGTGCCACCGAATGACTTGGACTGTGGATTGGACATGTCATGGCCTACATTGTGTGCGAGTTTCAGCTTGATCAGAGGTGTCCCGAATCTGGGCTGAATCCGGGCTGAATCTGGGCTGAATATGGACTGTCTTGATCAACATGTCTCATTTGTACTTATTGGAGACGACTGACGAGCAGACGCGCCTAACAGCTGATTGGAGCACGACCCCATTATACCCGGACGAAGTAGGTGCCTGTTTGATCTTTAATTTGTTTATTGAACTTGGTTTTGTTTGTCCATGATTGTTTCATATCCTCATTTAATCATCAATGTCTTGATCTAGTCATTTTGTATGTGTTATCGTGTTTATGTGTTGCGACTGAATCTGACCGAATGTTGTTGTGTGTGTGTGGTTTTTTGACAGTTTTTACGGTCATTGGTCATCAGTATTGACCATCTCCACATCGAGGCTGCAATAAACCTTTTAGTTCGATCCAATTTTATTTTGAGTTGCAGTTTGATTAACGGCGATGGATGATGGCGCTATCAGTTAAAATTCTTCCACCCGTAGTGGGGTGGCTTCAGTTATGATGTGTCACCAGTTTTGAGTTGTTTTCTGTAGTATAGTTACCTACAACTTGTGTTTGTAGTATAGTGTTTGGTGAAGTTAATAGTTTTTAACATAACCAATTCCTCTGAACCACTAACCTATTGATACTGACCTACCTTACCTGAACTAACATGGCTGATTCGGGGAAGGATGATGAGACGTTGGACGCTCTGCAGTCCAGTTCTGGGAGAGCCATCCGTCCAACAGAGGCGGGACGCGAGTACCAAACTCAACTGAAGACGAAGGCCTACAAGCATCAGCTACGTGAACTGAAGCAGCTCAGTCGGCAGGTGGTCCGACAGAGTGGTACTGAAGTGGAGCTGAACCCAGACATCTCAGAAGAGAAGGCAAAGAAGTGGATCCACAACTACATCTCCTTCTCACAGACAGAATATGAGTTGTGTCACTTGCTCCCTCGGGCTGAAGTGGAGCAACACTCAGAGAACCACAAGATGGTTTTGGAAGAAATCGACCAAGTCAGAATGGTGGTTGAAGGCTACTTGAAGAGCAGACAGCCGCAGAAGACGGCAAGTGCATCAGTGGCTGGCTCTGGCGTCAGCACGAAGTCTGGCCTTCAGCTGATGCAGATCGAAGACCAGCGCAAGAAAGCTGAAGTGGCAGCAAGACTGTCTATGCTGAAGGCAAGGCAAGAGCTTGAGCGTCAACGCCAGGAGTTGCAATGGAAAGAAGAGGAGTTGGCACTGCAAACTGAGATCGAAATCCAGCAGAGACAGGCAGAGGTGACACACAAGTTCAAGCTGGAACTGGAAGGTCAGACTGAGGGAAACGCTGTAACCAGCCGCCATCCGGAACAGACAGTAGAGGACATTGCTGCTCCATCTGATCACCAGCAGCAGCCTGCACCAGGACTGAGCACTGCAGGTGACACGAACCGAGAAGCTGATGTGAGGAATCCTAGTCAAGAACCTTCGCAGGGAGCAGCCGCCTCTTCTGCAGCAGAGCTTCTCTCAGGGCTGGCTCAGCTACTTGCAGAGCAGAGTAAGAGAAGTTCTCTGCCAGCCCTGGAGCCAGAGGTGTTCCGTGGTGATGCAGAGCAGTTTCACCTGTGGATGAAATCATTTGAAAGCTACATTGAAGCGCGCACTTCATCAGCTGCCGAGAGGCTACACTTCCTCTCTCGGTACACGAGCGGTGAAGCACGCAACGCGATCCAAGGGTTTCTGCACCTGAGCTCAGAAGATGCTTATGGTGAGGCGAAGGCGAAACTGCAAGAGCGTTATGGAAGCAACTTCATAACTGCACAGACCTACAGAAGGAAGATACGTACATGGCCGAAGATCGCTCCTGGCGATGCAAGGGGACTCCGGCAGTTCGCCGACTACTTGGAGAGCTGCGAAGTTGCTTCAAGAACCGTTGCAGGTCTGGATGTCCTCAGTGACCCTGACGAGAACGTTCGGATGCTTCAGCTACTGCCGAAGTACATTGTGAACCGCTGGGAACGGGTGGTAGACGAGGCGCTCTACGAGCCCCGCCTCGGATCCAGCGCGAGGTATCCGTCTCTAGGCGAGTTTGTCCTCTTTTTGAGGAAAGAAGCGCGCGTTGCCAGCGGACCAGTTGGTAGTCGTCTCTCCGAAGCTGAGCAGAACACGAAGAAGTCTCAGCCCAAGACAAGAGCAAGAACATTCTTAGCTGCCACCAACGCGCCGTCAGATGGTGACCAAGTGCCAAGATTGAGGTGCAAGATTTGCAATGGAGACCACACTCTGGACTACTGTCAGAAGTTCATCAAGATGAGCGTCCGTGAGAGACATGACGCCGTCCTCAAGCACGGTCTCTGCAGAGGCTGTCTCAAGCCTGGACATGTGTGGCGTACGTGCAAGGTGAAGAAACGGTGCACTAAGTGTGGGAAGCTGCATCCTACCGTCCTACATGATGACGCTCTGGTGGCCTCTGATGGTGGGCGATCAAGCACGAAGAGCAGTCAGGGTACCCAGACAAGTGCGACTTCTCTTCAGGTGGGCGTTGCAGAGAGAAATGTGTGCGCCCATTCGATGGTCGTCCCCGTGCGGCTTCGTCATGATGAGCGACCAGATAGAGAGATCGTCACCTACGCCTTATTGGACTTGCAGTCAGACGCCTGTTTTATCAAGGAGTCGGTACGCCAGCAGATGGACGTTGAAGGGGTGGAAACCCGTCTGCAACTGAACACAATGACCGGGAAATCAGTCGAGCGAGCCCACGCCGTCCATGGTCTAGTGGTGCAGGCAGTTGATGGCGGAGACGAAGTACCCCTGCCTACGACCTACTCGCGCTCCGATATCCCGGCAGATCGTGGGCTCATCCCCAAAGAAGAGAGCGTACGGAAGTGGCCTCACTTGAAGTCTGTCGGACAGCAACTGCCTCCATACTTCGATGAAGCCGAGATTGGAGTCTTGATCGGAATCAACTGCGCGAAGGCAGTGAAGCCTCTAGAAGTTGTCGCGGGAGAAGACCACGAGCCATGGGCAATGAAGACAGTACTTGGATGGAGTATCGTCGGTATCCTGGACAGTGAGGCGAAAAGGAGCAACGGGACGTCCTGTCACTTTGCCTTCCGCGTGCACACTCGAGAAGTGAGCCCTGTTCAGCTGATGCACCTGCTTGAGGCTGACTTCCACGACACGCTTGAAGAGCACACGTACTCACAAGACGACACGAAGTTCATGAACATCGTGCAAAGCAAAATACATCAGAGAGAGGACCTCCATTTCGAGATGCCCCTCCCGCTGAGGGACCAGTCGTTCTCCTTTCCGGACAACAGAGAGGTGACTTTGAAGAGGCTCCAAGGATTGAAACGCAGACTGGCGAAAGACCCAAGGTTCCGAGAGGAGTATGAAGCGTTTATGAATGAGATGCTGGAGAGAGGCTACGCCGAAGTCGTTCCAGCCGATGAACAAGAACAGGAGGGACATGTGTGGTACGTACCACATCATGGGGTGTGCCACCCCAAGAAGGCCAAGCTCAGAGTGGTGTTCGATTGTAGCGCTCAACATCAAGGAGTGTCTCTGAACTCGCAGCTCCTTCAGGGTCCAGACGTCGGAAATAGTCTCATCGGCGTACTTATCCGTTTCAGAAAGGAGCTCGTCGGCCTCAGCTGTGATGTTCAGAGAATGTTTAACCAGGTCGGCGTCAACCCAGAAGACCGGAACCTCCTCCGCTTCCTGTGGTGGAAGCGAGGTGACATCACCGCTAGCCCAGAAGAGCACCGCATGACAACACACCTGTTCGGGGCGACGTCCTCGCCAGCGTGTGCGATGATGGCATGGAAGGAAACTGCCAACAGATACGAGAGTACATCAGGAAGAAGTGCAGCCGAGTTCGTGCGGCGTAACTTCTACGTGGACGACGGCCTCACATCCGTACCAGACGTGGAGTCTGCCGTAGACCTGGCGAAGAGAACCATCGATCTCTGCGCGAAAGGAGGCTTCAACCTACGGAAGTTCGCGTCTAACGAGTCTGAGGTCCTGCTACAGCTCCCGGCCAACCGTCGCGCCAAGGACTTGCAAGAAGTCGAAGTCATGAGTGAGATGACGGCACTTGAACACACCTTGGGCATCAGGTGGAACCTGAGAGACGACACTCTCGGCTTCAGCTTCGAGACTCCAGAACGGCCACCCACCAGAAGAGGGATCCTCTCTCTCGTGAGCTCCCTCTACGACCCTTTGGGTTTCGTATCGCCGGTAACCCTTCAAGGCAAGAAGATCTTGAAGCAGCTTTGCACAGATGGATACGATTGGGATGATCCAGTAGCCGATGAGACTGCCCAACGCTGGGAAAGCTGGAAGTCCGGCCTCTCGCAGCTCTCCTCAGTGAGTGTGCCCAGGTGCTACGCCCATGGCCTGGGACAAGAGTGTGTGAAGCTGTACGAGTTGCATCACTTCTGTGATGCAAGTCTGGAAGGCTACGGCTACTGCAGCTATCTAAGGATCATGACGGAGGACGGGCAAATGGCATCATCACTCGTCTTCAGCAAAGCACGAGTCACTCCTAAGCGCCCTCTCACCGTACCCAGACTGGAGCTGACTGCGGCAGTGGCGATGGTGAAGGGCAGCTGTCTCCTAAGAAGAGAGCTAGATATACCAGAGTTGAACGAAGTGTTCTGGACCGACAGCAAAGTGGTGCTGGGTTATATCTACAACGAATCGAAGAGGTTTCATGTCTTCGTGTCGAACCGCGTCCAGCAGATTCGACAGGCGACGCGCCCCACTCAGTGGCGACACGTAGCGTCCGAAGATAACCCAGCTGACATAGCATCGAGAGGAGCAGCTCTGAACGAGCTGAAGACCAACGGTCTGTGGTGGAACGGACCTGCGTTCCTTCTGCAGCGCGGAGGTCTTCCCGGACAGGTCACAAAGGCAGAAGTGGCATCGGATGACCCTGAAGTGAAGGCAGCAAGTGTGCTCAAGATTGAAGTCCGAGGAGTCCCAGAGCAGGATGGTCAAAACCAGTCTCTGGCCAAACGACTGGACTACTTTTCCAGCTGGTCTCGAGCCAAACGAGCTGTCGCCGTGGTACGGCGCTTCTGCCAGATAGTGCGCCAGCGCGCAAGAAGCTGTGACCGAGATACAGCACAACATGAGGAGGGCGCGCTGGGACAGCCGCGCGGAGTGGCGACCAGCGTAGAAGAGCTGAACAAAGCTGAAAGGGCAATTCTGAAGTCTGTTCAAGCTGACAGTTTCAGCGAAGAGCTTCAGAGACGGAACTTGGCCCTTCAATCAACAGACGAAAGAAGTGGACGGATCAAGCGGTGCGTCAAGAAGACGAGCTCGTTGTTCCGACTGGACCCGTTCATCGACAACGACGGTCTGCTGCGAGTTGGGGGTCGACTCCGGAGAGCAGATGTGCCTTTCGAAGTGGCTCATCCGGTGATATTGCCCAATCGCTCACATGTGACAGACCTTGTTGTGCGTCATGTGCATGACCAGATGGAGCACTGCGGACGAGAGACAACTCTGAGTGAAGTGAGACAGCGAGGATACTGGATAGTACGAGGAAGGTCTGCGGTGTCTCGATGCATCCCGAAGTGTGTGAAATGCATCCGTCTGAGAGGAACGCCGTCTGTACAAAAGATGTCGGATCTCCCTGCAGAACGTGTGGAAGGTGCCGAGCCGTTCACGTTCACAGGAGTGGACTATTTCGGCCCTTTCTATATCCGGGAAAAGAGAAGCGATGTGAAGCGATGGGGCGTGATGTTCACGTGCCTGAGCTCCCGAGGTGTCCACTTGGAGACAGCAAACTCACTATCGGCTGACTCGTTCTTGAACGCATACCGGCGCTTCGTGGGGCGGAGAGGCCCGGTTCGCCGTTTGTTTTGCGATCAAGGAACCAACTTCATGGGCGGCAAGAGCCTTCTGGAAGCCGCCCTGAAGGAGACTGACCACAAGAAGATCCAGGATGAGCTCCTGAAGGATGACTGCGACCTCGTTGAGTTCCACACCAACGTCCCTCACGCAAGTCATATGGGAGGCGTTTGGGAGCGACCGATTCGGACAGCGCGGGCGGTGTTCAGCAGCATCCTGGCCTCGTACGGCCACAGCCTGGACGACGAACTGCTGCGCACAGTGATGGTCGAGACAGAAGCCATCATCAACGGCCAGCCACTTACTTACACTAGTATGTCCGATACTAACACGGTCGAACCCCTGACTCCTCAGCAGCTACTAACCTTAAAGTCGAAAGTAGTGTGCTCTCTTCCGGGACGATTCGTCAAGGAGGACCTGTACGCGAGACATCGCTGGAGGCGCGTGCAATTCCTGGCGAACCTCTTCTGGACACGCTGGAGGAGAGAGTTCCTGCCTTCTCTGCAGGAGCGGAGACGGTGGCAGGCAACTGAACCCAACGTCCGAGACGGTGACGTCGTGATCGTCGTGGACGATGCTGCCCCAAGGGGGCGGTGGCCGATGGGACGCGTTTCATACAAGGTGTATTAGCAGTGTGTAAGGCGTTAGCAGACAAAGAAACAAGCAGCTTACCTCGAAGGTATATGCAGGCTCTGGAGGGTCTCTCAAAGGACAAAAACATTGTGATTACTCAGGCAGATAAGGGAGGTGGGGTGATCATTATGGATAGCGTCCAATATGTAGATAAACTGAAGGAACTGTTAGCGGACATTGAAACGTACGAGGAAAAAGCCAAAGGGTTTTCCAAAAAACAAGGCCAAAACTTCAATAAGAAAGCCCGAAAGATTCTTCGAAAGACTGAAAAAGGTAAGACTTTCACTCATCTGTTAGAGGAGGCTCCAAGAGCTCCACGCCTAAGAGGTCTTCCAAAAGTGCATAAATTGGGGATACCGATGCGCCCCATAATATCGGGAATTGGTAGCGCACCTCACCGACTGGCTAAGGTGCTGGCGAAGCCCCTCTCCAGGGCTCTGGGTTCTATAAGCGCGTCTCACATAAAAAACACGTCCGAAATGATCGACCAGTTGAAAAACATTGACATGTCAGGAAAGAAACTAGCCAGTTTTGATGTAAAATCCCTTTTCACGAATGTGCCTGTAGAAGGAGCTTTAGAGGCGATCGCCAAAGCCGTTAATAATATAGATGAAAGATCTCTTCCTCTTCCAAAAGCGCAGTATAAAGAACTAGTGACACTTTGCATGCAGTTTAACACGTTTACTTTGGGTGACACTGAATACGTTCAGTCAAATGGTTTAGCCATGGGATCTCCGTTAAGTCCAGTAGCGGCTTGCTTGTACATGGAAAACCTGGAGGAAGAAAAGTACAAACATATCATGGGTCCTGAGTGCACCTGGATTCGTTACGTTGACGACGTGCTCGTAATAGTTCCATACGATATGAACCTGAAAGAGAAGGTTATTGCCCTGAATGCCGTCGATCCGAAAATCCAATTCACAATTGAAACCGAAAACAGCGGAACGATTCCTTTCTTGGACACACTGGTTATTAGGTGCGGAAGTACAGCAAAATTTAAGGTATACAGAAAGCCTACAAATAAAGAAGACTACGTCCACTTCCTTTCAGGACACAGCGATCGCGTAAAAAGTGGCATAGTCATCGGCTTCTTCCTCCGAGCATTCAGGATTTGTAGCGAAGAATTCCTCGACGAAGAGGTCATCCATATATACGAAACGTTTACAAGACTTCATTATCCAAAAGGTTACTTGATTCGGCTCCAAAACAAGGCGAAAGAAATAAGGAGGAAGAGTGTAGAAGAAAAGAAGAAACAAAAACAAGAACAAAAGAAGCGAGGACGATTCATAACGATTCCCATCTCGAAACAAGCGAACGAAATAGCGACTAGTCTACGATCAGCTGGAACCAATGTAGCCATCGTTTCAGGATCAAAGATTCAAGATTTAGTGCGACCGAAGATGGTGAACACATCAGACAACAGTGTTATATATAAGATACCTTGTTCTGGACCATGTTCAAAATCATATGTCGGAACGGGGAGGGGTTTAAAGACACGACTTCAAGAGCACAAACGTGATGTTCGAAATCATAATGTGTCCAATGCGATGGTGCTTCATATAGAAAAGTGTCATTATCTTCCAGCTTGGGACTCAGCTACAGTGATGGAAAAGGGCATGTCAAAACCGATTAGGAGAGCCATGGAAGCTGCATATATTTTACTTGAAGACACTGTTAACATAAAACCAGGCTTCTACAGCTGGTCCAGGATAGGTGCGAAAATGGTGCTTAAAAACAAATAGCTATATCTATAGGAGTGTCTCTGTTATCATGTGTCAATGTGTCAATTCCAATGCTGTGATTATGACTTACAGAATAGTTTAAACAGAAGAACGATATATCATTTTAGTGCGAGATTAGATATCACTTATATTTCAAAAAGGTAAAACTGTATTTCGTGCAGGCTGGTTGTCTTCTATATTTTTTATCAATGTAAAGCCTATCTTGTTTCCACTGACGAAGGCACTTTGTTGTCGAAACGTCTGATCTTATTACATTGTTTTTTGGATTGTCATTGTCGTTGAAAAAAAAACAAAATGTCTGACTCTTCTAGAAGTCAGCCTTCCCTGTACAGAGTAGAGCCCTAGCCTGTTCAGTCTCTCAGCATAAGTTAAAGGGACCCTCCCACCTTCAAAAAAGTTAATGAATTGGCACGAAAGTGATGTCGCTCGGTTCAGAAAGAGCGAAAACGAATATCTACCAAATTTCATCGAAAAATATTCACCGGTTTTCAAGATATTAGACTTTTACTTTTGTTTACTTTTTGGGATCTCCGCTGTTCCTAGCGACTTTATTTGAAAGTGCGGCATTTGTTGCGCGCAAAGCAGCATATACCACCGCGTGCTACCAAACGTTTTAGTAAAAGATTTAAAAATCGTTAGATCTCCGCTGACGTCACAAATTCTAAGGGGGCATACCAATGCACTAGCCCCTTAGAATCCGAAAACTGCAAGTTTGAAATTCCATATCTCCGAATTAAAGCATTTGTCGATGTTGTGAGTGCCCAAACCGGTATTTGCAGGCCATGGCCACCAATTTGGCTATCTCAACTCAAAACTAATGTTAAGGTGGGAGTGTCCCTTTAAGTATGATAGTGACTCCACGCGCTTAGTCCATTGCCTCTGGACACGTTCGAGTTTCCGAGCATCCTCCACGTAGCCTGTGTTCCAAAGACACGAACCATATTCAATAACTGGTCTGACGTGGGTCTTGAAAAGGAATGTCATAAAATCAGGATTGCGACACACTGTGGATTTGAAGAAGCTGCGGCAGAGTCCTGAGGCTTTGTGAGCGACGGATTCAATGTGTAGGTGGAACTTCAAGGCTATGTCCACTGTAACCCCTAAGTCAGGATGTAAGCTGACAAAGGGTAGCGGGTTCCCATTAACCCGGCAGTTGCTGGGGTATTTCGCCACCCACCGTTTGCTGGGGGGGGGCGTTAAACGCCCCCAGCCGATAACTCGAGAACCAATAGGCACAGCGAAACGCACGAGGCGGCAAACGAAAGAGCGCGACGAGACGCTTCAGATGAGTACTTTAAAATTGAATTTTGAGGTCACAGGTCGGGTCAAGGTCAGGTCAAACACCTGAAATCGGGCTTTCAGTAGCATGGACTTCAGGACTTCGCAATGGGCGCCTCTCGCCATAAACTCTGTCAAAACGGTGCACAATCCATCTTATAAGGCCTACAAGAGTGTCAGCTCCATGTAGAGGTCAGTCAAGCATAGGTCAGGGTCTAGGTCAGGTCAACCAGGTAGGCACATATCCCCGAAAATCAAAACTGATATTCGCAGCCTGTGACACATGTTTTACAGGTAATTTGGGGCGTAGAACACGATGGTGACATTCATTTTATCATATGTGTACGTGTTTGGCTCAAAAAGTTCAATTTAAGAAATGCATGTATCATGGTCATGAAGTAGTCACGAAAAATTGCCAAGATTCAGTTCAAGATTATGGAAAATGCGGAACGATAATCAATAATCGAAGATAGCCATTTGATTGATCATGGTATTGGCAGTCTAATGACGTTTACGGCATGTCTGTATGTCTATTCTGTGATTTTATATGATTTTTTGAACATATGCCGTTTTGGTCGAAAACTCAGAAATCATGACGTCACTAAAACCTCGATATCTGAAAAATTTTCCGACCGATTTTTTTGAAACTTTGTCACAATAAACCTCAATCAATTCCCTACAGGTACCCAAAATTTGGCGCGCCTGCGGCGCGCCGTTTTTATGCTATGGCCCGGCGAAAAAAGTGGGGGCGTTTAACGCCCCCCCCCAGCAACTCGCGGGTTAAGGACATAGGGGATGGGGGGCACCCGTTCTAGGTTCCGGGAGGATCTGGAGAATCTTAGCACGGCGCATTTACTGGCGTTCAGATGCAGTCCCCAGGATTCAGAGGTGCGCACTAGAACGTCCACATCAGATTGCAATGACTGCACGGGGTTGGTGTCGTCTGCGTCAGTCAACCTGCTAGTGCATGCATAAATTTTTAAAGGGACCCTCCCAGATTTGAGTTGAGATAGCCAAAATGGGGTCCCTGGCTCACAAAATTGTGAGCTTTATAGGTTTATCTTTATCGGTTTCAGCACTCACAACATCGAGAAATGCCTTAAATAGGAAATATTTAATTTCAAAATTGCAGCATTTTGATTCAGAGGGGCTAATGCATCGGAATACCCCTCTGAATGTGTGACGTCAGCGCAGATATCTAACGATTTTTAAATGTTTGACTAAAACGTTTTGTAGCACGCGGTGGTATATGCTGCTTTGCGCGTAACAAGTGCCGCACTTTCAGCTGCCAAACTATTGCTTCCAAATAAAGTCGCTAGGAACAGCGGAGATCCCAAAAAGTAAACAAAAGTAAAAGTCTAATGTCTTGAAAACCGGTGAATATTTTTCGGTGAAATTTGGTAGATATTCGTTTTCGCTCTTTCTGAACCGAGCGACATCACTTTCATGCCAATTCATAAACTTTTTTGAAGGTGGGAGGGTCCCTTTAAGTCATCAGCGAACACCTTATGCTTACAAGACAGTTGAGAGGCTATGTGGTTGATATACACAAGAAAAAGGAGAGGGCCGAGGACCGATCCCTGAGGGACACCACTTAACCCGCGCACCGACGGGGGGGGGCGGATATCTGCCCCCCTGAGGTTTTTCGCGAATAGCGGGAAAACCGCGGCGCGTAGCGCCGCGAAATTTGGTACGACTATTCTCTCATCAATTTTACACATGGTGTGCAAGTTTGAACCTCCTAACTTTTCAGGTCAGGTCACCAGGTCACTTTGAATGACCCAACCTCAAGTCACTTTTTTGCAACTTTGTCACCGTGCCAGAGCTACAGTAGATGTCGGAGGCCTTTGAACGTCGCAGGATGTTATGAGGTCATTAGTAGCTACAATTTGTATATCTCGGAATTTTGATATCGGTGACCTAAGGTCAGGTCAATTTCTCGACCTCCCCATTATAATTGTCAATGGGGGAAAAATCAACTCCCTGTTTTTACCACTAAAACGGGTCGGAATGGCCCCATAAACCATACATGACCTCATATACGATCAACCTTCACTACCTTGAGGTCTGTTTTGCTGTTGGGCAGCTATAAGGTCATGTGACGTCATCAAAGGTCACCAGCGGTTTTTTGCCAATAACTCCGTACAGGAACAAGATACAGCCGCGCGGATGGTCTCATTGTGTTCAGCTCGTCAAGGCACATCGAATGATATACATGATGACCTGGAGATCACGTGACCTGAGGTCAACCTTTGACCTTGACCTTTCGAGGTCAACATATATATATATATATATATATATATATCATTCGATGCGGATTGACGAGAGGATCACGATGCTGCCCTTAGTTTGTTCCTATATTGACTAGTTCGAAAGTTATTCGAGAAAAACTCTCTCCATACCTAGCGCCGCCATTTTGACTTTTTTGACCCCTGTGACGTCATCTTTGACCTGAACTGAAAATGACCTTAGTAAAAATTGTAGACCTTGTCCGTGCGTATCCCTTGCCGTTTACCGCTTATCGCTATCTTGCTTCGTTCTCGAGATCTCAGGGGGGGGGGGCGGTCATCCGCCCCCCCCCCCGTCGGTGCGAAGTTGGCGCAGAAGTCGAAGTCGGTGCGCGGGTTAATACAGCCTTAGAGCTACTCAGTATGTCCATCACGCCGACCTGTAACGTTCTGTGAGAGAGAAACGATGAGATCCAGTCAAGCAGCAAGCCATCAATCCCGATGAGGCGAAGTTTGGTCAATAGTATGCTGTGGTTCATAACATCGAAGGCCTTGATGTAGTCAAACAGGATTACAGGTCGAGGCGCAGGTCATATCAAACACCCGCAACACATCGGTCGGTATCTTGCTTGACCCTCATTTCAGTATGTCCCTTGCCTGCATGCACTTTTGTCCTGCACTGGAGTGAGTTCCTAACCGAATCTCTCCGCCTGGAAGGCCGAGGATGACAATGGTTGTCACTTCCACGAAACCGAAAAGAGAGGACGAGAGTTTCGTGGCTAGGTGCTGTGGCAGAGATGCGCACTTGGAATGATTGATACTCGATGGTTGATGTGAATATCGGTTTGAGTAAAAAGTCCTGCTTTGCTCAATCATAAAGAATGATCAGCAATCGGCGGCCAATAATTATCAACTAGTTTCAATTCGGAGACATGTGCTACCACTTAGCAAAACGTGTCAGTATGAGCAATGATACCATTTCCTAGTTTCAGCCGTACTTTTATGCCAGGGAAATTCCAGTCCATCAATCCAATGCAGTCAAAGTTAGCCCAAGTGGCTTCCAGCAATTCGTTTGGTAGAAATTGATAAGCAACATGTACAGAGACGGAAGAATAGGGTTGGGACCTATCTGAATGCTCTGTATGTTTTGGTAAAATAAAAAAGCTCAGAATTTTTAATGATTTAATTTAAAATCACTTTGTTAAAAAAATGCCTAGTTAGTTCAGAAATTAATTATTTGTGGCTGAAAACGACTTGCTTCTGATTGGTCGGGCTAATCATGACGTCACATGTAGGTATATAACTGTCTGTATATTTGGCGCAGTTGAGACATACATTTTCTATGTATTTTCCTATGGTAAATCGGAGTGATTGGTCGTGTTTTCAGTGTCTCTTTATTTTGCGCTGGTATTGCGTGGCTAAGAAGTTTTATCAAGAATGGCATATACTAAAATGTTCCTTTAATAATGGAGCTTCAATATCTGTGAGTTTTATTGGCAAGCGAAAACTGATTTCGCTGTTATTTTATCTGGAAATTACTCATTTTTTTAGGTCAATATTCCAAATATTTTACGGGAACAAGTTGGCACTTTTCTTGATTTTTGCACTCAAATCGCGTGCGATTCAACTGTATTGGAACTTGCAAAGAAGCTTGGTGATTAATAAACTGTGTTGTTATGGCACTGTTTGCAAAGCATGGATAATGAAACTCTGCCAAAGACTTAGCTACATAGCAATGCCTCAAGTAATACGCAGGAGGGACAGAATTCAGAGTCCGATCGAGAAGAATCGGTGCAAATGCTACGAAGACCAGGCAGCTCTGATACAAGCTAGTCGTCTCACTACTCTCACTCCATTAGACCAGCTGATTCCTGACAGCACCGACTCGGATGCAAAGATGGAGCTCATCTTCCAAGCCAGAAACCAGTTCTCTGATGGAAGATGTGATGTGATGCTGCCTCTGTCTCTGCTTTGTTGGCCACTTTGGACGGGGCGGAGCTCCGCTCCTTGCGTGAGCGGTTATTCGCCTGTCATCCAGAAATAGTTCCTTCGTTTGCTGGCCGTTCCCTGATTAGGTGCAATACGGGGAGCTGTAATCAGGGAAGTAACTTTCCATATGAAAGGGGTGCAGGTGCACCCCCCGTCCCCCATCCTCTAGAAGTGCACCCCCATAGGCTAAGCGGCGCCCCACACGCCGCCCCACACGATTAGCTCTAGAGCAGATGGCGAGGGTGATTTCTCGGCTACATTCCATCTCGGCGTCGTGATGCTTGTGGGCTTGGAAAGCGTCCAGTCGTATGTAGGGTAGTGTAGGGGTAGGATTGAGCTCAATAAGGACAGGTCCTTACATTTGAAAGGTTTGAACAACCCGCAATCAGCACAACATACCACAAGTTACTGATGTTAGTTGTCGGACTTTCGTCCCCGTCTTGAGTTGAGATGTTAGTTTCACAACGTTTCGGCCAGTTACTTCTCCGGCCGTCGTCAGGTGTTCTTTGGCCCTTAGAAGGACCTGGATGTTGGTGGCGTTGCGCCGTACGCGTCATACCGTTCGAAAGCTCCTGTAGTCAGCGGGAATCGAACTCGGGTTTCCCCGGTGATAGTCCACGGTTCTAACCACTCCACTATCGAGGCAGACTGCGGCTGTCTGCCTCGATAGTGGAGTGGTTAGAACCGTGGACTATCACCGGGGAAACCCGAGTTCGATTCCCGCTGACTACAGGAGCTTTCGAACGGTATGACGCGTACGGCGCAACGCCACCAACATCCAGGTCCTTCTAAGGGCCAAAGAACACCTGACGACGGCCGGAGAAGTAACTGGCCGAAACGTTGTGAAACTAACATCTCAACTCAAGACGGGGACGAAAGTCCGACAACTAACATCAGTGATACTAACACCTCGTCTCAAGCATTCAGAAGAACTATACCACAAGTTAAATAAAAAACTACCAAACTCCGCCCAATTAATAAACATTACAGCCAAACTAATGGCCTAAATAAAAATATATCTCAAATCCTAACAGTTATCGCGGGTGAATGGTGATGGCGCCATGAGTTGCTATTATCCAAAACATATGCAAATAAACATGTTTGTATGTCCTATGTATGTTTGTTTTAAAAACGTTGCAGCGGCGCTGGGAACTGCAGTCTTAGATCTGGGTATGTTTGGCATCTGCAACTCTTCATATACACCTTAACCCTATTTCGGACGGGGAGACCTTTCAGGATTTTCTTGTACAATTGCCAAACGCTGCGAGACATTCAGCTCATATTTGGTGACTTTTCCTAAATGCTCATTGCGCACATCTCAGCAACAAAAAAAAAAAAAAAAAAATGCCGGGTCAGGTCAGGTCAGGTAACCAGAGTGGGTTTGTTGACCCCACCTCAGAAAAGTTTGCAAACACGTCAGAGCTTGAGTTTTTCACGAAGCTATTTCCTCTCATGAAGTCTTCAAAACAGTACCTGCAGTATGTGTCGTTTGTATATCTCAGAATTTTTGATCTGTGACCTGAGGTTAGGTCAGAGTCGTGACCTTTACATTGCAAGCCTATGTAAAAGTATTGAAATGCGACCTGCACCTCGAGTAAACGAGTCAAAACCACCCAATTCTTTAAGAATTATGACAAATTATCTTATCTGTAATGATCCAGGGCCCAATCTTATAAACGCCGTGAAATGGATATGGCAGCACTCTAAGGCTGGATATATAGTACGCAATCTTATAAAGCTCTGTGAAATCGAAAACACGGCACGCTCTTTACGGTTTTGGTAACCGCCAGTTTTGGATGTGCCGTAGAATGATTTCAGCCGTGAGCAGCTGTGCACATCTCAAAACACAAACAATAATCAGCTGATTGCGGCATCGTCGGCACCTATTTCACGCCAGAATTTGTGGCGTACTCTGACGAGCTTCTCAGACAGTTTAATTCATTTAAGATAAATTCAATGTTTTTATGATATAAATATGCATTATTCTACGTTATGATATTTTTAAGATTAATACATCCTCCACATATTAACTCAGGTTCATTATAATGATGCTTATTATACAGACAACGATCAATTTCAAAATACGCATTTTCAGGAACTAAATGCACACTAAAACACATAAAAACGAGTGTTCATCGTTATATGGATTTATTTTTCAAATTAAAAGGGGATTTTTAAGAGGATTTTAGCACCAGTAACCATCATAGATTTTCGGCAGCCACTGCATTATAGAATCGGTATGGGTCTTTAGCCTATTCTCACCTCTCACGTATGACACAAATAACGAGCACTTCATGGCTTCTGATTAGATATTTAAATTAATGATGATATACCTTAGTTTGTCAAAAAAATTGTTAATTCCTACTCACTATTCGTATCTCCTCACTTTCTGTCTGGCACAGTTACGGATCAATGTGTTGTTTCTTCTATTCCTGCATCTCGATCTGACTTCTGAGCCGAGTATTTTTCTTGATATGCTTTGATATGTAGACTGGGTTCTTCAATCTTTTGAGGAATTGCTTTTTAGCTTTAGGTTAGGTAACAGGTACCTATGCTTGAATAAGAAGGAAAATAAGCTGTAACTTGACCTAATTCAGTTCATGTACGTAGTCTTCGAATTTTAGTAGTTTATCTTCAAGAAGGAAAATGTCAAGAGCTTAGGACAAGAAGGAAAATAAGCTATATCTTGAATTGATCCAGTTAATGTACGATATCCTGATGCTCAAATTGTAGGAGCTTCATTGTCAACGGCATTACTTAAATTGCTGAAACAGTAGCCGAGCTATAATTAAATGACTATTTAAATAATTCTTTAACAAGTTTATTGCAATGCCTTAACAGCAAATAAATGCAAATGATAAGTAGAAGAAACTATCTATAGGAATCTTGGAAGAAACACTTTATTCACTCGAATTTCTGAGCGCGAGAATGCCCTCGCTGAAATTTATTTGGTCGGCAATCCACTTTTCAGGAGAATTCTTCAAGCATGTTTGTGTTTTCCATAGTTTGCTATCACGTTTTCCATAAATAACTTATTCATTACACATATGTCTGTCTCTAAAAGAAATAAATGCCCCATAAAAATTAAAACACATAACTTTTGCTGTTCGCAAACAGTACGCATAATTTCCAATAGCGACGGCGACAAGACATTGACCAATCACGTTGCGTGTTTCCTGCTGGCGTTGATTTGTACTGTGGGCAAAATGGCGTGAATAGAATTACCATACTATTCTCTTTATAAGATTGCGTGAATAGGGTGCCGTAAATAGAGTGGGGTGGAATGATAGTACGCCATTTGGTAGCACAACCTTTATAAGATTGGGCCCAGGTGCCATTTACTGACAGGGACACCGGAGAGGGTTATCTGAGCCGAGATCATGTGAGGTGATATCTACCATACATCAATGCTCACAATACTTACAATATTGACAATGCTTTTGCTTACAACACTTACAATACTTACGATGAGACCAGCAAGCACTCTGCCGTTACAGTTCTAACTTCTGTTTCGAAAAACGAGGTTACACACATTCGCTGCCAGCATAACATGTATTGTTTGACAGTAACAAAATACAATTGACATCTGAACCCCAAACGGACCGCCATCCACTCAAATTTTATAACCCTGACCGGTCAGGGGGCGAATGGAGGTCATTTCCTGGGCATTACACTCAGCCCTTGCACAAAATATCTCACCTCACAGTGATCATTACAACAATAGCACCGACTTGATAGTGGATTTCAAAGTACTTGCATCAGCTCTTCCTGCTATTGCAGACGATCATCTCCTCAGGGTAATGTTGTTCGGGACATGAACGAAGATCGTTTTCGGAGTTTCATAAGTGCTACTGCAACAGCCTGGCACAAAACAGGACTTGTACGCTCTTCTCTGCACTTTGCCCTTCAGTATATCACAAAAGAATTGTTTAGAATCCATCTTACGCTTCTTTCACAGTCTCCCTTGCCAGCGTAGGGCGTAGATAGATTGCTGTTGCTGGTAAGTTAAGGCACGGTAGATAGAAATTACCTCGGTTCTCAACGCCTTAAGTTATTTTCATAAAAAAGAACAAATAAATGATCAATAAGATGACAGGAATGTAAACATTTTAATCGTAAAGTAGTCCAAATATTGGAATGAGCTTTTGCTTTTCAGCATCCTCCGATTCATCATCTTTATCATTTGAAAATTCGAGGTACATAAAATGTTTATCACGCGCTCATGTTAAGTGGGAATATAGTACACGGCAGACACATCAATTTTTGACACTGAACATTTCATCCGTAAATGTTTTAGCATAATTTAAAGTTAAAAACAGCGCGAATGGCAGAGTGAAGCAAACAACATCTTTCACCCATTGATATAACATGTAATCTGTGGTGCGCCAGATGCGCCATTATTTGTCAACCGCAGAAGGTGACATGTGACGTAACAGCATCAAGAGCATCTTTTTTCAAGAACTTTTCAAAACAAGTTTCCTATCTTTCTTCCCCCATTTCTCTCAGCTTATTGATTTTATGAGGCAATGGTATGCACCATAAATTCTGTGAAAATAGTTTGATCATTTTCATGCATTCTTAAAAAATCGAGTTCCCAACCCCATTGTCAAAGTTTCAATTTGAAGGCATATCGTAGCATTTGGCAGTCCATGTTATACTAGATTCCGTTTCTATGTAGTACTAGGCAATGTCCAGCCCTGGTCATCAACTCATAAGTACGTATGAAAAAAAAATCATACATTGTGGACACGACACATTACCCAAACTGTGGATATAACACATCACCTACCTACTCAGCATATGTCAGGCCCAAGAAAAACAACAACACTTTAATTTTTGATTTAAAAATGCACGTCTCTAGACGAGCATTATTACAGAAATCCAATGCTGCCATTCGGGCATTCGACCCCCCCCCCCCCCCCCCAGGCGGTTGCCGGCCCGGCACCGCGACCGCCTGGTAGAAAAAAAAATGACTAAGAAAAAGAGGCAATTTTTCGATTTTTATTTTTGACAAAAAAATGCACTTTTCTAGATGAAGTTTGTCCCAGGAATCTAATGCTGCCATTTCTTTTCACATGCGATGTTCAGAAGTGCCTAAATATCCAGAAAATGCTTATGACGTCAACATGCCCTGTACATGTTGGAGCTATTTTTTACAATTTGGGGGTCAAAAATCAAGATAGAAAGTTGAAATTTGGCACATCAAATGTTCTAATCGAGGTCTATAACATATATTCCGTTTTTTTTTAATTTGGAAAATTTTGGATTTTATGATTATTTGTCAAAAAACTACAGTTTGTTTGAAATTTTAAGGGTGAAAAACACATTTTTCGGAAAATCCGAGATAGCCATTTTAAAGACCTTCTTAATCCGCATCTTTTGGTTTCTTTAATTTACATTTTGCTTGAAACCTTGATTTTTAGCGATTTTTCAAACATTAACCATTTTTTGACGAAAAATGCTATGTAGTCACATCAGTAAAATGGATATATCTGAAAAAAAAAATTGTCAAAAATGACCAAAATTTCCACCCAAGACGTAAAATTGATGAGGCAGAAGGTATACGAAGATTTTAGGTGATAGCGTTAACAGTTCATGAGTTATTCAAGAAAAACGGAGGGGGGGGGTCGGATCCGATCCCCCCCAGGCGGTCGCGGGTCTTTGGCCTTCAAAATGTTTTTTAAAGTTGTAATCCAGACGATTTTAGCCATCAAATCGCTTATTTATTTACAAACAAGTCAATTTTCGGTTCTAGTAGCCCACCTTCCCACTATGAGGGATCAAATCAGCTTGCAGGCTGATTTGATAGTTATAGGATAGGGTAGGGTAGGTTATAGGGTAGGGTAGGGTAGGGTATATGGTATATAGTTGCCATGGCAACTATATACCCGGTTTCCGTTTCATCGGCCCGACGACGGAGCGAACGAGAGGGTGAGCCTTGCACGTGCGAAATTTCGAGCGGGTACCTCCAACTGACTTGTGCACGGTACCCTACTGACCGGTCTCTAGCGATGTGCCAAATTTGAGCACAATCGGCCCAGCCGTTCTCGAGATCTGGGAGCGGCACCCTGCACGTGCGCACGTGCAAAATGGGTCCCAACTGACTTCTGTACGGCACCCTACTAACTGGTTCCTAACCGTGTACAATTTTCAAAAAAGACCATCGATCGATTTTGATAAAAATAACATTTTCGGATTCAACGCATCGTTAGCTTTCGAATGGTATGTATCGTTTCTTTTGAGCCTGAGATGACCTTCCGACGAACCGTGTATAAGCAGTTGCTCAATCATTATCAGTTTACTGTGCAAGAGAGTAAAATGAATGCTACACCTGCCAGCGTTGCGAGTGCAGAAATATGCCGCCAATTTCGAGCTACAGCGCTTCCTAAAAAAAAAAACGGCCAAATTACCCCATCCTCTCCTATAGCTCGTTTTTCTTAAGTTTGCCCCTCACTGTAAACGTCTTTTTGAACACAGCACGAGAATTGCTAGCTGAATTACTGAGAAAAATGGTTGGCGCACATTGATTTCACCAGATTTCACAGACGATCAATTTCATCAAATTTATTTTCTTTTTCACAGACTCGTAGCACGTATTTGCCAATACCTACAGCCCCACCGGGATAGACGACTTCTCAGGAATTATGTCTGAACTAATAAATAAATTGCACGGCGCTTAACATAACGTTAAATCGTCGGTGTTCAAAACTTATTTTGAAAATATTATTCATACGTATCTACAATACAATGTGCGCTAACCAGTTTTCTCAATAATTCAGCTAGCAATCCTCGTGCTGTGTTCAAAAAGACGTTTATAGTGAGGGGCAAACTTAAGAAAAAGAAACTATAGTCCAAGTCCATGATAGTTAAGCAATGGTGGCTATATGTTTTGTTTTGCCTGAAACAATCATTTGCCCGTTGCAAAGCCTTGCATTGCAAACACTCTTTAGAAATAACATGCAGAATAAAAAGCAGGAGTCTTCTGCCTTTTTCGCTGAAAACACTCACCCAAAACAGGCAGATGGCCTTTTTTTCCGACAAAATCGGATTTCGAAAGGTAAACGTATCTAGTATCACCAAGCCAACAGGTGCAGGGCATGACATTGAGCCATGCAGTGTCATGTTCAACATGCATGCTCAACTCCGACTCCGGAATCGGCAAGATTTTGGCGACTCTAACTCCGACACTAGGCAGAACTGTCGACTCCGACCAACTCCGACTCCGACTCTGCAGCCCTGGTATAAACGCCGTGCCATTCATCGTTCCTGTAGTATGCTTCATTAAAGGAAATAGTTCACTTTCACGAAATTATTTTTTTTTTTGCAACGATTTATGATTTTTTATGTTCAAAATAATCAGCAAAGAAAATAAAACCTTTTTATAACAAAATATTTTTTTCCTATATTTTGATATAGGAAGAACTTTTCAGTTTCTGTAAGGCACACGCGATCCAGTATGAAAAGAGCATGGGTCCCGAAAATTCTTCAGAAACAGAGAAATTATCGCAGCCACCGGCATTTGGGCGATCTGCTCGATCTGATAATGTTCCCCTGAATGTCCTAATTGATCAGTACGAGAATTTCTCTAGAGTTCTCGTAGATAATTTCTCTAGTTTCTGAAGAATTTTCGGGACCCATGCTCTTTTCATACTGGATGGAAATATATGCAAGGCACACATCCTCAACGCAAGACACCTTTTTCGGGACGAGAAATAGAATATCTTTGCCTAGGGTGATCGTTGGGCTGTAAAAGCTCCTGATTTATGCTCGTCTCAGCCCAAGCTACGGAACTGCTATTCCAGTTCAAAACCCATGTTAAAAAGTGAACTATTTCCTTTAAATACACCGACTACCCACTTGCATCTTCCCTACCTACGTAAAGTAGGCGGCTTAGTTATCTGTGCCCTGTCCGTTGCGACTTGCGCCGCTGACATCCGGACCGGCGTACGGGCTCTGGTCTGGCTGAGGGTCGTTCACTGGGGGCTCGGACGGCTCCGGCCGTCCGGGTGTTCTATATACTCTGGCTCCGGCTGTCCGAGGTCGGCGGGGGAACGCCGCCCTTCGGGTGATACCATCCACCGCATTATTTCGTAAAATAAACATCCTTGATCGGTTTACAAAGTCATTTATTGGTGACATTGGCGGCACTCGTCTGTGCAAGGTGATTTGGATTATTTTGCGTATCATCTCCTTGAGTTTGCGCAATTTTGCTGGCAAACGACTTCCTTGACTTTCTGTATTTACTATTTTTGGTTGTATTGTCATTTACGAGGTCCAAATGTAATTACACATAATAAGTAATGCATGACCACGCTAGTTGAGTATAACCCACCCCGCTATTTGTCCATGCATCCAGCGAATGATGCATTCCACCAGGGCCAGAGTGACGACATAGTTGTGCTCGCTCAGCTCACCACGGCGAACCACACGATCCTGCCAAGACATTGCTCCTTCAGCTGACGCGAAGTATGCAGCTTGCGAACTGATCTCTCAGCTCCTTAGCATCCATCGAAGCGTTGTTTGTCCTGAACTGCCCAGCGTACCCCGCACCAGCTGCCTCGTGCTGAGCCCGCCATGCGCCTCTTCGCAGATGATCGCCATCCTCTACGTCCACGTCGTCCGAGTTGATGTATAGCATTAGCAATGACTTGTTGGAGACGCCGTCTCGTCGGAGGAGGAAGTTGTGGAGCGCAGTGGCCGCCTTGACGATGACGTCCACTGTTCCATGTCGGCGATGATCGGCTGGCGGAAAATTCGCCACTTGATCATGAGGATGCCGAATGCATCCTCTCACGGCTGAGCGATAGTTAAATATTTGCTTCGTGTGACGATTGGCGTCCGCCATGTTTCTTCCTGGATTCGGCCGCTGGCTCTTTTATTTCGGTCGGGCTCAGCTCCTACCACAAAGCAGAGTTTACCTTCTTTTTTATTTTGATGGTGGTGACACGTCCCAAGATTCTTACAGATAAGGTTGGGACGCTTGTCACGTGATCCTTTTTCCTGCTTTTTCCAACCCCATTCACGATTTTCATAAGCCTTGATTTATTCTTGAAACGCTTTGCACAGAGGCGTTTGTAGTTAATTTATTTACAAAAACTGATTCAATGATATTTGAAATCAACACACATTTTTACTCGCAATCTCAAACAATCAGCCGGCAACCATCACCCATCGTCCTCGGATGTAGTCGAACCTGGCGCACTCGGAAAGTGTTCGAAATTTGTGACGCTTACTTGTTGCTATGGCGACCGGGCAGTACATACGCTTTTCATTCGTCAACAAGTGCTTGCGGAGATGCCGCTCACACTTTTGAACAGTCTTTATTGCGTCAGTTTGTGTGACGCGTCATATCTGAAACATGTTTCGTGAGGCTCCAAAACCATTCAATTCATATTCTTCAAAAGAATTGTTTTGTAACATTTTCGATATGTTTTTTGGGCTTAACGCTAGTTTCATTCATCTTATCTTGCGTGAGGATAGTCATCACTCGGGGACCAGTCGTTGAAAGCAAGAACAACAAGATTCCTTTACTACTCAGGTTGGTTCACTAGGGAAATATAGGCGCCGTGGTGACGTCATCCAAGGAAATCCTTCACGTTCAAATGAATGGGTCATTTGAATTGCTGATTTTGGCTCGTTATAGTCCTATTTTTTATAGTTTCAGCCCCATTTATTGTAATGAGGCGAACTCATTGTTACATTGGTAGAACTTTTGATGACACATAATACTTGTTTTTTTATCCAGTTCGCTCGAAAGATGATGAAATTTGCATGCATGCCTATGGGTGAAGGGAGATTCTACCACCGTGGTGACGTCACGGTAAAGGAATTCTGGAGCTCGTGAACGGGGGCTGAGAAACAACGACGAGGAGAAGGTCTTGTAATAAGTCGGAGCGATTGCATTGAGCATTAAAGGAAATAGTTTACTTTCACGAAATTCAATCTTTCCAATTTCATAGCGTCAAGCTCCACTGAGCTCACCAACGCCTCCTACAAACTGTCAGAAGTAGCTGAAAAGGCACGGGCCGTAACCACATCTCCTAAAATATCGTTGGCTGTCACCAGCTTATCGTGCTTCTCTGGCTGCGGAGAAGGTCCAGTGTGCGCTGAGCGCGCCCGTTCCACCTGGCATGGCAGCCGGCCACTCCACCGTGCGCCGTTCGCCGTTCAGCGGAGTGAGTCTGCTGCCGGGAGGTGGTTGCACCGTGAGCCGGCACCGGCCCGGGGGCGCCGCGCCGGTTCAGTGGCCGGCCTGCCGCGCAGTGCAGGGACGCTCCTCCCTCAGTGGTGGCTGTGCACCGTGCACCGTTCAGCGTACAGTGGATCCGTACCCCCGACCGGCAGGGAGCCGCTGCCAGGGGATGACACCGGATTGAGGACTGTGGGAGCCGGGTGCGATGGGGCCCCTCCTGGCCTGGCAGGTGAGCGAAGGTCACCTTTTCGCCGAATTTAAGGTAGAACAAAAGCGAAATTCTCAGTAGAACAGAAACCACTTTTTGAAGTAGCTCAGTGTAATTATTTGAAGATTGAGGGACCTTTTCATGGTTGAATAATCTTTGGGGGTGCTCAAGATTGCTACTGCTTATATCTACCAAAGTCAAGGTAGCCATGACTCTGCTTGTCTCATCGGATTTGGGCCGATAATCTTGGTCATCGACCTGATAAACTAAATCGAATGCAATTTTGCATACTTCGTAATTCGTATGTGTAATACGATTGATGTGATACAATTTTGTAGTATATCAACCCCTCGCTATGCCGGGTTTGATGCAATTTTCCCGTTTTTTTTTTACGGAAAACGCTTGGGAAAATTTCGAGTTAATCAGACATGGTCTGAAAGCATGTCTAGATATTCGGTAGCCGGCAGGTATATTGGGAGATATCCGGTTTGTTTCATTAATTTTGCGTTGTACCTTATTCAGGCATCAATGCATGCTAAGTTTGTTTGCTTAGCCCTCGCCGGGCCTAATTGGTTTTCTACCTGCATACACATTACACATACCGTAAACGGGGGTGACTGCCATGTTCTCAACTTTAGACGCTTGCAATCTTTAAAGTTGTTAACTTATTGGATGATATGTTCAAAACACGGATGAAGATAAGCTCTTTGGGTTTTGCTATTATCGTATTTTTATCTTTCCTAAAAATATATTTTTTTTTTAAGAAAATGAGTCGTGGCGAAACTGGTAGTTCCCTGGTGGGGCTATCGTATGTTGATTGAGTTATGAAAATGGATCGCTAAGTTTTCGAGATCTTGGGGGGGAAGCCCCCCCCCCCCCACACACACACACGGGTGGTAGGGTCCGCCAATAGGTCGTGGGGGGGGGGGGTACGACTCCCTCGCCGTTTCGCCCCTGGTGGAGCTAGCGCGTCGAGGGAAAAAAGAGCGTGTGCGCCGTTACAAGACGCAGAGATTGATACCCGATTTAAGATCCTCAAGGTGTTTCACTAAAAGTGGGGAGTCTAATGGTGGTCGTTGTTTTACGCTACGTGGTCTAGAATGGCTGAAAAATGAGCTAAGAAATTTGACGTCATCAATTTTGAACAGTTTTTTTTCCTATAACTTGGCCAAAAAAAAAGATATTGATCTCAAATTTGGTACCTATGTGGATAGAAGGCGGTAGGGACTATCACATATATTCCGTTTTTTTTCGAAATTCAAAAAAAACTGTTTGGATTTTTCGGATGGATATATTTTTTTATTTTTGGGAGTCAAAATCCAAATATTAAAAAGTCCGAGATAGCAGTTGTGTAGCCCTGTTCATTCTACACCTTTTATGTTGAAACATTTTTCTGTATCACTAAAGCTGTAGGCCTGACAGCTCTTCCCGCGAAACCTTTTTTGGGGCCGAAAATGGCAAAAATGACGTCACTGCGACGTCATTAGCGGCCAACCTATAAGCCTTTGGAAACGTTTTGGTCAGAATGTGTAAAAGCTATTCACGGGAGGGTACTGAAAGTTTGGTGACGATCGGCGCAGCGGTTCTGGAGATGTATTCGAAGTAGAGGTGGCAAAAGATGGAAATTTTGGGAACCAGACTCGAACCAGACCCGGTTGGACATTTCTGGAACCAGTCGGACCCGGTCTTAGTTGGAATCGGAACCAGTTGGACCCGTTCCCCAAAAGTCAATTAATGCAAACTACTTGTAGGTATCATTAGTTGGCAGTTGCATCATGTAAAACAGCCTATTTCCAATTGGGAATACTCATGAGCTACTGTGTGCAAAGAAACATTCACTTAATTCACTTCATATTTTGCAATAATGTGTAGTGTGCAAGATGTATAGTTTATGGTAGGACCCGGTTGGAACCGTCAGAAAATTTCCAGGAACCGGTCTGGACCCATATGGGTCCAGACTGGTTCTTTGGACCGGGTCTTCGGGTCCACATTTTGCCACCTCTAATTCGAAGAAAAACTAAGGGGGGAAATGCCCCCCCCCCCCACCGCCTGGAAGATTAACGCACAATTTAGGAACTTTTGATATATTTAGCGTTATACATATTTGCAAGGTATGTATAATGTATGATGTATATAATGTACGTATATACAATATATACTGTAACATACCTATATACATAACAATAACATACACAACATAGCAATGCAACTGTAACATATATAATATACTAGTACAATGTATGAAGTTTGAGCGTGACATCTGCCATACTGCTTAAGAAATTTCGGCAGCACTAAATGTGTCATTTATATCTCGCAGACGTAAAGAATATACATTCTTGGACGATACCGCGAAAACGAAATATTTCTATCGAGAGTTTTCAAGATATAGAAATATTTTTTTTCTCGAGATAGAAATATTTCGTCGCGGTAGAGTCCTAGATATTATTTCCTGTATGTTTCTTAATATCGCTCGTTATCCAGTGGCGGCGGAAGCAGGGGGGCAAGGGGGGCAGCTGCACCCTAAAGCTATGGAAAGGGGCGCCTCGAAAATCTGTAGAGGAGGCAGGAAGTTAAGAGGTGCGGCAGCCATAAAGCTGAGCAGTGCGACACCGCAACTGATAAAGGCACTTGTGACACGAAGAGGGTGGCAATGACGTGGGAAAAGTATCTTTTGATATGCTGAAGAGTGGAGGGCATCCTTATCTGAAACAAAGGCAGATGCTGCCGACCCGTCGAATATAATCTTGCCAGGCGATAAAGGCTCCCAGTAAACATGCCGACGTCGGCCCAGCGTCGTTTCAACCTCGGCCCGACATCGGCTGGACGTCGGATATGCCCGCATGTTCTGACGTCCATGACGTCCAGCCGAAGTCCAGCCGACGTCGAGCCGACGTCGGGCCGAGGTCGTTTGCCGAGGTTGACGAGATCGTTTGTCGTTGGACCGACGGGGCCGACGTCGGCATGTTTATTGGGACAACGCGCCAAAAATATCAACCGGTGGCGGGATTCGAGCCCCCCAGTCGCCGACGTCGGCATGTTTACTGGGACAACACGCCAAAAGCATCAGCCGGCGATGGGAATCGAACCCTGTGTCATTTGAACGCGAGGTTAGTGCGCTAACCACTACACCACGCAGCCAGATAGCAAATTTAGTTTGTTTTGTTGGGTTATGCCCTTTCGGTCTGACAAGACCATTTCAGAGCCGGAAGGATGATAGGATGGAGACATTGGTCTTCTTGGCGAGCACCCTGGGTCCAGTTCATATAGAGTCCCTGGGCCTGGTCCCGTTGCTGTTACGTGACACTTATTGGAAAGGGCGACCCCACAATGGATTCATACAGCCACTCTTACACACCTGCACCAACGTTTCCCAAAGTGTCCCTTTGATAAGTGGCACTTTGGCAAAGTGACACTTGCCGACTGGCCTTTCTATATGAACTGGGCCCGGCCCTGGTGAGTTGCCGGGGCTGAGCCTGACCAAAGGATAGGCCGAGCAGCCCCCAAGCACTCACCGCACCCGGCTACGGGCGAGCTTGGCTTAAGGGCAATCCCAAATGGGATAAAGTTTCCCGTCCAATCCGGATCGTTGCGGCGTGGAGGAAGATTTGAGTTTCTTGAGGATATTTTGAATACAGAAGCTTTTTATGAAACATGAAACATGTATTTTATATTATTTTAACGGTCAAAACAACGGCCGATGTCGGGCCGACGTCGCCCCGACGTCGGCCCGACGTCGGCTGGACCTCAGCAATTGATCTCGGTCCGACGTCGGCCAGACGTCGGCTGGACCTCGGCTGGACGTCGGTACATGCGGGCATATCCGACATCCAGCCGACGTCGTGCCGAGGTTGGACCGACGTCGGGCCGACGTCGGCATGCCGATGCCGAGTTGCCGACGTCACCCCGACGTCGGCCGACGTCGGCATGTTTACTGGGCTAGGAGGGCGCAGCTACTCGAGAAGCGCGCCATGCGGAAGAGGGGCGCCTGCATGCGAAAGAGGGGCGCCTGTGTGTGGGACGAAAAAGAAACATTTATGGAGACGTCTTTGAAGGCGATAGCCTCCGAACGCCAACACGAACATATGAGGGCTTATAGCGTTGCAGGCTCCATGCGACAAAAAGGGGCGCCTGATGGCCGATATGCGAGAGGAAATTAGTTTGTGTAACATTTATCGGGGGCGGTTTGCCGTTTACAACATATGAATGTTAAGTGCTAGGGCGTATTTTGCGTTTTTTTTTTTACTGGGGAGATGATTATGACCAGGAATAGCACTCTGCAAACTTCTATGGGCGCCTGTATAGGGCCGAAACTGATTTTCCAGTGCAGGGACGGCCATCGGCATGGTAAGGGGCGCCCAGCGGGAAGGGGCGCTTCAATATCGTTTGCACCCCTATCCTAGAATACCTTCCGCCGCCACTGTCGTTATCTGCTTAAAAAAGGCCGAAATATGCATAAATAAAATACAGTAACATTAACTACACGCTAGGTACTGAAATACTGGCAGTTCTAATTACTTAACAGTGCAGCAAAGCTTACAAATTTTCTTTAAAACAGAAGCCCTCGATGAAATCAAGAAGAAAACCATCCAAGAAAACGTCTCGCGCAAAGTTTCTTGGATGGCTGGGTTGCATTGCAAGACTGCATCAAACATACAGGAAATGGGCACACCGTGACGGGAGAATAGTGTTTCGCCCAAGTTTCGCCCAACCTGGCAATCACCCAAAAAGTAGTCGGCGAAATGGATGCCGCTGAATAACAGCCTTCGCTCACATTGATAATCGTCACCGTTCCGTGCTTCTATCCTCAGGATACTGAAATCCTTCTCCTCCACGCCGCAACCCCCTCCGGGCTGGACAGGCAACTTTATCTCATGCGGGCTGCTCCCTTGGAGCGGCACCGCTGCTCCTGAGGGAGCGCACCCCGTAGCCGGGTGCAGTGAGTGCCTTGGGGCTGGGTGGCCTGTCCTCTGGACGGGCTCAGCCCCGGCGACTCACTAGGGTGCCTGCCCAGACCAATGTCTCCCCCTAATTCCTATCATCCTTCCGGCTCTGCAATGGTCTTGTCAGACCGAAAGGGCCTAACCCAACAAAACAAAAAACAAACAAAAATTGATAATCGTTATATTTGATAATCGCATGAATAGGCAAGCACCGAAATGTCAGTCACTGAAACCGATTCGCTCGAATGACGCTCGTTCAAATGCCACTCGTTAAGTCGCTCGCACCGGTGCCGTGGCGGTGTGGCCGGCGCCGTTCGGCTGTCCTGTAACGGTGTGGCCGTGCGCGCGGCGCGGCGGACCGCAGTCCTCCCGGTGAGCGGCCAGTGTTCGGGAGCTGTACTGGCGCGCCGTCCCTCTGCTGCACGTCCGTCACCAGGCGGTCAGACGGGCCGCCGAGACACATAGAGACAAAGGTGACCACACCGACGAGTCGGCCGCTGCACGCCGCTCCTTGGACTTTACTGCTCGTCTGCAGCCGATGACCATGCGGCAATACTTAAAGGGAGATAATAACCTTTTTCCACAAAATCTGAGTTAGGACCATTTTCTGACAAAACACAACAAGTTATAATGTAAATTAAAACCATTTTGCTCAATTCGGTACCTTGCCGCAAATATCTCAACTTGAAGTCACGTTAGCGGGGAGCGCTGAAAATGACCGTTGAATAAGTACTTACATCACTTTTTGGTACTTGCATGTAATTTTGTAAAATGAGCGTATTCCTTACATTTGATCTTCATCACATCTAGTTAGTAAATGGTCGTCTATAGTGCCTTCAAAAGATATTCATGGTTTGGGGGTGGTTTATGTCTAAATTTACGCAACTATTTTTCCTGTTCATCATCTGACGCCATATGCTGCTATTTTAGTAGCAACGACTCAATTTTGAATCGGTCCCGCCGACTGCACAATAAAAGAAGATAGATACAACACTTTTGCGGCATCACTGAAAAACTTATGCAGTACTGTTATCAAAATTCTCATAACACCGTTCGACAAACCTGAAGTCTTTTTGAAATAAATATGCTTGTATTTTTCGCTTCAGAATCTGACGCCAAAATAATGAATTTCGTAGTCGCAATCGCAAGATTTGGCCGCGTTTCTGGCGCATGCCGTTCATTTGTGGCGCTTGGAAACTTGGAAACAAAGAAGCGTAGGCACTATGTACCCCCGAATTAGAATCTAATTAATTCTAAACCGAATTAACTCTAATTCAAATTAGAATCCTTACAACCAAGCAACGACAAGGCGATAACATAAACAAAAACCTAAGCGTCGCTGTTTGAAACGAAAGCGCCATATACTGCGACTTTTTATAGAGAAGGAGAACGCATTTCGGTGGGTGTTACAAGTACTGCAAGTACTGCTTCTTTTTTTCAAAAATAAAAACCTTTTTCACATACAAAAATGTGCTAGGAAATTTTCATATTTTATAGAAACTACAGTAGAAATAGTATAGATGTCGAGTAATTTTTATTTAAGAAAAAAGAAAGCTCATTGTCTCCCTTTAAGAGCAGCGTGACCACTCAACTTTTTCGTATATCCCAAGACGGTCAGCAAAATATCCCAAGATCGGTCCTTTTTGCCCCTCGACATCCCAAGCTCTTAGAAATGAATTGTTTATTGTCGCTACAGACTGATAGTCTGGCCTCTCCATATTTTACGGAGGCTACCAGTCAGCTGGCATCTTAGAGCTACTATTATCTTGAAAAAACGTAAATTTATCACCTATGTACGAGTCCGAAGACTGTGCGAGTTCTTAAGACTCGCAAGAAAAATATAATTATATTGGCGGAACGTTTTCAGAGTGATCGGCCCGGCCTAACCGTACGTAAGTGACTTTTAGTTTTAAGCACTGGTAACTAGAGACGACTCGGTGGGTCGCTGTGACGACTTATTCCCTTATTTTTTATCTGTAACCCTCGCATGGTTTTTCGCGAATAAACTAGCGCAAAAAGCGGCCGATCGCGACGAAGCTTTCAGTACCCTCGAGATGATCAATTTTACACCTACTCTGAAAATATCATGACCCTGACCCAAATGACCTTTGACCTGTGACCTGATTCTCGAGACCACGTTCGGCCAGAATCACGAATTGGCGTATGTCAGCTCACATTATCCGCGCGTTTCCAGTCTTTTTGTGATTGTAAATGTCCAAACATGTGAAATGATGTTCGTCCCATGCATCACGGTGGGTGTCAAGGTCATCTGAATGTCAGGTCACTTTGATGACCTCGGTTCACTTTTTCAGCTTTACATGTTTCTAGGGTAGTTTTCGGGCTGGTTTCGAATTTAGCATCCATTTGAACATTTACGAAGTACCTACCTACCTAGTTTTAGTGCCTGCGTAACATGTCACCGGTGCGAACGTGTTCTAAGCCTTGATAGTACGTCGTAGTTATTGAAACGACATTCTGAATACCTATTTAACTTTGTCAATCATAATGATCAAATAACGTAATAAACACATTCACGTAAAAGTTCAGGCAGATTACCGTGGCAAACAAGCCTGGCGTGCTCCTGCGTTCCCGTCGCAAGCGCTTTTGTTTCGATTCTGTCAAGGCTAAGGCCATCAGGATGAATATTTATTTTAGAACTTTAACCTATATCATATCAGCTATATAGCTGATATAGCTGAATGCTGATATGTGGAAGTGCTATGACGCCATTACTATTTCAAACGCCATTAGTATTTCAAGCAACTTCTATGATTTCTGATTATTAGTATGGAGTTAGCTTAGGTATTTTTGGAAGGTTTTGCATTTTTTCGAAATATTTTCGTTGAAAAAGCCGGAAATGCTCGGTGAGCTCTATATCCCAAGCTTTGGTGTCAGTTCCCAAGATCCCAAGACTGAGGCTGAAATCCCAAGATCTTGGGATAAATCCCAAGGAGTGGTCACGCTGCTTAAGAGAGCTTTTTGTCGATTTTGGCTTGCTGGTTAGTGGTTACCCTTGTGCCGGCGCTCACTTTCCCCGCTCGACACTTAGTTCATTATAACTCAAGGAGTGCGATCGAACGCATAGTGCCGATTGTTCCACTTAGTGTCTTATAATCTCTCGGATGTCTACCTCGTCAAATGTTGTATTCAGCTAGCGTAGTAGCTACAGTCAGCAGTCAGCTGCCAGTTGATGAGTGATTATATATTCCTGGACGATACCGTGAAAACGAAATATTCCTATCGAGAGTTTTCAAAGAATTTCATGCACGACAGCTCGAGGCCTTGGCCGAGTGCATGATATTCTTTGAGGATTCTTCATGGCTCCGAGTGGAAGAGATATACGAGTATAATTATGCATGGGTCTGCCGGGAAGATGAAAAATTATCAGCACGAGTGTAGTAATCTTTTCACGAGGGACCAAAATCCCTCGTGAAAAGATTACTACACTCGTGCTGATAATTTTCATCTCCCCTGCAGACCCACGCATAATTTTATTTCTTACACACTATTAGTTGCTATAAATTCTTTAATTCTGTAATCCAGAATTGGAGGATCAAAAGTATGCGATAGCATAGCATGCTTTTGCATCCGGAAATTCCCATTGGTGGGTCGCTGAATTTAAGTTCGGCTGAGCCTGTTTCTCAGTAGGGTAAGGGCGGGTAAGAGGACGCGGGAGATAAGAGTACGCATCAGCTGTTTCGGTTGCCTAGCAACGCGGGTTTGTCGAGTTCATGAAGTGACATGAAGCCGACAGTGCGTGTTTGTCACCAACGGAACGTATTATATTATTATGGTATGGTACAATATTTTTGATAATTGGCAGTTGAGATGAGGTACATTTTTGTGATTGTTGTGAGAAACTTGAGAGGTTTTCTGGGGAAATACTGTGCAGCAGTGTTGCCAGGTTTAGAGGTAAACCTCCAGATCTAAAGGTTTTAGGGGAGCGTTTTGGGGCCGCTCCTGGAGGTTTTTGAAAAATACCGGATTCTAGAGGTTTTTTCTAGAGGTAATTTGAAAATGCGAGAAGTAGCATCAATATCTCTTGGGAACTATTTAGATACTTTATTTCATGTAATTATTTTAAAGTATTGTATGCTAAAACACCCTTTTTTACAGATTGATGGAAGCGAAAAACCTAATGTAATTGATTAACCCACGCCTGACTGAGGTATTTTCCATAACGCGGCCATCTGATTAGGCACGTTGCACCGCATATTTTTGCTATCTGGATCTTGGTTCGTCGTCTTTGGCTGGCTGCTCGATTTTCCTATTCGAATCTGATGATGACCCGAGGTCGAAATATTATTCTCTCTGTCTATTTAGTTTGAAACTTAACTAATATATGACCAATATAACGCCTTTTGGGGCGACTAACGGAGCGAGCGAGAGGGTGAGCCTTCCACGCGCGAAATTTCGAGGGGTACCTCCAGCTGACTTTTGCACGGCACCCTACTAACCGGTCTCTAGCGATGTGTCAAATTTGAGCACAATGGCCCAGCCGTTCTCGAGATCTGGAAGCGGCACCCTGCACGTGCGCACGTGCAAAATGGGTCCCAACTGACTTATGCACGGCACCCTACTAACCGCTCCGTAACTGTGTACCAAATTTGAGCGCAATCGGTCCAGTCGTTCTCGAGATCTGGAAACGACCGCTGCACGTGCGCACGTGCAGCAGCACCCCAACTCTGGCACATGGATATGCATTGCCTAGTGGGTGCCTATTCAGCGCAATCGGCCCAGTAGTTACCGAGATATTGCAACTATTACAAAAGTGACACCTCTTCGTTTTGCACGTGGCACGTGCCGAATGTGCATAATGTGCATAATGCACATTAATGCATACTAGTGCATAATGGGTCACCCACATGCATCGGGAATAGTCCAATACTTGGTAGAAGGAATGAAGCTACCCTACAAAAATTACCGCATGTAAATCGGTCAAGTGGTTGCGAGATATAAGCGTCGCAGAATCGTGACCACAGCTGGCCGGCCGGCCGCCCGCTCATAGAAATTTCCGTTATTCTACGTAAGACTCCGCTCGCTTCGCTCGCTCCGTAATGAGCATCAGGCTACATTTAAAAATAGTTCTTATATACATACTAATAAATATGCTCAGCAATAGCATCTCCATTCTAAAAAAAAATATTAAAAATCAGCCTTTCGGGCGAGTTATAACATGGCGCGACCCTCATCGGTGCCGCTATACTCCCTGTTCTCCACTCCCTGCGGCGCCCGTCCTGTGCCGCCCCTTCTATAATACCGCCCCTGCTGTGCCGCCCCTTCTACATATAATGCCGCCCCTGGCTCCCCTGCTGTGCCGTCCCTTCTATAATGCCGCCCCTGGCTCCCCTGCTGTGCCGCCTCTTCTATAATGCCGCCCCTGGCTTCCCTCCTGTGCCGCCCCTTCTGTAATGCCGCCCCTGGCTTCCCTCCTGTGCCGCCCCTTCTATAATGCCGCCCCTGCTGTGCCGCCCCTTCTATAATGTCGCCGCTGGCTGTGCCGCCCCTTCTATAATGCCGCCCCTGGCTCCCCTGCTGTGCCGCCCCTTCTGTAATGCCGCCGCTGGCTGTGCCGCCCCTTCTATAATGCCGGCGCTGGCTGTGCCGGCAGATGGTGGTGCCGCCGCTGTGGTGGGCCTATCGGAAGGCGGCCCGGCAGCGCTCGGCGCTGCTGCTGGTGTCGCTGATGAGCCTGCTGCTGGTCTCGGTGTACCACCGGCGCGCAGAGTGGGCTCTGGACGCGACGCTCGGACGGCCCGCCGAGGGACGGTAGGTGTACCGGCAGATGATCACAGAGCTACCGAACCACTCACATCTAGGTACGCCTGCTCACAGCTACCGAACCACTCACAGCTACACCTGCTCACAGCTACCGAGCCACTCACAGCTACAGCTGCTCACAGCTACCGAGTCACTTACGTCTACAGCTGCTCACAGCTACCGAACCACTCACATCTATGTACAGCTGCTCACGGCTACCGAGCTACTCACATCTATGTACAGCTGCTCACAGCTACCGAGACACTCACATACATCTACAGCTGCTAACAGCTACCGAGACACTCACATCTACAGCTGCTAACAACTACCGAGACACTAACAGCTACAGCTGCTCACAGCTACCGAGCCACTCACAGCTACACCTGCTCACAGCTACCGAACCACTCACAGCTACCGAGCCACTCACATCCACAGCTGCTCACAGCTACCGAGCCACTCACATCTACAGCTGCTCACAGCTACCGAGTCACTTACATCTACAGCTGCTCACAGCTACCGAACCACTCACACCTACAGCTGCTCACAACAGCTACCGAGCCACGCTGTCCACTCACATCTACAGCTGCTCACAGCAGCTACCGAGCCACGCTGTCCACTCAGTGCTGACCTCGTAGGGTATAGTCTGAATTATTCCGAACCGACCTACTTGCTCTTGACAACATGATCATATTTGAAATACATAATAATTGAGTGCTTACTTGGTTACCGTGTCTTTTCGTGTGCACTGTTCAATGTGCATATCCCCGTTATACTCATCCAGGTTAGTACATACTTACTCAATGCTCTTATAATATATAGGTAGGTACCTAAATAGGCTAAACCCTGATTGTAACGGTATAACCCTGATTCCGATAACCCAGAACCCTGATTTTGTGGGATGATTCTGAACGGGTACTGGTACGGCCGACGGGAGAGATGACGGCTGACGAGTACGCCTGTCTGTCTGCCAGGGAGGTGGCGGCGCCGTGCCAGCCGTGCACGCCGTGGCGCGCGGCGGCGCTCGTGGAGCGGCTGCCGCAGTCGGAAGTGCGCAGCGGCCTGGCCGACGCGCTGTCCGAGGCCGGCCTGTCGACCCACTGCGGCCGGCTGCAGCTGCTCGAGCCGCCGCTCTGCCGCGACCAGGACCTGCTGCCACCGCGCGGCCCGTGCCTGGTGTACTCGGCCGCGCCCAGCGCCCGCCGGACGCTGGAGGACGAGCTGGCGCGCTGGCCCGGCTGCGAGGTGCACCTGCTGGGCGGCACGCTGCTGCCGGCCGACCGGCTGCCGGCCAACGTCAGCCAGCACCAGGTGGAGCTGGCGGCCGCCGACGGCCACCGGCGCGCCGCCGACGGCCGCCGGCTGCCGCTCATGACATTAGAGCAGGTGACGGCGCTGCTGGGACACGGGCAGCGGCCCGTCCACTACCTGCGCCTCTCGGACGGCACGGCGGCCGGCGCGGTGCTGGAGCAGCAGCTGTCGGCCGCCGGCGCCGCGCTCGACAGGGTGCTCCAGCTCAGCGTGCCGCTGCCGCTGGGCGAGGCAGCGCCGGCGGCCGAGCAGCGGCGGGCGCTGCGCACGCTCACCGCTCTGCGCACCCACGGACTGCGGCTGGCTCACGCGGCGCGCCTCGCCCACCTCTCGGATTCGTACGAGACGATGTGGGTGCGCTGGGAGGCGCCTCCGTGCGGCGCCGTCACAGGTGACGACGGCCGACCATGCTGCGGCCACGCGGCCCGGCCCTGTGACGAACTGGCACTGTGACACATTGTGATAGACCAACCCCTGACGGACTGGTGGACTGTGACGGGCTCTGTGACGGACTTTAACTGACTGTGATTGGCCTGTGGCGGACTCTGACTGACGGACCGTGACGACTGAAGGGACTGTGATTGTGACCCGGCCCTGTAATAAAAACACAGGAAAATGTGATCGCGGCTAACGGAAGTGAAATGCGATCTCGGCCCCGGAGCTGAGGTGTGCCTGCGTTTGACGGAAGTGGGTCGTGTAGTAGGGTCACGCTGAGAATGTCGGCAGTATGCTATGGCCACTAGGGGTACCCATTTTTGGGTCAATTTTTCAAATTTTAGGTGGGGGTGGATTTTCCCATTATTTGGTCTATTCTGATTCCATCTGTGCCAAAAATACCGAAATCAAACCATTTCTAGGGGTCGCGAATTCAAATTGAAAATGCCAATTTTAGCGAAAAATCGGCCAAATTAATACTATTTAATTTTGGAACAAGGTTACCATGCCAACAAGTTGGGGTCAATTTTCCCATTATTTGGTCTATTCTGATTCCATCTGTGCCCAAAATAACGAAGGCAAACGATTTTTTGGGGTCACGAATTCAAAATGAGCATGTCAATTTTAGCAGAAAATCGACCAAATTACCATTATTTTATGTTGGGACAAGGTTACCATGCCAACAGGTCGGGGTCGATTTTATCATTATTTGCTCTGTTCTGGATCTGTTCTGGAATTTGACGGAAGTGGGTCGTGTAGTAGGGTCACGCTGAGAATGTCGGCAGTATGCTATGGCCAGTGCCACAGTTAGATGCCGAGAGTGTGCCGTGACATGTTTTTGTCAAGGAGTTGTTGCGGTGTGAAAGTTTGCAATGCGTTGTCACAATATTCTCGCTGTCGCCAGCATGTTATTGTTACAGTGAGGATGTTAATTGTTAACAGTATGTTTTTGTTACAGTGAGGCTGTCAACAGTATTTTATTGATACAGTGAGGCTGTCAGCAGTATTTTATTGTTACAGTGAGGATGTCGGCTTATATGTATGTTATTGCTACAGTGATGATGTCGGTATATGTGCTGCTGTTTCGGTGAGATGAGTAAGAGTTTATATTCTTCGTTGACACCTATTTATCATGTGATAAACAACATCGGTTGTCGACTACCCGTGACCCCCCTCGGGAATGTAATTATTGTCGACAGACACTGCTTGTGTACCCAATAAACACGCTAATTTCCTCATTTTGACCGACCAGTAGATAGTTGTCTAGATCAAAATGGATGCCAGATTCAGAATCAACATTTACGAATGTGTCACAAATGATCGGCTGCGTATTAACTTCAATGCTTAACACCATCTGAGGCCCAGGGTTTCTAGTTTTATGCAGATCTTGACTTTCTCTCAGCTGAATTTTATCATCCGACGCATCTTGACAAGGTAAATGTGTTAGAACGATTATGCTTTCTTTGTGACCGTTTCTTTCGAAGCTATTTATTAATCGTAAGCAAAAACGCGATTTTTTCGTCGTTGCCCTGACAAGATGTCACAAAACAGCATCAGGCCTAAGAATCAGATTTCCTCTCTTGGGGAACAGTATGTCGTTTAATAGGTAAGTGAATAAGGACTTTACTCCACAAGAAATCGTTCGGGTCGGAGCTTTCGAATTGTATTACAAAACTTCGTCAGCGAGTCGTAATCGGGTTCGAGGGGTATCGGTCGCAAAATTCGTAGATCAAAATTCGCAAGTATGTCGCAAAATTCGTAGTATGTCGTTTGATGTTTTCTCGAAGAGGGAACGAACGTTACTCACAAACTGTTCATGAACAACCATGCAAATAATGAGCCCTGAAAATTAGGAGCCGAGCGCGAGGGCGGCTGCGCCACCTTCTGAAGGACCCCAGATGCTGTCAGATGATGCAGAACCCCGAGGTGAGGTGTAATGCCGGCGAGACTACCCTAGCAAAATGAAGATTGGCAAATATGTCGAGCTCGAGGAACGCTATAAAAATTAGGACAAATGATCGCGCTAGAATGCGAGGTGCACGTGCTAGGCGGTGAGCGGTGGCCTTGCGAGCAGTGGATCCCGGCTGGCCCCTGTCCCAGCGTCTGTGCCTCAAAAGGGGCGCCCGGTCAATACGGCGGCAGCGCGCCGGCTGTTTACCCTGTTGCCGTGACAGTGGCTGGGCCGGCCGACCAACCGACCGGCCGGCCGCCGGAGGCCCAGCCAGTCGCTCTCACACTGTGACCGTGGACTGGGACCGTAGCGGCCCGCGCCGAAACGGGGTCGCCGGTCGCCCGCGCCGCGCCGGAGGACGGCCGATTGAGGACGGCCAGCCACCAGCGGAAGGCTGCGGACTCAGCCCCGTTATATGACCACCTAGCTACAGCCGTCTCCCCAGCCGTGTGACCTAACTACAGCCGTCTCTCCAGCCGTGTGATCATGCGTGAATACACAGCGCCGTGGTACTGGACGCGGCGCTAGGCAGCCGGTCAGCAGCCGCTGCTGGTCGCGCCCGTGGCTCCCCGGACCGGCCGGACAGACCCCGGACCGGACCGGACGGCGGACCGGACCCGAGTGGAGGCGTGCCGGCGATGTCCGCCGATCGCGGCGGGCGCCGGGGCCGGAGGCGCGGCCAGACCCTGCACGCGGCTGTGAACCACTGCTGCTACCGGGACGAGCAGCTGGGGCCGCAGGTGTTCCTCTGCTCCCAGTTTCACGAGGTGGAGAACGGCACGGCCTCCTCGCCGGTGGTGGGCGGCGCCTACTGCTGTCGGCCGTCGCGCGACTGGGCCTTCTGCTGCAACAAGGCAGAGTTCGAGCGCGGCGTGGCCAACGGCAACGACCCGAGCCCGCAGTGCGGCCGCCTGCACGCGGGGCGCCGCTTCCACCGCAGGTTCATGGTGTGAGTAATAACGGGCGAAAGAGCAGGCACCTAGCACGGTTCGTTACGGTCACGATCACATGGTCACAGAGTAAGGCACAGTCACAGCCATAGGCTGAGCAGAGAGTGAGACACGGCGCCACGAACCTACTTATTTAGTCACTAAGTCACGTCTACCAGGCGAGTAAAAACTTCTAGTCTTCTAGTGGAATTCAAAGTGGAGGGGGGAGGACAGACATCTCAAGACCATCGATAAGTATCAGTGATCTCCGCAACACTTAAAGGGACCCTCCCACCTTAACATTAGTTTTGAGTTGAGATAGCCAAATTGGTGGCCATGGCCTGAAAATACCGGTTTGGGCATTCACAACATCGAAAAATGCTTTGATTCGGAGATATGGAATTTCAAACTTGCAGTTTTCGGATTCTAAGGGGCTAATGCATTGGTATGCCCCCTTAGAATTTGTGACGTCAGCGGAGATCTAACGATTTTTAAATCTTTTACTAAAACGTTTGGCAGCACGCGGTGGTATATGCTGCTTTGCGCGCAATAAATGCCGCACTTTCAAATAAAGTCGCTAGGAACAGCGGAAATCCCAAAAAGTAAACAAAAGTAAAAGTCTAATATCTTGAAAACCGGTGAATATTTTTCGATGAAATTTGGTAGATATTCATTTTTGCTCTTTCTGAACCGAGCGACATCACTTTCATGCCAATTCATTAACTTTTTTGAAGGTGGGAGGGTCCCTTTAACCCTATTAGTGGCAGGCTCCTGGTATACCCCTATTAGTGGCAGGGGGGGCTGTTTACGACCCCCCCTTGATATCTCGAGATCTAACGGGCCGATTTTCAAAATTCAAACGGCATTCGATTTCGCTCAACGTGATCTACATTTCTAAAAAATAAGAATTAAAAAATGTCAACAGGGGGGGGGGGGTAGAGGGGGGTAAAAACGGGCAAATTGCAGATACATTTTAGACTGTTTATCACGGCCAGGTTTCTGAACCAATCCTAACGCAACTTTTGCCGATCGATAGAGAATGAACCAGGAATTCACATGGATCCTAAAAATATGCATTTTCAAAAATCATAGGCGGATACAGATCATTGAGATTGGGGGTACACAAAAAGTATAGTAAATAAGGTTTTTGTTGGTACTGTTTCTAAAAAGGGTGGTAATGGTCTTGTTATGTTACAATTTTCTTATGAGAGAACGACTACAATTGTATTGGTCATGCATAGGCGGTGTCAGGGCACCTATGTTGGGAGGTAAAACATAACCCCCCTTTTTGGACGCCTGGATCCGCCTATTATAGCAAAAACGTGTCAAAAGAGGATGCACAATAACTTTGTATATGTTATCACATGATACCTTTCATTCACTGTTCGTAAAACTGGTGCAGCATCGTGATCTTCGCCCAAATGACTCGCTTCACGAATAGGACCCCCAATTCCCAGTGCTCTGGAGCCGCCCCTGGTAAAGTTATGAACTTGAAATTTTCAGGGAATAAGCCCAATTTAGTTTTAGGAAAAGTCAGAAAGTTTCAGCATCGTAGCTTCAGCGGTTTCGGAGATATTCCCGAAAAACCTGAGGGGTGGATAAAAACAACCCCCCCCCCCTGCCACTAATAGGGTTAATCCGCGCACAGACAGGGGTCCGCGCACCGACGGGAGTCTGAATATCCGCTAAATTTTCAGGTCATATGTAAAAAGTTTGCCCCTTAGGCTGTGCAAAATTGGCGTTTTTACGCTATCTTCGAAAAACCTTACGGTGGGGGTCGCATCAACCCCCTTGCCAGGGCGAGGGTTAAACGACCTTGAGTTGAAATTAAACACGTGCAACGCAACAGCAGTGTGCTATAAGCTACAATGTCTAGTTTTGGGACGCCAGCGCCGCGGTTTTTCACAAAAAAAGTAAATATGAACTGGAGATTTAAGCCCTCCCACTACTCAAGCGTGAAGGATTGACGTCTATTTCCATAATGTTATAGGTACGGGTTGCATATTATATCCTCGCATAAGAAAGAAATGTTCTAAGCGGTACATATTTACGGATTCTTTATATTCATATTTCTATAACGAGGTAAATAACGGATCGAGATAGTGCTCGCTCATAATAATATGAGGTCTCTATGTACCTTAGTCAACCGCTTCATAAAATCGAAACGAGTGAGCTGTTAGCCAATCTGAGTAAAATTTCGTCTCATTGTCATTAGGACATGCAGCTGAGTGCCTACTGCCTATGATTGGCTTTTTCTCTGAGGTCGATGCGTTCTTGCTCCGGACAGCCTTGGCTAACGGCAACATGTATGTACCTACCTATATTCGTGTCATATTCATCATCACTTCAACTGCTAAAAAGCCGAAACGTATGCGCAATGTGAAATGTGCAATGTGCATGATGTGGGGATGCTGCTGTTGTACTTCTAAATAGATAAATACTAAACAAGCATACGGTGCGCGTTCAACAGGCCGCGCGTGGCGCTGACGGTCGGCTCCATCCTCGTGCTGCTCATCATCGCCATCTTCATCTACTTCTGCTTCAAGAAGCGCCTCCTGGCCAAAAAGCGCGAGAACCGCATACACGGCTGGATCGTGCCCAACGGTGAGTGCTTGCGGCGTTCCTCACTTACACATCCGCTCAATCTTTAAATATTAGCTCCATGGACTTTAGACGTGCAGCTAGACAGTAGTGGCGGAACACCTTCAATTAAGGGGGGGCACCGCCGACTTTTGGTCCGATTCTTTCCATGCAACGCCCATAGGGCTAATGTTAAAATGCCAAAATCAAAGGGGGGCACGGTGCCCCGGTGCCCTCCCCGTTCCGCCGCCTATGCAGCTAGATACCTAACTAACGGCGGAGGGCGATAGACCGCACGAAAACGACAGCCTTTAATTCCAAGTGGCCACAGTGCCAGTTGTCGTGTTTTATTTTTCGTTCTGAAGTCATCAGCATTTTGAAGATCATCATCAATTTAAGCCATATGAAGCATTACATTACTTGAATAGCGCTTTGGCAAATTATCCTTTATGCATGCACAAAATTATAATGAAATTATCCTTGGAACTGGAAGGTACGTATAGTCGGCTACAGAATGATGTTCCACTTTTCATAGGCAATTATTTGCCTGGAGTGGTAGGCTGTGCCGCATCACACGGGCTGAGTTCACAAATTATAGCTTTTTCCCAATGCTCACAATCGACCCGCTTAATTGCGTGATAAACGGCACAACTTAGCGCTCCGGTCAACTGATAGCTTCTGAGGAGTGGAACATCATTCTGTAGTCGACTATACTTATGTTCACCATGCCATATTTAGGCGAACCGCTACCTACGGGCAGATCACATCCCACTAACCGGAAGCACGACTCGACGGTGACGCTGTCTATATTTGTCCTGTCCACAGGAATGTCTCGGCAGTGATGCTGTCTATGTCTGCTCTACGAATATATATTTATGCACGAATGTATGAACTATGAAGGTATGAATGTCTCCTCAATGAATGTATCGGTAGTGGTGCTGCCTGTGTCTGCCGTGTCTGCGGGAATGTGTCGGCAGTAAAGCTGCCTGTCTGTTCTGTAAGGAAGAATGTACCTGCAGTGAAGTTGCCTGTCGGGTCTGTGTGCACTGTGCAGGACTGTTTTGGCAACATGATGTTTATTGTGTCTGCAAGACTGTCTCGGCAGTGATGCTGTGCGTCTATCTCTGTCTACAGGAATGTCCCGGCAGTGCAGTGATGCTGTGCGTCTATCTCTGTCTACAGGAATGTCCCGGCACTCGGCAGTGATGCTGTGCGTCTATCTCTGTCTACAGGAATGTCCCGGCAGTGATGCTGTGCGTCTATCTCTGTCTACAGGAATGTCCCGGCAGTGATGCTGTGCGTCTATCTCTGTCTACAGGAATGTCCCGGCACTCGGCAGTGATGCTGTGCGTCTATCTCTGTCTACAGGAATGTCCCGGCAGTGATGCTGTGCGTCTATCTCTGTCTACAGGAATGTCCCGGCAGTGATGCTGTGCGTCTATCTCTGTCTACAGGAATGTCTCGGCAGTGATGACGTGCGTCTATCTCTGTCTACAGGAATGTCCCGGCAGTGCAGTGATGCTGTGCGTCTATCTCTGTCTACAGGAATGTCCCGGCAGGATTCGGCCATGGTGGTGGGCGTGCCCGGCGCCCAAGGTGACCTGATCACACCGTACCAGCAGGCCACAGGTGAGACGACTACACGACACTCAGCACCGCGCCCGGTAGTCCCTGCATCTGCTGCTTATGTAGAAATGCGCGTGCAATGGGTCTGGGTGTACTTGTTCCATGGGACGTTCTCAGAATGGTGATTCATTGATTCAAAATATAGCTGTAAGGCAACCGATGATTTTTGTTGTCTATGAGTGCCTTGACCATTAACCCGCGACCCGTTTGGGGGGGGGGGGGCAAAGGCCCCGCAGTGGTTTTCGCAGATAACTCACAAACGGCCGCCAATTTCGACCTAAAACTTTCAGTGCCTCTCCGGGCATCAATTCTACACCACTCCTGAAAAAAGGTCTGAGGTCATCTCAGGTCACGAGCTATGAAGGTCAAACTGAGGTCATGTTCATTTTTCGTCGAAAAAGTCGTTCACGAAGAAAAATCGCAGAGAATCAGAGCTTCAGAGACTTAAAAAATCGGACTGTAGGTATAAAAAAGTAAGGCATGGTAAACAAAATGGCTGTCTCGAAATTTTCCAAATACAAAAATATCAAGCTCTAGGGATTTTTAGACAATAATTTAGATTTCTTGAAATGATTTTAAAATTTGGGGAAATTTTCAAAGGTATCGAAATGTCATGTCAGAGAACCCCTTACTACATGCCAAAAATTAACTAATATCACTAAAACTGCGAAAGATATAGCCATTTGAATGACTGAAAAAGTAGCGATTGTTCTCATGACGTCACAATATTTTCAGTATTTGGGCTTGAAATCAGTCAGCAATAATATTAGTTATAGGTACCTATTAACCTATTCCTGACTGAATAAGATCTTTTATACGTGATTTAAGTCACTTTTACGTAAACAATTATTTTTCGTTGAAAATCGGTATATTTGGACCTTTTTTGACATTCCTGTGACGTCATAGTTCCAAGAAATATGGTCCAGGATGTGTCTGTGGCTGCATATGTATGACATGTCTTCACAAAGACTCTAATATTCACAATTTAATGCCTTTCCTTGCGATTCACGTAAGTGATTTCTGATTGGTCGAGGCTGAGCCCTGTTGTGACGTCACAGGTCATCATCCACTCAGGTGATTATCCAGTGCATCATATCCAGACTCATGTTGGAAACCTAGATTTCTTTTTATGACCGACTTCTCGTCATTGTAAATTGGACTGATATGACCTTGTTTGACCTCCCTGTGACGTCACAGGTCAAAAATCAAGATCATTGCTATCCTTTCTTATGCAATATGCATCTCGATGAGCTCTATCGAATTCCGCTCGAGTTTTTTCCGAACCGGCTATTGGATCCGGAGATACGAAGCTCTTAGCTACCCCCCCCCCCCCCCAACAGGACGTGGAACCAACCTGCCAGACCTCAACGGGGCGCGGGTTAATTTTTTGTACATGTTTGCTACTGAGTGAGCATTAGCGTGATTTCATCTCGGCTGCAAAGTAAAATGTTCATGATTCTATTAGCGTTACCATCCAAAATCAAGTTCATCTACTTCTGATGAAAATATTTTTTTTGTGAGTGTTAGTTTTATTTCCTTTCAAACAGGGTTAATGGTTATGCGTGTTATTTTGCACTTGGTGATTTGGCTCCGGTTAATTGTGTGTTTTCTGCACCTGATTGGCATGGCGGGTCCACTGTCGTTAGCTCGCGGGTTTAGTGTGTGTGTGTGTGCGTGTGCCGCAGTTCCGCAGGGTGGCCAGTACGGCGCGCCGCTCGGGCCCGGGTCGGCCAGCTACCCGCCGCTGGAGGTGGTCGGCCCCGCCGGTCCCGGCACCATCGGTACGACTGTCGACCGGCGACGGCGCGCGCCGTCCGCCCGGCTACCCGACCCCCCCCCCCCCCCGCCGACACCCCGCCCGGCTACCCCCTACCGACAGCCGACACACGCACACGACGCCGGCGGCTGGCGTTCAACTATCCACTGCTCAATGCTAATTGTTTGTAAGCTGTATAATCAATTATCAATGCTGTGCGATAAAACAAGACATGCAAGATTAAGATTATAACTAAAACATTTTGCAAGCACTTGCTTGCACATATAAATCGGTAGATGGACGTCGTGTCTAAATCTCTAAATGCATGCTGCGCAGCACTGCATCATCTATACCTACCACATAGGTAACTGCACTATTTCATCGAGCTCCGCCGCACACAGGAAGGAGGCAGGCATCAGTTACCTGTAGGCAGGCGCGTAACCACCACTGGGGACACTGGGGACCGGTCCCCAGTAACTTGTGGGTTACTGGGGACCGTCCCCAGTAAAACCAACGACCTCCTCAATTTGCTTAAATAGCCAAATATTGTCTCTAAATCGACGTGAAGAGTAAAATGTAGTCAAAGGAAGACAAAACTATGGATGTTTTGTTTAGCCCTCGCCCGGGTGGGCCTCTCAGCCAACCTCGCCATGGTGGGGGGCCTTTTTGGCCACACCAGATTATCTCGGAAAGTAAGCAAGCTAGAAAGACGTAGTAAAAAGCAACATATAGCTCGCTACAGCATCTTTTAGAACTATCTAGGACTTTTTTGATCAGGTCATCGCTAAGGTCACTGGACGTCACCAAAGGTAATTTTTTACGAACGTTTGATCCCGAATTTGGCAACTTTTCACACATCGGCGCATAAGTCGGGAACCAATAGAGCTGCAGTGCTGCGGGAAATCGCATTCGATAGCTCTTTCAAAGGTCTTTCTGAGTAATGGTCTCAGATTTGACCTCACGTCAACGGTTTAGCCTCCAGAGGCAAAAACTATCAAAAGTTGGCGTTTTTGCGGAAACGGGTTTTGTATCATAACTTTTGACTCCAAGCTTGTATGACGCTGATTTTACCGGCATCGCGTTTGTCTCGTCGAGACGCGTCGAATAAACTATAAGTTGACCTGAAAAGGTCAAATTGAAAATTTGACCTCAGGTCAAGGTCACGGAAAAGGCCATGTTGCATGTCATTCGATTCGTATTGCTGAGCTGATGGTGTTTTCAGAGCTCTAGCATGTTTCTACCTAAAGTTATGGTAAAAACCTGTTGGAGATATTTCATGACCTGAGATGACCTCTGCACGGACATAGGTAGAAGGAGTCACAGGTGCAATTTTCCGGTTCAGTGTGTCATGTTTACCTGTTTCACGGTGTTTGTGTTTTCGGCCAAAAGAAGAGCATTTCAATTTTCCCCCATTGACTCATAATGTAGAGGTCGCAAAGTTGACCTGACATTAGGTCACCGATCTGACTTTGAGATGTACGAATTGTTCATACTGATTTCCTCATGCAAAAGCCCGAGTTTCAAACTTCTGGTATTTAAACTGTAGGAATGACAGACACAAAGTTTTTAGAGGCATGGCTACTTTACTTGACCTGGTGACCTGACCTTATGTGACCTGGGGTCAAAATTTTCACACGATGCGAAATTAAGGTATCATAAGCTATGCCAAGTTTCGCGGTGGTGCGCACCGCGGTTTTCCTTACACGCGCAAAAAAAAAAACTGGGTGTGGTCAACAATCGGGCGAAGACAGACTGATCCTGAAATATAATATTTGGTCTTCGCGGTCCTCCATATGGTCCCCAGTAACGTCAGACTCGTGGTTACGCGCCTGCCTGTAGGACTAGGTAACTGATGAAAGCCACGCCACAACACACTGTTCCGCAGGATGAAGAGGCATAGTTTGGCTAACTTGGCATAGCTTGCAGACATTCAGCCTGAATCGTGTGTAGAATCTTCGACCCCAGGTCACCAGGTCAGGTCACCATTAAAGGGACACTCCCACCTTAACATTAGTTTTGAGTTGAGATAGCCAAATTGGTGGCCATGGCCTGCAAATACCGGTTTGGGCACTCACAACATCGAAAAATGCTTTAATTCGAAGATATGGAATTTCAAACTTGCAGTTTTCGGATTCTAAGGGGCTAATGCATTGGAATGCCCCCTTAGAATTTGTGACGTCAGCGGAGATCTAACGATTTTTAAATCTTAGACTAAAACCATCGTTAACACGTGGTGGTATACGCTGCTTTGCGCGCAACGTCTGCCGCACTTTAAGGCTGCCAAATTATTGCTTCCAAATAAAGTCGCTAGTAACAGGGGAGATCCCAAAAAGTAAACAAAAGTAAAAGCCTAATATCTTGAAAACCAGTGAATATTTTTCGGTGAAATTTGGTAGATATTCGTTTTCGCTCTTTCTGAACCAAGGGACATCACTTTCATGCCAATTCATTAACTTTTTTGAAGGTGGGAGGGTCCCTTTAAGTTAGGTAATCATGCCTCTCGCGAATGCAAGATGTTCAATCATTTCGCAACAGGAACCTAACTATAGGATTGTGCGCCTGCGGCCCGCCGTTTTCCAACTATAGGTACTAGCGCGACGAAAAATGTGGCTCTCATAGCAACCACCCCTAGCAAGTCGCCGGTTAACCCGCGAGTTGCTGGGGGGGGGGGGGCGTTAAACGCCCCCACTTTTTTCGCCGGGCCATAGCATAAAAACGGCGCGCCGCAGGCGCGCCAAAATTTGGGTACCTGTAGGGAATTGATTGAAGTTTATTGTGACAAAGTTTCAAAAAAAATCGGTTGGAAAATTTTTGAGATATCGAGGTTTTAGTGACGTCATGATTTCTGAGTTTTCGACCAAAAACGGCATATGTTCAAAAAATCATATAAAATCACAGAATAGACATACAGACATGCCGTAAACGCCATTAGACTGCCAATACCATGGACAATCAAATGGCTATCTTCGATTATTGATTATCGTTCTGCATTTTCCAAAATCTTGAACTGAATCTTGGCAATTTCTCGCGACTACTTCACGACCATGATACATACATTTCTTAAAGGGACAGTATCATCGAAAAAAAAATCCATGTATGGAGCTGATTTTTTTTTTACTAGCATTTCTTATTTTTCTGAATCAGAAAAACATAGTTTGAGGACCGAACTCGGTGAAAAATATTGCAACCACATTTCATTTTCATGATTCATTTTCATGAGCGAACCACCACTATACAAGCATGGCCGCCAGTTTGGAAGCATGCAAAATTACTACAGAACTGGCGCAGATAATACATTATTGACGCTACGCTTAGGCGGTCGTTCTTCTGATTGAGTTGTCCTTAGGGAGAGGTAGCCTTAGGTATTGCCTATAAAAATATAACGTGACAATTGGAGGGAGTGACAATTGGACGTGACAATTGACAATGGGAGAAAATATCACGTGACAATCACGTGATAAACGTCATACATTGGAGGGAGATTGTGATTCAAGCTGGAGGAATTCCTTTGTTGAGCCGCTAGAATCCGAAGGAAACAGCGGAAATTGCCTACGACTATTTAATGAATTTAACGGTGATGAATAAGTGCGAAAAACGTTTTGGCTTTATAAAATTTGATGAAATGACCAGGGTAAAAGTTTTATTACTGGCGGTCAATTCAAAACGGCGCAAACATTTAAACAGTGAAGATAGTGAAGCACGATTCAAAGTGTGGTACACCTTTCGTACTTTGAGCGGCGATAGCGGGATAACGGTGTGGAGCTTCGAGGATCGGTCTTCAGTTCCCGGACCAGAAAGGTGGGGCCTATGCAATGTCAAATTTCATCAAAATGGTGATACTGTCCCTTTAAATTGAACTTTTTTGAGCCAAACACGTACACATACGATAAAATGAATGTCACCATCGGGTTCTACGCCCCAAATTACCCATAAAACATGTGTCGCAAGCTGCGAATATCAGTTTTGATTTTCGGGGATATGTGCCTACCCGGTTGACCTGACCTTGACCCTGACCTATGCTTGACTGACCCCTACATGGAGCTGACACTCTTTTAGGCCTTATATGATGGATTGTGCACCGTTTTGACAACGTTTATGACGAGAGGCGCCCATTGCGAAGCTCTGAAGTCCATGCTACTGAAAGCCCGATTTCAGGTGTTTAACCTGACCTTGACCCGACCTGTGACCTCAAAATTCAATTTTAACCTTCCAGGCGGTGGGGGGGGGCAATTTTTTGCCCCCCCCCCTTTAGTTTTTTCGATATATCTCGAGAACCGCTGCGCCGATCGTCACCAAACTTTCAGTACCCTCCCGGGAGCAGCTAGCGCACATGGTGACCAAAAATTTTTCCAAAGGCTATGATAGGTTGGCCGCTAATGACGTCAGAGTGACGTCATTTTTGCCATTTTCGACCCAAAAAAAGGTTTCGCGGGAAGAGCTGTCAGGCCTACAGCTTTAGTGATACAGAAAAATGTTTCAGACATAAAAGGTGTAAAATTAAAAGGGCTACAAAACTGCTATTTCGGTTTTTCGAATTTTTTGGATTTTGACCCCCAAAAATCAAAAAATAGATTTTTTGAATATAATAGCCAAAAAATCCAAAAAGTTTTTTGAATTTCGAAAAAACCGGAATATATGTGATAGCCCCTACCGCCTTCTATCTACATACCAAATTTGAGATCGATACCTCTTTTTTTGGCCAAGTTATAGCGAAAAAACTGTTCAAAATTGATGACGTCAAATTTTCAAACTCAATTTTTAGCAATTCTAGACCTCGTAGCGCAAAACAAAGACCACCATTAGACTCCCCGTGACGAGCTGCATCGAATCGATACCCATTTTATGCATAAATATCAACTTTGAAATTTGACCTTTTTTGACCTGACCTTGACCTGACCTCCACCAGAAAGTGACCCAAACCGTACCTGATGGTCTTATAACCAACACCATTGAGATGGAAATGAAAAACTGGCCATAAAACATGCATCGCATAACCTTAGTAAAGTTGGGCTCATGTGGTGACCCTTGGTGACCTTTGGTGACCTGACCTGTGACCTGACCTGGTATGACCAGTGACCTCTAATAGCAACATATGTACTAGACAACTGACGCCTTATCGCTGATTTTCGACAAAATGCGTTTTACTCGGTGTTATAGCGCTTTCCCTAGAAGCCCCGTGAACGGTGAAACATTTTATCTTTGACCTGACCTGTGACGTCATCGGTGACCCCGAGGTCAATGAAATTTGGTTTCCCTCGACAAATTTGACAGGGCTATCGAACGCCGTTTGAATTTTCCGGATCCGTCCAGCAGTTTCGGAGATACGGGGGGGGGGCAAAAAAGTGCCCCCCCCCCCACCGCGCGGAAGGTGGCTGGTAGGCCCACCGCCTGCCGGGTTAAAGTACTCATCTGAAGCGTCTCGTCGCGCTCTTTCGTTTGCCGCCTCGTGCGTTTCGCTGCGCCTATTGGTTCTCGAGTTATCGGCTGGGGGCGTTTAACGCCCCCCCCCCCCCAGCAAACGGTGGGTGGCGAAATACCCCAGCAACTGCCGGGTTAACCCATTTATGCCCAGGAATATTGACCATCATGAAAATCGACGAAATCAAAATATGTTATGCTCCTACCAGGGCCTTGTATGGAATCGAAAATAATTTTTGCCTGCAGCAAAAGTTTCTCGAGAAAAACGTAAAAAACATGCGTTGCGAAATCGCAACGAAGGGCACACCGGGCGCCATCAGCGTTGCGAAAACGCAACGACGGGCACATCAGACGGACTTAAAGTACACTGAACTGCCGTATATGCTAATATATTTTGACAAAACATCAATCAACTGTTGACAACTATTGCTTGAAAATGCGGAACCCACATCCGTCATGCTCTATAACCCGCCTAAGAGCCTCAGTGAGGAAGCATAACTTCATGATTCGCGAACGGGGAGATGGCAACACGGTCATTATCAACCATTTACGTTGTCCATTGCTGTTCATTTAAAGTTGTGGTCGACACGTATCCAGGGTGATGCTTTCTTTTTGGAAGCTAGACAGATCCATTACCTCCACCTATCAGACCCTGCACAGTGCACACTGAATACAATTAAACGGAGGATTGGGAGTAAACCAGTGCCTCTCGTATGCGCGTATATCCGCAATCATTTTTAACCACCCTCCTACTTCCTAGGAGTAAAGTTAAATTCCATTGCAGGTTAGTCGTACCCACTCACATCAAAAAGAAAAAAGGACCGATCCGGCTCTAACAAATTACCCGCGTAAGGCGTAGCGCATCACAGCAAATCGACTCCCAGTTTATCATGTTTATTGTTTACACCTAATCCAAAATTTTCATGGCCCCACTCTCAGCGACCTTCACGTGTAACCTCTTTCTCAAGACAATGCCAGGACAGAATGGTGATTCGACGTCAATCCGTCCTTTCCATCTTCAGGATAGTTGAATCCTCCTCCACGCCTCATCCCCCTGTTCCGGGCTGGACCGGCAACGTATATCGCAATCGGGCAGCTCACATAGGAGCGCGCCTGTAGCCGGGTGCAGTGAGTGCTTGGGAGGGGGGAAGGGGGTGGGTCATCGGTGGCGGCTGCCCACTGGCTGGGCTCAGTCTCCAGTCTACGATTGACCGTGTCCGGTCAGACAAATGTCCTAATTCCAATAATCCTGCTAGCTCTAAAAATGGTCTGATTAGATAAAAAGCCTATCAAAGTAAGAAAACATGCGTATACTCCACATCAAGCAGCTTATGAATCTATGCGAGTTATGAATCCTAAAAATTATTATTTTCCCATGGGTCCGCCCTCATTACCCCTGCCGAAGGGCTCAGCTACCCTCAGAGGGGGCCTATCCCACTATTTGCCGACCCTCAGTTATCTTTTCTAACGTAAATGCTGGTAGTCAGCAGATTCTATCCAGAGAATGGCGATGCCTATCTGTCGCCTGATACCAGAATACATCCCCGTTATTCATTATTTATGCACAATGTACATAGTAGATCCAATTTCCAAAGGACCTAATTACCTCTCAGCTCCGTTAGCATCGCCGACCGTTTGATGCATGGGTCCTTTTCCTACCATGCGATTTTCAGATGCATGGGAACACATTGCTTAGTGAACGAACAGCCCGAGGCCGAAAATCTGCGAGAGAAAAAGAAAGGAGTGTTTGTGGCTCTTTGAGCCAGCAAATATGAAATGTGTCGCAACATTTTACGTGCAAACGCACCTTGCACTAAACATACCTATATATGCTTTTCATGGCATAGGCGGCGGAGCGGGGGGAGGGGGCACCGGGGCACCGTGCCCCCTTGATTTTGCCATTTTAACATTATCCCGATAGGCGTTGCATGGAAATGGAAATGGAAGGAATGAGACCAAAAGTCAGCAGTGCTCCCCCCCCCCCCTTAATTGAAGATGTTCCGCCGCTACAGCCTCATGGCTACAAAATGAGAGAGAGAAAGAAAGAGAGAGAAAGAGAGAGAGAGAGGGGGGGAGAGAGTTGGGGAACGAGGAGGAGAGGGAGGAAGATGGGGGAGAGAAAGAGAGAACCCACAGCGTATCACGAGTGAAGTCTACTGTTGATATTCATACTTCCGCTACCCTGCCAATGTGCCCATCGTTGCGTTTTCGCAACACCGCTGTCTTTCCGATGTGCCCTTCGTTGCGTTCCCGCAACGCGACCGTAGTCATATTTGAAAATAGTCACAAACCCTTTTTGTAGCATTATTTCTTAACAAAATGCATATCTACGCTATTGTAGGGACTCTGCAGAATATGTTTACACAATTTTCATTACGATATTATTAAGCACTTAGCCTACTTATCTTGGTTTTCGTGACGTCATCACTCACAAAACCTTCGACTTCCCTCTGGGAGCTCTAGGCAGTAACTTACCGGCCGCACAGACTTGTAACTGCGTAGTATCATGCGCACAACCATGCTACACACGCTGAAACTTGTCTCATCGGTTAGTCTCTTTTACACACTTCTCAAGCTTCGATCACGTCGACGCTTGCTTGCGTTGCGAAAACGCAACGAAGGGCGTAAATGGGTTAAAGAAACAACTTAGTTATTAAGGTGCTAGGTGCCGATCTATTTCTGTAGAAATACATATGGATCGTGAACTGTATACATTACACGATCCACATGGCACATGTACATACTAACTACATTACAGCAGTCTGAAATGTGAGGAATGGAAAATCCTTGATTGACACACATTATTGGCGTGGAGCAGTCAACTCAACTATCGTCCGACACAGTGGGATGACCCAAGCATGGTGGCATATCTACCTTATGACGAGCAGTGGCAAATGCATCAGTGAACGAGCAAGGGAATTGCATGCAAGCATTAGTGAACTCTAAGATCATTAACAATACAAATAATCGAGTTAAGAGTTTTGTTTTACCAATCGCAAGGAGGTAGGTATGTACGAATGAGAAGCAATATTGGGATATGCTTCCACTGGCACAGCTCGCCAGTGCAGTGGATGCATGGGCACTGAGCAGTGTCGGAACACGCTGGCAGGTCAACGCACTGGCGGCTGACTGACAACGACCTCTCACAGGCCCAACGTAGCCACCCACGCTCTGCATGTGCATGAGCACGGCTTTGCTGCCCAAGGCATGCCGTTCAACAGTGCAACCTCGATAGTGACCTGTTATGACCTCGGTCGGCGATGTCATCAGCTTTCCGGTGGTCGTCGGATGTATGGCAGCCTGCGGCGATCTGGGCTCGTATTTGACCTTCTCTGAACTTTATCTCACCACAACAATCATATAAAATAACTTCACTTTTGGCTTCCCTGGTTATATCTCTGTCAGCCTGTGTTCATTTATGCAGTCACGAGACCTCTACCGAGATATGTTCAGTCTGATGACCCCTGGTGAACTGTGCTTTACATGCTGGCCTGAGGCCTCCGCTGACCTGTGCCCCACCCGGTGACCCCTAGTTACATCTGGATAAGTTGTGATTCTGGTGACAGCTGGATAATTTGTGCTCCCTCTGGCGACCTTTTTAGATCTGTGTTCCGTCTGGTGACCTCTGGTGACCTGTACCCATCAGGGCCCTGTTTCACGGCACGCCGCTACAGTGCGCTACAGTATTGGTGTGGCGTTTGAGACGAATTCGCCTCGACGCTTCAGCGTTGCGAGCGTCCGAGCTTGTTGATGTTTCCATAGAAACCTAATACACCGATGCGCGTAGCGCGCTGTAGCGTCGTGCCGTGAAACAGGGTCTCGGTGGCCTCTGGTGACCTGTGCTACCCTGGTTACCTCTGTGACCTGTTCTCGGCGCCGTTTCAGGTGTGTACACACTGCCTGCTAGTAACCATCCGGTGCAGTACATCGGCGGCTCGCAGTGTCCCCTGCGCGAGTACGGGCCGCTGCAGCCGGCCTATCCGGGACGCCCCCTGCCGGGCGTCACAGAGGTCAGGTGATCACGTGACCCAGCCGCCGGCGCGCGGTCACCGATCATGTGACCGGCGGCGGCGGCGGCGCGTCGGGCCACGTGGCCGGAACTGGCTGCCTTTGAGTGCCTTATCGCGCTGGCGTGGGAGCTAGACAACGCGTTACCTTCAGCTGTTGGATTGCTGCTGCACGGCTGATGGACGGCTGATGGATTGCTGCTGGACGGCTGCTGCACTGCTGTTGGATTGCTGCTCGACGGCTGCTGCACGGCTGTTGGATTGCTGCTGGACGGCTGCTGCACGGCTGATGGACGGTGTTAAACAGCTGACGGACGCCGTTATACGGCTGAAGGTCAGCGTTATACGGCTCAAGGTCAGCGTTGTACAGCTGACGGACGGCGTTATACGGCTGATGGGAGGCGTTATACGATGTACGGCTGACGAACGGCGTTATACAGCTGAAGGTCAGCGTTATACGGCTGATGGGCGGTGTTATGTACGGCTGATGGACGGCATTATACGGCTGATGGGAGGCGTTATACGGCTGATGGGCGGTGTTATGTACGGCTAACGGACGGCTTTATACGGTTGATGGGCGGCGTTATACGGCTGGTGGGCGGCGTTATACGGCTGATGGTCGGCGTCAGAAGGCTAAAGGTAGCTTTGGGCGGCTGCTGAACGATTTTTGGACACTGTTTGAGACTGTTGGACAGCTTTGAGCGGTGGCCCAATGCCCCCTGTGGTCCCTGTGGCCCAATGCCCACTGGTGGCCCAATGCCCACTGGTGGCCCAATGCCCCCTGTTCGCGGCCTGCCTAGCTGACATCGGCCATCAGAAGTTGCTAGAAAGCTGCATGGCTGTCGAGAGCAGCCACCAGCCTGAGGCTGACCAGCGCGGCCGAGCGCTGTGCTTGCACGGCGCGTGATATTACCCCATGTTAGGGTCGTTGTTGCAGACATATATACAGGTCACATATTCACAGGAACTGCCAAAGCGCCGTGGTAGTTTAAGTTTAAAATAGCGAAGACATCTGTAAGCAAATAAAACGCAAGGCTCATAGTCGTAGCCAGTAGGCATCAAGTGAGATAATGGATCAGTATTGCTGTTGTGATCTGTGGACATCAATATCGCGTATTCGTGAGTGCGGCAATATCAGACACTTACAATGCGTGTCATTGCTACATGATAGCAGACCGCGCAGCAGAACAACGTGGCAGAACAATGCAAGAACAATGTGTCCGTCATACCTTTACCATCCCGGACACACCGTCCGACATACAGGTGTGTACAAACCATTCGTTAGCGCCACTATGCATTTTTAGACTGAGGTGGCAATTATAAGTTATAACTATGTCATGCTATGTCAATTATAACATACGACGATTCTGTTATTCATTCAGACACTGTCCTAGAATTACCAGCTCCTAACGACAATGGATGATACATAGGTACTAGCTTCATTGTTTATAGGGATGTTGGTTGATGTAAAATGCGTCTTTAAGTACCTAATGCATACTGAATAACATCTAGTCCCAGTGCAGTATAAGATTCTGCATTCTGCATGGGGGTAAACGTGTAGTAAAGACAAAACTGTGATGTTAAGTGCTCTTCAATATCTAAATATATTCCTATTTGTTGTTACTTGCCTTTTTATATCCTTACATGACCAGAGATATCGCTACGGAATTTGTGTGTGCGTGTGTGTGTATTTAGCCTTAACCCTGGTAGGATATGAGTTTTTGGCCGCATTCCCAGTTTGTTGAGCTTATAAAGAAAACCGTTGCGCGCAGTGCCTCAAGATTTGGTACGGTTTATACTATATAATAATTGCATCGTGTGTGATAATTTAGCCACAGGTCACCTAAGGCTAGGTCACCATGTCAAGGTAACGTCGCCAGAAATGATCCCGGATATGCAATTTTGACATGCCATCGTGCGGTTGTCATGGTATACTGCACGTCGAAGGCTATACATACCCACTATTGTTTGTTAGGTGAGGTAAATTATGGTGTTGACATTGGGTCAAAATCAGGTCAAAGCCACTCAGGTTGCGAAGTTGGTGGAAAGAAGTGACATTGCGTATCATTCGATTCGGCAGGTGTTTCTGAGTCAATCCATGGCTTCCCCGTCAATACCTAGCTCCCAGTTTGCTCGGGAGTTATTGACGAAAAACCCCTATGACCTTATTGAGGTTATACATATATGTCACACAAGGTCAGCAATACAAAAATTAAGCAGCGGACCTTTCCAGGAGTGTATGAAATCACCTCTCCATCAGTTTGACATGAGATGAGCATTAGATCATGTCTGACGCCAATATAACGGCTTCCATTTTTACCCATTGACTTAGCATGGCGAGGTCACGTGACCGACCTGACCTCAGGTGACCTTTATGAAAACCCCAGACACAGTTACACCCTGTGCCGGCACTGGCGCTGCCATTTGGAGGTCGGCCTTCCTGGAACTGGCGGGCGGGAGGGGGAAGGGAGGAGCCCACGCGGTACACACGGCGGCGGCGGCACACAAAGACGGCGCCCGTGCACGGCAGCGCCGCTGATCGACCAGGCGCCCGTAACAACCGCCGCTAACGAGCCGCCGGCCGCCGGTGGAGTACCAGGGTGCCGCGGTATAACACGCATGCATTGTAATATAGTGCGCAACAACCCGCTCGGACGTACGAAATCGGACATTTTATACATACACAGAACACTATTGGGGACGGTTGTAATCATCAGTTACCTTTCCAAACAAATAGACACAGCTTTGCAGCAGTAAATAGCACTATTCTAAGCTCTTATTTCGAAAATCATTGAATAAAGGAGAACAACCAACATTTTACCTATAGCGTTAAAAGAAAAAAATACATTTTTAGACACCTTCATCTCCAGACAAGGCTGTGGAATCGTACTCGGAATCAGATGCCTGCAAATGACCCGGGTCGCGGGATCAAAATTTAACAACGGGATGCCAAATTTATGTTTATATCAACGTCAAACTATATGGCGCTATGCACCACGGTTTCCTATATGCGTGAAACGATAACGATTGAAAGACGTAAAATTGACCCCGTCGGCCCTCCCACAATAGGCCAGAGGTCTGTAATTTGCCATCACCGGCGGGCGACACCGACTCTGGCCGCAGGCCGTAATGACGCCGTCGTGTGACCCGCGGGCGCGCGACCACGGCCCCCTCAAGTGGGGACCACAAGAGTTAAGGTGCCCTGACACTTGCACGACTTTTGGTCACGATTTTGTCGTGGCAAGCCGTGCCATTTTCGTGCACGAACTGGGATGGCTCCCGCACTGTTCACGACTAGTACACGACCAGTTCACGACGATTTCACGAATAATTCACGAATGCGTGCCCATCAGTGTCCACATTGGCACGAACTGGTACGACGAGTTCACGCATACTTTCCGCATAGTTTGCGCATAGTTTACGCACTTCATGCATTGGCACGACAAGTTTGCGCAATTTGTGCCGACTTAGGCATGCCATATAAAAATGGGACCTCCCATTCACTAATGTAAAGGTGCCCTGACACTTGCACGACTTTTGGTCACGATTTTGTCGTGGCAAGCCGTGCCATTTTCGTGCACGAACTGGGATGGCTCCCGCACTGTTCACGACTAGTACACGACCAGTTCACGACGATTTCACGAATAATTCACGAATGCGTGCCCATCAGTGTCCACATTGGCACGAACTGGTACGACGAGTTCACGCATACTTTCCGCATAGTTTGCGCATAGTTTACGCACTTCATGCATTGGCACGACAAGTTTGCGCAATTTGTGCCGACTTAGGCATGCCATATAAAAATGGGACCTCCCATTCACTAATGTAAAGGTGCCCTGACACTTGCACGACTTTTGGTCACGATTTTGTCGTGGCAAGCCGTGCCATTTTCGTGCACGAACTGGGATGGCTCCCGCACTGTTCACGACTAGTACACGACCAGTTCACGACGATTTCACGAATAATTCACGAATGCGTGCCCATCAGTGTCCACATTGGCACGAACTGGTACGACGAGTTCACGCATACTTTCCGCATAGTTTGCGCATAGTTTACGCACTTCATGCATTGGCACGACAAGTTTGCGCAATTTGTGCCGACTTTGGCATGCCATATAAAAATGGGACCTCCCATTCACTAATGTGCAAGTGTAATGTAAATCCCATTCACACTTGCACGACTTTTGGTCACGATTTTGTCGTGGCAAGCCGTGCCATTTTCGTGCACGAACTGGGATGGCTCCCGCACTGTTCACGACTAGTACACGACCAGTTCACGACGATTTCACGAATAATTCACGAATGCGTGCCCATCAGTGTCCACATTGGCACGAACTGGTACGACGAGTTCACACATACTTTCCGCATAGTTTGCGCATAGTTTACGCACTTCATGCATTGACACGACAAGTTTGCGCAATTTGTGCCGACTTAGGCATGCCATATAAAAATGGGACCTCCCATTCACTAATGTAAGGCTGTAAGCTCCGTGTCCTGGCAAGACCCATTGTGACCTCCAGTGACACAAATGTCCTGACCGTGCCTAATGTGACCAGTTTGACCTGGACTGACCTATCGTGACCTTGGCTGACCTCTGCGACCTGGCGTGACCCATCGTGACCTCATGGTGACCTCTGTGACCTAATCTGACACCGTGTGACCTAACATGAGCCCGTGTGACCTAGTTTGCCCTCTTTGACCTGAAATGACCCGTTAAATACATTTTCGGTCATTACTTCCCATCTAGGCGTCCAATCGACTCGGGAAAAACACCAAACAATCCCAAATTTCGCGCTGCGAAGCAAGCTGAGATTCACACATTGGCACGGGCTGGTACGACGAGTTCACGAATACTTTTCGCATAGTTTGCGCATAGTTTACGCACTTTCCGCACCGTCCCGACGAGTTCACGACGAGTTCACGAACAGTTTGCGCATAGTTCACGATCCGGTTGCGAAATTTTGTCGTGACCAAAACTTTGAACATTTCAAAGTTTTTGCCCCGACGTGACACGAAGTCACGACGAGTTAACGCACACTTCACGTCAGTTCACGACTAGTTTGCGCACGGGCACGATTCGATTCGTGCCAATGCGTGCCACAAAATCGTGCAAGTGTCAGGGCCCCTTAACGATCGGTGTGCACTGTGCCGCTCCGATGAATGGCCCCGTGCCGCGGCAGAAGGTACGCCATCGACCACAGAGCCGGACTCGTGAAGACGGCGACAGGAAAAAGGCCCGGGGCCTATGACTACTCCTCAGTCCATGCTGCTGCTTGCAGTGGCGGGACAATTGTCCGAGGCTTTGTTTCACGTCGTCCCGGCTGTGGGCCGATGTCGTCCTTCCCCTGAACTAAGAGTTCAGTGGCAGCCCATGCCCGCCACTTGCACTGCACTGGGCACTGGGCAGCTCATCTGCTGCAAAACATACTAAACACGCGCCGCGTGGAGATTTTCCCAGACCCTGCCCGCCGTTAACGGGAGCAGTTCGTCTCCACCCCCACAATCTCGGAATGCTACCCAACAATTCTAAATCATCGAACTATGAGACATTATGTTTATTGTCTTTCGAGCAGCAATTTGACACAGATTCGGTCTGTATCGCCGTCGACTGGCAAGAGTTGCGCACAGATCCATCGCCCCGCACAGGCGCGGCGATCCACTCACAGATCCATCGCCCCACAATGGGTGCGGAGATCCAATCGCAGACCCAGGGAGCATCCTGGTCCGACCGCACACACAACAACAGTACACAGGGCGGAACACTGAGCAATCGAGCTGTCCGCTCCACGCAAATACAAAACTACAGCAACACAGATCAGAGCAGATATACTGAGAGCGGCCGGAGCCACAAAGACCCACTGCCTCCCTACAACAGCTATCCATTACCCGCTCCCCGATAAGTCTCCAGGAGATAAGTCAGGACGGAGGACCCGTCACCAGCTCAGCTGCTGACGTCCCGGCCGGACGTCCGCCACCCTTTCGTCCCCGGGCACGAACCCGGTGCCCCGTCTCAGTCGGGATCCCACCACCGGGACGCCGCCGGGACTCTACCCCAGCTGCCGCACCACCCTGGGGTCCAGCGGCGGCCGGTGGAACGGGACGGGGCGCGGGCCATCCCGGCCCGGCGGCGCCTTCAGTCGACGTCAGCATCAACATCAGTCGACGTCAGTGTCCCGCCTCACAGCGTCAGTCGACGTCAGTGTCCGGCGCCACCACGTCAGTCGACGTCAGTGCCCGGCGCCACCACGTCAGTCGACGTCGCGCGCGTGCAGCGGTATGACGATACGCGGCCCGAACGGCGACACGTACTCGATGCGCTGGCTGCGGAACACCTCGGTGGGCACGTTGAGGTTGCAGAGGTAGACGGCGCCCTGCTGCGCGCCGTAGCCCAGCGGCAGCACGGCGCCCAGCGTGTACTTGCACTCGATGGCGGCGGGCGCGGCGGCGGCCGGCGGCGGCGGCGCCGGCGGGTCCAGCGCCAGCACCGGCGCCCGGCTGCCGTTGGCCCAGGCCACAGCCGACCGGTGCCACGGCTGGAAGGCCAGCTGCGAGCTCAGCTCGTGGTCGTCCAGCGTGCACACGATCAGGTCCACCGTCTCGGGCAGCTCTGCAGGGGACGGGGACGGGCGGGCGTCACTGCTCACCGGCCGCAGAGCGGGCACCGGACAGCACTTACAGAAACCAAACCGAACTACCATAGGCGACAAGCAATAAGCACAACGATTAGCGATGGCATTGACCTGTACTTATGAATGTCACTGGTTTGCTGTTCAGCAGTCAAAAGTAAAATAATGTGTAACGCATATAAAACGACATAAGGTGCAGCCAAAATGGAATCAGCCCTAGTGGCAGACTGACAGTGGACGGCGCGCGGAGCGTGCAACGGGAGCCGCTGCAGTGTGCAGCGATCAAACTAGCACGTGCGTCACACGTGAACTTTACCGAGTCTTAACACACTTAGGCCATCAGTTTAGGACGGCGTTTCTACAAAACAAACCATCAGCGCTGGCCTAAATGCCGGCCTGAACAGCGGCGTCATGTTATCGACCCGGGCCACACTCACAGTGAGGGCTCACTGGGTGCTGAAGGTCTGGCGGCCGTCAGTTCAGAAAGGAAATGTGCAGTAATCAAATAGTAACTAGCCGCAGCCGGTTGAGCACCTGGCAATGTCACGTCACGTTACATTTTTAATCAGCACTAAACAAACGGAGCCGCGCAGTGGTTGAATGGCACTTACATTTACGGGGTATGAAGCATGAATAATTTGCAATGCCATAATAAGTAGCGCAAGGCTGGATGTTGAGCCGACACAAGGACGACCTCACGCAGGAGTTGAAGGTAACCAAAATTTCAACAGAGATAGAATGGGTTCACTCAAACGTCCTACTTCAGTACCCGGAACTTTTCAGCTCACAGCTGGGCTTTTGATTATCACGCCTCTCCAGTACCTGTTATCCTATGAAGGCGCTCCTTTTTCTGCTAGGTACCTTTTCAAGCTGCAGGAGTATACATTCTGGCCGTGGTTCACAATGTCCGGGGATCACATGGTCCAAATTAATGATGTCAATTACGGAAAATCGGAATACCGATACCAAACCAAATACCAACCAAAACCATGGGGAAATACCGAAACCAAACCAACTTGGGAAAATGAGGGCAATGCCAACTTTTTACCGATTTCTTAGCCTCTTATACCTACGTTAGTGAGGGTTCATGATACCGACAAAATACCAAACATATTACGATTGAAATACCAAATACCAAGTTGGTATCGGTTTGGTATCGGTATACCAAAAAGTTGGTATCCGATTGACATCTCTAGTCCAAATGTAGCCAACGGGCTGCAGATAGGGTATGTTCAAATAGGCCAGTGTTCACATTATCCAAAAGAGGCCGGTGCGTAACCTTTAGGCCAGGGTTCATAATGTCTTGAGCACAGTGTGTCCAGTGTTCGAAATGGCCAGTGCCTTGAATAAGGGCGCATTATTTAGGCCAGGATTCATATTGTTCAGAGCACGATGTGTCCAGTGTTCGAAATGGCTAGTGCCTTGAGTGGGCCAAAGTTCACTATGTCCAGGGATTACATGGTCCAAATATGGCCATCTGGCTGCGGATTAAGTATATCCGAAGAGGCCAGTGTTCACTATTTGTTCATGTTATCCAAAAGAGGCCAAAGGGAGTAATCTAGCAACCCAACCTAACCTAACCTAACCGAACCTAGCCTAACCTAACCTAACTTTGACTCCCCTTGGCCTCTTATGGACAACATGAACACTGGCCTCTTTGACTATACCCTTTCTGCAGGCAGTTGGCCACATTTCGACTATGTAATCCCTGGACATTATGAACTTTGGCCCATTCAAGGCACTGGCTATATCGAGCACTGGACACATCGTGCCCTGGACATTATGACTCCTGGCCTAAATAATACGCACCCGCTGAGCGCTGTGAGCGCACTGTCTCCCGGCTGCAGCACTGGCGCGGCCAATCACACAGTTATAACACCGGTGGAATTGCGAGCCAGAGCAACACAACAAACTATAGAGGGCATTTCAATAACAATTCCCTTGATAGCATAATGAGCAATGGAGTTCGAAAAACATAACCACGTAAGGTAACTACATAGAGAGCCAAGCCAAGCCAATAAATTACTGCGTCAGGAACACTGCTAGTTTCATATATTTGCTCTGCCAACAGCAGACCACAAATGGAATTTCTGTCCACACGGTAATAGCTGGATTGAGTCCCATTCTGACAGGCACCTGAGACAATATTGCCAGCGGCAGCCTCACCGAGCCGATGGGTCGCGTCTCGGCTCCGACACACCGCACCGGCGCGAGGCGCTGGTCAGCGCACTGCTTCCAAGACTCTCAGCCTCACTCACTTGTGTTTGTCGGGGTTTTGGAACGCGTAGACGGCAAGGTCCTTCAGCGCCCATGTTTGGCTCATTTACCAACCTCCCAATCTAAATCAAAGTCCTCAGCCAAGTTCACGAAGTATTTACCTGTATTGCGGGCACCATCGTTTCTTTACCACCATCCAACAACGCCCCGCTGCCCTATTCCTGTCCCGCCCCCATCGCCGTCATCCACGGCACCCAGCCGTAATTCTCTCTTCCTCGTCCCCATCGAAAGACCAGACTTGCCGGTGAATCTGAGAACAGGACCTGACGGGACAGAATCTCCCGTGGGGCTGGAAAACAAATTCATCTGTGTGTCAAAGTGTATGTGTGTGTGTGGGGAGGGGGGGGGGGGGGTGAACACGAAACAGTCTGCCTTTTGCGTGTCTGGGGCAGTCCCTGTGACAAACTGGCTGGCAACTGTTTCGGGCAGTCCCTGTGGCTGGCTGGTAACTGTCTGGGGCAGTCCCCGTGACAAACTGGCAGGTATGTGTCTGGGGCAGTCCCCGTGACAAACTGGCAGGTATGTGTCTGGGGCAGTCCCTGTGACGAACTGGCTGGCAACTGTTTCGGGCAGTCCCTGTGGCTGGCTGGTAAGTGTCTGGGGCAGTCTCTGTGACAGACTGGCTGGTACGTGTCTGGAGCAGTCCCCGTGGCTGGCTGGTAAGTGTCTGGGGCAGTCCCCGTGGCTGGCTGGTAACTGTCTCGGGCAGTCCCCGAGGCTGGCTGGTAACTGTCTCGGGCAGTCCCCGCGGCTGGCTGGTGTGTGTCTCGGGCAGTCCCTGTGGCTGGCTGGTGTGTGTTCCGGGGCAGTCCCCGTGGCTGGCTGGTGTGTGTCTCGGGCAGTCCCCGTGGCTGGCTGGTGTGTGTTCCGGGCAGTCCCTGTGATAGACTGGCGCCCCCAAAACCGCCCACCCGAGACGCTGAGGTCAGCCGACAGCCGGGCTGTGTATCACCAGTATAACGTGTAGGAGTGTGTGTGTGTGTGTGGAGAGAGGCGACTGTGACCCACCTGATACGGTGTGCGTCAGCCGACAGCCGGTGAGCCGGTACAGCTGCAGCTCGGTGCTCAGCGCACGGCACGTCAGAGCCAGGTCCGGCAGGAACACAGTCACCTGCACGCCGTGGCCGGCCAGCTGGCGCGCCGCGTTCAGCCCTGCGCGCGGACACAGCCGGAGGGGCGTCAGAACAGGATGACGCCGCCGCACAGCACGGCAACACAAGGAAGGGGTCCGTAACTACACTGTTTTTGGATTTGGGTCTATAATTTCCACTGCCCTGAGGGTTCAATCACTACATCAGCCATGAGCATACACGACACTGAGGCAGGGAGCTCGCAGACTCCATGGTTCAGAGACTGAAACCTATGCTATTTTACATTCACACATTCATAGTCTTTGCACCCCGGTGGCACCCCGAGAGTAGGGTTCGTAAACTAAACAACACCGTATGTACACTCACACACTCTCCACTCACTGGCCGCTTCCTGAGAGTAGGGTTCACACATTCCACACTCCACAGTCCACACTCTAAACCGTTAACTCACCGGCCGCTCCCTGAGAGTGGGGTTCACACATTCTACACTCTAAACTGTAAACTCACCGGCCGCTCCCTGAGAGTAGGGTGCACACATTCTACACTCTACACTCCACGCTCCACAATGTCCACTCACCGGCCGCTCCCTGTGAGTGGGGTCCGCACAGACAGGCTACCCGCGGCGCCTGGTGCAGGTTCTCCGGCATCAGCCTGCCGAAGATGGACGGAGCGGACGTCAGATGGGCACAGACATCTACGTCAGATGGGCACGTCAGAGTGAACATCACGTCTGGGCACTGGACTGTCAGAGTAACTTGTCACTGGCCAGAAATGATAGACCCCATCACTGCCACAGTTAACCATCGTTAGCGAATAGCGGCCATGGCCATTGTTGACTGAAGTAGCCCGGGGTGCAGTTGGCTCACCTGGCGTGACTGCCGACCAGCTGGAGCGCCATTTCCGTGCAGCCGCGGCCCAGCATCTCCTGCTGGCGGCCGATGGTGAGGCCGTGCCGCTGCGCCGCCTGCAGCAGCGTGTCTCGCGCCCGAGACGTCACCGAGGGCACCACCAGGCCGGTGTCTGGCGGTACAGGCGCGGCAGGTCAGAGCGGGCGGGGCACTACCAAACCCCTGTCTGGCGGTACAGGCGCGGCAGGTCAGAGCGGGCGGGGCACTACCAGGCCGGTGTCTGGCGGTACAGGCGCGGCAGGTCAGAACAGGGCGGGTCACGGCAGGGCAAAGGCCCGTGCCTGGCACACACATGTCGGAGCAGGTCCCAGCTACCCTTCTGATAAATACTACCCACTCAGGTCACAGAGTGCACCGTCCGACGGCGGAAAGGAGTACCGACGGTGGTTTCCGAGAGACCGCAGTCCCGTGACAGGCGACAAGCACGCTGTTTACAACTGGTCCTATCAACGATATTGTTTCACTCACTCAGTTACTCAGGTACGGCCCTCCAGCAATAGAGTGGTTGGTTAGCCGATGTGAAATGACTCGATAGAAATGAGAAGATGGCTCGTGCCAACACTTCGGTAATGGTTTTCAACAGCCATTAGATGTATTCATCAATACAGATCGATTATTGTGATGTTAGCAACCAACCACTTAATACATGGAGGGCCGTACCTGGTATTTCACAAAAAGTATGCCTGATAACACGCCAACGGAGGTGAGCCACGAGTGGAAATACCGGTCAATACCGCTGTGTTGTGAATGCCGGTGCGCTCATTCACCATCCACGTTCCCCGAAACGTCATCAACGACATCAACACACATCAACTATCCAGCCATTCGCCCACCTAACCGGCTGACGTAAGCCGCACTCCGAGCCTGGAACTGCCGCTCCCCGTGTCCCGTCGGCCGCCGCCGCTGCCCCGCCCGGCCGGCCGCTCACCTGTGACATACTCGACCTCTGGCGTCTCCGGCACGGCGATGCGGTTGTAGCGCACCGGCGCCGAGTGTAGCACGTTCTGGTCGTGCCGGTACTTGGCCTCTGTGCGGCCGCCGCGGCGCCGGTTCGTGTCTACCAGTCGCACCACGTCCGGCTGCTGGCTGCTGTCGATCTCCTCAAACACGGCCTGCGCGCGCCGCCAGCGTCAGTGATACAGGTCTGCCCGGCGCCGCCGTCAGTGATACAGGCCTACCCGGCGCCGCCGTCAGTGCTACAGGTCTGCCCGGCGCCGCCGTCAGTGATACAGGCACGGTACCGCCGTCAGTGATACAGGCAAAGTACCGCCGTCAGTGATACAGGCCTACCCGGTGGCGCCGTCAGTGATACAGGAATACCCGGTGCCATGGGCGTAGGAACCGCGGCTGGAACATTTTGGGTGCATGGGTGCAGAAACTTGGCCAGGGCCGGTGAAGCGTGGGGGGGGGGAGGGGTGGAAAGCGGTACTGGGTATCGTGTTTTCTCTCGCTTTTGGTGATATTAGAAAAAGGTTTCAGGCGTGAGGTATCGTCGGTATCGTTTTCTAATGTTGGTTGGTATTTTAACCATAACGGTTAAAATACTTTGAAATCAAACGTTATTGTGTTATCTTTAGTAACGCAAGTCTACGTTATTTGCTGCGGTTGTATACATAAACTCTACAATCTGTCAACGTACAATGAAAAAGTGTTAAAAGAGAGTAAATGAGGAGAGGTGGACCCCTCCCCCCTCCATACACACACATTTCTAGGTAGCAGATGCAAGAATGGGCTGAAAACCAACCTGTTTATCAAACAGAGCCAAATTCTTCTCGAAGTCAAATTCTTCATTTTTGAACTTTTCTGCCGGCGTCGAAAAGCAGAGGTCGTTCTTGGACTGCTGCTGATTACGCCTCGATTTCACGTTGCTTCCACCTGGCAACAAGCATACACCCAATAAATGTCTGACGTAATGATAATATTCGTAATGATAATAATAATATTCGGGGGGGGACATGAAACCCAGAAACGACATTGGAAACTCAGACCACCAGCACGGCGCGGGATAACTCACTGCTAGAGAAAGAAGAAAAACACCCTGCGTCATCTCTCAATATTTCCTAAAGCAGTGCCGATATCGCCAACTTGCAGTGTCCCCTTCCACATCAATCACAAATGCAAATAGAGAGGATGTGAAAACATGCGTTTGAGTGCGTCGCAAGTCACAACTATTGATTCTGATCCCGCAACTCCCTTTATAGTAGACAAAGTTCCTGTTAATGGTCTGCTGAATAAATACAGATGGGTACAAACAAGAACGGACATAAGCCCGGCAGGCGGTGGGCCTCCCGGCGACCTTCCGCGCGGGGGGATTTTTTCTCCCCCCGTATCTCCAAAACTACTGGACGGATCCGTAAAATTCAAACGACGTTCGATAGACCTGTCAAATTTGTCGAAAGAAATCCAATTTCATTGACCTCGGGGTCACCGATGACGTCAAAGGTCAGGTCAAAGATAAAATGTTTCACCGTTCACGGGTCTTCTAGGAAATGCGCTATAACATCGAGTAAAACGCATTTTGTAGAAAATCAGCGATGGGGCGTCAGTTGCCTTGTACACATGTTGCTATTAGTGGTCACTGATAATACTAGGTCAGGTCACAGGTCAGGTCACCAAGGGTCAGCATATGAACTCAACTTTACTAGGGTTGTGCGATCAGGGATGCATGTTTTATTGACCAATTTTTCATTTCCAACTCAATGTTGTTGGTTATAAGACCATCAGTTACGGTTGAGGTCACTTTCTGGTGGAGGTCAGGACAGGTCAATGTCAGGTCAAAAAAGGTCAAAATTCAAAGTTGACAGTTTTGCATAAAATGGGTATTGATTCGATGCAGCTCGTCACGGAGAGTCTAATGGTTGTCTTTGTTTAGCGCTACTTGGTCTAGAATGGCTAAAAATTAAGTTTGAAAATTTGACGTAATGAATTTTGAGCAGTTCTTTTTCTATAACTTAGCCAAAAAAAAGAGGTATCGATCTAAAATTTGGTGTGTGAATAGAAGACAATAGAGGCTGTTGCATAGATTCCGTTTTTTTCGAAAATCGAAAAACCTTTAGGATTTTTGGCTATTACATCCATTTGTTTAATTTTTGGGGGTCAAATTCCCAAATTTTCCAAATTTCGATATATCGGTATAATAGCCATGGTATTTCTACACATGTTATGCCTTGAACATTTTTCCGTATCATCAAAGCTATAGGCCTGACAGCTCTTCCCGCGAAACCTTTTTGGGTCGAAAATGGCAGAAATGACGTCACTCCGCCGTTATTAGCGGCCGACCAATCATATCATAGCCTTTGGAAAAACTTTGGGCACAATGTGTTAAAATTATGCACGGGAGGGTACTGAAAGTTTGGTGACGACAGGCGCAGCGGTTCTGGAGATATATTAAGAAAAAAAATAAAGGGCGGAGGCAAAAAAAAAAAATACCCGTCCCCACCGCCTGGCAGGTTAACTTTCAGTTTCTCGGACCCAGTCAAAAGCTTCCAGCTGGTTCTCTGATATGTGCGGTATTGTCTACCTGCAACATCTCGCTCGGATTTTTTCGGCGTCTGGAAGGCCTTCTTGGGAGAGCTTCTGGCGTCCGGCATCAGCTGAGTCTTCATCTGTTCCCCAATGTTTCTGAAAACGAGCATGCATGGATTGTTTACAATGGATCGCAAAGTTCCGAGTTCCGACCACTTACAGATTGACTGAGTCAACATGGCTTTGTGACGCTAAGGACAGTCTTAGGATGCACTGTTCACACATTTTGACCAAATGTTAGCATTAGTGAAAAAGTGACAAATAAAATCCGCATAATTTTGCGAGAAAAAAAAAACGAGTCATTCACAATGATACAAAGGTTGTCGTCTCGTCCCAGAAGAAAATTGTCATCCTGGCAACTATAGCCGTTATCATGATTATCGTCATATAGAGTTGACCCGGCAGGCGGTGGGCCTCCCGGCCACCTTCTGCGCGGTGAGGGAGGGGGGGCATTTTTGTTTTGCCCTCCTCGTATCTCCGAAACTACCGGACGAATCCGTAAAATTCAAACGGCGTTCGATAGCCCTGTTAAATTTGTCAATAGCATTCCAATTTCATTGACCTCGACGTCACCGATGACGTCACAGGTCAGGTTAAAGATAATATGTTGGAAAACCGCCTGGAAGGTTATTACATATATCCATCGTTCTTAAATTCGTCATTGGGTTTACAATGCAGATATATTTTTATCTCGCACTACTCAGCGACGGAAAGATAATATTTCGTTATCTTTGCATCGAACTGAGAGGCAAAGATAAAGTCGCGGGGCCTTTACCCAAAATCAAGTGTTCAAGTGATCAAAGGGCACTAGTCGAAACATTGTTGGAAGTTGTTTGTAATGAACTTTAACATGACATAAAAACACAAACAAAAACACGCTGCTCATTCACTCATTCAGATGCTACCATACTACCCACCCGGCTCTACGTACCCCGACACTGCGTCCCGTTTCATTTCAGCCAGCAGCGATGTGTAGGTGGCCAGCCGATTGGGGCGCGGCGACCCTGGCGACACTCCGGAGCAGCTGGGCGCGATGCTCAGGAGCTGGTCGGTCAGCTCCTGAGTAGTTGCCACTCTCTCATCGACTGACCGGGGAGCGGCGCGTGGCTTCAGGTACTGCGCCAGCTCGGGGTCGTCCAGTGGGTTGCGGCTAGGCAACGCGCAGTGCAGCTCACCGACGCCCAGCGGCTCCTCCCGCAGCCCGTTGCGCCGGTTTTGCACTGTCCGTCCCCTCCACGTGCCAGTCTCTTGTTCCCGCTGCTTCTGCTGCACCTCATGTTCAGCCGTTTGCAGGGTGCTTGCCGCGTTTCCTCTGACAACAGCCAGAGCCAGCCGCTGCCAAAGCCAGGCTGTCTCTCGACGGTCTTCCGTTACGGAGGCGATACTTGCATCGAGCTCCCGAACAAACACCTTTGTGGAAGGACCACAAGCTCCAGATGTCTCGAAGGCCAGAGGTTCAAAGTGGAAGCGCTGCGTGAGATCATCGTACTTCTTGCGCTTCTTGACTTCAGCTTCGCGTGCAGCTGTTCCGGCTGAGGTAGCGGCTGCCAGCACATGGCTATCGGCGTATGTGTTGACGCACGTGGCATCCCAAGCTAGGCACATACCGTTTTTGAAAGGAAATATGCTGATGCCGTCGGGGCGCTTGCCGTCTCCTTTTGAACTTTTGAAGTCAGATCACAGCTAGGATCCATTCCGTTGCATAAATAAATATAAATTAATGCAATATTTTAATTACCTAGAAATATATACGATCCCGCATGGCTCACTCGTGCAAGATCTCCGCGCGCGTTCCAAAAAAAAAAAAAAAAAAACGCTTGGAAAAGACATCCTTATCTTCCACTCTGAGTCATGAAGAATCCTTCGTATCTTCTACGCCACAGTGAATCACAAGCCAGAATAAAATGCGAAAAATACTCACATTAACTAAATTATCAATACATAGGCATATGAGACAATATATATATGAGACATTTTTGCCTGTCATTCACTCACCTTGCTTTTTTGGGCAGGAGAGGAACACTCGACTTCTGCACAACTACCGGGTCCGGAGTGAGGCTGATAATCTCCAGCTTTCTTACGTCTTGAGCACTGTAAACAGACAAGATCCCTAAGAGCTATACAACAGCACAGCACAACCAAACGACAAGCTTTCTAGTTAAGAATGCAGCAAAGAGTAAGAGGAGCACATTTAAAAACATGTGCTTGTTACCTCCAGAAGAAATAATAAAAACTAAAAGGCGATTATATTTCAATGAAAGGCAGATTAGCTCACGCCCCGTTGCGGAAGGATCCGAAACGGAAAAACTCTCTTCAAGTGCCTAAGTAAAAGTGTCATCTCGGGTTTTTGAAAATGTTATATTTTGACCCCCCCCCCAAAAAAAAAAAAGTTTGAAAAAAGGAAAGGAAAAAGGAAAAGGTGCGGAGTCTTGTTGAAACACGCAATCCACCCCTCCGGTGACCTGCTCTATCCACGGCTTCACCCTGTGCCCCAGAGCGTGCAGATAAACATCAGCAGTGACCTCTTCTCCGGGACCAAAGAAGTAGGGCGGCATCACATGCCCATCGCTTCACACCGCTCTCAGAACCATCGTTTTTTTTTTCGCACGAGAGGGTCAGAGAACTGTTTTTCCTGGTCTGTCTGCTTGTCTCCGCATCCCTCGTTACCCTGACAACCCATATAGCGACTTCGTTTGTCTTATACTGTACTTTTCGGCAAATTCAGAAACTTGACAATATCGACAGGTCGTTGCCCGGCGCGAAGTGCAGAGAGCACTGCTGACCTCTGCTGGTACTCCCTGTCAGGCGGCAACATAGTCGGAACAAAACTGGTGTCTAATCATGCCGGACGGACAGATAATTCAATTGGGTGACCTTATTCAGTTATTTTTCACATCACGTGCACGTGCGATGACCCAAAATTATTCCAGATTTCACTGCCCCACCCTGTACATCATATGGAACCTAAGGTCATCACATCACATCACATTCCAAATTTAAGATCGATAACCCCATTTTTGGCATCATATGACAGAAAACTACCCCAAATTGGTGACGTGCTACAAATTGGAGCACAATGAACTCAGCACGTCCGTGCGCATCGAATGGTATACTTCGTTACCAGTTTAAGTGAGCTTAAAATTCTCCTAACTTCTAAGTGAGCTTAAATTAATTGTACAAGTTAACCAAAGAGCATCATATCGCATATCATTCGATTCGGCTCTAGCCTCATTGTGTGCCAAGTTACTGGCAAAAACGTAGTTTGACCTCATTTGACTAATTTATCCCTGAACAGATTGCTAATGAACACATTTATCCCTGATGTTCCATGATAGGTGGGAGGTAGGACTGGCAAAAAAGGCCGAAATCAAGGTGTCAAAAGCTCACAAGGCCCAAAGCCAACGCAAGATGTTGAGAATTGGTCATTTGGGTCATGGCATGACCATGACCACATGACCAAACAAGGTCATATCTCCGAAACCAAAAACCACAGAAACTTGAAATTTTCAGTGGACATCAAGAAAGGATAGAGGAGCAGCTATACGAAAAATCAGGCTTCTAGCTCTAAAAATGTTGAGTGCAGAGCATAAAGACTACGAGGGGAGGGGCAACCAGGGTATATAGAACAACGGGTACACCAACGACGCGGAAAGCGCCCATTTTACCTGGATGAGTTACATGGTAGGTAATATATTTTTTGAATATGGAAAAAAAAATAGAGTATTCCATTCTGATGAGTAAAGCCAAATTCATAAAGTAGTTATTTTTAAATTATATGTACCAGAAATAACATACTAACCATAGTTTAAAACTAAGTCTAAAGTTAGTTGAAAAGCGTATAGTTGATACTAAGATGGAGGGAATCAATGGAAGGCGGAAATGGCGCAGCTGTTTCATTCTTAAAATGTGTTCGCAGGCAGGATTTACGTGATGCTAGCGACATCTATGAATGTAATCGGGGACGCTGATTGGCTGATCGAGTCTGTGAGCAGTATCACTAATGTACGCCAGTACAGGGTTAAGGCGATGTGCGCATGCGCAGGAACTGGTGCTCTCATGGAGGGGCTTTTGGTACCTCGGGCAGCGCCCAATGCTTTTTAGACCTGTTATGGCCTCTGCATCGAAAAACGCTAGATAAAAAGGTTGTAGAGGAAGCTTGAGGCTACCTTTCCCCACAATAATATTGGCACTTTATCCTTTAGCTTACGTGTGAGGCTCGCTTGAAAAAGGTCGATTTAACATGGAAACCCTATGGGGTAGTAGTTTTTGAGCGCCCATTTGGCCTAATGCTACCAACTGTTACTGGCTACCCCTGGGGGCAACCACCACTCCCCCCCCCCATGTGCGGGCGAGGGTTATATCGTGAGTTATTGGCGAAAAATAGGTGGGGTTGGCGAAATCCGGCCCTTCCACCGCCCGTGCTACGTTGCACTACTCGTTGCTATATCATCCAAAGTTATCGTTGGCCCAATCTAATTTTCTCAGCACGTATGCCTTACGTGTAGTGGAAGACAATAGCTAAATTTGAGCAAAATCGAAGGGTACCCATTTTTCACAAATTACATTTTAAGAAAAAAAAAATCAAAATAAAATAAATTCAAAATCACAAAAAAAAATGTTAAAATTGCCATATTTAGCTAGCATAACTCCTTATGTACACGTTTCAGTTGGCTTGAAATTAATGACTTCAAAAATATTGAAGCTATAGATCTTTCAAGATTGCAATACACGTCCAATTCTGCTCAAAAAGCAGAAGCCAACCCAGCAGGCGTTGGGCCTCCCGGCCACCTTCCACGCAGTGGTGGGGGGGGGGGGGCATTATTTCCCCCCGTACCTCCGAAACCACTGGATGGATCCGTAAAATTAAAACAACGTTCGATAGTCCTGTCAAATTTGGCGAAGGAAACCAAATTTCATTGACCTCAGAGTCACCGATGACGTCACAGGTCAGGTCAAAGATAAAATGTTTCACCGTTCACGGGTATTCTAGGGAATGCGTTAAAACACCGAGGAAAACGCATTTTATCGAAAATCAGCGATAGGGCGTCAGTTGCCTATAATTGCCTATAATTGTCAGTTGCCTATAATTGCCAGTTGCCTACGTCAGTTGCCTATTATAATAATTGTTTCTTTAATTTTCATGTGTTATTGATGTTTTATTTACAAAATAAACTATTTATCGATAACATAGTATAAAAGATAGCAAAATTAAGCGTTTGTTGCGAAACCAGACATTACTTGTTATTATTATGTCAGCGTACAATAATTCACGGAAATTCTGGAAAATCGCAGAAGCCGATGTCAAGGGAGTCTCGCAATCACGGATCTGCAGATCACGCACGTAATTTCCTGGACGGTCACGCATAGTGTAGTTCGGCCTTATCATTGCCGCCCTTCGTTCACTGTGGAAGACAACACTGTACCTGCTGTCATGCTGGATAAAAACGCCAATTTGTAATAGGTATTCGTGCGTTTTTCAAACTTATCTCATATCATCCATTTTCGTGATCGTGACTCAGAAATGTGGTTCAGCTTTTTAAAATTGGGGGCGAAAAAGCTCACTCTATTCACGGAACCGCTGCAAACTCGTTTACTGAAAAAAGTCATTTTTTCAACAAGAAGTTTTGAAATATATCACAAATAACGTTGTGGGGCAGGTTCGTGTACGCACTGGTTATTCGTGCATTTTTTTTTAGTTTTTGCGATTTATGACTTTATCTGTAGAAGGTTTCACTGATGACGCTCGCCTGACTCAGTCTCGGCTGCTTGCGACGTCATGACAAGTAATTCACGCGACCTTGGCGAGGTCACGGAGGCCGGCCTCATAGGCAGCGGAACGGGGAGGGCACCGGAGCACCGTGCCCCCCTTTGATTTTGGCATTTTAACATTAGCCCTATGGGCGATGCATGGAAAGAATGGGACCAAAAGTCGGCAGTGCCCTCCCCCCTCGCCCGCACATGCCATTTTCCCATCCTAGAACGCGCATGGGGTGCGCACATGGGGGTGGTTGCCACCCCCCGCCGCGCCATTTCGTTCCTGTTGGAGAAAGAGCTTCGCGGTTAAGACCAAAAAGATTCTCTGGGAAGAGACAAATCCAATGATACCCAGTTTTACCTTCTCAGGTCAGTCATTGACCTTCCAGGTGAGGCCAAACTAAAAAAAAAAATGTTGCTGTTTTGGGTCACCGTTGGATATCAAGTGCGCTGCTCATCATACACCGATGACTATGCCGAATTGTGGTGCCAAGCCAGCAAGAACCTCTTTGTCACACTATCCGACCAAGTTTTTGCTGCTGAGGTCATTTCAGGTCAAGTTAGGTCAATGATATGTGTTTGTATGTATGTGTGTGTCTGTGTGTATAGGTAGGTAGGTACTGATGTGTGCACCGATTGTTTATGTGTCCATAGGTATTACATGAGATCATGAAATGAGAAGCTTTTATCAAAAATACAGTCGATGAAACTTCACGAAAAGTAAATTCAGCTTGCCTAAAAAGCAATGTTTGTAGATGACCTAGGTTGAACTTGACCCTGACCTTGACATCGGTACATCGTCGAACAACATGTTACATGGTAGGTGGGAGGTAAGATTGGCAAAAAGGCCGAAATCAAGGTGTCAAAAGCTCACAAGACCCATAGCCCATAGGCGGCGGAACGGGGAGGGCACCGGGGTACCGTGCCCCTTTGATTTTGGCATTTTAACATTAGCGCTGTGGGCGTTGCATGAAAAGAATGGGACCAAAAGTCCATGCAGTGCCCCCTCCTGTTCCGCCGCTACTGGCATAGCCAACGCAAGATATTGGATATTTCGACACCTTTTTTTTAAACCCCACATTTGTTCTCCGGTGAATTTCAGACAAGTTGGTTAGAGACCTTCAAAAAAGGTACAATCACTCGATTTTTCTCAAGTTTGTCTGTCTTGGCAGATAAAGCAATACCAGAACAGGCCTACGAACACACATATTTGATCAGGATCGGACGATTGGACACTTTTAAAAGGAGATCTTTCGTGCCTCCCGGAAATTCACGGGAGAGCAGATGTGGGGTTTAAAAAATGGTGTCGATTTGTCATTTGGGTCATGGCATGACCTGAAGAACAAGGTCATATCTCCGAAACCAAAAACCACAAAAAAAACTTGAAATTTTCAGTGGACGTCAAGAAAGGATAGATGAGCAGCTATACGAAAAATCAGGCTTCTAGCTCTAAAAAACTTTTGAGTGCAGAGCAGTAAAACTACCTGGGGGTGGCACCCCCCCCCCCCCCTCCATGGGCGGGCGAGGGTTAATTGAAGGTGTTCCGCCGCTTCTGCCCATAGGTGGGGCAGTTTCGTGCAAACGTTCAGAGTTATTAAAAGTCATTTTTTCTAATAGAAGCAATAATTTTAGAGGATAACTTTTAAGAGGAAAATATCTGCAATAGTTTCTTTCTATACTCCAATCAACAATTTTGCCGTTGTACTAACCAAAGAACAGATATATGAATTTATCCATTTTTGCACGAATGTGCCCCACTCTTCCCTACCGTGTGCTGAACGGACGGCTCTGCTGGGTGCACACTGCACAGACTACCGACCCGAACAGGCAATGACACTGCAATAATGGTTATTTCTTGCTAGATATATGGATAGGGTATCGTGTGTCAGGGCTTTATATTGAAATAAAAACCCCAGAACAGCTATTTTATAGGTAAGGCTTATCTCATCGTGGTCGTACATCGTATAGTACATATGTTGTACATATGTATGTATGTATGTACATATGTAGTACATATGTACATATAGTACATCGTATAGTACATATGTTGCTATAAGAGGTTACTGACAATACCAGGTCAGGTCACAGGTCAGGTCACCAAGAGTCAGCACATGAACCCAACTTTACTAAGGTTGTGCGATGCATGTTTTATGGCCAATTTTTCATTTCCAACTCAATTGTGTTGGTTATAAGACCATCAGGTACGGTTTAGGTCACTTTCTGGTGGAGGTCAGGTCAAGGTCAGGTCAAAAAAGGTCAAATTTCAAAGTTGATAGTTTTGCATAAAATGGGTATTGATTCGATGCAGCTCGTCACGTGGAGTCTAATAATGGACTTTGTTTTGCGCTACGACGTCTAGAACTGCTAACAATTGTGTTTGAAAATTTGACGTCATCAATTTTGAACAGTTTTTTGCTATAACTTGGCCAAAAAAAGAGGTATCGATCTCGAATTTGGTATGTGGATAGAAGGCGGTAAGGACTATCACATATATTCCGTTTTTCGAAATTCAAGAAACTTTTTGGATTTCTCGGCTATTATATTCACAAATATATTGTTTTATTTTTGGGGTCAAAATAAAAAAATAAAAAATCCGAGATAGCAGTTTTGTAGCCCTGTTAATTCTGCACCTTTTATGTCTGAAACATTTTTTGTATCTCTAAAGCTGTAGGCCTGACAGCTCTTCCCGCGAAACCTTTTTTGGGTCGAAAATGGCAGAAATGACGTTACTCCGACATCATTGGCGGCCAACCTATTGTCCTATTATAGCCTTCGGATTTTTTTTTTTTTTTTTTTGGTCACAATGTGCAATAGCTATTCACGGGAGGGTACTGAAAGTTTGGTGACGATCGGCGCAGCGGTTCTGGAGATACATAAAAAACTAAAGGGGGCAAAAAATGTCCCCCCACCGCCTGAAAGGTTAACCTTCGCCCAAGTGGGGGGGGGCATATGTTACCTTACCACCCTGTCGCGTTTTTTGCGTGTGAATAAAAAACCGTGGCGCGTAGCGCCGCGCCGCTTGGGGTAGCTTTTGGTACATCAATTTTGGACAATGTATTAAATTTTTGACCCCAGGTCATGTCAGGTCAGGTCACCAGGTCAAGTTAACTGACCAAGCCTAAAAAAGTTTGCAATCATGTCCAGCCTGCAGTGTTTGTCAGACATGTTTTAAACTTGGTGGATTGCATGCTGTTATGGGTGCCTACAATTTGTATATCTCGGATTTTTTATATCCGTGACCTAAGGTCAGGTCAGTGACGTGACCTTTCCATTACAAGTCAATGGAGAAAAATGGAAATGCCTCTAGATCCGTGTGTACGCATAGGAACAGTCCAAATATTTCAGAATCACAATAATTTGGACCATCCGTGATGATCTAGGTGTCATTTTTGCTGATAGCCTCTAGGAAGGTCATCCGAGGTCATTTCAGGCTACAAACAGATTTTTTGCCAATAACTCGCGATTGGAAAGAGATAGAACGCTAGGGATGGTCTCATTGTGTTTGTCTTGTTGAAACGCATCCACTGATATGCAACATGACCTTTTCCGGTCAGCTCATGACCTTGACTTGAGGTCAAATTTTCAAGTTGACCTTTCAAGGTCAAATTATAGTTCAATCGACGCGTCTCGGCGAGAGGAACACGATTCTGGCAATAGAAATGTCGTGGCTTTTTGTAGTCGAAAGTTATTGTCGAAGAACACTTTTCGTAAAAACAGCTGTTTTGGAGTTTTTGCCCTCTGGAGACTAAACCGTTGACCTGAGGTCAATTTTGATAATGACCTTATCAAAAGAAGGGTTTAAAAGCTATCGATTGCTGTTCCATGCGTTTTTCTAGCTACCATAGTTCCTGAGATAACGGCATGTTTTCTGAAAAATATGACAATTGGCAAATTTTGACCTTTGATGACCTCTGGTGACCCCAATATTGCTCTAAGATGAAAAATGACTGAAATACTTTCAAACGTACGCATTGAGAGCTATCGAATGCTTTTTACCGCGTCTTTCTAGCCCTCTTAGTTTTTGAGTTAGAGGTGGGTGGTAACATATGCCCCCCCCCCCCCCCACTAGTGCGAAGTTGGCTGAGACCGCCACTGGGGCGCGGGTTAAGCGACTTGTATCTCTGTAGCACGAGGCCGGCATGTGACAAAATCCATTCACCCTCAGAGGTTTCACGCAATAGCCAATAAGTATACTAAGTTTGAACAAAATCGCAGAGGTGGCCGATTTTGGCCGTCCCGGTTGACATGGAATTGGTGTTTTTCCAGCCACGAGCGTATAAGGCCCCCCCCCCTCCCTTGCCGGCTTCGCCCCTGATCGAGCTAGAGTTCCGCGGAAAAAAACGAGCGTTTTGCCCGTGAAGAGAGGAAGCCATTAATACCCAATTTTAACCCTCGCATGTGTAGGGGGGGGGGTCGGATGGACCCCCCATGGTTTTTCGCGAATAACTCGCGTAAAGAGCGGCCGATCGCGACGAAACTTTCAGTACCCTCACATTGATCAATTTTACACCTACCCTAAAAATTTCATGACCCTGACCCAAATGACCTTTGACCTGTGACCTCTTTTCCGAGACCATGTTTGGCCGGAATCGCGATTCTGCGTATGTCGGCCCGCATTAGCCGCGCGTTTGCAAGCTTTTCGTGGTTTCAAACGTTCAAACATGTGATTTGATGTTGCTTCCATGCATTAGGGTGGGTGTCAAGGTCACCTGAAGGTCAGGTCAGGTCATTGACCTTTGGTGACCTCGGGTGACCTCGGTTCACTTTTTCGAGCTGTACATGTTTCTAGGCTAGTTTTTTAGCTGAATTCGAATTTAGCAACCATTTGAACATTTACAAAGTAGTTTTGGTGCCTTCGTAACATGTTACGAAGCTGTCAGAGGCGGTTGACACGTACTACGAATACCCGTCACGACGCCTACTGGTTGACCTGACCTGACCTGACCCGACCTGGTCTAAATGCTTAAAGACATCATCTGTGATCAAAACTAACACGATATTCGTGATCAGCACCCCGAAGAACCCCTTAGCAGCCACACTTTACGACTTTCTAACAGGTCCCGATTTTCCCGACTTTGGGCCATTGACCTGACCTGGAAGGTCAACCAATGACCTAGGACCTTAAAATTGGATATCATCGGCCCTACACATTAGAAGCTGGCAAACGCCGCACACATGCGAGGGTTAAGGTCCTAGGTCATTGGTTGACCTTCCAGGTCAGGTTAATGACTCAGAAGTCGGGAAAATCGGGACCTGTTAGAAGGTCGTAAAGTGTGGCTACTATGGGATGTTTCGGGGTGCTGATGACGAATATCACGTTAGTTTTGATCACAGATGATGTCTTCATGCATTTAGGCCAGGTCGGGTCAGGTCACCCAGTAGGGGTCCTGCCGGGTATTCGTAGTAGGTGTCAACCAGGGATGCGGAGCCGGAACCGAAGCTGGAGCCGGAGCCGGCATATTTTGCCCGGAGCCGGAGCCGTGAAACAATATAGTCCGGAGCCGGAGCCGTCAAAAAAGAGTCAAAGAGTCAAAAAAGAATAAAAAAGACTTTCGAAGAGGAAAAAATGGTTGACCTAGTTCGGTTTGACAGTACAAGGCAGTGGCAGTACCTACATGTGGTATTCAAAGTAGCTTTGTTATGCAAATACAGCAGAAGCAATGTGTACCAATCCCATCGTCTTTTTTTGTTCCAACCGTATTTAATTGCATAGGGGATGTACTGAGTACCTACTGGAGCCGGAGCCAGACCATTTTACTCGGAGCCGGAGCCGACCTGACATTTCACTCGGAGCCGGAGCAGATTTTTTCTCCGGAGCCGGAGCCGTCTGAAATTTCCACGGCTCCGCATCCCTGGTGTCAACCACCTCTGACAGCTTCGTAACATGTTACGAAGGCACCAAAACTACTTCGTAAATGTTCATATGGTTGCTAGATTCGAATTCAGCTCCAAAAACTAGCCTAGAAACATGTAGAACTCGAAAAAGTGAACCGAGGTCATAAAAGGTCAATGACCTGACCTGACCTTCAGGTGACCTTGACACCCACCCTAATGCATGGGGGCAACATCATATCACATGTTTGAACGCTTGAAACCACGAAAAGACTGCAAACGCGCAGCTAATGCGAGCCGACATACCTACGCCGAATCGCGATTCCGACCAAACATCGTCTCGAAAAGTAGGTCACAGGTCAAAGGTCATTTGGGTCAGGGTTATGAAATTTTCAGGGTAGGTGTAAAATTGATCAACACGAGGGAACTGTAAGTTTCGTCGTGATCGGCCGCTTTTTACGCGAGCTATTCGCGAAAAACCGAGGGATGGGGGTCCGTTCGACCCCCCCCCCCCCGCCTATACGGGCGAGGGTTAACTTTGATAGCCTGTAACATCAAACCCTTACCTGAAAGTGAGCTCCGACATGGTGCACGGGACTCCATTTCTGAACGGCTTTGAGATAGTGAGGGTCTGGTCTTGATTGTTGATGGTGGACACCTCTCCTTGGTAATGACCCAGTGCTGGCCCACAGTCCAGGCTCACAATGGCTCCTATGTATTCTTCCATTCTCAGTCTGGGTTCCTGCAAGTCAAACTGCATCATAGATAGGTAGGTACCATTTTAATGACTTTATTCCTCACATCAAAAGAAATAATCACAACAATGGTAAATAGTATATTTTGAGCTGTGCTCAAAATTATCAGTAAACAAGTGCTTTGCTTAAGCTTTTTTAACTTACAGGATAAGGTCATTAAAATAAAATGTTTTAAATGTGACCCTCGCACAAGCATAAAGAAACTTGAAAATATACATAGGCACCTACCAGTTTATTTATACTGAAATGACAATAAAAATGATGGTAACAACTTGCAATTATTATAGGGACCCTCCTACCTTCAAAAAAGTAAATGAATTGGCATAAAAGTGGTGAAGCTTGGTTCAGAGTGAGCAAAACATCTATACCTAAATCTGAGTATCTGCCATATTTCATTGAAAATATTAACTGGTTTTTGAGATATCAGACAAATTTACTTTTATTTTTTTCTGGGCCTTTGCTGTTCCTTCCATGTCATTTGGAAGCAATAATTTGGTATATTAAAAGTGCTGCAAATGTTGTGTACAAACAGCATATACCACCACAGATTCACAACGACGCTAGCATAAGATTTTAGAATCGCTAGATCTGTGCTGACATCACAAATTCATCATCAATTCAAATGCCCCTCCTGATCTGAATCCAAAGTAAAGCCTTTCTCTATGTTGTGAGTGCCCAAACCAGTAAGTGCAAGCCAGGGATCCCAGTTTGGCTATCTCAACTTAAAAATAATGTGAAGGTGGTGGGATGGTCACTTTGAGTTGAGTTAGGGTCAATGAGTTGAATGTGGGCAGGCTCTATCAGGCCAATTCAGTTGGGGGAAACTACGAGGAGCCAAACAAAAAATGGATTAGCCAATCAGCGGCTGGAGTGGGCGGGGCGATGACCATATATGGTCATAAAATCAGACAACTTCATCTTTTTAATGAATTTTAGCATTCAAATGAAAAAATAACGCATAAGAATGTTTTTTAACCACACAAGACCTACACTCACCCGGTGCATAATTAACTGGCGGCTCTAAATCGCAGAGTTACAACGCAAGGTCAAACCGTGATTGGCAAATATGGCGGATTGAAACAGACGCGCCAAAAAATGTAAGCAGTACCGTGGTTTAAAAATGTCATTATTTTTATTATTTTGTTTATGGTTTTTCTAATTGTAGTTAAGTTATTATTTTAGAATTAAATATTTTTGTTTATTGTAATTAAATTAAATCTTTTAACAATTTTCTTTCATAAAACCAATCCATTTATTGAATGGCCAGCTGATTGTGGCGCCCAGAACCTGCAGAAAAGCCGTTTTCCTATCGCCATTTTCGAGTCAATTCGCCGAATTTAATCAAATCACACTAATTCCTAGTGAAAAATGGAAGCCTTTTCTCTCCAAAAAGTGGACGCGATACCGCAAGTACCGACTTGTTATACCGTTTTTCACCCTTAGTAGCGGGGGCTGCATTTATGCCCATATATGGTCATCAAAAGTCCATTTATTGACCAATCCATTTTTTGACATTCGCTTCATAGTTTCCCCAACTGAATTACTCTAATCAAGCAAAAGCGTTGCCGGGCCTTGTTAACAACTGGATGCTATCAGCTGGCTGGCCAAGTAGCAGCATACGATATCCATTAATATATAGATATAAACACGGTAGTATATGGACCTTAAAGGGACCCTCCCACCTTAACATTAGTTTTGAGTTGAGATAGCCAAGTTTGCGGCCAGGCTCAGAAACCACCATTTATCCTGGTCGCAACCCTCGCAGCTTTATGGTGTTCAAGAAATTTCTTCCCTTTACTTGCAGGGTGGGACCAGCGTGGTCCCTATCTCTTAACCATTACGGGAGTCTGATGACGTCATCAGGCTTTCGAACGTCCGTTAAATGTTTGACTAAAACGTTTTGTAGCACGCGGTGGTATATGCTGCTTTGCGCGCAACAAATGCCGCACTTTCAAATAAAGTCGCTAGGAACAGCGGAGATCCCAAAAAGTAAACAAAAGTAAAAGTCTAATATCTTGAAAACCGGTGAATATTTTTCGATGAAATTTGGTAGATATTCGTTTTTGCTCTTTCTGAACCGAGCGACATCACTTTCATGCCAATTCATTAACTTTTTTGAAGGTGGGAGGGTCCCTTTAACATGTAAAATGGCATGAATATGAAAAATTTTAAGTAGATATTATTATTTAGTCTTTTATATCAAGCAGTTTATAATGGCAAGCTCTGCTAACGCCAGCATACAGCGCCAGCTGGGAAAGTCCAGTTATTAGCACAGCCTGCTTCGCTTTGATAGTATGCTTGCGATGTCATACTCCGCTACTGTCTCAAACAAGGTCACATCCAATCACCTCCCTTTAGCTCATAGCTGTTTACAGGGAAGTGTGACGCCTGCTTGACAACTGACAAAAAATTGCGAAAGAAGAATACTTGTCCTGTAGTGATAATTTTCAATTTTATAAATAGGTATCGACTTGCACAGCACACAACAGTAACTTGAACTTAATCTTACAATGATAGCTCAGAGCAAGGCGGTATATACCGCTCAGAGATAAAAAAACACTATAACAAAATGGTGTAAAGCAAGCATAGATACCAAGGCTATGTAAACCTAACCAAGGCTATGATAGGCCCAAGGCAGTATATTGATATCAAGGCGATCAAGGCCGGTTTTAGTCTGGGTTTTAGGGCCTTGGGTACCACGGTATATAATATAGAGAACTTTGGTATCTGCATCTGTAATAATAATAACAATAATATCTGTAAGAATTTTGGCTTTGGCAGGCTTTGGGGGTATATACTGCCTTGGCTTTGGTCTTGGTCTTGGTCGTGGGTTAGGGCGCATAGCCTCATCGGGCTCAGAGCGTCCGTAGATGTCTTGTTGCCACTTTCATGTCTTCAGAGTTGGTAGGTAAGACAATGGAGTACTAAGCGTGGTAGTGGAACGGAAAGACAGCAGCGGGTACCGGATAGAACCAGGATATAGTATTGAGTAATATTTCCAGGTAGGACAGTAGTTAATGTTAGTAGCGAACTATAAAATGGTTATGAACTTAGAGATAAAGAACTGAAAATGAAAGTAACATAAACGACCGGTATCTTTTATGCCTGGCTTTTTTCAACAGTCAAAATAACACTCCATATACATTAATTTGCCATTGATAAACACTCTGGTAACAATCAGCGTTACCGCTGGCGTCTCGCTGGTTTCCCCAGATTCTCATGAAAATTTCCCTATTTTAAAAATCATTTCCCTAGATGCGGTTATTTTCATGGAATTTGACGTACTTTTCTCATTTTAACCATTCGTGTTATAGTCGCTGCGTCCTAAAACAGCAATTACATAACTACATTCTGTAACGTTAACGTAAGAGATTCTAATGAAATTGCTGGCATATAGCAAATTACTGTATGTGGTATAGGTATAACATAATTGCGTGGTATATCGCAAATTGTGGTGTGTTGTGGGGCGCGGGAAACTACCAACATCGTATGGGTAGCGGTAGTGCTGGCGTAAGAGACGAGTCGATGCATTATTTTGCACCGTCAGTTTAAAGGGACCCTCCCACCTTAACATTAGTTTTGAGTTGAGATAGCCAAGTTTGCGGCCAGGCTCAGAAACCACCATTTATCCTGGTCGCAACCCCCGCAGCTTTATGGTGTTCAAGAAATTTCTTCCCTTTACTTGCAGGGTGGGACCAGCGTGGTCCCTATCTCTTAACCATTACAGGAATCTGATGACGTCATCAAGCTTTCGAACGTCCGTTAAATGTTTGACTAAAACGTTTTGTAGCACGTGGTGGTATACGCTGCTTTGCGCGCAACAAATGCCGCACTTTCAAATAAAGTCGCTAGGAACAGCGGGAATCCCAAAAAGTAAACAAAAGTAAAAGTCTAATATCTTGAAAACCGGTGAATATTTTTCGATGAAATTTGGTAGATATTCGTTTTTGCTCTTTCTGAACCGAGCGACATCACTTTCATGCCAATTCATTAACTTTTTTGAAGGTGGGAGGGTCCCTTTAACCGTAAGGAAGTGATATGCGCTAGAGGTAGACATTGTAAAAATCGTGCCAAAACAAAAACTTTGATGTGAAAAATTAGCCGCACCCGAAATGGAACAACGCAGAAGCAGTTTGTTTTGGAATAATAGCAAGAATTATATATACATGCATACATAGGTAGGTATGTAATTCCCTTTATATCTTTAAAACGAGGGTATCAAACCTGAATTTTTGAAAAATGTTCTCATATTTATTTGGTATGACATGCAGAAGAATAATTCATGACAACAATGATTTCGATTGTTGAAAAAACAACAATTTTTCGGGTTGGTGGTATTTCCCTAGATTTCGTGTGAAATCCATATATCCCTAGATCTTCGCTGATTTCCATAGAAAAGGGAAATTTCCCTAGCAGCGGTAACCCTGGTAACAATACCTTGGCTTTGGGTATGGTCAGCATGCGTCGCTTTTAGCTCAATCTCGTCACAAAGACAGCAGCAGAAAGCACTAATCTACTGCCACGTTTGTCAATTCAGCAGCAGCGAATATCACCCTCACAGCAGCATGTTTCGGGCTGTCTCCGCCGGGCCTCCTCGTCCCTCGACCCTCAGTGCGCTGATTCCAAATATGTACCTCTAGGGGTTTGTATTTTGCACTGATAACGAATGGCACGCTAACATCAGCAGCAAATATACATTTCAGCAGCATATTGCGGGCCTTTCGACCTAAATGAAAATTGTTGTACAGGATCTCCTCGATGTGCTGCGGCTGATTCCGAAAATGTGCCGTTTTAGGGTGGTATTTTGCACTGTTAACGAATTAACGGCCCGTTAATATTTCAACAACATATTACGGGGTCTTTCGATTTGGCTTGGCACGTTAACATCAGCAGCATATATACATTTCAGCAGCATATTGCGGGCCTTTCGACTTAAATGAAAATTGTTGTACAGGATCTCCTCGATGTGCTGCGGCTGATTCCGAAAATGTGCCGTTTTAGGGTGGTATTTTGCACTGTTAACTAATTAACGGCCCGTTAATATTTCAACAACTATTACGGGGTCTTTCGATTTGGCTGAACATCGGACGGAATACAGCCGGCTTCCTCGATGCACTGATTCCGAAAATGTAACTCTTTAGGGTGGTATTTTGCACCGTTAACGAGTTAACGGCCAATAATTAACATTTTAACGGGAAATGGCGAGGTCTTCGTTTTGGCTGAAAATCAGTATACAGGGCCTCCTCGATGCAAAATAGCACCCCAAAGAGGTACCTACATTTTCGGAATCAGCGCATCGAGGAGGCCCCGTATACCGATTTTCAGCCAAATCGAAAGACCCCGCCGTTTCCCGTTAAAATATTGAATGGCCGTTAACTTGTTAACGGTACAAAATGCCACGCCAGAGAGGCACATTTTCGGAATCAACGTATCGACGAAATCCTGTGCAACAATTTTCACTAAAATCGAAAGACCCCGCAATATGCTGCTGAAATCTATAGGGGAGAGTGGGGCAATGGCGACACCATAAGCATTTTGCTCAATAGCTTAGCTATTTGAAGCTATTTTATGGTGATTTTGACTGTGGTTATAGCCAAAGGAATAGGCTTTCAGATAACACCCAGTTTTAGTATCTCAGATCACTGATGACAGATTCAGAGCCTACGCGAAAATGTGGTGAAAAATGGAGGTGCAAAAAAGCGAGGGGTAATGCCGGCCACTAAGTGCAATAGCACAAAAAGTCGAAATATCGTCACTGGTATTCATCCTTAAACCGTTCTTTCGATGGAAATTTAAGTGAGAATTAAGGGGTGGGACTAAATGCTTACTTCGAAATCTAAGCTGCGTTGCGGCATTGGCGGTTATGTGCGGCGTGTATGCCGCATGATTAGTAAGCGGCGACCACTAAATTAAAGACTCAAACGCTCCGACCGGTTCTCAATGAATAACACTGCATACCAAAAATGCCAACCGCTCTCGTCATAAGATATTTAGCTTTAAATAACAAGGTTATCTACATCATCATTTTGAACCAAATTAATACTTTCAACTTAACTCACTCATTCCTTCCTTTGGTGTCTCCAAACAGTCTTTCGATTGTCTGGAAATCGTATGCTAAATCCCGTACCTGTATGCGACTGGTGCATATAAAGGCCGATAAAAGAATTTGAATAGGCTCTGGCATGCGATTTCCTGGCTACCCAAAAAAGTCTGTTTCAGTCTTGCTATCAAAACATGACCTCGCCCGCACGGGGGGGGGGGGTGGGTTGATGCAACCCCCCTAAGGTTTTTCGCGAATAACTCGCTTAAAAAGCGGCTGATCGCGACGAAACTTTCAGTACCCTCGCATTGATCAATTTAACACCCATCCTGAAAATTTCATGACCCTGACCCAAATGACCTTTGACCTGTGACCTACTTTTCGAGACCATGTTTGGCCGGAACCGCGATTCAGCGTATGTCGGCTCGCATTAGCAGCGCGTTTGCAGTCTTTTCGTGGTTTCAAGCGTTCAAACATGTGATATGATGTTGCCCCCATGCATTAGGGTGGGTGTCAAGGTCACCTGAAGGTCAGGTCAGGTCATTGACCTTTGGTGACCTCGGTTCACTTTTTCGAGTTTGACATGTTTCTAGGTCAGTTTTTTCGAGCTGAATTCGAATTAAGCAACCACATGAACGTTTACAAAGTAGTTTTGGTGCCTTCGTAACATGTTACGAGGCTGTCAGAGGCGGTTGACACCTACTACAAATACCTGGCAGGACCTCTACTGGTTGACCTGACCTGACCTAACCCGACCTGGCCTAAATGAATGAAGACATCATCTGTCATCAAAACTAGCATGATATTCGTGATCAGCACCCCGAAAAACCTCATAGCAGCCACACTACGACGTTCTAACAGGTCCCAATTTTCCCGCCTTTTGGGTCATTGACCTGACCTGGAAGGTCAACCGATGACCAAGGACCTTAAAATTGGGTATCATCGGCTTTCTCTCGTCACGGGCAACACGCTCGTTTTTTCCGCGAAGCTCTAGCTTGATCAGGAGCGAAACGGCAAGGGGTTATACCTTATACGTTCGCGGCTGAGTATTAATTTGGTTCAAGACAATGATGTAGATAAGTTAGTTATTTAAATCTAAATATCCTATGACGAGAGCGATGGACATTTTTGGTATGCAGTGTTATCCATTGAAAACAGGTCAAAGCTATTGAGTTTTTAATTTAGTGGTCGCCGCTTACTAATCATGCGGCATACACGCCGCACATAACCGCCAATGCCGCAACGCAGCTTAGATTTCGAAGTAAGCATTTAGTCTCACCCGAATTAAGAAACGACAACTGTATTCAGTAGTTAATAGTACACTGCACTGCAACACAACACTGCACTCGCTGCAACACAACAGCGCGGCGCCAACAGAGCAGCAAACTAACACAACCGTAAACACAGCAAGCAAACTAGCACAACCGTAAACACAGCAAGCAAACTAACACAACATACCGCTAACGTAACGTAACATAACGTACATAACGTAACGTAACATAACGTAACAACATAACGTAACATACCGCTCAGCATGGGGTAATACCGGACACGTGTCCGGTATTACCCCGAGGTCAGCTTTATTTTAAAGGGACCCTCCCACCTTAACATTAGATTTGAGTTGAGATAGCCAAAATGGGGTCCCTGGCTCACAATTACCGGTTTCGGCACTCACAACATCGAGAAATGCCTTAAATCGGAAATATTGAATTTCAAAATTGCAGCATTTTGATTCAGAGGGGCTAATGCTTAGGAATACCCCTCTGAATGTGTGACGTCAGCGCAAATATCTAACGATTTTTAAATGTTTGACTAAAACGTTTTGTAGCACGCGGTGGTATATGCTATTTGCGCGCAACATCTGCCGCAAACGCCGCACTTCTAAAATAAAGTCGCTAGAAACAGCGGAGATCCCAAAAAAGTAAACAAAAGTAAAAGTCTAATATCTTGAAAACCGGTGAATATTTTTCGGTGAAATTTGGTAGATATTCGTTTTCGCTCTTTCTGAACCGAGCGACATCACTTTCATGCCAATTCATAAACTTTTTTGAAGGTGGGAGGGTCCCTTTAAGAAAGCAGGCAGCAGTCAAAGGCATTGCGCCGCAAACGCCTCACATCCAGCAGTCGCCTAAGCAGTGGCGTATCCAGGATCTTGGAAAGGGGGAGGCCAAACCTGTTCGAGGGGCCCCATCCTTACCTTAGGGGCCCCAGTAGTATAGTGTACTTAACTCACGCCCAGGTGCGGTTCTTTGCCACTTTTGCCGTGTGAGGGAGCCTTTTTAGGCACACTCGGCAATCTAAAAAAAAAATGTTGAAACGTGAAAAAGGCATCGATATCGATAGCTCTGTAGCGTACAATTTATTTCAGCAGTAGGCATATAGTTTTTTTTTTTGCTTTGGTCGTCGCTAGGGTCACTAAAAATCATCAAAAGCAAAATGTCTTTGCCAATTTTTAATTTTTTTTTTAAAGATTGTAACATTTTTCAAAGGGCAGATGTCAGTCTCTTAGTGTCTTGCGCTGGTTGAGGGCTGGTACCCTTAACTTTAGAAGGGCCCGACTCGGTTTGAGCTCTGATCTAGACTCTGATGGCTCTATGTCGCCCACATTGGCCTCACTCCGACCTCTGAAGGCTCATTCTGGCCTCTGAAAGCCCCACACCGGCAACAGAGTGAACCACGCTGGCCTCCGGGCCCCATAATGGCCTCAGGAGACCCATGCTATGGCTGAACTCACAGGGCCCCCGCTGGCTCTTGGGAGCCTTTGAGTCAGGCTCTGATGTCCCTGTGCCGCTCTCGAACCCACGCCGGTCTCTAGAAGCCCACGATGTCCCCTGAGGGTCCCACGCATGCCTTTAAGGGCCATCCCTACCTTAGGGCCTCAGGGGGCCCAAACATGCATAAGGTCTGAAGAGTGGCTGCCGAGGCCCTCGAGGTGGTCTCTAATGGCCCGACGCCAGCCTATGAAGGCCCGCGCTGGCTTCTGAGGGCCAAGCACCAGCCTCTCAAGTCTGGAGTCAGATGACAGATGGCCCCACGCTGGCTTCAGAGGGTTCACGCTGGTCACAGAGGGCCCCACACTTGCCTAAAAGGGCTCCACATTGTCATCAGAGGGCCCCAAGCTGGTCTCCGTGGCCAATGGACCTCAATATGACCTAAGAAGGTCCCATGTCTCTGGGCTTAAAAGACCCAATGCTGGACATCGACGGCCCCACGCTGGACATAGAGGGTCCAACACTGGCCTTAGAAGGCCCCACAATGGCCTTAGAGGGTCCCACGCTGGCCTTAGAGGACTGAGCGCTGGCTCCTTAGGGCTCTACGCCAGCGTCAAAGGGTCCCACGCTCAAGTCTAAGTTTTTTTATGGCCGCCAAAGCGACCTCTGAGGGCTCCACGCTAGCCTCTGGGGGCTCAGCCTTGGCCTCTAAGGGCCCTACGCTGGCCTATGAGGGCCATCAAATGGCATTTTAAGATAGTTTGACGCAGTTTGACCCTGAAAGTTACTGGTGGCCCTTCATAGGCCGGCAAGGGACCCTCAGAGGCCGGGAGGCCCTCAGAGTCGCTGGTAAGTGGTCGTCAGATGCGCTGGCCTAGGGCCCTCGGAGGCGCCAGAGGCGCCTCAGAGCCACCGAAGTAGGCCCTTAAGAGGCACTGGTGTGGGACCCTTAGAGGTGGCAGTGAAGGCCATCAGAAACTGGCATGCACCGTGGGGCCGTAACAAACGGGTATGGGGCCTTTACAGCTGATCCCTGATTGGCCGGCAACGGCCCTCAGAGGCCGGCAAGGTCCCTCAGAACCCGGCGTGGGGCCCTTCTGGAGATAAGTGTGACTACACAAGAGACCATGGGGTATTCTCACAAGCCCTGTGGTGTCCTTTCCAGTTGAAGCGTGGCCAGCGCGAACCCTCTGCTGCCAATTGGCACCGCAGGGTCCCTCGGGCCCGAGGGGACCCTAAACCTTATAACGGACATGTGCCCCTCGCCCCTGGCTATGCCGTTGAATCCAAGTGATCAGGGGCTATTCAGGTGATCAGGGGCCTCTCAGGTGACCAGGGGCCTTTCAATTGACCAGGGGCCCACCAGGTGACCAGGGGTCAGGGGACCTTCTGATAACCGGGGGCCGGTTATACCAGGAGCTCCACGGGTACCTAAATGCCTTCATGTGACTGCAGGGGCCCTTCACATAACCAGGTAATCCCCGGGTAAACATGGCCCCTTGGGCGACCAGGGTTTCTTCAGGACACTGGCCAGGGGCCACCCAAGGGATCAGAGACCCCTCAGGTAGCTGGGGGTCCCTTAGATAACCAGGGGCCCCTCAGGTAACCAGGGGCCCCTCAGATAACCAGGGGGTCTCAGGTAATTACGGGCCCCTTAGGTAATCAGGGGGCCCTCAGATAACCAGGGGCCCCTTAGGTAACGCAGGGGCCCCTCAGATAGCCAGGGCCCTCAGGTAATCAGGACTCCTTCAGATAACCACGGCCCCTCAGGTAACCAGGGCCCCCTTAGATAACCAGAGGCCCCTCAGACAACCAGGGGCCTGTCAGATAACCAGGGACCCCTTAGGTAGCCAAGGGCCCCTCAGATAACCAGGGGCCCCTCAAGTGACCAGGGGCCCCTCGGGGCCCCGTGGCCCCCCTTGGGTACGTCACTGCACTCAAGTGACTCAAAGGGCCCACTTGCATGTTTGATGCCAAAGGGAGAGGCCATGGCCTCTTGGCCTCCCCCCTGGATACGCCACTGCGCCTAAGAAAGGCTTAATTGAAGGTCATTGCAAAGCAGCACTTCTGAAAATGCGTTAACACATTTCACAGTCAGCAAATAGATGCAACAAAATTAAAAATCAGATACGAAAAACACATTTAACGCTATAAAAATGAAAATAATGGAGCTACCGTGACAAACTTCCACCACGTGCTAGAATGGCGCTCAACTGAAATGTAAACAACATCAGCTGATTAGTGATGGACAAAGTACTCAATAGAGATATGTGGCCGGCATTACCCACCGTCCGCCATTGCCCCACTCTCCCCTATATACTGCTGAAATGTGAACGGGCCGTTAACTCGTTAGCTGTGCAAAATACTACCTTAAAGGTACATTTCCGGAATCAGCGCATTGAAGAGGCCCTGTAGTCGAAACGAGAAAAGAAAACTCGTTCTTCAAATGTTCACTGCCATGGGCGTAATATTGCAAATCAGGTAACTAACTATTTGCTTAACATACCATAATCTCCAACCCCAGGACCCGCGTGTGGTCGCCAATGCCAAGACTGCTCTCAAATCGGGTTCAGTTTCGAAAATTTGGCGCGTTTTCGGCGCACTTTTTCTGAAACAGTGCTTGACCTCGCTGCCTTCGACTGGCCTGCCAGTGCCAAAGACCGCAACCATACCTGTTTAGTGTTTATAATAGCGTACTCGTTAGGATGCTCACCGAGCGTCCGTTGCGATTGCTTCGAAATCGGACTGTTGTAACCGGGACGCATACTCTTGCCACGCGGAGTCCAACGCTCTACCGACTGAGCTGCGAGACTGGGACCAGTCGATATTCCTGGATCGACTCCCTGTTTGTTTTATAGGAGGTTGAGCTGCCCAACATTGAAGAAGGCTGCGTAAGGGGTTTGCTTATGATGACTGTTGACAACAATGTGAGCATATCGTCTTTCCGACTATTGGTCGCCGGCCGGGGTAACTTTTTCAAACATTCTCCACCCATGCCCTGTACACCGATTTTCAGCCAAATCGAAAGACCCCGCCGTTCCCGCTCAAATGTTAATTGGCCGTTTACTCGTTAACGGTGCAAAATACCACTCCAAAGAGGCACATTTTCGGAATCAGCACATCGAGGAGGTCCTGTAAGACTGTACACCGATTTTCAGCCAAATCGAAAGAACCAGCCGTTTCCCGTTAAAATGTTTTCGTTTAAGTGACCATCCCACCTTAACATTAGTTTGGAGTTGAGATAGCCAAATTGGTGGCCACACTGAAAAAATGACACCCTGTACGGGGTATTGACGGTCATGTCAAAAATAACACCCGAGTGGGGTGTTTTGAGGGGAGTCGCTGAGCTATTATAAATGGGGTGTTTGGCGTACACCCCAGGAGGGTTTCGACGCATAGTGGGGAGTCGCAGCCGCTAAAGGGGGGTCAGCGCCGGCCCACATGGGGTTCCGTTAGACTCCAGGTGACACCCCTCAAATATCAGCCGAGAACCCCTTTTTGGTCCCCGTTAGGCGGCACGGGCGGACATCGATATCAGCGCCTCTATCGGTCACTAGGGAAAGCTGGGCTGTAGGCGACGAAATACCGGCTGAGTTGTCACAAGTTAAATAGGTTTATAGACATCCGTCTTGTGAAAAAGTTGACCTTTTGCCTTCAATATTTCTACAGGCAATTTTAGAAGTGCTCTCACATAGATTACAAAACCGTTTAAATTATTTTATTCACTTCAAGCCTTCCCTATTGTTCTTGATGATGCGGGAACTATTTCTTATTAGTGTTTCTAGCTTAGTAAAAGAACATATTGTGCAAAAGATGAAAAAAGCATAAATGGAAGATTTTAAATGCAATTTTCTGTAACAAATAATGGTAAATTCTCTACACATCAAGGAAAAGGTGCATGCTAACTGATAATTTAAAGTTCTTGGGGCCAGTTGGTTTCTTCTTTTCTTACGTCGCCCCAATGGCCGCGAATACACTTGTGCACTGAAAGAAAAAATGACACCAAATGGGGGGTAGGGTGACTCTGCCAAAAAGTCCGCCCCACGGGGGTGTCAAATAAACTCTCTTTTGGGGCATCATAACACCGTAATATGGTATCCGTGAACGCCGTTTATTGGCGTACTTGGACTCTTGATTTCGGAGTTTGGATGCCCCAAAAGAGAGTTTTTTGACACCCTTGTGGGGCGGACTTTTTGGCATGTCACCATAAATAGAGTCACGACTCCCCTTAGGACTCTTTCTTTTGGGGTAATGATGCCCCAAAAGAGGGTATTTTGACACTCCTATGGGGCGGACTTTTTGGCATATCACCTTAAATGGAGTCATAGCTCTCTTGAATTACCCCCTACAGAGGTGCAAATGACACTTTTCTGGAGTGTTATCTTCCTAAAGGTGTCAAATATCCCAACGCGCGACGCGCTTCAGCAGAATCGTCTTATTTGGTGTTTCACCATTCTTTAGCGAAACAGCAAACCACGGTACCGCCATTCACTGTTGTCACCGTGACATGTTAGATGTCTTCCATTTCCATCATATCCTGAGAAATTCCAAGGTATTGTTCTCGGAAGATCTCTAGATATGACTTCAATGTCCACATCCGGTCTGCAAACTTTGATTTGACTCCAAGATTGGAGTCTAATCAGTATAACCACGCACATGCAAGTATTAAGCTTTATTATATGCAACATGAATCTTTTCACCGAGTTTTAGCCGTCAAAGCATTACCACACAATCATCTTACATCATACAGAAGTTGTGATGGGCCAGTCCTAAATCTCAAACTGCCAAACTGATGAAAATGATGAAAGAAAGACAAGGAACGTCAAACCTACAGACAAAACGCGGAAAGTTCGACGCAAAAAAAGACTGTCACAATCAGCGACATCTATGAGAAAAAGTAAAACTTTCAGTAACAGCACGATAGCAGCGCCACCTATATAACATCCGTTTAAAGGAGTCGTAGAGGAGTCTGAAACCTTAAATAGGGAGTATACTTTTTCTGTTAGAGTTTAACGTTCCTGTAATGAAACGTCACACTTTTGTTAGAGAGACATATCTTCAGCGAGGTATTTAGTCGTAGTTCTTTAAAAGAAAGCCGTACATCAATCGAAATTTTCAAAAGGGAGTGGTAGATCATGAGGGATCATTCAACAGGGAGTCGTACACCTTCAAAAGCGAGTCATACCTATATGTAAACTATATATATATATGGTGTCGTACATATCTTAAAAGAAAATCGTACCTAACTCAAAAGGGATTCGCACATTTCCAAAAAGGAGTTGTACCTCTCGAAAAGGGAGTTGCACATTTTTAGGGCGAGTCGCACATGTTAAAAAGGGAGTCACTCATTTTCAAACGAGAGTCACACAGTTTCAAAAGGGAATCACTTATTCTCCAAAGGTAGTCACCTACGTTCAAAAGAGAGTCATCCTTCTTTGATGAGGAGTCATATATTTTGGCAAGAGAGTAAAGCACCTTTTATGGGAGTCAAATGTGTAAAAGGAGTCTCGACTCCATGTTAAGTGAGTGCAATAACGTAGAGTCAAGACACCTCATTTTAACTTGACTCTCATAAAGGGGTGTCTTACTCCCTTGCTCAGATGCACGACTCCCTTTTAAAGATAGCCAACTCCCCAACAAAGGCGTCAACTATTGCCGTTTTGGTGTCGGACACCCTCGCAGAGCTCACTGATCCGATTTAAGGGTGTCATGACCCTCTCAGGAGGACACCATTTTTTGGGTTCGTCGGAAACCGACGCCAAACGATGGGGTCAATGACCATACATTTTGGAGTCGGACACCAAAATCTAAGCACTCAGACTCTAAAACATGGAGTCGTCGTAGAGGTGGGGTGTCAAAATTTTTATCAGTGTGATAACGCCTATCGCTAAGCACCCGACGGGGTGTCAAACATACATTTCAGGATGTAAAAGACAACGGCTCAACTCCCCTGTTTTCCTGATATAACCACGCTTTTCCTGACCTCCACGCGGGTAATCACGGGTCTTCAATGAGCAGCTCTACTCCCCTTTACTTATCCAAAACTCTAGTTGAGAAATTGTTGTCCCTCGGAATTTGTTTGTTTTGTTGGGTTAGGCCCTTTCGGTCGACAAGACCATTGCAGAGCCGGAAGGATGATAGGAATTAGGGGGAGACATTGGTCTGGGCAGGCACCCTAGTGAGTCGCCGGGGCTGAGCCCGTCCGAAGACAGGCCACCCAGCCCCAAGGCACTCACTGCACCCGGCTACGGGGTGCGCTCCCTCGGGAGCAGCGGTGCCGCTCCAAGGGAGCAGCCCGCATGAGATAAAGTTGCCTGTCCAGCCCGGAAGGGGGTGGCGGTGTGGAGGAGAAGGATTTCAGTATCCTGAGGATAGAAGCATGGATAGGTGTCCCTCGGAATGTTTGTTTGTTTTGTTGGGTTAGGCCCTTTCGGTCGACAAGACCATTGCAGAGCCGGAAGGATGATAGGAATTAGGGGGAGACATTGGTCTGGGCAGGCACCCTAGTGAGTCGCCGGGGCTGAGCCCGTCCATAGGACAGGCCACCCAGCCCCAAGGCACTCACTGCACCCGGCTACGGGGTGCGCTCCCTCGGGAGCAGCGGCGCCGCTCCCAGGGAGCAGCCCGCATGAGATAAAGTTGCCTGTCCAGCCCGGAAGGGGGTTGCGGCGTGGAGGAGAAGGATTTCTGTATCCTGAGGATAGAAGCACGGATAGGTGGGAAATCCTCACCTATCCGTGCTTCTATCCTCAGGATACAGAAATCCTTCTCCTCCACGCCGCAACCCCCTTCCGGGCTGGACAGGCAACTTTATCTCATGCGGGCTGCTCCCTTGGAGCGGCACCGCTGCTCCCGAGGGAGCGCACCCCGTAGCCGGGTGCAGTGAGTGCCTTGGGGCTGGGTGGCCTGTCCCCTGGACGGGCTCAGCCCCGGCGACTCACTAGGGTGCCTGCCCAGACCAATGTCTCCCCCTAATTCCTATCATCCTTCCGGCTCTGCAATGGTCTTGTCGACCGAAAGGGCCTAACCCAACAAAACAAAACAAAGTTCCGAAGGACATTTAATCCTCGCCGGGAGTTTTTCGGAAGTATAGGGGAGTGAAACTTCTCTGAGAGATTCCCTGCTGAAGGCGCGCGGTTCCCCGCGTGGGGGTCAGGAACAATATGGGGAGTTATATCAGAAAAATAGGGGAGTTGAGCTGCTATATTTTACACCCTAATTTGGGAGTTTGACACCCTGTCGGGTGCTTAGGGACCAAAAAGGGGTGCTCGGCTGATATTTGAGGGGTGTCACCTGCAGTCTAACGGAACCCCATGTGGGCCGGCGCTGACCCCCCTTTAGCGGCTGCGACTCCCCACTATGCGTCGAAACCCTCCTGGGGTGTACGCCAAACACCCCATTTATAATAGCTCAGCGACTCCCCTCAAAACACCCCACTCGGGTGTTATTTTTGACATGACCGTCAATACCCCGTACAGGGTGTCATTTTTTCTTTCAGTGCAGAGAGTGCTTAGGGGGCTGGTTGGCCTGTCCATTTGGACGGGCTCAGCCCCGGCGACTCTCTAGGGTGCCTGCCCAGACCAATGTCTCCCCCTAAATCCTGTCATCCTTCCGGCTCTGCAATGGTCTTGTCGACCGAAAGGGCCTAACCCAACAAAACAAAAAAACAAACAAACAATCAACGGGGGTGTCTCAGCGACACTCCAATTTTTTGGCCTGCAATTTTTGGGGAGTTCGCTAGCCGAACCTCTCCCAAGGGGGTCATGTACATTTTTGGGGCGTCAAAAGGTAATGGGGCTCCCGTTTCGGGTGTCACAACACCCATGACATCCTAAAATCATGAAAATGGAGCCTAATTTAGGAGTATTTTGGAGTATGGGGTGTCAGATTGTAAGAAATGGGGTTCCCCGATTTCTTTCAGTGCATGGCCAGCAAATACCGGTTTGGGCACTCACAACATCGAAAAATGCTTTAATTCGGAGATATGGAATTTCGAACTTGCAGTTTTTTGATTCTAAGGGGCTAATACATTAAAATGCCTCCTTAGAATTTGTGACATCAGCGCAGATCCCAAAAAGTAAACAAAAGTTAAAGTCTAATATCTTGAAAACCGGTGAATATTTTTCGATGAAATTAGGTAGATATTCGTTTTTGCTCTTTCTAAATCGAGAGACATCACTTTCATGCCAATTCATTAACTTTTTTTTGAAGGTGGGAGGGTCCCTTTAATAGGGATCACATTGGTATAAAAAACATCTTTACAAGTTTAAAAATCAAGCGTTGGCATCGTGAGAAGCGTTGGATGGCCGCTTTGCCCCACTCTCCCCTACCTATAGGCCTAAGTCAATCGGAGAAATTGAAAGTGACACCTTTTTTAGACGAATGTCATTATAAACACTCTAAAACACTGAAATACTAGTATCTTTGACACACTGAATATGAAAATGGCACCCATGACTCCTTTGTAGGTATGTCCCTGAGGTCATCTCAGGTCACCAATGGTATCTGACTGTTTTTCGCAAATAACTTATGATAGAGGCATGCTAATGCAATGAAAACACCTTAGTTGTGTTTGGCTCGACGAAACGGATCGACTGATATGCAACTTGACCCTTACCGGTCAGGTCATGACCTTGACCTGAGGTCAAATTTTCAAATTGAGCTTTCAAGGTCAACTGATAATTCATTCGACGCGTCTTGACGAGAGGAACACGATGCTGGTAAAAGAAAATTCGTGTAAGGTTTGAGTCAAAAGTAATTGCAGAAAAACGGTTTCCGAAAAAAATCGGCTATTTTGGCAGTTTTTTGCCCCCTGGGCCTGCAGGCAAAACCGTTAACGTTAGGTGAAATCTGAGAGAATAGCTCAGAAAGAACGTTAATATGGCTATCAAATGCGCTTTTCCGCGGCGCTGTAGCCTTATTAGTTTCCGAGCTGTTCGTCGATTTGTTGAAAATTGTCAACATCTAACCTACAAATCGGCGAATTTTGGCCATCAATGATCTCTGGTGACCTGACCTTTGACCTGACCAAAAAAGTGACCGATGTGATATCTTCCTTATTTTTGACGCTCTTTCAAACGCCGTCTTTCCCGTAACGCTACGTGGCCCAGGAGCCGAGGTAGAAGGGGGTTTTCACCCCCCCCCCCCAGCAGGGCGTGGAAATCTAGGACCCCCAGCCGTGCGCGGGTTAAGGTCAACTCTAAAGACATTATTCAGTAAGAGCTTCAAAAGAGCTATCGAATGCGTTGTTTTGCAACGCTGTAGCTCTATTGCTTTCCAGGTTGTGCGCCGATTGATAAAAAGATCTTGAAATATGACCTTTGATGAGACTGGTGACCTGACCTTAAAGGGAATTATTCACTTTCCTGTAATTAGTTTTTTAAAATAGATTAATTTTTTTCTGCTCAAAATGATCAGAAAATAAAACGAAACCTTTTTAAAATAAGGATTATTTTCTATATTTCAATATAGGAAGAATTTTATTTACAACTAGAGGGACAGCATTACGCGCAGCGTAATAAATCAATTTTCATTAAAATCGGCCCAGTAACGGCCGAGTTATTGCCAGAATAAATTTGGCGTCTCCTCCTGCGGCGGTGCTCTGTTCCGGTATTCATTGCCAAAGGTCAACGACCTCCGACTCTGTTTTCCCTCATTTTCGCAGCGAACAATCTGAGCATAAGGCGCGTGCCGTCTGCTCGGCGCCGACCGCGGCCCAAAATGCTGCAAAGATGCGCCCGCCACGTGCAAACCACCGAGCGCACCCCCACCAAAATTTAATACGACAAACAGATGCACGCGTCCGACTTGCGTAGAAAATTTCACCCCCGTAGCCCGCACCGTTCCGGAGCAATAGCCCGCCAAGCGTGACTGACGCGTTACATACATACATACATACGTACAGACATTTTGATTTTTATATATGTAAAATCAAAACGTCTGTACGTATGTATGTATGTATGTATGTATGTAACGCGTCAGTCACGCTTGGCGGGCTATTGCTCCGGAACGGTGCGGGCTACGGGGGTGAAATTTTGGGCGCAAGTCGGACGCGTGCATCTGTTTGTCGTATTAAATTTTGGTGGGGGTGGGTTCGGTGGTTTGCACGTGGCGGGCGCATCTTTGCGGGATTTTGGGCCGCGGCCGGCGCCGAGCAGACGGCACGCGCCCTAGGCTCAGATTGTTCGCTGCGAAAATGAGGGAAAACAGAGTCGGAGGTCGTTGACCTTTGGCAATGAATACCGGAACAGAGCACCGCCGGCCAGGAGGAGACGCCAAATTTATTCTGGCAATAACTCGGCCGGTACTGGGCCGATTTTAAAGAAAATTGATTTATTACGCTGCGCGTAATGCTGTCCCTCTTTACGCTGCGCGTAATGCTGTCCCTCTAGCATGGGCGGCGCCACCGGGGGGGACGGGGGGGACAGGTCCCCCGCTATCGAAAGTTAGGGGGGTACAGTACCCCCCTATCGGCGAGGTCCGTTCAATAGTTGATAATAATGCATTGTAGAGTTATCCGTCGCATTTAATGCATCGTTGGTTAATCAAGACAGGTTCTGAATAAAGATTGCTGTTGGGATGTATCGCAGGGGGTCCTGGCCATCTGCAAAAGGTGTGGAGCTGTGATGCCTGTAGTCATAAGGTGATCGGCAGGGCCTCGGGGATCGTGCCCCCCCCTTTTTGGGGCGCCAGACAGGGTTTATTACCTCCCCCACCCCACTGCCAGACCACATTGCCGACAAAACCAAGTTTACTGAAATTCCATAGATTTCCGTTACTATATGGATATTTTCCATTCCTAATTAGTCAAATTCAAGCATGGCAGCTCTACCACAGGAACCATTTGAAATATATGCCATTTAACCCAGCACTTGTGGGCAGAAGTGTTCGGATAGATCACAGGCAGGACCAAAAAAGCACGCCGTAGCCCAAGATCTTATAATTGGGTAGCATCGGCACCCTCTCGTCAAGGGGTTCGATAGCACTCGTTTTTTTTCTGCAAAACTAAGTTCGGTCGGCGGCCGAACGGCTGGGGGTCTAATCAAGCCCCCTTCCCTCCCCTTCTTACGTCAGCGGCTGTGAAAATGCCATTACCAGCTGTTGAAACATGGCAGTTGCTTTTGCATGAGTGCACGAAAGGGTTTTAGGTACGTGATACGTGAAAGGTTCTACATGAAATTGAGATACACCAGCTTATCAAATTGTGCTCACTGTGGTGCGCTCGGTTTTACCTTGACTAGTCTTTGAATTCTGGGGTGAAACAGACCAGTCAAGAAACCTGTTCCATAAGGAGAGCCACTGATGCTAAAGAGATGAGGGATGAGGTTTCAAGAGACCTTCATTACCTCCCAAAGGGGTGCCACGCCATTTGCCAATCCCTGCTGTAGTTGTTACGATTGGAGGGTGAATATGAGAACGATGCAGGTCGTGACAGCTCGATCATGACGAACACAATGGTGCCGACATCACAGCTCTATGTACCGCAATTTTTGACTAAGTTAATCAACAAGGACCGGAATCCTACCCTGGGGCACTTCACCTGCAGAGGTCGCCGGACCTGAGACCCTTTCACTCAATTTTTTCAACGGTGCATGCGGCATGCGCTCGTTTTTCCCTTGAAGCTCTTGGTAAGTAAAATCCATCAGAAAGTGTGATCAAATAACGGCTGGTGACCTTCCATGACCTAGCATGACCTTTTGAGTGACCACCGATGACATGACCACTGACGGCTAGCCATTAGCTGCACCCTGCCCGTTGCATATGGATCAGGTGGTGATGTCATGATTCTGAAATTATATTGCAGTTTTGGCGCACTTGTCAGAGCAGAAAACATTCCCACTTTTCCTCCATGACTATACGATGATGAAGCCATGAAGCTGACCAGACGCAAGATCGAAAATTTGAAAGTACGAAACGTAAGTAGTTGGCACTGCTACTCATACCTAAGCAATTCGCAGCTTGTAGGAAACCAGCTTTGAGTTGGCAAGACTGCAAATTTTGATTTAGAGGCAAGGATGCTTGAAAAGGTGATCGATCTTATAGTTGTCCTATGATAAGTTTGGAAACGGGATGCACCATTCGATGTGTTTTGGGCTTTGCCAAGTTTCGCGGCGTTACGTGCCTCGTTTTTTTTTTTGCATACACGATCAGTATCTACTTTTGGGATTCTCAGTCAGGCAAGCCCCCGTCCCCGTCCCCCCCTATCGAAAACCCGTGGCGCCGCCCCTGCCCTCTAGTCTTATATAAAATAATGTTTGACGCGGAAGCTTATTACCGCCGGTTGGCCAATCGTATTGCGCAGTTCATAGACTACTACATATCATAGATATGTACATAGACTAGGTACTACATAGATATGTAGTAGTCTATGCGTAGTTCAAACCTACGCATGCTGCTTTGGCTGTGAGCAGCATGCTGATTGGCTGACGGCTGACGATGACGTGGCTGCATTCCTTAGCAAGGCACTTATTCTTCTGCAAGACACTCTTTACGGAACGGGAAATTGAATATCTTCGTCTAGGGTGATCGTTGGGCCATGAAAGCTCCTGATTTGTGCTAGTCTCAGCTCAAGCTACGGAACTGCTATTCCAGTTCGAAATCCCACGTTAACAGTCATCTATTTCTTTTAAAACGGGCGAGAAAACGTTAAAAAAAGACTCTGGTTAGTCCGAATCCGATAGTGCCACATTGACTGACATGTAGCCAGAATTGTGGCAGTTGAGCAGCGCTGCTGCTATAAGCCGAGCGGCAGTGTCTCGCACTGGTCTCTGACTCATCAGTTGACACTTTTATTGAACATTTTGTTCAGAATAAGAGCGTCATATCGATCATGGTAACAGGCAACTTTGCTTTACGCTGTTACTATACAGTGAACACGGCGCATTCAAACCGTAGGCTACAACAATCTCAAGAATCATAACATATTCCAAGCGTAAGTGGCAGCCTAACCATTGCATAGTGCCTACTTTGGTCGCCACTGACTAAAATGACTTCCCACCCTGTCTTAAAAACAACAACAACAATAAACAGGAGAGATATTTGAGGTACATAAAATCTCCTTTCAGTGTTGAGCTCGGGTGATAATTATATCGAGACTCGCAAGCCCCACTCCAAAATACTGAGACTACGGACTAGGAAATCTTCAGTGAGATATCGGGCTACATTATTAGCTAGTGATAGCACTTATCATGCCAATCCGGTACAGAGATTGTGAACAAACCAACAATGCAATCGTGGTCTTCATGAATGACAGAGGGCGACATTCGACATTGTTGGTAGTTGCATGTTCCGGTAGCACAGTAGTACCCAAAATTCAGCGCTTCTCACCGTTGAGTTGCTGCATCACCGTCCCACACCCACCCTTTGCGACCTCCACAGACCGTATTTCACCGATATGTATGCACTGAGGAATCGAAATCGAAAACCTTGTGAGCTGATCACTGATCACTGGCGGTCCGGAGCAGGCGAGCTCGCCGCTCCTCTGAGACTGACGGCAGAGTGTCCCCGCCGGAGCTGTCTGCCTTCCGGAGGGCCCGGAGCTCCGTCTGCGGGTGACCGGTCGGCCCGGAGCGCCGTCTGCCCTCCGAACTGCCCGGAGCTACGTCTGCGGGTGACCGGTCGGCCCGGAGCTCCGTCTGCGGGTGACCGGTGGGCCTCAGACGCTGCCGGTGCGCCGGAGAGGCGACTCGCCGGACTGCGGCAGCGACGATCCGCCGCCCTCCACCCGGCGCCGGGGCCGCTGCTGACTCGCTGCAGTGGCTGGCGCCGCCCCCGAGGGCAGTATTCCAGCCGAGGCCGGCCCTGTGCCGGAGGAGGGTGCTCCTGGCTCCACGGACGTTCCAGTTCGCTCGGCCGGAGACGCCTCCACTTCAGTCGTGGGCTCCGGGGCCGACGCAGTAAACGTATCTGATCGTCCCCGTACAGCAGACGCTCCTATTCGTTCTGAAGACGTTTCTGTTCGTTCAGGAGGCGTTCCTGTATATTCAGGAGGGGTCGCTGCACTCCCAGGCGCCTGCCCTTCCGCCGCCGGCAACACAACATCCTCCATTTCGAATGCTACGTTGTCCTGCAATAGATATGCAGAAAGTGTTATTCATCAGAGATGTCACAGAGGTGTAAATTCCCGCCGACTCTCAAGCACCGAGGTAGGGTTAAAGTTAATAAAACGTGACAACGCCATATTCAGTTATCACGTTTCGTCTAGCATTAATTGTCGACAATTACTTCGGTTAACAGTTACTAGGCAGGTCGATTTACAGTACCTTAAGTGAGCGAATTTAATTTATCAACCGTTAAGTTATCAACCGTTATGGACGTCACTGAAAACTCAATATTTAAAACTTGGGTCGATAAAAACGCATGGTAAGAATAGAAGTACTTTAATATCTGTAGCAGTTATGTGAAATCTGCTCTTCTTTGGCGCGCCATTATGGGCGCGGGTATGGCACGGCGGAAAAAAAATGAGGGTGTCAGGTGACCTGTCATTCGTTGGGTGCCGGTGACGATCCCCGAGGTGCGCTCACCTGCTGCGCCACGGCCTCCTGGTAGGAGGGCAGCTTGCCCCAGTCGCCCGACGAGCGCGTGGTGAAGATGGGCACGTAGGGCGGCGGCGGCTCGTCGGGCTCGGCCTCCTCCGAGTAACGCCGGGTCGGGTGGGCGCGCCGCTGCGCCGCCCGCCGCTGGCGCGCCAGGCGCTGCGCCGTCAGCAGCTGGTCCAGGTCGGCCCGGCGCCGGTAGTGCTGCTGGTATAACCGCCTGCCGGACACGCGGGTACATATACAGCGGTAAACGGGCCGACATGGCATACAGGTGCCGGATCGGTAACCATCGGTTTGTTGTAGGTACTCGAACGAAAGATAACCTGGTAGCAGTGTATGAAAGGTACGATTGCCATCCATTTTCAATGCGCATATGTATGTTACAGTTAGTATGCGAAATCCGTTAGTTTGCAACGCAACTAGTTTCGTTGCAAACTACCTGACCGGCCAGGTAGTTTGCAACGAAACTAGTTCCGTTGCAAACTAACTGACCGTCCAGTTAGTTTGCAAACTAACTAGTTAGGATACAAACTAGCTAGTTACTTTGCAACGGAACTAGGTGTGTTGCAACGGAACTAGTTGTAATGCGAAATCGATGAGGCAGTGGCTCTATTTGTCGTTTATATTCATCTTTTATGTACATTTTAGCAACGGTTGTTAAAACAAAGCTGTGTTTATCTAACGGGTGACACTAGACATAAGACGGGTGGTCACATTTAGGATAGAAACTGAATTAACCGGATTCGACTACATAACGTTACGACCACTGGCGGATCCAGAGGGGGCGGGGGGGGGGGCGTCCAAAATCGCTCCGCCATCCACGCAGCTCCCGAAAGCGACAAATATTTAGGTACTTATTTTGAGAAGGAAACGAAAACTGAACAACTTTTATAATCAAATACTTGTTTTAGATTGCACAGCCGTGTGTAAGGATTGGAATCAAAATCCGAAAGGTTTTTGGAAAACTTCTTTGGGATTATGTCTCCCGCAACGTTTAAGACCATCTTTCTGGAACCGCCAGTGATCACCATAAATGTGTAGACATAACCCGCGCCCCACTGGGAGGGGGGGGGGCGTTATATAGCCTTGGGGGGTGGCTATTCATAGCCCCCCTCCCGTTTTTCTGCAATAACTTCTAAACCACTTGACGTATCGCCGCCAAACTTTCAGTAGGTACCTTCGGCTGCATCAATTTAACACCTTGTGTCAAAATTTGAACTTCGTATCTATCATAGGTCGGCCGGAAATGACGTCAGAGTGACGTCATGTTCGATTTTCAAAATTTTCAAAGTTTTTTTTTTTCAAAATTTTGTTAACTTTGAAAATTATGCATATTAAAATCTAAAATTTGTATTTTTATCTTTTTTCAAAAACTTTTGGACTTTTCGAAAAAACGGAATAAATATGATAGAAAACATGCTTATGACTTACTCTAGCAAGTTTTAGCCAGATATCTTAACCCGCGCCCTGCTGGGGGTCCTGGATTTCCACGCCCTGCTGGGGGGGGGGGTGTTTGAACACCCCCCCTTGTAACTCGGCTCCTGGGCCACGTAGCGATACGCGGAAGGCGGCGTTCGAAAGAGCGTCAAAAATAATGACGAAATCACTTCGGTCAATTTTTTGGTCAGGTCAAAGGTCAGGTCACCAGAGGTCATTGAAGGCAAAATTTCGCCGATTTCCAGGTCGAATGTCGAAAATTTCCAAGAAGCCAACGCATAACTCGGGAACCAATAGAGCTACAGCGCCGCGGAAAAGTGTATTCGATAGCCCTATTAACGCCCTTTCTGAGTAATTCTCTCAGATTTGACCTAACGTCAACGGTTTTGCCTGCAGGGGGCAAAAACTGCAAAAATAGCCGATTTTTTCGAAAACAGTTTTTCTGCAATAACTTTTGACCCAAGCCTTGTACGAGCTTACTTTTACCGGCATCGTGTTCCTCTCGTCAAGACGCATCGAATGAACTATGACTTGACCTTGAAAGGTCAACTTGAAAATTTGACCTCAGGTCAAGGTCATGACCTGACCGGAAAGGGTCATGTTGCATATCAGTCGATCCGTATCGTCGAGCTGAACACATCTAAGGCGTTTTCATCGCTCTAGCATGCCTCTATCAAAAGTTATTTGCGAAAAACTGTTAGATACCATTCGTGACCTAAGATGACCTCAGGGCATAAACAAGGGTCACGGACACCATTTTCAAGTTCAGTGTGTCTAAACCACTTGTAATTCGGTGTTTGGGAGTGTTTATAATGTCTTTCATCCAAAAGAGGCGCATTTCAATTTTCTCCCATTGACTTATAATGGGGAGGTCGCAAAATTGACCTGACCTTAGGTCATCGATATCAAAATTCTGAGATATACATTTTGTACATGCTATTGCTCTTAGCAATCGCTGAAAGTTTCAAAGCGATCGGTCACTCGGTGTAGCTATGACAGACATTGAAAGTTTTTATGAGGTGAGGTCACTTCAAGTGACCTGGTGACCTGACCTTCAATGACCTTGGTCTGAAATTTTCACAACATGTGTAGAATTGATGTATGGTAAGGTGTACCAAAAACGGCGGCGCTCCGCGCCGCCGTTTTTGAGATATTCGCGAAAAACCACAAGGGGGGGTGTTCAAACACCCCCCCCAGCAGGGCGCGGGTTAAAAAATGGCCAAGTTATACGCATTATAGCAAAAAAATTCACAATTTTAAATTTTCAAATCAATTTTTTTTTCTGTACCTACCAATTTGACATCGTACATCAATATAAAAAGCACCATCGTGTTCCTGAGCTCGAACTGCATCCGATAGACATGTCTTTGTTGAAAAATTTCAACTTTAAAATTTGACCTTTTTTGACCTGAAAGTGATCTGACCTCAGCTATATTCAGATGAAAATGGTCTCAATTGACACAGGCGACACCGAATTCGAAATCTATGGCCTAAATGGACCATAAGACATGTGTCACGTGACCGACTTATGACATAAGATTTCTGTGACCTATGATGACCTGACCCTGACCTGAAAATCAAAGTACAAGTTTGGTGGTACCCTCAGAGTATCTAAAGCATCTGTTCACGAGTGTGTAAACCAAAAATCAGCCTGATCTGACTTGTAAGACGGCAGCCACAGAGCCCAAAAGGTGAACAAGCCAAATATCGATAATTTTTACTTTGACCTGACCTGTGACGATATCGGTGACCTCGAGGTCAATGAAATTTGGTTTCGATCGACAGTTTTTCCGGGACTATTAGATGCCGTTTGAATTTTGACGATCGGCCCAGTAGTTTCGGAGTAAGGAGGGGGGGTCTACGAATAGCCCCTCCCCCCCCAGTAGGGCGTGTTATACACAGACCCCAATGGGGCGCGGGATAAGCGGAAAGTAAAGGTTCTGCTGCCGATTTCGGAATATTCCAGAACCGAGTCGCTGACGAGCTCCTACCTCCACAACCGATCAGTCTGTGACGCAACCTGCCCTTTGATCATTGGCTGTTACCGAACGAATGACCCGGCACCGCTAGGTCACCTGGCTAGGCAAGTCGCAGTAGGAGTCGGCCGGTGAGACAGATTCTTGATCGCACGTTCACCCCGGATCACGGGACAATATGCGACAATACAGTTCAGTTCTGTTCTGTGCGGCGGCGGTGGTGACCGGTGTTAGTGGGTGTCTAAAAAAATCAAAATCGTAAAATGCCCCCGGAACTGCCCCTCCTCTGGATCCGCCAGTGATCGTCACATTATGTAGTCGAAACTGTTTCAATTTTCATCCATAAATGTGACCATCCGTCCTACACGTAGGTACGAGTATATCTAGTGTCACCCGTTAGAAAAACACAGCTTTGTTTTAACAACCGTTGCTAGAATTTACATAAAAGATGAATATGAACGACAAATAGAGCCACTGCCTCGTCGATTTCGCATTACAACTAGTTCCGTTGCAACACACCTAGTTCCGTTGCAAAGTAACTAGGTAGTTTGCATCCTAACTAGTTAGTTTGCAAACTAACTGGACGGTCAGTTAGTTTGCAACGGAACTAGTTTCGTTGCAAACTAACGGATTTCGCATACTAACTGTAACATGTATATGTTACAGTTAGGGGAAGTTGGGGGAACGCCGAAGACTTTTTTTCTGACGCCCGTAGCACGCAAGGTAGACAACATAAGCTATTCTTGTTGGCGTCATTCGAGAGGCCAGTCTTTTGCCTTTCAAACATACCAGGCGCATTTGATGAATTCGCATACCGTTAAGCGCACAACCTAAAAATATCAAAGAAGTGACTTTTTCGGCGTTGCCCCGGACTGCGGGGAAAGCCGAAAATGGGAGAAATGATCTACGGGGAATGCCGACATTGATGTTTTGCCATTTTATCTCAAACTTTATCCAGAATTCATCGAAGCTGACACGCGTTTTAAGAGCTTGAGGACGCGGTGCACACTGGAAGTTATAATTGTGTGATATAATAAGAAAATGCCAGGTAAATCATTCCTTTTAGGTAACAGGCCGTTGTGTCGGTTGAAAGTGTAGTTTGTGTGACTAAAAATACGCGTTGCTATTATACAGCAGTAAAGTCCACGTAGCGTGCTTTTAACACGTGCGTAATCGCACGTTTTCGGCATTACCCCAGCCAGCCATACTTTCATTTGCAGGCCCATAACTTTTCAACGTGCTGTATAAATTTCAAATAGGCAGCACACTTATGCAAAGACATGCTAAAGATTACTTGACCGAATTGGCCAGACAAACGGTAGCATAATGAGTAAGAAATGCAGCTTCAAAGGCGCATGTAGTACAAGGGAAACGTACCTTGAAAACGCTCTTGGCGCCCTCACAGTCGAAGTATTCCGAATGACGACTCGTAACAAACATGCGATAATTGTAGTCACTTAAGCTTCAGAGCATCACTGACAGGCGGCATCCATGTCTTACGGTTTTCGAAATATCTCGAATTTCGGCTTTGCCCCAACCCCGGCATTGCCCCAACTTCCCCTAGTATGCGAAATCCGTTAGTTTGCAACACACCTAGTTCCGTTGCAAAGTAACTAGGTAGTTTGCAACGCACCTAGGTTGTTTGCATCCTAACTAGTTAGTTTGCAAACTAACTGGACGGTCAGTTAGTTTGCAACGGAACTAGTTTCGTTGCAAACTACCTGGCCGGTCAGGTAGTTTGCAACGAAACTAGTTGCGTTGCAAACTAACGGATTTCGCATACTAACTGTAACATATATACTGCCCAGCTGAGAGACGTGATCCAATTTCAAATATAACGTAAGTCCTTTCAAGAATTAACCCGGCGGCCGCTGGGCCTCCGCGCCACCCGCCGGCCGCTGGGGGGGGGGGCATATAGTTGCCCCCCCCCCTTTACTTCCGCGGCGATATCGTCGCAACGCGAATAAATAGAGAAGCGAAACTATGCACACATCTTCCTGAATACCTAGCCGAGGTTGTGTCCAAATTTGGTGTCGATCCCATTTGAAATGACGTCACAGTGACGTCATAAGTCAAATTATAGATTTGCGACTCTCAGTTTCCTCACGATACATCAGGTATATGGGACCGAATATATAGGGCCGATTATTGGTTAGGAACTAGATGGAAGTGTACTTAGATGTTTTAGGATGACAGCAGGTGCTGTCTAGTTCATTTACAGTTGAGTTTCATGCTAAGCGTCATCAGAAACGGTCCATATCGGAAAACAACAAAACTTTATGACGTCACTGTGACGTCACCTTAGATGCTACAACCACCAAACTTTCCTCAAACATTGCCTAGGTATTCATTTGAAGCTATGCCAAGTTTCACGTTCGTAGCTCATCAGGTTTCGGAGATATTCCACAAAACGTAAAGGGGGGCAACTTTATGCCCCCCCCCAGCGGCTCGTGGGTTAACCAAACAATGCAAATGGCATAACAAAGGAACTTACGGCGACGCCCGCTGATACCCCTCCCCCCCCGCCGGCGCCCATCGCACCCACCTCTGCATGTTGCTGCGGATCTGCATGACAACGCCGATGGCGACGGCGGCGAACAGGATGCAGATGGACACGATGATGGTGGTGGTGAAGAAGGGCGACTGCACGCGCACGCAGCTGCGCCCGCCCGCGTCCGGGTAGTACTGCAGGTCGCACTTGCACATGTGTCCGTAGCCGCGCACGTACACGCAGCTGCTGTGCTCCAGCCGGCAGGAGTCGGGGTCGGACATGGAGCAGTTCTGGTCCAGACCGGCTACGGGGCGGAAACAGCTCGGCGTTAGTGACCACAGACCCGGACAGGTCCTGGACAGCTCACCTTCGACCAGTCAATGTGGGCGGCAGGACATCGTACTCCCGGTAGTGACGGCGCCGCTTTGAATCGCTGCCGCGCCCGATTTACACAGAGACTGACCAGGACAGTCAACTGACGGGGACCGGCTGTTGACGAGGAGTCTGCTGACGGGGATCGGCTGCTGACGGGGATCGGCTGCTGACGGGGACAGTCTGCTGACGGGACAGTCTGCTGACGGGGACCGGCTGCTGACGGGACAGTCTGCTGACGGGGACCGGCTGCTGACGGGGATCCGCTGCTGATGAAGAGTCTGTTGACGTGGGCCGTCTGCGGTTGGTGTCTGGTGAGAGAGGTCGCTGAGCAGAGAGACCATAACATATCAGTGAGTGGCTCCAGCGCGCGCAAAGCTTTCGTCTCTAGATTATCTAAGTCAAATAGTCTGGACTCTGGAACTCCCTAATTAGACGGCCAAGAACTGCGTGACAAGCTTGCTTGGCGCGAGTTCTGGCTTAGTCATTTACTTTTTTAAGAGCTGCAGAAGTTATAAAAGAAAGTTGTCGATGTTTGTTATAGGCGATAGGTACAACCATAGGTATAACCAAATCACTAATACTTTTTATAATAATGGGTTCTAATAACGTTTATAGTGTAATAAACGTTATTTATTATACTACGGTACAACCATGCATATGTACAACCATGCATATTACCCAACCTGAGTGTGATAGCGTTCCGCTGCGTCCCGTCGATTCTACCCATGGACAGCAGCCGTCCGACGCAGGTTTTCGGGTGGTGTGAGGCCGCATAAATACCAAAAGGAAGGATTACAGGTTCAAGGCTGGCACGCGGAGCTCGCAGCTTGCCTTACCTTTTTCGACGCATGCGGCGGATGCGCTCTGCCAGTAGGCTTCTTCATAGCACATGCAGGTGAAGCCCACACACTCGCAGATATTCTTCTCGGCCTCGCAGCAGTCGCTCGTTGCGTTGCAGGGGTGATACTCGCCCTGAGCTGTCGGGAGCGCAGAAGACGGGACTGCAGTTTTCCTATTTACTACAGGCTTGAATGTAGCTAGGGCAGACTGACCAATGTTCATGTACATTGCACTTCCTGGTCAATTAGTTTAGTTACACAAAGCAAAAGTAACGGAAACTAAGTTAACCCACGCCCCGGGCTATGGCCAGACCCTTCCACCCGTAGAGGGGGTTTCGGTTGGTATCGGTACCACGATTCTTTGCAATTGACATTACTAATTTGCAGAGCTGGGCATTGCGCAACTTAAGTCCGCAACTCCGCAACTCCGCAACTTGCGGACTACCCTCTTGGTAGCGGAGTTACGGATCGGCTACCGAGCCCAAAAACGTTGCGGAGTTGCGAGTTGCGGAAGCGAAAAATTCTAAAGCGCAACCGCTACCGGGGCCGCCACCGCTGGTGGGGGCGCCACTGTACTCTTTGCACTCCACTGCACACTGCACGTGTTTCCAGGCTAGTTTTTGAGGCTGATTTCGAATTTAATGACCGTTTGAACATTTACGAAGTAGTTTTAGTGCCTTAGTAACATGTTACGAGGCTTTCAGTGGTGGTTGACACTGGATAGGCGGTAGGACGCCTACTGGTTGACCTGACCTGACCTGACCCGACCAGGCCCAAATGCATGAAGACGTCCTCTTTGATCAAAACCAACATGAAATTTGTTATCAGCGCCCCCCCCCCCCAAAAAAAAGCATAAAAGCTTCACTTTACGAAGTTCTAGCAGGTCCGATTTTTCCGACTTTTGGGTCATTGACCTGGCCTGGAAGGTCAACCAATGACATATGACCTTAAAATTGGGTATCATCGGCTTCCTCTCGTCACGGGCAACACGCTCGTTTTTTTTTCCCTGCGAAGCTCTAGCTCGATCAGGGGCCGAACGGCAGGGGGGGAGGGGGTCCAACCGACGTACACGTTGGACGCTGTAAAACACCGCACACAGCGAGGGTTAAGTCAAATTTTATGGTCGCCAGCACGGGGCCGGGGGCGGGGGGGGGGGGGTGTTTGGACACCCCTCCGTAAGGTTTTCCGCAAATACATATATAAAAAAGGCGGCGGCAGCGCGGCTGTTTTCGACACTGCTATTAACACATCCTTTCCACACATTGTATCAACATGTCAGACCCAGGTCACCTCAGGTCAGGTCACCAGGTCAAGTCAAGGGACCCAATCTCCGAAAAAATTTAAACACCCGCCCTAGCAATACAGGGCAATATAGCAATATAGATACACCTATTGACCGATCACTTTGAAACTGTCTGCATGTGACAAGGGTAACAAGATATAGGTACAAAGTGTATTGTCTCATATTTTTTATATTTGTGACTTAAGGTAAGGTCAACTGTGTGACCTCTCCATTTTAAGTCAATGGGAGAAAATACGACTCGTCCGGATTTGCGGCAAAATGATCCCAAACAATTAAAACATGCAAAGAGTAGCACTGGCAGGTCATTTACGTCGACTGGTGTCGCAATGACTTGCGCATTGAGCATTATAGGTCACGTGACGTCATCAAAGGTCACCAACAGTCAGGTCACCAACAGAGGTCAACCAAAGGTACTACCTGTCAGACATAACACTGCACTTCAGGACTAAGACTGATAAAACATAGGAACCTAATAGAGGTTGGTAGCGGAGTTGCGGAGTTGCGGAGTTGCGAGTTGCGGTTTTATGATCTGCAAAATAGTTTCGGAGTTGCGATTGCGCTTTGGGTACCTTAGGTTGCGGAAGGTAGCGGTAGCGGTTTCCAAATTTCGGTAGCGATGCCCACCTCTGCTAATTTGTGGTTGACCTACCATATTCACTGGAAAAGGTTTTGGCGAAAAGGTGTAAAATAGATGCCCAGAGGGGTCCCGAAAGTTTGGTGACGATATCCGCAATATGTGAGGAGATATCGACGGAAAAGGAGAGGGGGTTGTTTCTGCCCCCTTGCCGGCCGGGGGGGGGGGGGGCAGGTACCGCCTCCACGATTTTTTTTTTGCGATAGCTCCAAGCGTGCTGGTGATAGCTGAAATTTGGCATACGTGACTCTCGATTCAAGTCGGATCTTGTAACACAAACTGACCTTCACCAAAACATAATCTCAACTGACCCCAAGGGCTGCCTGTCCCACACAATCGCATTTAGCATATAAAATGGACCATAAAACATGCATCACATGATATTTTTAATTTGTGCCCCTTAGTGACCTGACCTCTGTGACCTGACCTGGTATCAGTGATCTCAAATAGCAAAATATGTGTTTGACGGACATTTCCCCATCGATGATTTTCAATGAAATGCATTTTACTCCATTTTACAACGCATTTCTTGAAATGCCTGTAAACGGTGAAAATTCGACCTTTGACCTGACCTGTGACGTCATCGGTTTGACCGAGGTCAATGAAATTGGGTCACAAGGTAGTTCCCCGTTGGGGCTATCCAACGCCGTTTGCCGCTTGTCGCTATGTTGCGTGGTTCTCGAGATCTTAGGGGGGGGGGGCCAAAATGCCCCCCATCAGACCGCGTTGCTCGGCAGACCCCATCAGGGCGCGGGTTAATGTTGCAATGTGTTTTTATTATCGGTACTCGATAAGGAATATGTGCATAGTTTCATGCATAGTTTCATACTTTTCATGCGTATGCACTGCATACGCATGAAAAGTTCGAAAAATAATCCCAAGGTATGATTTTTGAATGAAATACCAAAATGTTAACCTCTTTCCAGGCGCAGGCATTGAGCGCAGCGGGACGGAGCAAAACCTGTATAAGAAAATGTAAGTTAATGCATGTTGTAAATCTAGCAGAACAACTAACTTTCTTCGCAGGCATCCTGGATAAATTTGACAGCGCTATGGATCGTTAAACAAGCAAATATGACACTTGTTTAGCAGGACGAGACTCGAACGTTTCTCCCGTAGCCGGTCAGACGGTCTGCGAGTCGATAAGGGTCATTTCACGGTTCTGTGTGACTGATCTTCATCCATCGTGACACTGAGTTGCTTGATCGCGCCTTGTTGCCGGCTGTGAGAGGCGCATATTAATACTTTATATATTTTTTCTTCATATTGTTCCTTTGGCATTCAGTTTTCACTGGATAATTTCAATAATATCCTGGACAGCTCGTTGGATAAAAAATTATGACGTTTTTACAAAAACGCAATTTTTTAAAAAGGCCATCGAACGATTTCGATAAAAATACATTTTTGGAATCAGCTCAACGTCAGCTTTCGAATGGTATATTTCGTTTGTTTTGTGGATGAAATGACTTTCCGACGAACCGTGCAAAGCAGAATATGTCCCGTGGCTCTTTGCGCCCCGCCTCGCCGCACCGCGGCGGGTCAGCCGACTGCGGCGCCTACCGCTGAAGGTTCCCTATCAGTACGGGCTGGGGGGAAGGAAGGGAGGGGTGGCATCATGTTTTGCTTTTTTAAATAAGCTACAAATATTTTTTAGCCCTATATCAAGGACAATTTTCTGTTTGTTTTATAAGTGCGCAAGTACAACTAGTAGTAAAAACTGATAGTAAGAAGTTCGTATTTATATTCATGTGGCTACTTGACCAGGCGTGACCTGACCTGACCCGCCCACCACTATCCACCGCCATGTTTTAAACAAAGTGGTGTGGCCTGAGGAGCTTAGCGAGGCGTCGAGCAAGTGTTTTAAACGGCTGACCCTTTTCAGAGCCCCACTGGACGGCAAAGGCGTTGGTAATATACAATACTGAACGAGGCCGGTGTAAATAAATTTTCAAGACCGAGGTCCTTACTGAATTTTTGAACGAGGCCGAAGGCCGAGTTCAAAAATCAGTAAGGACTGAGGTCTTGAAAATTTATCACCGGCCGAGTTTGGTATGTATTTTACTGTATGCCAACGATAAAATAATTGTCTAGACCGAAGCTCTTAGCCATTTTTTGAACGAGGCCATCCCAAAATGTTGACTTGGTAATTCGTTTTTGACCGTGGTCACTTTGCTTACACCAGTTATTCAGGGGCCCGGGAACGATTTTCAAGTTGGGGGGGCGAGCCTAAAATGCCTGACATGATGCATATGAAACAGTGGCGTAGCAAGGAGTCTAAGGGGACACGTACTTCCCCCCCCCCATCGGGTTCAAAGGGACCCTCGGGTCCGAGGGGCCCTGCGGCGCCATTTGACCGCTGAGAGTTAACGATGGCCATATTCATAGGCGCGGGAGCCGGGGGGGCAGTGGGGGCAGCTTGCCCCCCCAACTCTGGGGCCGTGGGGGCGGTGCCCCCACAGCTTTGAGACAGAATACCACACTTTTTTTGCAAATGTTTTCTTTTTTTGTTGAAAAAGCCGAGGGGTGAAAAATAAGTGGCCTAAAACCGGTGAGAAAACTAGATTTGGGGGTACCCTAGGTTAATCTCTATTATGGTGTGCCCCCCCAGCCGGAAAGTAGTTCCCGCGCCCCTGGCCATATTTCTACTCAGAAGGGCCCCATGGGGCTCGTTAGAGCACCTCATGGACCCTAAATAGCCACACTAAGATCTCCATAAGGGCCCCACGCCGGCTTCTGAGGGCCTTTTGCAGACTTAAAGGGCCCCTCGGTGGTCTCCAAAGGCCCGTTACTGGCCTCTGAGAGTTCTTACCGGCCTATGAGGGGCCAGTTCTAGGGGCATTTCCTGCCTGTGATGGTCACACACTTATTTTTCTGCGGGCCCCATAACGGCAACTGTGGGGGCCCTCATCGGCGCCTATGAGGGCCCACACCGGTGCCTCTGAGCGTTTCACACCCCCAACTCCGAGTGCCTACACCAGTGCCTATTAAAGCCCTATATCGGCGGCTCTGAGGACCCAACCAACACCTGCGCATCTAAAGGCCACCCACTGGTGACTTGAGGGCCCCACACCGGTGACTCTGAGCCCTGGGGGCCCCACCGGCGTCTGACAGTACCATGCCGGTCTCCAAGGACCCCACAGGACTTCTTCTGCCGGCCTAAGGGCCCCTTGCCGATCACTGAGAACCCCCTGCCGCCTTGTAGAGGGTTCGCGTCAGCAGCTCAAAAGACCCCACACCCGTCTGTAACGGCTCCACACCAGCGTCTATGAGGGCCCACAGCAACGCCTGTAAGGACCCTCACCGGCGCCTCTGAGAGAATCACACTAGCACCTCTGAGCGCCCACACCGGCACCTGCATAGCGCATGGCGGCCCCACACCATGATCAGTGCCTCTAAAGGCCCCTTACCGGCGGCTCTGAGGGCCCTTACGCCGGTGATTCTGAGGGTGCTACCGATAACTGAAGGCACCACATAAGCCCTTAGTGTCGCTGAGCTTTAATCCCATACCGGCCCTCCGAGGGCGCCACGTCAGTGCACTCATTGCCCCACACCCCTCCATCTCACCCGGAGCGGGTAAACTGTGTTATACCCATAGCAACGATTTTACCACCGTTGTACGTTATGTATTTCTCAAAGCTGACTCAAGCTGGTACAGTATAAAATCTGGCCTGCCAAACTTATGGCCAAGGTCAGGCCCAAATCAAAGCGGGATGACAATAGCAGATGTTGTCAAATCGACATTGTATCAGCAGAAACCATTCAGATGGCAAGGAAAATGCCGTATGTTGATGTTTAGATGCATAAAAGAAACAAGAAGGAAAGAAGTCCGGAAAAGGGAGGAAAGATCTTTTCTCGCTGCCTCAATGTTGAGGGGGCGCCGCCCCCTCGGCTCCCAAGTTGGGGGGGCAAGCGCCCCCGCTGCCCCCCCTGTTCCCGGGTCTATGCAGTTATTACCACACCCCTCAGGCTAATGTAATTGAATAGGCCAGGCATACAGTAAATGCTGTACTCAACGTGCTGGACGCTTTTGTGACCAGTTCGTTGCGTTGACTGGCCAGGAAGCGTCAGAGGATGCGATAAGAGATGTGAACCAGGTAAAGCCTATGCGAACAGGCAGCGCTGGGTCAGCTGTAGTCGCACCAAGTGGTAGTTCATGAGGGAGAATGCTGAATGGCTGGAGGACGTGACGACGTGCCTGTCACGGTGTGCCGTGACAGACGGTGTGCCTGTCGGCCCGTATGCCAGGCGGAGCCATCCACGTCACGCGGCACGGAACGGCCCAGTCTCCCATTTTCTGCGCAGAAGACGCACCGCACGAAGCTGAAAGCCACAGCCGTGCTGCGGAAGCGGCACAGTAGCCGGGAGCTGGTGTTCTCCGCCGCAGTTCCGGTTTCCATCTGTAGGGACGCCGGAAGGCTGCCAAGCTCGTTGCGGAGGCCGGCTCTTCCAGCCGGGGCCCACAACTAGCTGCGCAGCTCGTGTCGCAGTCCACACCTCCTGAGCCATACCTACACCGTCCAAGAGGCCCTGGCGCCCGTCACAGATTTGGACCTCGCGCACTTTCGTATTTATTATTTCGTATTTTCGCATTTCGTACACTAAGCTGCAGCGGTCGGCCAAGAAAAAAAAAGATGTAAGCTGTACCCGCCCTACAAAGCGGTTGTCAGAGCCAAGTTCGTTTGCCAAGTCACTCAGCTGCAACAGTCGGCCAAGAAAAAAGGATGTAAGCTGTACCCGCCCTACAAATCGGTTGCCAGAGCTAAGTCGGTTTGCCTGCCACCCGCTGCTGCCATCACCGTGGTACCGGACCGAGCCAGCGTCGGTGTGGAAGCGCTGCTGGGCCACACAGCAAACAGACTGCTACAGCTTGAGGAGGTGGTCCTCCAACTCAGCTCGGTCGAAGAGGAGAGCAGCCCCGATCTAAAGCTGACCTGCAATGGGGAGTGGACGGCCCCTCCCACAGCCAGTATAAGCAGAGCGGCGTCCGACACGACAACAATATGTTTGTTGCCTGCGTGGTGCCGCTGCGACTGGAGACGGAGGGCGGCACAATCGTGTGGGAGAACATGACGCCAGGTTCTCCTCGTATCTGCCGGCCTATCAATCAGGTTCAGCAACGAGACGCCGGCAGTGATCACGGAGACAAGCCGCATGAGGGAGGAGATCGCTGGACTGCAGCCACTGCGGACTGCCTCGGCTATCGTTAACCATGCTCTGCACATGATGATGGTTGACGGCAAATGCATCAACGCTGCCACCAGCACGTCATCAACGCAGTCCTGCAGCATCTGCGCCACCACGCCCAGCATCATGAACTTGGACGTCGTATCTGTCCGAACTGAGTCAAACATACAGTACGACATCAGCAGCCTCCACTGTTGGATTCGGGTCATGGAGGCGTTGCTACTTATCGCATATCCGTCTCCAGCTGAGAAAAGACACAGCGGCGCCCCCGCAAGAAAAACCAAGGAAGTCAAACGACGGGTCCACGACAGCTTGAGGGAAAAGACTGGTCTTCGAGTGGACGAACCAAGGGGCGGCGGTGTAGGTAACTCACACGATAACACCGCTCGGCGCTTCTTTCAAGCTGCCGAAGACGTCGCTGCCTGCACGGACCTCGACCGGGACCTGATTCGGCGGCTGCTGATGTGATATTGCAGGCCGTGAGCAGCCGACACGCAGTGAACCGAGACGCACTGGCCAGCTTCTGCAGGCAGACCGCCCTGATGCACATACGTGGAGCTATACAGCTGGTACAGCATGCCTGTGACACTGCACAGTGCACAAGCTCCTGATCCACTCGGCCACGGCCACCTGCTGGTGTCTCCTGCCCATCGGGTGCATGTCGGAGGAGGCGCTGGAGGCGAGCCACAAGCAGCCACCAGTGTTCGCCACGGGCCGCAAAATCTTAGTCCAGCCCAGCCCAGGCCCATGGGTTTACAGCCCGGCCCAGCCCGAGCCCATTCATGGTAAAAGCGTCAAAGCCCAGCCCGGCCCAGCCCGTCAAAAATGAATGTGTTAAAAATTATTGACACCGCACAGGTACCCAAAGGTAGCAAAGAAACAATATTTTGCGAGCCGCATGCACATGCACAATGCACATTGCATGCGTGCTTTATTGACTCGTTTTTTAGTCTTGCACAGTAATAAGCTATGTAGTTATAGTTTTTGTCTCAGTTGCGAGCCCCTGATTCCACTTAACAGTTCCTGGCCCAGCCCATCCACAGCCCATCGATCCTTCATATTTGAGGGCCCAGCCCAGCCCGTAGCCCAGCCCAGCCCATGGCCCATTGGGCTGGCCCGGCCCATGGCGAACACTGGCAGCCACGCAACCTTAGCTTAAAGCACACGCGGAAGGACAGCCGCCTCCACAGCATGTCCGACCTCTTCGGATTCATGCTAGCAGCTCGTGAGCCGTGACCCGCTGCTGAGTAGCCTAGAGCTCAGCAGCAGGCGGCGCAAACGCGCAGCCAAACAAGGACGGCTTCTGCCGGAGACCCGTGCGGCGTGCACTGTTCTCTGAGCCACGGCCACCTGGGCCCGGTCAAGGCGGTACAGTGACGGCAGTTTTTTAGACCTATCGGCTTTATTTACCTGACTTTTGGTCTGTTTTAAACCTCGCACTTACAGGAGGGTCGAAGGAACCTCCTGCAAGTGCGATGGTTAAAACAGACCAAAGGTCACGTAAATTAGGCCGATAGGTCAGCAAAAAAAAACTTTGTATCTTTGCACGGTGATAAGATTGACACATACGGTGAGCTACAGAGGCATAATCGTTTTTTAGACATTCACCCATTTTTTATACAAATTTCGTCAATTGATCCTTGCGTGATTGGCTTAACCTGTGTAAGATCAGTTCAGAAGTTCATTTCGGGGCCGGTATTTGACTGCCGCTGCTCTAGAGCCGCGGAGCGCGGTGTCCCTGTTAGTGGCGCGGGGTCGGTCTCACCGATCATTAGCTGCGTGAGCTGCCGGTCCTCGGGCGAGTCGGTGTGCCCGACGGCCAGCATCCGGCCGCTCCAGTCGAGACCGGCCGTGACGGCCAGCGCCGACAGGCAGACCAGACTGACCGTCAGCCGGCCGGCGGCCGGCGCGGCGGCCATGGCGCCGGTCACACCGGGATGCCGAGCGGGGCACAGACTGCAACTCGCTATGGCGACCGTGCACGGCGGTGTACCGACGCCGTCGGCCCCGTTCGGCGGGCGCGGAGGAGTGTTCCCCGCAGACCTCCACTGGCAGCTCAGTCAGAGGCGGCACGGCACCGCTCGGATGCAGCGATCACAGACGCGCTCTGAGGTAACCACTTGGCCACTACATTGTCGATAGGCCGCCGGTGACCGGCCGACCAGTGTCGGTACAGGCCGATAGCGCCGCTGACGTCAGCCAGGGGCCACAGATAGGGCGCGCTATCTGCGCCGACCACAGCGCAGTGTCGCACAGTCAGCGACCACCGCGACGTTTGCGTAATCACTCACCTGGCCTTGGACCACGCCAGTCACGCACTAACGGCAATGTTGTCAATGTTGATCTACTCAGCATTCACTACCTACTGACCAGGCTTTATCGGGTTGTTGCTCAAACAGAATATAGGTTTGTTGATAACCATTGACAAAATGTGAGCATATCGTTCTTCCGACTATCGGTCGCCGGCCGGGGTAAGTTTTTCAAACATTCTGCATCCATGCTCAAAATTGATGACGCATTGGGACAGGTCTACATTATATATAACCTTTCAAAGATGAGTTTCTAGCTGTCGTGAGGCTCATCATGCTAAGCCGATACATCAAAATTTTATCAGGATTAAACGAAAAAAAAAATGACACATGAATAACATCGAATTAAGGAAATGTCTAGTTGAAGTTACCTTAGGTAGGATAGGGCCGTCTGGAAGAGATTTTGACCATTTGCGAATGAGTAGGGCCTTTTGACAAAGTTCGTCATTTGAAAACGAATAAGGGTTTTGATTCATCCTAAACTACGCGTATTAACAACTCAGCTGTGATGCAACATCTGGAAAAATACGCACTTCCAACGCTGCACTTCCCAGCGGTAACGCTGCTGCTACCTACATACCCAAGCGTTCGTCAACGAAATGAACCTATACGTCGCCGCGAAACGCAGAACACAAGTCAGCGAGTCGCAAGTCGCCGTCGCCGGAGTTCCCGGGCTGCGCCGTTTTATCGCCGCTCCCGTCCGACGCGGCAGGCGCTGTCCCGCAAGAGCTGGTCTGCGCCCATTCTGGCTGACAATTTGTGATCGATTTTGTTTAGCCCGCAAGAGCTGGTCTGCGCCCATTCTGGCTGACAATTTGTGATCGATTTTGTTTAGAGAGAGAGAGAGAGAGAGAGAGAGAGAGAGAGAGAGAGAGAGAGAGAGAGAGAGAGAGAGAGAGAGAGAGAGAGAGAGAGAGAGAGAGAGAGAGAGAGAGAGAGAGAGAGAGAGAGAGAGAGAGAGAGAGAGAGAGAGAGAGAGAGAGAGAGAGAGAGAGAGAGAGAGAGAGAGAGAGAGAGAGAGAGAGAGAGAGAGAGAGAGAGAGAGAGAGAGAGAGAGATCCCTTTATTGGCAGACTCTAGGTCCATAAACGAGGCATCACTCAGCTAGGGCACCAAGGCCCAATATAACACAATCTCAACTTCCATACAAGCTCTTGGATCATGCTTTCCTTATCAAGGAAGTGTAGGCCAAGTCACTAAAGAATAGTGACAACACAATCCTGTTGGAAGATCGTGCAAGACGTGACACAAAGTTCCACACTGATCTACGATACAGCGCGTCAAAGCCAGGTAAACACTCCTGAACAAACATATTAGACGCACTGCAAAACCTATCGTAGCCAAGAAACATCCTGGCAGCATTATTAAAACACACCTTGAATTTCGTTAAAACAGATGCATGAAAGGAGTGCCAAAGGTGCATACAACTGACATTTGAACAGTAGGTAGTATACAGGTACTTCTTAACGGAGTATGAACACATTGCAAATTTTCGACTCAAAGAGTTCGCACGACAGCACAAATTACGGTATTGTTGATGAATTTCCATGTCATCAGCTCTGGTGCTTTTGTTAGTAAGCTGAAATCCAAGATACTTGTACGAGTCAACAAACTTCAATTCACTACCACCAAGAGTGACAGACGGTACGTACAGTTCTCGGAAATTCCTAGGAAGAATTGTCATACACACGGTCTTTTTCGTATTGAACTTAATATCGACCATCTGCATACGTATCACAAAGATCCAGCATTTTCTGTAGTCCATACGTCGAAGGAGAAAGAAGGACCATATCGTCTGCATAATACAGGTGATTTATGCTACCGTGAAAGTGGCACCCAAAACCACATTGTGCGAGAAGCATTGATAAATCATCAGTATACACATTGAACAAAAAAGGAGATAAAATGCCCCCCTGTCTTACGCCATTCGACACTGTAAATCCCTCTGATAGCTCATCGCCCCATAACACATGAAATTGTTGTGATTTGTACCACGAACAGAGCAATTTTACCAGATGAATATCCATTTTCCTTTCTAACAGCTTCGCAAAAAGTGTCCAGTGGTTTACACGATCAAATGCCTTGCGGGCGTCAAGAAAACAAAGAAATACAGGACTTCTGTTTCGCAGAAAGTAATCAGTGACCTCCTTTAGAGCATGTATGGCCAAATCAGTCGAATGGTTCTCCTTAAAGCCAAACTGGTGATGGCCTGTAGAAAGCTGGTCAGAACATCGGTTTAAAATAGCCCGCTCTAATATCTTAGAGCTCACACTGGCAATAGCAATTGGACAATAATTATCCTTTTCAGACAGTTTCCCGGCTTTGTCTTTAACAATAGGTGTTAGCACAACTTTTGCAAAAGAATGCGGCATGCAGCCATGTCTCACCATCATAGACAAACACAAAGACAAGTGTGTGGCACATGGGACCCCAGCATGTTTAAAATGTTCAGCACTGAGGCCATCATTTCCATTAGAGCGACCAGATGCAAGCTCGTGAATGGAGTTCAGACTTCAGAACCTCAGGGACTGAGAAACACTTGAAAGTACTTGTTTCCTCCTGAAACTGCCCTAAGGCATACTCTTTACGATCCGTCTTATCCACGCTATTCAAAATGTCTGAAAAATGATCCTTCCACATGTCAGCAATATTCTTACATCCCGAAACACCATCAATCGAATGAGACAGTGGAGAGCTCTTATTCAATTTCTTTACCTCCTTCCAGAAAGCAGACAAGCTGTAAGGATTTTGAACGAGTTTATCTGCTAGTGACTTAGCCCTCATATCTTTCTTTAGCAATTTATCATACCTTACTTTCTAGCTCCGCTCTGGGGCGGGGAGTGTTGTGGCAAGTTCGTACTTCCTTTTATTAGAGGTCTTTGTTCCTATTTTATCACGCCTTATTTGATTCATGTTTATTTTCTTTTATTGTTGCTGCGCTCGTGAAAAACATTTTTTTTTCTGCTCAGAAAACCGAGTCAACGTCGATGTTGGAAATTGTTTTTAGTTCAGTGTGCGGCCTACTTTTAAACTGTATTGTTCTTTATTTTCGTCCCTCAATATAATTCCATCATATCGATTCGTCTCGGCCGCCACAAGGCGTCGCAAAGGTGGCGAGACGCGGCCAGGGCGGCGTCCGACAGTTGGACCCGCGGGATGACGGCTAGCTATATTATTATTGCGTCCGGGGTGCCGAAAGCGGCGAGGCCGGCGACAAGCCATCGCACCGAGTCTAAGATCATGGTGATAGTTGGCTGTGGGTCGACAACGAGTTCTTGGGTTCCGCGATATACCAAGTCGTTACCCCCGACTGAAAGGAGGACGCCCCGGGGCGCCGAGTGGGGGCGTTCGCCATGAAGGCGCTCCATTGTGGCGTTCCAGTGCCCAGAGAGCTCCCATCCCCGTGCTCCCCATCCCCGCGCCCAGGGTGGATATGCTCCCAAGTAGGTTTCAGTCCGGCGGCGTTGTCCTCTGAGGGGGCGTGGCGCGAGCTGTCCGTCTGGCGTGGCTATCGCCTATTGCCACGATGCGCACAACCCGCGCCCCGCCGGCATCCGTTGTTTGTACTGCAGGGTGGCGTTGCGCACCGCCACGCCCAGAGGTCGACAAAATCTGACCATCTGACCCTAGTCAGAGAAAAATAAACGAGCGAAAAGCACGAAAAGAAGAAAATATGGAAGACATTGTAAGATTAGCAAAGCCAGCATTGTTACATTCATGCACCTATGTCATAGACTAGCAAGTAGCAGCAGCACGAATAACAATTTAGTGATCAGTCTTCTACCATTTCTCCACTTTCTCCCTAGTTAGAGCTGGTCTGGTCCGGTCAGAAGCAGTTCTGTGCCTATTAGGTCTGTTTCCCTACCAATTCATAACCAAGTATCGCTCTTATTGGCAGTCGGAGAAAGTGGTGTTTTTGTGGACCCCTTTTTTCTTCGGCTGCCAAAATCTTGAGGCTTGAGAAATAATGGTTGAGAGTTTTAATTATTGTTGCTATTTATTGCGACGTAAATCGTATATCTGAAGGAATTTCTTAAAATTGACGAACAAAAGTCTCAAGAACGGGAAATTTTATTGTTTGGAAGCAATTGAAAGCGCCATCTTTGGGCGGCTGGTGCGGCACGTTGTGCGTGTGCTGCCCGTGGGGGACGGGCGTCTAACCAAGATTCTCACAGATAAGGTTGGGACCCAGTCACGTGATCCTTTTCCTGCTTTTCCCAACCCTACTCACGATTTTTATAAGCCTTGATTTATTCCTTGCACAGAGGCGTTTGTAGTTATTTTATATACAAAAACTTATTTAATGACATTTGAAATAAACAAACAGATTTTCTCGTAATCTCAACCAAAAATTGAATTTATTCGCGTTTCATTAGTTTAATCAGCTGGCAACCATCACCAATCGTCCTCGATGTAGTCGAACTTGGCGCACTCAGATAGCGTTCGAAATTTGTGACGCTTACTTGTTGCTATGGCGACCAAGCAGTACCTACGATTTTCATTTGTCAAGTGTTTGCGGAGCTGCCGCTCACACTTTTGAACACAGTCTTTATGCGTCAGTTTGTTTTACGCGTCATATCTGAAACATGTTTCGTGAGGCTCCAAAACCATTCAATTAATCTCCTTCAAAAAAGTCTTTTGTAACATTTTCGATATGTTTTTTGGGCTTAATTGCTAGTTCCATTCATCCTTTCTTGCGTGAGGATAGTCTTCACTCGGGGACCAGTCGTTGATAGCATGGAACAACGACGAGAAGAAGGTCTTGTAAAAAGTCGCAGCGATTGCATTGAGCATTAAATGACGAAAATATTTTTACCCCCACCGCCTCAGGCGATCACGTGCCGTCACCCACCTGCGTCTAACTGCCGACGATCCACAAAGGATTTCTGGCTATTCGGGCGCCATCTATTAAACTCTTCCAGCGCTTGCGTAATGCGTGCGTGGTGCGGCGGCGGCGGCGGGCCCTGGTGTGGCGTCAAGGCCCGTGCGGCGTTGGCGCGGTGTGTGGGGTTGGAGTGGGGCCATCGATATGTCATATGCACATAGGCGGCGGAACGGGGGGCGGAGCCGAGCCGGGTTCCGTGGATCAGGCTAATGTGGATTACATTCGTATTCATGTTCCGACTCATACTCCCGTATACCATACCCCTACCAGTGTTTTGGGTTGCGACTTGCGTACTAGCCAAGGCCGTATATAGAAGGCACAGTCACTCCCCCGCCGACCAATCAGAGACAGATCCTGAGTGACTTCATCCCTGATACTCGCAAGGGGTACTCCACTTCAGGGGACCCCCGCGCACCGACGGGGGTCTGCGCCAACTTCGCACCGACGGGGGGGGGGCGGATGACCGCCCCCCCTGCACTGTAAACCAAATTGACAAGTCTTGTGTAATATAACCAATCATCTCTTGGTATGTTTACCAACTGATACTTTTTAACCCGCGCCCCACTGGGGGGGGGGCTATTTATAGCCCCCTCCCGTTTTTCTGCAATAACTTCCAAACCGCTTGACGTATCGACGCCAAACTTTCAGTACCTTAGGCTGCATCAATTTGACACCTTGTGTCAAAATTTGAACTTCGTACCTATTATAGGTCGGCCGGAAATGACGTCAGAGTGACGTCATGTTCGGCCGATTTCGACGCAAAACATTGAACCACGGCAATCGCTCCCAAGAGCTCAGTGTTTAAGCTAGATCCAATTTCTTTGCATGAGAGGACTCAAAATAGACTGCGCTATCAAACTGCTATCTCGGATTTTCGAAATTTTGAAAATTTTGAAAATTTTATATAATAATATCCAAAATTTATCTTTTTACATTTTTTTCAAAAATTTTTTGACTTTTCGAAAAAACCGGAATATATGTGATAGAACGCATTATTATGACTAACTCTAGCAAGTTTTAGCTAAATGTCTTCAAAAATGGCCAAGTTTTACGCATTATTGCAAAAAATTCACAATTATTAATTTTTCAAATCAATTTGTCTGCACGTATTTGACATCGTACGCCAAAATAAATGGCACCATCGTGTTCCTGAGCTCAAACTGCATCCAATAGACACCTTTTTTGTTGAAAAATTTCAACTTCAAAATTTGACCTTTTTTGACCTGAAAGTGACCTAACATAAGCTAAATTCGACTCAAAATGACCTCGAGTAACACAGACGACATCAAATTCGAAATGTCTGACCTAAATGGACCATAAAACATGTGTCACGTGACCGACGCATGATATAATATTTTCGTGACCTGTGATGACCTGACATTGACCTGAAAATCAAAGTACAAGTTTGGTACCCTCAGGGTACCTAGAGCATCTGTTCCCAAATGTGTGATCCAAAAATGAGCCTGATCTGACTTGTAAGACGGCGGCCAGAGCCCAAAACGTGATCAAGCCAAAATGCTAACAATTTTTACTTTTACCTGACCTGTGACGTCATCGGTGACCTCGAGGTCAACGAAATTAGGTTTCGTTCGACAGTTTTTCCGGGGCTATCAGACGCCGTTTGAATTTTGACGATCGGCCCAGTAGTTTCGGAGTTAGGAGGGGGGGGCTATGAATAGCCCCCCCCCCCCAGTAGGGCGTGTTATACGCAGACCCCAGTGGGGCGCGGGTTAAACAAGCCGTTGTCTGGTGCATTGCTTGTCAGGTGACAACTACGAGTCAATAGTTACTATGCACGCGAACTTCTCAGTATCCAGACCAACTCTACATTTGTCTCAACGTTTGTTTCTTAAAGGGACCCTCCCACCTTCAAAAAAGTTAATGAATTGGCACGAAAGTGATGTCGCTCGGTTCAGAAAGAGCGAAAACGAATATCTACCAAATTTCATCGAAAAATATTCACCGGTTTTCAAGATATTAGACTTTTACTTTTGTTTACTTTTGGGATCTCCGCTGTTCCTAGCGACTTTATTTGAAAGTGCGGCATTTGTTGCGCGCAAAGCAGCATATACCACCGCGTGCTACCAAACGTTTTAGTAAAAGATTTAAAAATCGTTAGATCTCCGCTGACGTCACAAATTCTAAGGGGGCATACCAATGCACTAGCCCCTTAGAATCCGAAAACTGCAAGTTTGAAATTCCATATCTCCGAATTAAAGCATTTGTCGATGTTGTGAGTGCCCAAACCGGTATTTGCAGGCCATGGCCACCAATTTGGCTATCTCAACTCAAAACTAATGTTAAGGTGGGAGTGTCCCTTTAACCAGTTTTAGAAACTTGTTGCCGCATGGTTATTTAACCGGCGCCTAACCTGTACTGGTCAGCTGGTCAGCATACACATGGTCAGCTGCGCCTGACGTCAGACTTGGCGGACCAATCAGCGGTCGCCGCCCGCCGTTAGCGGGCCCCGGCGCGGCGGTTTCAAACCAGCAGTTGTCGCGCGGCCGCCGTGCAGCCTGGAGCAGCGACGAGGGCTGTTCCAGCATTTGTGCAGTAAAAAGTGAAATCTGTGAACTGTGGTGTTCGTGCTGTGAGTGAGGCCCCCTCTGGCCTGCGGGACGCACTAATCGTGCCTATACCCGCGGTCGAGACGCCTCCCTTCCCCTGCGCGCGCAATGTAAGTGGGCCAGACCTGTGCATGCACATGTGAGCAGATGTTTTGCGGTCGGTGTTTTTTTATATATATATATATATATAAATACATTTATTTGCCTTTAATTCAACTCTTTGTATTTTTAACATAACTGATGGACATATATGGACTGTTAAAGCTAATCTGGTTGGCGATCATGATTTATTCGAATTATCTGCGTGATCGTGCAACTACATGATTGTTATGCTTAATGTTCAGGAAATATTCGTCATACGGGCATGTTATACTTCTGGCTTGATGCGGTGCACAAAACCATGTTCTTCCACACACGCAGCAGTTCTTGCTTCAAAGATTTATATGCTGACGGTGCACGATAGGTATACCTACTGGGTATACCTACCTCATGCATTTACCACATTCATTCGAAAATATGCACTCGGAATTGTTTCCAGTGAATTCAATAGTATTAATTACGTGGCCGTAATAAATACTAATGATTCCAGAAACTTCCGAATGGATGTGGTGTATGCATTCATTGATTATATAACCCATCAGTATTTCTTGTCAGCGCAAGCCTTTGAGCAATAACTGATGCCAGTCATGGTTTTGTGCACCAATTCCAGCCAAAAAATAGCCTGACCGTATAGAAAATATTTCCTGAATCAGTATCGTGGCAATTGAAAACGAACGCGAATCGTAAGTTTTTAAGGTTATCAACGCAAACAAAGCGATTGTAAGGAAGAACAAGCTCGAACAGAGCGTTAGTACACTTGCTTGTTGACAATTTGTAAGCTAGTAATGCCCAGTCAAAGGCTAGTTCATCAACAAACCAGGGGTTGGTGAACCGACAAGGAAACGACTATGCCTATCCAGAAGTTGGTAGGTCCACAAGGCCCAAACTAGTACTCAACAAGGTGACGCCTATGCGAATTGGAACCAAACTTGTAGACAAACTGTTTGTTGGCCAACAAGCCTGGGGTTGGTGAATCGACAAGGTATCGACAAGGTGACGCCTATGCGAATTGGAACCAAACTTGTAGACAAACTGTTAGTTTGTTGGCCAACAAGCCTGGGGTTGGTGAATCGACAATGTATCGACAAGGTGACGCCTATGCGAATTGGAACCAAACTTGTAACAAGGAGCCAACTTGTAGATTTGGTTTACAGTGTGATTACTCGAGAACGAAGCAAGATAGCGACAAGCGGTAAACGGCATCGGATACGCACGGTCAAGATCTACAATTTTTACAAAGGTCATTTTCAGGTCAGGTCAAAGATGACGTCACAGGGGTCGAAAAAGTCAAAATGGCGGCGCTAGGTATGGAGTTTTTCTCGAATAACTTTCGAATTAGTCAAGATAGGAACAAACTAAGGGCATCATCGTGATCCTCTCGTCAATTCGCATCGAATGATATATATGTTGACCTCGAAAGGTCAAGGTCAAAGGTTGACCACAGGTCACGTGACCTCGAGGTCATCATGTATATCATTCGATGCGTCTTGACGAGCTGAACACAATGAGACCATCCACGCGGCTGTATCTTGTTCCTGTACGGAGTTATTGACCAAAAACCTTTGGTGACCTTTGATGACGTCACATGACCTCACAGCTGGCCAACAGCAAAACAGACCTCAAGGTAGTGAGGGTTGATCGTATATGAAGTCATGTATGGTATATGGGGCCATTCCGACCCGTTTTAGTGGTAAAAATAGGGAGTTGATTTTTCCCCCATTAACTTACCAGTATAACGCCTTTTGGGGCGACTAACGGAGCGAGCGAGAGGGTGGGCCTTGCACGTGCGAAATTGCGAGGGGGTACCTCCAACTGACTTGTGCACGGCACCCTACTAACTGGTCTCTAGCGATGTGCCAAATTTGGGCACAATCGGCCCAGCCGTTCTCGAGATCTAGAAGCGGCACCCTGCACGTGCGCACGTGCAAAATGGGTCCCAACTGACTTGTGCACGGCACCCTACTAACCGGTCCCTAACCGTGTACCAAATTTGAGCGCAATCGGTCCAGTCGTTCCCGAGATCTGGAAACGACCCCTGCACGTGCGCACGTGCAGCAGCACCCCAACTCTGGCACATGTATATGCAGTGCCTAGTGGGTGCCTACCTACATGCCAACTTTCAGCGCGATCGGCCAAGTAGTTACCGAGATATTGCAACAATTACAAAACTGACACCTCTTCGTTTTGCACGTGGCACGTGCATAAGGGGTCACCCACATGCATCGGGAATAGTCCAATACTTGGTAGAAGGAATGAAGCTACCCTACAAAAATTACCGCGTGTAAATCGGTCAAGTGGTTGCTGAGATATAAGCCTCGCAAAAGCGTGACCACGGCCGGCCGGCCGGCCGGCCGGCCGCTCATACTCAGAAATTTCCGTTAATCTAAGGAAAGACTACGCTCGCTTCGCTCGCTCCGTAATAATGGGGAGGTCGCGAAATTGACCTGACCTTAGGTCACCGATATCAAAATTCCGAGATAAACAAATTGTAGCTACTAATGACCTGATAACATCCTGCGACTTTCAAAGGCCTCCGACATCTACTGTAGCTCTGGCACGGTGACAAAGTTGCAAAAACGTGACTTGAGGTTGGGTCATTCAAAGTGACCTGGTGACCTGACCTTAAAAGGTAGGAGGTTCAAACTTGCACACCATGTGTAAAATTGATAAGGGAATAGTCGTACCAAATTTCGCGGCGCGCGGCGCTTCCCGCTATTCGCGAAAAACCTTGGGGGGGGCGGATATCCGCCCCCCCCCGTCGGTGCGTGTGTTAACAACGTAAAAATGACAAATTTCATTTGAAGATTATCGATGGTACTTTTCACATATTGCTCAACCGTTGATGTCACTCGAAAGCCCAACTAATTTTCTAGCGACAAAAAAGAGCAGCAATATGCTAAGAAATGGCCGGTTTTGAAGATAAAGGCGATTTAAAAACCCTCTGCAGTAGCAGAAAAGCAACGTGAAAACACATCGAGCTTATTTTTTTACTATAAATAAATCATTTTCCAGTATGTTTTTAGATAACGTATTGATTACGGAGCGAGCGAAGCGAGCGTAGTCTTTCTTTAGATTAACGGAAATTTCTGAGTACCAGTATAGCGCCTTTTGGGGCGACTAACGGAGCGAGCGAGGGGGTGAGTCTTGCACGTGCGAAATTTCGAGGGGGTACCTCCAACTGACTTGTGCAGTGTGCACGGCACCCTACTGACCGGTTTCTAGCGATGTGCCAAATTTGAGCACAATCGGCCCAGCCGTTCTCGAGATCTGGAAGCGGCACCCTGCACGTGCGCACGTGCGAAATGGGTCCGAACTGACTTGTGCACGGCACCCTGCTAACCGGTCCCTAACTGTGTACCAAATTTGAGCGCAATCGGTCGAGCCGTTCTCGAGATCTGGAAACGACCCCTGCACGTGCGCACGTGCAGCAGCACCCCAACTCTGGCAAATGGATATGCAGTGCCTAGTGGGTGCCTACCTACATGCCAACTTTCAGCGCAATCGGCCATGTACAGGGTGTCCCAGAAGTCTTGAAGCTTTTTTATTTTTGTCGTGTGACCTTGCTATGCGACCGATTAAAACGAATCATACCTCAAACGAAAGAGAATGAACTGAAATTTTGTATTTTCATGCGTAGAGCACCACTTAAGTCAGGTGGCCCCCGTTGTGAGTCGCACAAGAACGAGCACGAGAGATCACGTTCTTCGCTGCCGCCAAGATCTCCCGATTTGCGAAACACCGGTGTCGCCATGCCCGTTTCTGGTCAGCTTCAGAGCCTTATTTCATGCAGGGTATATTGAGTGAAGGGTAGGACGAACTTTGGTAGGAATTTCTAGTATAACTACTAGAAAACCTACTATATGTGGTCGGGACTAGCAAAAAGTTAGTTCAAACTAGAATATGGTAGCGCTTATGGTTGGCAGTCGTGACGCGCACGTGACATTCATTTATTAAATTTCTTAAATAAGAGGTTTTAGGGGCCGATTAGTGCGCAGATACATTCAATTAGCTATTCATAATTGATTACGCAAGCATTCAAGATTCTACATCATTCAATTCTAGCCGAAATCACACGGCGCTCCCAGGATTCGAACTCACGACCCTCGGATCCGTAGCCCGATACGCTACCGAATGCGCTACCGAAGACCGCGCGCCGACGATCGGAGAGGCGGATCGCGGGTGCTGGCGTGCAGAGAAATCTTTACCCTGTACGCCGTAGAAGATCGGCTGGGTTTCGTGAAAAATGGTAGAGGAATTGTCGAAAGAAAATTCATCGATCTATCATTTGAGACTAAGAACCATTGATTCCTTCAAAGGTTGACCGAGATATCGCTCGCCGAAAACAGGCCATTTAACATGTAAACCCTATGGGCTGGTAGGAAATGTACGCCGTGGAGCAGCAGTGCTACCAACTAACTTCGGCGGGGGCCGATTTCATGAATCGAGCCAGGAAACAGAGTATTGGATCTCCGAGAAAACATTAGCAGCATAATGATTTACTGATCAGAAAGTCTCCTGACATGCTTGCACGCATCCATAACGGAAATAAGGCTCAGCTGCTTGAGCGCGCTAAGCAACAGCCCGTTGTAATCCTTTGATTCGTCGCATCATTATGGTGCTAAAACAAATATCAACCCGTCGCAAATATATGTCGCTAATATTATGTCGGTCGCTTCAGGGAATAAGACTCTGAAGCTGATAAGAAACGGGCATGGCGACACCGGTGTTTCGCAAACCGGGAGATCTTGGCGGCAGCGAAGAGCGTGATCTCTCGCGCTCGTTCTTGTGCGACTCACAAAGGGGGCCACCTGACTAAAGTGGTGCTCTACGCATGAAAATACAAAATTTGGGACACCCTGTAGTTACCGAGATATTGCAACAATTACAAAAGTGACACCTCTTTGTTTTGCACGTGGCTCGTGCATAAGGGGTCACCCACATGCATCGGGAATAGTCCAATACTTGGTAGAAGGAATGAAGCTACCAAGATACCTATAAGAAACAGGTAGGTCGGATGTTTTGAGTAAAGCCCTGGTGACGTCACTAACATTTCTTATATGGAGAATTTCGCCCATAAGGAAAATATTTTACATACGAAAATTTGCATTTCATTAGGAAAAAACACATTCTTTCAATTTCATCATGAAACTTATGTAATTTAATTAAAAAACTTGAAATCCTTTGAGTGCTTGTCCCAACCCCTGCTGTACCTTTGGTCACGTGACTGCCATGATAAACTTTGCGTTTTGCAATGTTATGACTTAAACAGAAGCAATAAATGTTACAAGCGTATTATTTATGATGTTTTAGGCAGCAATCGTGTAATAACATCCTTAATTATATACATTCTGCTGAAAAGAGGTCACGTGATGTTACCAGATTGTGCTCGGACAGCATCTTCTTGAACTTCGATTTTGAGTACTTTTTACCTTCATTGAGGCCTAATAACGGACGTTTTTAGTTATAAAATGAAGCAATGAATCTATTGAGGGCAAAATTTAATCATTTTTGCACTTTCAAGCCGGGCTATCCTGGCATGAACTTCGGCCAGTTTGTGTGTGAAGCCTATGATGAAGGGAAAACTTCACGCCCGGCTGACGTCACAGACCTCGGCTACCAAATCGTGTCCGGTGGGGGCCGGAAGCTACCCTACAAAAATTACCGCATGTAAATCGGTCAAGTGGTTGCTGAGATATAAGCCTCGCAAAAGCGTCCGCACGGCCGGCCATACTCAGAAATTTCCGTTAAAGGGACAGTATCATCGAAAAAAAATCAATGTATGGAGCTGATTTCTTTTTTACTAGCATTTCTTATTTTTCTGAATCAGAAAAACATAGTTTGAGGACCGAACTCGGTGAAAAATATTGCAACCACATTTCATTTTCATGATTCATTTTCATGAGCGAACCACCACTATACAAGCATGGCCGCCAGTTTGGAAGCATGCAAAATTACTACAGAACTGGCGCAGATAATACATTATTGACGCTACGCTTACGCGGTCGTTCTTCTGATTGAGTTGTCCTTAGGGAGAGGTAGCCTTAGGTATTGCCTATAAAAATATCACGTGACAATTGGAGGGAGTGACAATTGGACGTGACAATTGACAATGGGAGAAAATATCACGTGACAATCACGTGATAAACGTCATACATTGGAGGGAGATTGTGATTCAAGCTGGAGGAATTCCTTTGTTGAGCCGCTAGAATCCGAAGGAAACAGCGGAAATTGCCTACGACTATTTAATGAATTTAACGGTGATGAATAAGTGCGAAAAACGTTTTGGCTTTATAAAATTTGATGAAATGACCAGGGTAAAAGTTTTATTACTGGCGGTCAATTCAAAACGGCGCAAACATTTAAACAGTGAAGATAGTGAAGCACGATTCAAAGTGTAGTACACCTTTCGTACTTTGAGCGGCGATAGCGGGATAACGGTGTGGAGCTTCGAGGATCGGTCTTCAGTTCCCGGACCAGAAAGGTGGGGCCTATGCAATGTCAAATTTCATCAAAATGGTGATACTGCCCCTTTAATCTAAGGCAGGGGGGTGCGCTCCGAGCTTTTAACATTACGAAAAGTGGAGACACCTTCGCTAGCGCTGTCAGCATCGTAAGCATTCTAAACAACAACTGCAGTAATCCCACCAATCAGCGTACGACAATACTCGACGCTCATTGGCTGATAAGCCAGTGACGATTTTGGGGGCCAGAGCATTAGAGGTAACCTGTAGCAGCACGGGCCGCTCAGTTTAGGACTTGATTTTGATATTATTTAGGCCAGTCTGCTGGTTGGTTATGAAAACTGCAATTCATTCTAGAAGTGGTCCGACAACTCTTTTTGCTTTTTTCCAGAACAATTCGTTGAAAAATGAGTTATTAGATGCGTACTCATGCCAAATTTGCCCCGTTACCATGGCAACCGGAGTTTGTTTGGTCCCCAGAGTCGCGGTTACTAAATTCATTGTTGTCCCCAGTTTTTCGTCGGGAGCGTTCTACCTGGTTACGGAGCGAGCGAAGCGAGCGGAGTCTTTCCTTAGATTAACGGAAATTTCTGAGTATGAGCAGCCGGCCGGCCGGCCGGCCGTGCGGACGCTTTTGCGAGGCTTATAATGTTTTTTTTTTTTTAACGCTAACAAATACTTTCCAAGCATCTTTGTTCCATTGTATGGAAAAAGGCATCCATCCTCAATTGTTTAATAGGAAAAAATAAAGCAATTCTATATTTTTTGCTCTTAAACGATGTACAAAAAAGGAGAGAAACCTTACTTTTTACAATACATTATATTTGTTGAAAATAACTGAAATTTGATCGTAAATAGAAACTGAAAATGGTTCAGAATAGATAAATAAGCAAAGATATTATTGTAACGGTACTCTAGGACCTTGCCGCTTTTTTCCAGCGGCATTGAGAGGAACAGAAAGAGGACGTTCTTGCGGGAACTTACCGACACCTTATTATCAGCGTTTTGATCTATAAAATGATACCGATTTCTTCAGCCAGTCTATTTGGCAAACTCAGGAGTTGTAAATGATCATGGCTGTGCTAAAAAGTTGGGCCCGGCTTCATCCATTTTTTATTTTGGTAACATTTGCCTTTTTATGCTCCCACTGTGCATTCCTGTGTTAATTTTCAACATATAAACTTTAATATTTAAAAAAACCAGTTTGAAGATCAAAATGATGCTACATTTAAAACTTATTTTGAATTGCATCGGATATGTATCTCATTTTTGCATTGATAACATGGTGGCAAAGTCACCCTTTGTGGCCTGCAATGGGGTTGGGAACTCGATTTTTTAAGAATGTATAGAAATGATCAAACTATTTTCGGAGAATTTATGGTGCATACAATTTCCTCATAAAATCATTATGCTGAGAGAAATGGGGGAAGACAGATAGTAAACATCTTTTTTGAAGTTCTTGAAAAAGACGCTCTTGATGCTGTTACGTCACATGTCACCTTCTGCGGTTGACAAATACGGCGCATCTGGCGCACCACCGATTACATGTTATTTCTATATGTGAAAGAGGTTGTTTGTTTCACTCTGCCATTCGCGCTGTTTTTAGCTTTAAAATATGCTAAAGCATTCACGAATGAAAGGTTCAGTGTCAAAAATTGATGCGTCTGCCGTGTACTGTTCCCATTTAACATTGAGCGCGTGGCAAACATTTTGTGAATCTCGAATTTTCAAATGAAAAAAAACATGATGAATCGGAAGATGCTGAAGCTCAAAAGCCTTTCCAATACGCATTTGGCCTAATTTACAATTAAAATATTAACATTTCTCTAATCTTATTAATAATTTCTTTGTTCTTTTTCATAAAAATAACTTAAGGCGTTGAGAACCGAGGTAATTTCTATCTACCGTGCCTTAACTTACCAGCAACAGCAATCTATCTACGCCCTACGGTGGCAAGGGAGACTGTGAAAGAAGCATAAGATGGATTCTAACAATTCTTTTGTGATATACTGAAGGGCAAAGTGCAGAGAAAAGCGTACAAGTCCTGTTTTGTGCCAGGCTGTTGCAGTAGCACTTATGAAACTCCGAAAACGATCTTCGTTCATGTCCCGAACAACATTACCCTTAGGAGATGATCGTCTGCAATAGCAAGAAGAGCTGGTGCAAGTACTTTGAAATCCACTATCAAATCGGTGATATTGTTGTAATGATCACTGAGGTGAGATATTTTGTGCAAGGGCTGAGTGTAACGCCCAGGAGATGACCTCCATTCGCCCCCTCACCGGTCAGGCCCGTCAGGGTTATAAAATTTGAATGGATGGCGGTCCGTTTGGGGTTAAGATGTCAATTGTATTTTGTTACTGTCAAACAATACATGTTATGCTGGCAGCGAATGTGTGTAACGACGGTTTTCGAAACAGAAGTTAGAACTGTAACGGCAGAGTGCTTGCTGGTCTCATCGTAAGTATTGTAACAGTATTGTAAGCATTGTCAATATTGTAAGTATTGTGAGCATTGATGTATGGTATGATATCACCTCACATGATCTCGCCCTCAGACAACCCTCTCCGGTGTCCTTCTGTCAGTAAATGGCACCTGGATCATTACAGATAAGATTAATTTGTCATAATTCTTAAAGAATTGGGTGGTTTTGACTCGTTTACTCGAGGAAGGTCGCATTTCAATATTTTTCCATAGGCTTGCAATGTACAGGTCACGAGTCTGACCTAACCTCAGGTCACGGATAAAAAGTTCTGAGATATACAAACGACGCATACTGCAGGTACTGTTTTGAAGGCTTGATGAGAGGAAATAACTTCGTGAAAAACTCAAGCTCTGACGTGATTGCAAACTTTTCTGAGGTGGGGTCAACAAACCCGCTCTGGTTACCTGACCTGACCTGACCCGGCACTTTTTTATTGCTGAGATGTGCGCAATGAGCATTTAGGAAGAGTCACCAAATATGAGCTGAATGTCTCGCGGCGTTTGACAATTACAAGAAAATCCTGAAAGGCCTCCCCCGTCCGAAATAGGGTTAATGTGTATATGAAGAGTTGCAGATGCCAAACATACCCAGATCACTGCAGTTCCCAGCGCCGCTGCAACGTTTAAAAAAAAAACATACATATAACATACAAACATGTTTATTTGCATCTGTTTTGGATAATAGCAACTCATGGCGCCATCACCCGCGATAACTGTTAGGATTTGAGATATATTTTTATTTAGGCTATTAGTTTGGCTGTAATGTTTATTGATATTAGTTGGGCGGAGTTTGGTAGTTTTCTTGTGGTATGCTGTGCTGATTGCGGGTTGTTCAAACCTTTCAAATGTAAGGACCTTATTGAACTCAAGGCCCTAATTACAAGGTTGCACGGACTTATTTCTACTAAACCTACCAGAATATAGTTTCACGGTTGATTATTTAAATAATTATTCAATCAAAATTTCTTTATTATTATCTTGTAATCATTTATAAGCAATTTTATAAATCAACTTTCAATTTGCTTGCCTTTTACTAGCAAAATAACTTTTCTAGTATTGGGTCAACATAGTGGTGTAGCAGTAGGAACCACATCTGGCAAAACCCCAATGCCTACATACAGCAGAAAAGCAGCCACCAGGTGTCGCCACAGTCGCCACTTGGTCGCCACACAGATGTCGCGCGCGTCGCCAATCGCCACACTACCGATTTCCATAAGGACGCATATGTACGGATATGTATAGGAAAGTCGCCCTTAAGGATTACGCTTACATCCTTTGCTTATGAGGTCGGTGGTTGGAAATTGGGAGGGGCTCAGCTGTTTTCGACCACGGATATGCCTTTATCACATGATTAGGAACATGCTGATAAGCGTTTTATGCGTCATAACAGCACAAAAGTATTTTTAATCATTTTTCAAAAATAGCCGTTCTGCCGTATCTTTCAGTGCAAGGTGCCGTCGGTCATCCCCGACGTGACGTCACGCAGGGAATTTGCCAGATTTTCCTACTAGACTTCGACACCCCCTGATTGAACTCAATCCTACCCCTACACTACCCTACATACGACTGGACGCTTTCCAAGCCCACAAGCATCACGACGCCGAGATTGAATGTAGCCGGGAAATCACCCTCGCCATCTACTCTAAAGCTAATCGATGTGGGGCGGCGTGTGGGGCGCCGCTTAGCCTATGGGGGTGCACTTTTAGTGGATGGGGACGGGGTTGCACCTGCACCCCTTTCACATGGAAAGTTACTTCCCTGATTACAGCTCCCCGTATTGCACCCGACCCCCACCGGACACGATTTGGTAGCCGAGGTCTGTGACGTCAGCCGGGCGTGAAGTTTTCCCTTCACCATAGGCTTAACACACAAACTGGCTGAAGTTCATGCCAGGATAGCCCGGCCTGAAAGTACAAAAATGATTTAATTTAGCCCTCGTTAGCTTCATTGCTTCATTTCATAACTAAAAACGTCAGTTATTAGGCCTCAATGAAGGTACAAAGTACTCAAAATCGAAGTTCAAGAAGATGCTGTCCGAGCACAATTTGGTAACATCACGTGACCTCTTTTCAACAGATTGTATATATTTTAGGAATATAATTACACGATTGCTGCCTAAGACATCATAAATAATACACGTGTAACATTTATTACTAAAGTTTTAGTCATAACATTGCAAAACGCAAAGTTTATCATGGCAGTCACGTGACCAAAGGTATAGCAGGGGGTTGGGACAAACACTCACAGGATTTCAAGTTTTGTAATTAATTTATATAAGTTTCATGATGAAATTGAAAGATTGTATTTTTTCCTAATAGAACACAAATTTTCGTTTGTAAAATATTTTTCTTATAGGCGAAATTCTCCATTTAAGAAACGTCTGTGACGTCACCAGGGCTTTACTGTGGCTTTACTCAAAACATCGGACCTACCTGTTTCTTATAGGTATCTTGATTGCACCTAATCAGAGAACGGCCAGCAAACGAAGGAACTATTTCTGGATGACGGGCGAAAAGCCGCTCACGCAAGGAGCGGAGCTCCGCCCCGTCCAAAGTGGCCAACAAAGCAGAGACAGAGGCAGCATCGCATCTTCCATCAAAGAACTGGTTTCTGGCTTGGGAAGATGAGCTCCATCTTTGCATCCGGGTCGGTGCTGTCAGGAATCATCTGGACGCTGCACAGTGGGGATTTTTCCGATCTAGCGCCTATTAATTCAAAAAATCTTTTTTGGATTTTTGTTTATTTTTTGTGTCAGTGGGGCTAAGAAATGTCTGAATTTTTCATATATGGCATTGTTTTATCTGTATGTCTACAGCAAAACTAGGAAAAATGCGCCCAAAGTTCACAATCATGCGTGATTTCTCAATGGGCTCAGCAAGGCCCGAAAGTATAGCTCAATTTCATTGTCCTGTCCTGTTGGTTTTAATCTTGCGAGGTCTTAAAGTTGCATATCGTCTGAAAGGCACCTTTATTAGGAATGGAATGGCAAACAGAAAGTATGCCACAACCTTACTAAGGTCACAAAAATGCCCTTAACAAAAAACCCTTACAGACACCATATTGAAGGAATGGTATTCTAAATAAATGTAGGAAATCAACAATGTTCTCCACACTTTTCCACTCCGAAATATATCCTATCGAATTCGCCACTTTCTCCTGCACAAGACAACGCCTAGTTTGGCTGCCGAAACTTGCCTGAACACGGAATATTCACATTAGAGTATCTTAACACCCCACTCGAGGAGCGCTAGGGCAAACAGCACGATATAGGTAGGTTCCGGACATAGGCGAATAATTTTACTTCGTGATTTATAAGATGCATATTTTCTGAGACACATTCATTAGGAATAGGATGACAAGCGTAAATTATACATACGGTAACCAACCATCGCACTTGTGGGGAGGGGGAGGGGGGAGGGGTCGGATAAAACCCCATGGTTTTCCGCAAATTACTCGCGCAAAAAGCGGCCGATCGCGCCGAAACTTTCGGTGCCCTCGAGATCATCAATGTTACATCTAACCTAAAAATTTCATGACTCTGACCCAACTGACCTTTGACCTGTGGCATATTTCTCGAGACCATGTTTGGCCGGAATCGCGATTCGGCGTATGCCAGCTCACATTATCCGCGGTTTCCAGTCTTTTTGTGGTTTTAAACGTTCAAATATGTGAAATGATGTTGGTGCCATGCATAATGGTGAGTGGCAAGGTCACGTGAAGGTCAAGTCAAGGTCATTGACCTTTTGATGACCTTGGTTCACTTTTTCGAGTTTTACTTGTTTCTAGGGTAGTTTTTGGTGCTGATTTCGATTTTAGCAGCATATGAATATTTACGAAGTAGTTCTGGTGCCTTCGTTCCATGCTACGAAGCTATCAGTAGTAGGTGACACTTCTATGGATGGCCGGCAGGACGCCTACTAGTTGATCTAATCTGACCTGACCCGACCTGGCCTAAATGCATAAAGACATCGTCTGTGATCAAAACTAACATGAAATTCATGATCAGCACCCCAAAATACCCCGTAACACCCTAACTTTGCGAAGTTTCAAGAGGTCTCGATTTCCCAACTTTAGTTGGGTCATTAAACTGACTTGGAAAGTCAGCTTATAACCTTGGACCTTGAAATTGGATATATTCGGCCTCATTTCGTCATAGGCAGCACGCTTGACTTTTCCGCGAAGCTCTAGCTTGATCAGGGGCCAAACGGCTGAGCGGGGGGTCCAATTGAACCCCCTATACTATGTTGATTATGCACATTTACAGGTAAAATTCTCACCAGGACACACCAGCCAACATATGTGCACAATCTGGCTACAATTCTACCTATGGTTTGCCCTCTACGAATAAATACGTGCTAGATCGGAAAAATCCCCACTGTGCGCTGGTCTAATGGAGTGAGACGACTAGCCATCGTATCAGAGCTGCCTGGTCCTCGTAGAATTGGCACCGATTCTTCTCGATCGGACTCTGAATTCTGTCCCTCCTGCCAGGGCGTATTTTAACATGTTAACTGGGTCGGCAATTGCCGACCCAGTCACGGAGAATGCCGACCCAGTGACAGCCGTTTGCCGACCCAGTTGCCGCCCCCTCTAGGATGCAGCACGCACATGCAGGCTAGGTGCCGTCATTCATAGTGAGGCTGCTGCCCTCCGAAATGATAATGCCGCCTCTTAAAGTGAAGCAGCCGTCTATAGAAAGTGATGATCCCGCAACTCAATGTGACAGTGCCGCCCCTAAATCTGTTAGTAGCCCCACTCAATGTACCTAATGGTGCCGCCCTTCTAAGCATCTGTGGAGCCCCGCAATGTGATGATACCGCCCCTCAAGAAGATGATGCCGCCCCTTTCAGCATCGGTGGCGCCCCTCAATGTGATGGTGCCGCCCTCAAAGTGCCGGTGGAGCCCCTGAATGTGATGGTGCTGCCCGCCAACGAGTCGGTGGCGCCCCTCAAAATGATGCTGCCGCCCCTTAAAGTGTTGGTGCCGCCCCTTATAGTGTCAGTGACGCCCTCCGAAGTGTCGGAGGAACCCACCAATATAATGGTGCCGCCCCTCTAGGTATCCACATAGCCCCTCATTGTAATGTAGCCGCCCCTCAAGCAGACGATGCCGCCCCTCAAGAAGATGATGCCGCCCCTGAATGTGATGGTGCTGCCCGCCAACGAGTCGGTGGCGCCCCTCAAAATGATGCTGCCGCCCCTTAAAGTGCTAGTGCCGCCCCTCATAGTGTCAGTGACACTCTTCGGAGTGTCAGAGGAACCCACCAATATAATGGTGCCGGCCCGCCCCTCTAGGTATCCACATAGCCCCTCATTGTGATGGAGCTGCCCCTCAAGCAGATGATGCCGCCCCTCAAGAAGATGATGCCGCCCCTTTCAGCATCGGTGGCGCCCCTCAATGTGATGGTGCCTCCCTCAAAGTGCCAGTGACGCCCCTAAATGTGATGGTGTCTCCTGTCAACGAGTCGGTGGCGGCCTTCAAAATGATGCTGCCGCCCCTAAAAGTGCTGGTGCCGCCCCTTACAGTGTCAGTGGCGCCCTTCAAAGTTTTGGAGGAACTCATCAACACAATGCTGCCGCCCTCTAACTTTCTGTAGCGTCCCTCCATATACATAATGGTGCCGCTTCTCAAACCATCCGTGGCGCCCCTCAAAGTGATGGTGCCGCCCCTTACAGTGTCGGTGATGTCTCCTCAAAAGTCAAGGTGCCGCCTCTCAAAGAAATGCTGGTGTCCCTCGAAATGTCGGAGGCGCTCCTCAATGTTATGCTGCCGCCCCTCAAACCTTCCGTAACGCCCCTCAACGTCATGGTGCCGCCCCCCCCCCAATGTGCTCACGGCGCCCTTAAATGTCCTAGAAGCGCCGGTCAAAGTGATGACTGTGCTCCTGGCAGTGTCGGTGGCGCCCCTTATAGTGTCGGTGGCGCCCCGAACAGTATCGGTGGTGCCCCTCAAAGTGATGATGTCACCCTCAAACAAACGGTGGCGCCCTTCGAAGTATCGGAGTCCCTAAATATCATACCTATTTCCGCCCATTAACGATCTGTAGCGCCCCTCCATATGATGGAGCCGCCCCTTAAAGTATCCGCGGCGGTCCTTAAAGTTACAGTGCCGCCCCTTACAATGGGGTGGCGTCCTCAAAATAAAAGTGATGTTGCCCCCCCCCCCCCGAGTAATGTTGGCGTCTCTTCTAAGTATCGGATGCGCTCCTCATTGTCATTTTGCCCCACATCACTGCGCACATGGCGCCCTTCAATGTAATGGTGCCACCCCCAACGCTCAAAGAGATAATTGCGCTTCTCACAGTGTCGGTGATGCCCGTCAAAGTGGTTTAAGTGCCCTAAAAAAGTTGGTGGCGCGCCTCAAAATGATGCTGTCGTCCCTTAGCATATCTGCAGCGCCTCCAAAATGATAGTGCCTTCCCTTAACCGGCGCCGGGCTGAGGTTTGAACCCCCTCCCGACCCCTATAACTTGGCTACTGGGCCACGTAGCGACACGCGGTAAGCGGCATTCGAAAGAGTGTCAAAAACTACTTGGGTTAGTTGGTTAACCGTACTTTGGTTAGGTCAAGTCAACTGTCAAATATCAGATGACCAGAGGTCATCAAAGGTGAAATGTGGGTGAAATGTTGTCTGTTTCAACATTTATTGACAAACTGGCGCATAACTCGGGGAAGAATAGAACTACAGCACCGCGAAAAAAGCACATTCGATTGCTCTTCAACGTTCCTATAAAGTCCTCAGACTTGACCTAACATCAACGGCTTAACCTCCAGAGCACAACTAGTTTAACCCGTGCCGGGCCGGGGAGGGTTGGAGTGGACAGTGGAGCCCCCTCCGCCCCTCTACTGAGCTGTTTTAATGAAGAACCTTTTTACTGTAATAATTATTGACTCACGAAAGTTATGATATTGTTTTTTCAGTACTGTGCTCCTCTCGTCGAGATGCGTCGAATGAACTATAATTTGACATTCAAATGTCATTTGGGAAATTTGAGCTCAGGTCCAGGTCATGACCTGACTGGTAAAGGTCACGTTGCATATCAGTCGATTTGTATCGTCAAACTGAAATCATCTAAGGTGTTTTCATCGCTCAGGTATGTCGCATGTCTCTATCAGAAGTTATTGAAAAAACTGCTGGAGGCCTTCCATGACCTGACATGACCTCAAGGACATAACGAGGGGTCGTGGGTGGCAATTTACGGATTAAGTGTGTCATTTTTAATTGTTTTATGATGTTTAAATTCGTTAACTTTGACATTTTTCTACCTATAAAAAGAGGCATGCATGCCCTGATTTTCTCCCATTTCCTTATACCTAATGGAAGGGTCGCAAAATTGTCCTTACCTTTGGTCAAAGACATAGCAATTTCGAGACTTACATTTTATATATACAGTTACACACTGCTTGTCTTATCAATCGCTGAAGTTATAAAGGGATCGTTCAGTCGGTGTATCTATGGTGAGCATTTGCCTGTTCCGTAGCTCAGTTGATAGAGCACCGGACTCCCTTGTCTTCGCTTGCGTTTTGTCCGCCGGCCGATCCGGAGAGAAAGTTACTGAGTGAAGGTCATTCAAATTTCAAAAACTCAATGAAAATGTCACTGGGGTCACGAAAATATTTGAGTAGGTAGGTATACCATTCATTAACTTGGGGGGGGGGGGGATGAACGTATCGTTACAAATTACAATACGCTGTTCATTACGCGAGTAACTAATGAATAAAAAATGTATGACTTCATCCTTACTCCACCCGCTCTCCCTCTCCATAAAAAAGAGTTAATTGTGTTGCATTTTATTTAGATGCAGAAAAATAGAGGCGTCAAAGGATATGGCCGAATATCAGCGACCCTTGCTGTGTAAGCAATGGGGCTTGCAATGGGGTATGACAAGTGGGGGTAATGGCCCCGTCCAGCGCCCATAAAGTGGGCACCACTCGTGCGACCTGCCGACCACTGTTCTAGAGCCATAAAACACCGTGAATGTTTTAAGCTTGACGATACGGATCGACTGGTATGCAACATGTTTTATTTATGGTGAGGTCATGAACTTGACCTCAGGTAAAATTTTTAAATTAATTTTTGTAAAGTCAAATTATAGTTCATTTGTCGCATTATGACAAGAGAAATACCATATCCCGGAAAAATAGACGTAATACCGCTGAGCTTAGGCAGGTTGAATCTGAAATCATTACTTAGAAAGAGTTATAAAAGAAACGTCGAACGTGTCTTTTTTGTCATTAAATATCAGTAGGTATGCCGCCCCCTCAGATGCCCAGTGCCGCCCCTATGAGTGCAAAATGCCGCCCCTAAATGTGATTGCCGACCCAGTGAAAATCCCTTAAAATACGCCCTCCTGCGTATTACTTGAGGCATTGCTATGTAGCTAAGTCTTCGGCACAGTTTCATTATCCATGCTTTGCAAACAGTGCCATAACAACACAATTAATCATGAAGCTTCTTTGCAAGTTCCAATACAAAATTATACTTTTCATTCATGTATTTTTGTTTTAGATGAATTTTCGGCCACGGGCCATGATCACATCAATGCCAAATATAAGAATATTGGAAGACGAAATACAAATTAGGTACAAGTCGAATCATCGTCAGTTTCTATCTATAGTTTCTATCTTAATTAGATTCTATCTAGATATAGTTTCTAGATATCTAGAAACTATAGATAGAAACTGACGATGATTCGACTTGTACCTAATTTGTATTTTGTCTTCCGATATTCTTATATTTGGCATTGATGTGATCATGGCCCGTGGCCGAAAATGGGGTTGGGAACTCGATTTTTTAAGAATGCATGAAAATGATCAAACTATTTTCACAGAATTTATGGTGCATACCATTGCCTCATAAAATCAATAAGCTGAGAGAAATGGGGGAAGAAAGATAGGAAACTTGTTTTGAAAAGTTCTTGAAAAAAGATGCTCTTGATGCTGTTACGTCACATGTCACCTTCTGCGGCTGACAAATAATGGCGCATCTGGCGCACCACAGATTACATGTTATATCAATGGGTGAAAGATGTTGTTTGCTTCACTCTGCCATTCACGCTGTTTTTAACTATAAATTATGCTAAAACATTTACGGATGAAATGTTCAGTGTCAAAAATTGATGTGTCTGCCGTGTACTATATTCCCACTTAACATGAGCGCGTGATACATTTTACGTACCTCGAATTTTCAAATGATAAAGATGATGAATCGGAGGATGCTGAAAAGCAAAAGCTCATTCCAATATTTGGACTACTTAACGATTAAAATGTTTACATTCCTGTCATCTTATTGATCATTTATTTGTTCTTTTTTATGAAAATAATTTAAGGCGTTGAGAACCTACCTACCGTGCCTTAACTTACCAGCAACAGCAATCTATCTACGCCCTACGGTGGCAAGGGAGACTGTGAAAGAAGCGTAAGATGGATTCTAAACAATTCTTTTGTGATATACTGAAGGGCAAAGTGCAGAGAAGAGCGTACAAGTCCTGTTTTGTGCCAGGCTGTATGTCCCGAACAACATTACCCTGAGAAGATGATCGTCTGCAATAGCAGGAAGAGCTGATGCAAGTACTTTGAAATCCACTATCAAGTCGGTGCTATTGTTGTAATGATCACTGTGAGGTGAGATATTTTGTGCAAGGGCTGAGTGTAATGCCCAGGAAATGACCTCCATTCGCCCCCTGACCGGTCAGGGTTATAAAATTTGAGTGGATGGCGGTCCGTTTGGGGTTCAGATGTCAATTGTATTTTGTTGCTGTCAAACAATACATGTTATGCTGGCAGCGAATGTGTGTAACGTCGTTTTTCGAAGCAGAAGTTAGAACTGTAACGGCAGAGTGCTTGCTGGTCTCATCGTAAGTATTGTAAGTGTTGTAAGCAAAAGCATTGTCAATATTGTAAGTATTGTGAGCATTGATGTATGGTAGATATCACCTCACATGATCTCGGCTCAGATAACCCTCTCCGGTGTCCCTGTCAGTAAATGGCACTTGGATCATTACAGATAAGATAATTTGTCATAATTCTTAAAGAATTGGGTGGTTTTGACTCGTTTACTCGAGGTGCAGGTCGCATTTCAATACCTTTCCATAGGCTTGCAATGTAAAGGTCACGACTCTGACCTAACCTCAGGTCACAGATCAAAAATTCTGAGATATACAAACGACACATACTGCAGGTACTGTTTTGAAGACTTGATGAGAGGAAATAACTTCGTGAAAAACTCAAGCTCTGGCGTGTTTGCAAACTTTTCTGAGGTGGGGTCAACAAACCCGCTCTGGTTACCTGACCTGACCTGACCCGGCATTTTTTTTTTGCTGGGATGTGCGCAATGAGCATTTAGGAAAAGTCACCAAATATGAGCTGAATGTCTCGCGGCGTTTGGCAATTGTACAAGAAAATCCTGAAAGGTCTCCCCGTCCGAAATAGGGTTAATGTGTATATGAAGAGTTGCAGATGCCAAACATACCCAGATCTAAGACTGCAGTTCCCAGCGCCGCTGCAACGTTTTTAAAACAAACATACATAGGACATACAAACATGTACATAGGATACATAGGATACATAGGATGACAGGCGAATAACCGCTCACGCAAGGAGCGGAGCTCCGCCCCGTCCAAAGTGGCCAACAAAGCAGAGACAGAGGCAGCATCACATCTTCCATCAAAGAACTGGTTTCTGGCTTGGAAGATGAGCTCCATCTTTGCATCCGAGTCGGTGCTGTCAGGAATCAGCTGGTCTAATGGAGTGAGAGTAGTGAGACGACTAGCTATTGTATCAGAGCTGCCTGGTCTTCGTAGCATTTGCACCGATTCTTCTCGATCGGACTCTGAATTCTGCCCCTCCTGCGTATTACTTGAGGCATTGCTATGTAGCTATAAGTCTTTGGCAGAGTTTCGTTATCCATGCTTTGCAAACAGTGCCATAACAACACAGTTAATTAATCACCAAGCTTCTTTGCAAGTTCCAATACAGTTGAATCGCACGCGATTTGAGTGCAAAAATCAAGAAAAGTGCCAACTTGTTCTCGTAAAATATTTTGAATATTGACCTAAAAAAATGAGTAATTTCCAGATAAAATAACAGCGAAATCAGTTTTCGCTTGCCAATAAAACTCACAGATATTGAAGCTCCATTATTAAAGGAACATTTTAGTATATGCCATTCTTGATAAAACTTCTTAGCCACGCAATACCAGCGCAAAATAAAGAGACACTGAAAACACGACCAATCACTCCGATTTACCATAGGAAAATACATAGAAAATGTATGTCTCAACTGCGCCAAATATACAGACAGTTATATACCTACATGTGACGTCATGATTAGCCCGACCAATCAGAAGCAAGTTGTTTTCAGCCACAAATAATTAATTTCTGAACTAACTAGGCATTTTTTTTTAACAAAGTGATTTTAAATAAAATCATTAAAAATTCTGAGCTTTTTTATTTTACCAAAACATACAGAGCATGCAGATAGGTCCCAACCCTATTCATCTCAAACAAAAATACATGAATGAAAAGTATAATTTTGTAAGGAGGTCATTCAAAAAACAATTAAACGATTAAAATAAATGCCTTACATTCAGCAAGCACTTAACGAATTAAAAGTTCCAATACAGTTGAATCGCACGCGATTTGAGTGCAAAAATCAAGAGAAGTGTCAACTTGTTCCCGTAAAATATTTTGAATATTGACCCTAAAAAAATGAGTAATTTCCAGATAAAAAAACAGCGAAATCAGTTTTCGCTTGCCAATAAAATTCACAGATATTGAAGCTCCACTATTAAAGGAACATTTTAGTCTATGCTTTTAAAGACATGATGTGGAGATGAATTGTGAATTAAAATGAAATCGGACTTACTCCACAAGAGTTCGTTGGGTCGGAGCTTTCGAATTGTATTACAATTCTTCGTCAGCGAGAGTCGTATCGGATGTTAAGATCGAATCGAAGGTACAGTGCGGATCGAACAAAATATGGGTCGGACAGGAGGGTCTCTGTCCGACTGTCCGAGGATCTCTGTCCGTATGGGTCGGACAGAGCGACCCTCCTGTCCGACCCATATTTTGTTCGATCCGCACTGTACCTTCGATTCGATCTTAACATCCGATACGACTCTCGCTGACGAAGGATTGTAATACAATTCGAAAGCTCCGACCCAACGAACTCTTGTGGAGTAAGTCCGATTTCATTTTAATTCTCATTAGTCTATGCTATTCTTGATAAAATTTCTTAGCCACGTAATACCAGCGCAAAATAAGGAAACACTGAAAACACGACCAATCACTCCGATTTACCCACAGGGGAGCACTGCCGCTTCAACCCTATTGGCCGTAGTGTCTAACGGTGGCGGCCATATTGCGCAGACCAGGAAACGGCTGCCGCCTGTGTTGAGGAATAGGGAATTCGGGACCTCGATTTACGTTTGCGGCCGCCGTATCCGTTACGTTCAAGTTACGTAGATACGGCACCCGGCACCCTACGCAGAATTGAGTGGGGAACACGATCGTATCTTCAGAATTCCTCAAATTCACTCGCCGGACCTACATTTGCCCCGGCCGAGGGGGTTGATTGAACCCACCTCGCTAATGCGCCGCTAATTAAACTAGAATTAAGCGGTAAAGTGGTCGTATGCGGCAAAGTATAATGCAGAGTGACTGGTAGGAACCCGCTGTAAGGGTTTCAGGTCAACCGGTGACCTCTGAGGTCAGGTCAAGTGATCTAAGGCACGGGTTCGGTTTTTGGTAAATAACTTCGCCAAAAATGGCCGTAGAGCCGCGATTTTGGCAGCATCGTGTTCAGCTAGCTCAGGCGCATCGAGTGATATACTTTTTGTTCCGTTCAGGTCAACTTAGGGTGTTGACCTCAGGTCAAGGTCAGGTCAGCACCCCCAGGTCACGAAGTTGGTCGAAAGAGGTCATGTCGCATATCATTCGATTCGGCAGGTCTTCCTGAGTCCATTGGTGGCTTTCCTGACTCGCTAGCTCAATTTGATCGGGAGTTATTGAAGGAAAATTGTGACCCTTGTGACGTCACAAATGACGTCACGCAAGGGCAACAATGCAAATATGAAGCATAGAACCTTGCAAAGACTGCATGAAATCATGATTCTATATGCTTGAGATAGTTTCAGATCATTCTCCGCGCCAAAATAGCAATTTTTATATTTCCCCATTGATTTATAAGGGTTTAACGTATTAGTTCCTTGTATCTAAGGATTTTTTAGGATTTCATCTTGTTCTCCACTCAATTCTGCGTCAGATGCCGGGTTCCGTGTCCACATAGCTTGAACGTAACGGATGCAGCGACTGCAAACGTAAATCGAGGTCCCGAATTCCCTATTCCCCAACACAGGCGGCGGCCGCTTCCTGGTCTGCGCAACATGGCGGCACCGTTGGACACCATCTGGCGGCCGATGCGCATTCCACATTATAGAGTTCAGTGGATTTACCATAGGTAAATACATGGAAAATATATGTCTCAACTGCGCCATATATACAGACAGTTATATACCTACATGTGACGTCATGATTAGCCCGACCAATCAGAAGCAAGTTGTTTTCAGTCACAAATAATTAATTTCTGAGCTAACTAGGCATTTTTTAAACAAAATGATTTTAAATTAAGTCATGAAAAATTCTCAGCTTTCTTATTTTACCAAAACATACAGAGTGTGGAGCTAGGTCCCAACCCTTTTCACTGGGAAGAATAGTCACCAAAAATTTTAGCTAAATGAAGTGACAAATGCCAGTTTTGTTGGATATGCTAACTTAACAGCCTTGTCATGATCAACCATACGAAGTTTCAGCATCGCAGTGGGTCTAGAACATGGTTAGATAATAAAAAGTTCGGACCTCTTCAAATTTGACCATTTCAATTACTCCAATAAAATGGAGCCCAGTTCGGTATTTAGTGGTAACTTATCTCTCAGTGTTGGTTATGTTGGAAGGCCCATCAATTATCTTTCATTTGTGCATACAAAAGTATTACATTATTCGTAAAATATCACTGGAGATCACCCTAAAACATTTTTTTGAGAAGCATGGCAGTCACCCCCGTTTACGGTACATTTTTGATAGAAAACCCTAAAATAGGGTTCATACGTGGATCCGTTTGTAAAGTGTTGTGTACTTGGTCTTGGTGAACTGTACGTAAGTACAGGCCTCGCGAGATTAAGCGGTAGGTTTTGCACTTTTACATTTCCGGCTATATCTCAGAAACTAATCGATCTACGATGAAGCCATTTTACACGATCATGGCCGGCTTGTTGCCCAACAAGTCGATCGCATCTTCAACACTTAAAAAGCTCAAGACGACGAAGATATAGCCTGAAGCGCCCGAAGTACACCAAATTTTCTAGGTTCAAACCAGCCCCCACCAAATCTCATCTGGTAAAGGAGTTCAAGCCCCTGTGACGCAATTCATAGCAACCGAGCGTCCCTAGCAACCATAATTAAGGACATGACACCTTCAGTAAACGACAGCCTCTAGTATTTGAGGTTTTATTTTAGCGAATGAGCAACGGATTGGAAATAAATCGGCCCTCATTCCACTTGCCATACCGATGCAGTAGGCTAATTATTCCTCACTTTAATTTCGTAGGAAGGTTTATACCTAAATATCTAAATCTATGCAGGTGTCGAAATCGACAAAATGTAAAGTTGAACTTGCAGGTTTGTTGGAAAATATTTAATTTTTATATTTAATATAATTTTCCGCTTCCCCTTCGAGCTGCCAGCAAACATAGAAACAATTAGCTATGCTATTCGTTACCAATCTCAGCGCAAACCTCACAACCAAGTCCCTCCAGGAAAACACTGTAGCTGTACAGTGTACAAAAAGGGGCTATTGGTATATTCAGCCCAAATGAACACGACACAAACATACTAGCAAGTAAACATGTCTCAACCAAGACTGCCCTGCCAACGGGCCGCCACCCCTCCCCCCGCGCGGCGCAATGGTGTCCCCACCCAAACTAGAAACCCTGTCGTGTGTGTCCTCCCCCGGAAAAAGTCCTAACTAGAAAAAAACCGGGGGACCTAGTTGGGGAAAAAACCACATTTTGTGGAAAAACCCATCTTTATTTAAGAGTGTGGTGCGTGTAAAAAAAAGGCCCCAAAAATGGTGGTGGGTGGGTGGGAAACGCAAAAACATTTCAGAGCGAGAACACTGCTGACTTGCGTCAGACCGGGCGGCTTAGAACAGAGTGACCGCGCAAATGCACTCAAACCCCGCGCCGTCACCGTCACGTGACACGAGTCGCTCCACCAATCAGAGGAGGCCGCCGCCTTAGCGGCCTTGCCGCCCGGGGGCGCAGGCGGCCGCCCGCCTGCCGCCGAACGCTGCTCGCCGAGGCCGGCCCGGCTCCGGGGCCGCCCCAGAGAAGACGCTCGTAGTGTCGCGGAAAAACCGGTTATATCTTGTCATATATAACCGGGCGTATTTTCCGCTTCCCCTTCGAGCTGCCAGCAAACATAGAAACAATTAGCTATGCTATTCGTTACCAATCTCAGCGCAAACCTCACAACCAAGTCCCTCCAGGAAAACACTGTAGCTGTACAAAAAGGGGCTATTGGTATATTCAGCCCAAATGAACACGACACAAACATACTAGCAAGTAAACATGTCTCAACCAAGACTGCCCTGCCAACGGGCCGCCACCCCTCCCCCCGCGCGGCGCAATGGTGTCCCCACCCATTCAATACATCCACCCAGACACCAATGCGCCAAAATAAAACACCCCCTTCCCGAGACCAGCAGACCGAATGGGGGATACAAATTAACACAAAAAGACCTATAGTCGCCGCCAGTGTCGAGACCAGTGGCGGAACCCCTCAAATACGTGCTTGGTTGAAGGTAGGTAATTATTTCCTCAACCTGGCCCGAAGCTTACCAGAAACGCCACGATCCCCTAAAACCTGCCAACATGAATGTGAGCGATACAGCGGTCACCAATGAAGAACAATATTACGGCATTTATACCGAAGCCCTTGCAGCAGGACTAACAACCAGTAGCATTAGCCACTACTGCGATGATAGCCTCCACCAACTAAAGGCCCTCGATATACCCGCCGAAAAAACAACCATCCATGAGTTCTGAGGCATCTGACAACAGAAGCTGTATTTTCCTTGACCTTGAACCTATGCACAATGCACATGCCTATCAGCGCGACCATGAATTTTCCCAGAACTTTGGAAGGGGTTATAGAACAGTATCAACGAAGGTCGTTGACAGCCGCCCAGCAAAAAAGGGGAGGGCTCTCGGCCCGCTCCAGGAATCAGCGCTCTAAGCCGCCGTAAGGACACCCGCGCTACCGGGCTCCTAGCGGCAGCCACCTACGGGTAGACTAGCGAGCCGCCCCGCGGCCGTTGTAGAAGGTGGAAGAAGGGAGCATCCCGAGCAGCACCAGGGGCCGTGAGAAACGGCTTCCCCGGGCAGACTAGCGAGCTGCTTTTTTCTTTTATTATTGCTAATGTTAATTATTATTGTTATTATTGTTATTATTGTTATTATTATTGTCATTATTATTGTTATTATTGCCATTATTATTGTTATTATTGTTATCATTTTAGCGCCGTCCCCCCAAAAAAGCATGGTAACCCAATGGTTGTTAGGCAACTGACAACAGAGGCCACAGCTACCGTTACGTGTACCTTAATCCCTGTGATATGCGTGGCAATGATAACGACCATGAATGTTACCTAAAACTTTGCAAAGGTTAAAACAGTGACCACGAAACTATAGGTAATCAGGTCATAGATAGCCGACCAGCAAAAGGGGAGAGCTCTCAACGCCCGCCGGCATCCACATTCAAAGCCGCCGGAATGACGCCTGCGCTACCGGCGTCCTGGCGGCAGCCACCAACGAGCAGACGAGCAAGCCGCCCCGAGGCCGTTGTAGAAAAACACATCCCCGGCAAACTAGAGAGCTGCCCAGAGGCCGTTGAAGAAGGGGACTACCACGGGCAGACTTGCGACTAGCGAGCTACACCCGAGGCTGTTGTAGGAGGGGACGCCCGCGGGCAGACTATCGAGCTGCCCAGAGGCTGTTGTAGAAGGGGACACCCCCGGGTAGACTAGCGAGCTGCCCAGAGGCTGTTGTAGAAGGGGGCACCCCGGGCAGACTAGCGAGCTGCCCCGATGCCGTTGTGAAGGACACCCCCAGGCAGACTAGCGAGCTGTCCCGGGGTCGTAGAAGGGGACACCCCCGGGCAGACTAGCGAGCTGCCCCGGGGTCGTTGTAGAAGGGGACACCCCCGGGCAGACTAGCGAGCTGCTCCGATGCCTTTGTAGAAGGGGACACCCCCGGGCAGACTAGCGAGCTGCCCCGAGGCCGTTGTGAAAGGGACACCCCCGGGCAGACTAGCGAGCTGTCCCGGGTTCGTAGAAGGGGACACCCCCGGGCAGACTAGCGAGCTGCCCCGAGGCCGTTGTAGAAGGGGACACCCCCCCCCCGGGCAGACTAGCGAGCTGCCCCGGGGTCGTTGTAGAAGGGGACACCCCCGGGCAGACTAGCGAGCTGCCCCGAGGCCGTTGTAGAAGGGGCACCCCCGGGCAGACTAACGAGCTGCCCCGAGGCCGTTGTAGGAGAGGATATCCCCGGGCAGACTAGCGAGCTGCCTCGGGGTCGTTGTAGAAGGGGATACCCCCGGGCAGACTAGCGAGCTTCACCCGGGACCTGTAGAATTGGGCATCCCAAGATTCTCCAAATGTTTAGGGCAATTACCCGACCTGAATACCAAAATACACGCTGTTGAAATCTGATAGTATCCGCATCCCCCCGCCACGGGCAACAAGCTTGCCTTCCCGCTAAGCTCCGGATTGATCAGGGACCAAAAGACCGGCATACAGACAGCCCCTACGCTGTAAACAGGCCAATATGGGTAAAAATTGCCGTAGCTTCCTAGCTCGACACGTTTTGGAGGTGTTTACTGCCTCCAAACGCCGAGCTGCCTCAATGTCACCCATAGAAGGTACAGTAACTCACCCACCAACCAATCATAGGCAGGTCCTGAGTGACAAGAGTACATAACCTGAGTACACACACCAGGTTGCTATCATAAAAATGTTAGAAATTACTCGTAACATCGTATGGTAAAATTAAAATTCCAACCACTCAATGGCCCCCGGTGACGCCGACAGCGCGAGCAGCAACCGCGCGCGACCCCTGACAGCGCGCCTCCGAATAAATTAATAAAAAATATATAACGCTTGGAAAAAGGCCATACATCACAAAAACAGCTCACCTCCCAAGGGGTACGCTCACTACGCCAACCCCTACGCCAGTATCAGTTGTCCTGTATGGGAACCACGTTTCAACCATAGCCAGGCATAACCAACGACAACTCTACAAACTCAACTCCCAACCCTCAACACCAACACCACCGGTTAACACCGGCCCACCTCAGTGGCCACTCAACACCTAAGCCGGCCAGGTCGCGCGCTTGGAGCTGCTACCCCTTGGAAGAATGAGCTGAATCCACTCAAACGGAGTGTAGAATGCCAATGTCCAGCGTTCTAAGCAAAAGCAAAAAGGTATAACAAATTCCATCTAAAGTGATCAAGTACCTACCTACCGGAGCAATACGTAAACCCCCCAGTTACTTAAATATCCTGGGCAACATTTGGTGTTGACCAGTGAAGCGCCATCAATAAATTGTTTTTTATATTGTTTGTTTGTTTTTATTTTTACTTTACAATTCTTTTAGTTTTTTTATTTCATATACCTACATTTTTTATACCTAACCCCCATTTACCCAAATAACCTAAGCGCAATTGACGTTGACCAGTGAAGCGCCATAAACTACTATTAAAACTCATCGCTCCGACAGCGCCACGCCACTATAGCTGAGCCCGCCATTCACGGGGTGCGCTCACCATGGCAAACCTTATGCCAGTAGCCGTTTACCTGCATGGGAACCAAGGTTCAACCATAGCCAGGCATAACCGGACAACTCTACAAATTCAACCACCGCTCACAACACCATCACCACATCATTGGTGAACCGCACTGGCCCACATCAGTGGCCACCCAACACGTAACCCGGCCAGGTTCTGCACTTGGAGCCGCTATCCCGTGAAAAAATGAGCTGAATTCACCCATACAGAGTGTGGAACGGCTAAGTCCAGCGATCTAAGAGAAGAAAACAATAAGACCCCTAGTTTGTAAATGATGAGTTGTAACCGATGAGTTTTTTTTAACCTACCCCTCCCAAAACAAATTAATATTTTAACTGGAAATAAACCATAACCAGCCATAAACCACTCCAAATAACTCCGCAACTAGCCCACTTTCCACCTCTTACTAACCATACACCTGGACCAGTTAGACATCCCACCAACCCCTCCATTATTAACAAATTGCATACGAACTTTATCAGCCATCAAAGTATAAAAAACAATCAACGTCCTTGCAAAAGCAATATTGCATACAGAACACACATTAATTATTGAAAATACTTCTTAGCGAAAGAACCCACAAAAAAACTGAATTTCATACTCCCTTTGCTCTGCGACGGTTGCACTAGATCGCCAAAAAACACGGCCAAGGCGGCCACAACCGAGCTGCGACCATCCGGACAGCTCAACACTCAGTCAGTACTGAGTGAGTGACGTCAACCCTGATGCTGGCGAGGGGTACCAGTGCCCAAAAATTTGTTGATTAAGGCATGGGAAACGTCACCCAAATGAAAATCACTGTTCACTCGCCTCCAATTTTTAATGGCCCATTTTCCACTCCCATTTTTACCCAGAAAAAGCATTCGCATGGATGGATAGCCATTTTACTTCCCACATTATACCAGCCTTTTATGAAATTTTGCCGCGCATCCTTTTTCACTCTTTTTAGGCCTTATTTGGCCATCAATTTTCCACCCCACACTATCCCTTTTTGGTGAGAAATTTTCATAGACCCGGGAACAGGGGGGGGGGGCAGCGGGGGTGCTTGCCCCCCCCCCCCCAACTTGAGCCGTGGGGGCGTCGCCCCCTCAACATTGAGGCAGAGAGAAAGGACCTCTCCTCCCTTTTCCGGACTTCTTTCCTTCTTGTTTCCTTTATATATCTTATCAGGACACGGCCTTTCCTTGCCATCTGAATGGTTTCTGCCGATACAGTATCGATTTGATATCTGCTATTGTCATCCCACTGGTTTGGGCCTGATTGATTGGTAGTTTGGCAGGTCAGCTTTTACATACATATACTGGACCATTTTGAGCCAACCCTGAGAAATACATAACGTACAACGGTGGTAAAATCGTTGCTATAGGTATAACACAGTTTACCCGCTCCGGGTGTGAGGGAGGGGTGTGGGGCAATGAGTGCACTGACGTGGCGCCCACGGAAGGCCGGTAGGGATTAAAGCTCAGCGACACCTTGGGCCTGTATGGCGCCTCCGGTTATCGGTAGCATCCTCAGAATCACCGGCGTAGGGCCCTTAGAGCCGCCGGTAAGGGGCCCGTAGAGGCACCGGTGTGGGACTGTCATGCAGGTGCCGGTGCGGGCGCTGAGAGGCACCAGTGTGACTCTCTCAGAGGCGCCGGTGAGGGTCCTACAGGCGTTGCTGTGGGCCCTCATAGACGCTGGTGTGGAGCAGTTACAGACTGGTGTGGGGCCTGAGCTGCTGACGCGAACCCTCTACAAGCCGGCAGGGGGTTCTCAGTGACCGGCAAGAGGCCCCTGTCACCGGTGTGGGGCCCTCAGAAGTCACTAGTGGGTGGTCCCTAGATGCGCACTGCGCAGGTGTTTGGTAGGGATTCGAGTCCTCACTCTCAGAGCCGCCGATATAGGGTTTTAATAGGCACTGGTGTAGGCACTCAGAGTTGGAGGCGTGAAACCCTCAGAGACACCGGTGTGGGTCCTCATAAGCGCCGATGAGGGCCCCCACAGTTGCCGTTATTGGGCCCTCAGAAAAATAATTGTGGGACCATGACTCAGAGGCCGGAGTGGGGCCTTAAGGAGATCTTAGTGTGGCAATTTAGGGCCCATGCGGTGCTCTAACGAGCCGAATGGGGCCCTCCCGAGTCGAAATATGGCCATCGTTAAGCCTCAGATCAAATGGTGCCGCAGGGCCCCCCGGACCCGAGGGTCCCTGTGAACCCGATTGGGGGGGGGGGGGGGAGTGCGTGTTCCCTTAGACCCCTAGCTATGCCACTGTTTCATATGCATCAAGTCAGGTATTTTAGGCTCGCCTCCCCCCCCCCCCCCCCAACTTGAAAATCGTTCCCGGGCCCCCAGGAATTTTCCTCAGACACCCCAGCCAAAATACAATTTAGGGACACCGAGGGGTACCCCAGTCCTAACAACGTATACTGACTAAATCCTTTTTACCTATTATTGATAGCACCTGACCTGTATTGTTCATTTGCTGATTGCAGGAGAAAGGTCATCCCATATCCTATAGCGACAAGTAGAAAAAAAAATCAAAGAAACAGACTGCTTTGAAATATAGTTATAGACGATTTAACAAGCCTCAGCAGCAGCAGCAAACCAAGGTTGAAAACACGTTGAACTTAGAGTTGACTAGATTTCATTTTTTTAATACCTTCAGGCCTCGTAACGATTTTATCAGAATTTTATTACTATTTTACTTCCCACCAGCATTGCCCCTCATGTTCCTATTGGTGGAACCAAATATCCCCACAAAAATGCCGATATCGCCCATGCCCAAGCGTTCACTATCTACCCTATCGGGTCCCCCTAGAACCTCCATTAACAGATATGTACCGGGCCCGGCATACATGGAACAACGTACCTTTCAAAACCCCGGCCACCTTGGCCTATACCTGACGATGTCCCGTAAGACCTGCTAGGCAGCACGGGCAGCACCACTGGAGCTAGATGAGCTGGGAGGGGTCGGAACTCCCTCAGCTGACGCGGGAGCTGTGAAGAAATCCTCCAGCGGCCAAAGAAGACTCTGGCCCAGCGGGCCGGCCCCGCCGAGTGTGCCGATCCGTCGCCGTTCCGAGTCGGATGCCAACCACCCACCAAGCCATGGAAGAAAAAAAAAACGGATTGTGTCACATAACCATTTTTTAGCCGAAAGCTCGTATCAAAGGAGGGTATCAGGAGGGATTATACATAATGGAGCCATTTATCTGACAATGCGCGCGATGACACATCGGCAGGATATGCATATTGCATACCAACATTACCATGATGATTGATGTCGCTTATGCATGCCTAGGCAATGCTCTATTTATTGACCACGACAAAAAGGCACCTTACTCTGGCAAAAAAAAACGATTCACAAACGCCACTACCATAAAAAACTGAAAACAGTTAACTCGCACCTCAATGTAGAGTGAGAGCAAAACAATCACGGGCTACCATAAAACTGCATCGTTATAGAAAATGGCATACCTAATGCAGTCTCAGTGGCGCAGCCAGGATTTCGTTTCGGGGGGGTCATCGCTTCCAAAGCGGGCCCCCTAGTGTGCGGGCCCCCACCCATTTTTCAGAATCTCTCCATATTTCATACGCATTCTGCTGGGCGGGCCCCCTTTACCTGCACGATAACCCTGAGCGAGTTTGAATCAGAAAATTTGCATAGAACAGTAACTCGGTAATCACCCGGTCTTCACTTTTTACGCAAATTGACCACGACAGAAATATGTTACTATGACGTATGACTTCGTATCTTTCGAGTCCGATATGAGCCCCAATTCCGCAATATGCATAGCATATTATATGCAATCGGAACTGTTGCCTGCTTCTGTCGCACAAGATTTAAAAGTAGTCCCATGTGCCTGTCCTAAGTCATCTATTGGCTGCTGTAGTAGATTGTGCTTTTATTCTTCTTCATTACGTGAATTCGCTCGTAAGAAGTTTTAACCCTCGCCGGCACAGGGGGGAGGGGTTGATGCAACCCCCTAAGGTTTTTTCGCGAAGAACTCGCGTAAAAAAGCGGCTGATCGCGACGTAACTTCCATAGTGCGCTGAAATTCGCGCAACTTATAGAACAAGGATGGGTAACGTGCCTGTGAAGAGTCACAGCTCGATCGGGCCGGTGGTGAGCACATGGCGCGTGCTCAAAAAGTGCAAATTCGCGTCATAGACTTTACATGCATAAATCAGCTTGCAAAAATGGGCGACAATGGCTCAACTTGCCCGACACGGGTCCGGTCCCCGTGCAGTATCTCGGTAACCGTGGGTCCGATCGGCACGAGGAACACAGTATCGTGCATGAGAATCGAACGGGCTATCGAATGGTGTGCGGTGCAGGGATGGCACGCGCCACGTGCACCCGTGAGGGCACTTATGCTTGAAAAATTGACGTTTTGGACGGATTTTGGACTTAATGCTATTTTTGGGTGACTGTCAGACGGAGCGGGTTCAAACAACGCTTGTTGGCAAGAGAAATGTACCTACCGCCTCTCATGGGAAAATTGTGAAAAGCTAATTGATCAAAAACAAGGTGGAACAAATTGCTGGAGAAAATAGCATTTGCTTATGACTTAATTAATTACAGGGGTTTTGCTACATAACCTGGTATGTTTGACAATTGAAATGGGCATAGATTGGAAGAGCATTCAATTGTGACCAAGGTCCAATCATCGCTTTTGCATGACGAGCAACAATATTCTTAAGAAAATAAATGTTTCAAACCTCTACATAGTAATTCATCGATGGCTTTCACTCTTCAATAACCTACGCCAACCTATGTCATGAAATACACTTGGCATGTTCTATAGTAGAACGCATGGTTATTATCAGACACGAGCACCTCGATGCGATGGGTATTTTTTCCCAAAACCAAAATGCTTAGCCGTCAAAAGGCAATCGACCGTAATGGATACATAACCTGCACAGACACAAGACCAACCAAACGCCCACCGATCGAAAATACCCCTTATTCGCGTTGCGAAGCAAGCGGGTCACCCTAGCGGGCCCCATTCACCCGGGGCTCGGGCCCTATCCACATGGGGGACCAAGCCCTATCCATACGGGGGCCCGGGCCACGTTCACCTGGGCTCCGGGCCTCGTCCACCCGGGGCTCCGGGGCCCGCCCACCAGGGGGCCCGGGCCCCATCCAGCCGGGGGCCCGGGCCCCGTCCACCCGGGGCCTGGGGTCCGTACTCCCGGGGGCCCGGACCCATCCATCGGGGGGCCCTGGCCCCATCTACCCGGGGGGCCGTGCCCCATCCACGTAAGGGGCCCGGGCCCGTTCTCCCGGGACCCGGGCCCCATCCACCCGGGGGCCTGTGCCCTATCCACCCAGGGGCCCGTGCCCTATCCACCCAGGGGGCCCGGGCCCGTTCTCCCGGGGCCCGGGCCCCATCCAACCGGGGGTCCGGCCCCGTCCACCCGGGGGGCCCGGGCCCGCTCTCCCGGAGCCTCGGGCCCCATCCACCCGAGGGGCCTGGACCCGTTCTCGCGGGACCCGGGGGTCCGGGCCCCGTCCACCCGGGGCCCGTTCTCCCGGTGGCTCGGATCCATCCACCGGGGCCCCATCCGCCGGGGGGCCCGGGCTCTATCCACCCGGGGGCCCGGACCCATCTACAGGGGGCCCGGGTCCCATCCACCCAGGGGGCCGGGCCCGTTCTCCTGGGGGCCCGGGCCCTGTCCACCTGGGGCCCCAGGCCGACCCCTCACCCGAGGTGTCGCAGTGGGCATTTCTCGAAGCGGGCTCGTCCGATTAGATTAGGACCTCTCTCTCCTCTCTCTCTCTCTCTCTCTCTCTCTCTCTCTCTCTCTCTCTCTCTCTCTCTCTCTCTCTCTCTCTCTCTCTCACTCTCTCTCTCGAGCGGGCCCCTGACAGAAATTTCGGGGGGGTCAGCTGACCCTCTGACCCCCCCCTGGCTGCGCCACTGTGCAGTCTTTAAATATGAGGGTGAAAACTTCCTTTGGGTACTATCCTGTAACTTACTATATTATCGCCAGTGCATCCAAACTACCTAACATAATTTCCCATCTAATCTAAAATATCCTAGTCCCGACTCCCGAGACTTACCACACAAGTGGTTTCCACTATCACCTCTGCACCTCCGTACCTATATCACCCACTTAACCTTTCACTCCAACCTAACCAGGTAACAATACCATTTTAGACCAATACCATTGCATTGGGTATCATTAGCATGAACTCCATTTACCCTCTCAAGTCTCACCTGGTAGTTGGTACCCTTATTATCAACAATCCCTAACCCACCAATGAAAACCCCGCTCGGACACGCTCGGACAGAGCCAACATCACCAGCAGCTCATTCTCCACGGGGTACGCCCACCTGGCACACCTTACGCCAGTAACCGTTCACCTGTATGGGAACCACAGTTCAACCAATACCAGGCACCACCAAACGGCAATTCTACCAACTCTCTGCACAACCACCGGCCAACACCACGTGGCCACCAAACCCTACGCCGGCCAGGCCCACCTGGCCCACCTGGGCGTACCTCCACGGGGTACACCCACCTGGCACACCTTACGCCAGTAACCGTTCACCTGTATGGGAACCACAGTTCAACCAACACCAGGCACCACAAAACGGCAATTCTGCCAACTCCAACCACCGGCCAACACCACGTGGCCACCAAAAACCCCACGCCGGCCAGGCCGTGCACTCTGAGCTGCTAAACCGAGAAGCATGAGCTGATTTCACTCACACTGAGTGTAGGATGGCAAAGTCCGGCGTTCCGTTCCAGGGAAGAAGAAAAAAAAAACAGTTTCAGCTATGTTACACATAGCAAGAACCTACAACCAATCTCCCAAAATCTGAAAAACACCACCAAGCAAATTAGCAGTCCATGTTTCATTCTTTTATCCAACCTTCAAAGAACCTATAATACCAGGCATTTGCCGACCCATTGCTCATCGACCCCTTTCTTACCTCGATAGCATAACATAAGCACAAAAATAACCAAACCTCATGCCGAAAATAAAAACAAACAACTAACAAACAACAAACCAGTAAAAATAAACATAAAAAACCCGAAAGGAAAAACATCCTCGTCAATCAATATAACAACGATATAAAACCGAACTTATACTCCCCTTGATGTCTTCCAGTTTCCACTGAACACGACCGCAGTAAACGCAAAAACATTTCAGAGCGAGAACACTGCTGACTTGCGTCAGACCGGGCGGCTTAGAACAGAGTGACCGCGCAAATGCACTCAAACCCCGCGCCGTCACCGTCACGTGACACGAGTCGCTCCACCAATCAGAGGAGGCCGCCGCCTTAGCGGCCTTGCCGCCCGGGGGCGCAGGCGGCCGCCCGCCTGCCGCCGAACGCTGCTCGCCGAGGCCGGCCCGGCTCCGGGGCCGCCCCAGAGAAGACGCTCGTAGTGTCGCGGAAAAACCGGTTATATCTTGTCATATATAACCGGGCGTATTTCACGGCACATGTGACGTGGAAAATATTTACGTAGTTACTAGTTAGGTTCCTATATACACCTATATACATATATAAATGGACTTGTTTATGTGCCATCAGCATAATTATCCTTTCTGATATGGCAAACGAACTGTTTCCGAAAACCGTGTAATTTGACACATTTTGCTTTCATTGAGACATTCGACACATCTTGCTGTCTTGTCTGGAGGCAAAATCACCGTTATGGGGTAAAACTCAACAATGGACTCGGTTTAGTCCTGCTGAGAAAAACTATTAACCTTCGCCCCAGTGGGGGGGGGGGGCATATGTTACCACCCTGTCGCGTTTTTTGCGTGTAAATAAAAAACCGCGGCGCGTAGCGCCGCGCCGCTTGGGGTAGCTTTTGTTACATCAATTTTGGACAATGTGTGAAATTTTTGACCCCAGGTCATGTCAGGTCAGGTCACCAGGTCAAGTTAACTGACCAAGCCTAAAAAAAAGTTTGCAATCATGTCCAGCCTGCAGTGTTTGTCAGAAAGGTTTTAAACTTGGTGGATTGCATGCTGTTATGGGCGCCTACAATTTGTATATCTTGGATTTTTTATATCCGTGACCTAAGGTCAGGTCAGTGGCGTGACCTTTCCATTACAAGTCAATGGAGAAAAATGAAAATGCCTCTAGATCCGTGTGTACGCATCGGAACAGTCCAAATATTTCAGAATCACAATGATTTAGTCCACTCGTGATGACCAAGGTGTCATTTTTGCTGATAGCCTCTAGACAGGTCATCCGAGGTCACTTGAGGCTACAAACAGGTTTTTGCCAATAACTCGCGATTGGAAAGAGATAGAACGCTGGGGATGGTCTCATTGTGTTTGTCTTGTTGAGACGCATCGACTGATATGCAACATGACCTTTTCCGGTAAGGTCATGACCTTGACCTGAGGTCAAATTTTCAAGTTGACCTTTCAAGGTCAAATTATAGTTCATTCGACGCGTCTCGGCAAGGGGAACACGATTCTGGCAATAGAAATGTCGTGGCTTTTTGTAGTCGAAAGTTATTGCCGAAAAACACTTTTCGAAAAAACAGCTATTTTTGGAGTTTTTGCCCTCTGCAGGCTAAACCGTTGACCTGAGGTCAATATTGATAGTGACCTTTTCGAAAGAAGAGTTCAAAAGCTATCGTTTGCTTTTCCATACGTTTTTCTAGCTACCATAGTTCCTGAGATAGCGGTATGTTTTCTGAAAAATATAATGACAATTGGCAAATTTTGACCTTTGATGACCTCTGGTGACCCCAATATTGCTCTAAGGTGAAAAATGATCGAAATACTTTCAAACGTACGCATTGAGAGCTATCGACTGCTTTTACCGCGTCTTCCTAGCCTTCTTAGTTTTTGAGTTAGAGGTGGGTGGTAACATATGCCCCCCCTCACTAGGGCGAAGTTGGCTGAGACCGCCACTGGGGCGCAGGTTAAGGATTCACATCACTGTTCATAATGATCACTGTCCATCACTGTACTTATCCCGTAATCCATAGCATAGCTCGTCTACCCGTGACAAGGACGCACACCGTGAAATGAATGAAGTTAGATGAATAAAAATGACAAAAAAATATGATTGGGTGGATGAAACGCAACTCAATGTTGATTGAGGCTTGAGCAGCATGTGAAACCTGATGGTCTTCCCAGTTTTATCTATGCAGTAACAAATCTGTTACTGCTGTTTGTCATTCTTGAAAGCAATCGCATCTGAACTAAACATTCGTATCTGCACAAATGTCAGCGGCAGCGCCGCCAAGTGCCGTCTTATATTTACATCCGTTCTCAGCCTTTAGATCGCACACCAACTAGCGTCGATATCTCTAGCGACGTCGTCTAACAAACTGCTTCCGCTTCCTCGTCTCACGCATCCCATCAGAGTCGTTGACTTTTTTCATCCGTCTGTTCACAGCCCCGAGTCTGATAAAAGTACGGAGACGTGCATATCTTTTCACTACTCTGATGTCCACGGATGGGAAGCGTGAGCCGAGGAGACAGACCATGTCGGCTATGACGCCTGGCTTCCTGGAAAGACCGTCAGGTTCCATGTGATGATACGCGCAGAAAATGGCGTCCATTTCACCGAATGTATCCAGCCAGCTCTGGGTGGGTACACTGAGACCGCCCCGACTCATAAGTCTAGTCCATAGGGTTTGGACAGGCGCTCTCTCGTCCGCGAAGGCAGAGGGGGTACCAAGGGACGGGTCAACCTTACGGCATTTAGCCGATATGTATCCGGCTGCATGTGCCATGGCATATTGCTCGGATGTGACCCCTGTCACAGGGTCCTTCGACGCCGGTCGAGGTTCGGGCATCTGTGAGCGTGAGGACGCCGCACAGTTGGCGGTCCTCAGCAGATCTGCCATCTCTGCTACGTCCGTGGCGCTCTCTGTGGCCTCCTTCTCCTGATCTGTGAGAAAATCGGTCTCCAGGATCTCATCGCCCGACGGGCCATATGATGGCTCGGCCGACCCATCTAGATCTAGGGGATTTATGCCCAGACGGAGCGCATACATGAGCGTGAGATTCCGCACGCGGCATTTGGCCTCCACTGGCGTGGGATTAAAATTAGCCCCACCCTTTCCTCGCACCAAGCTAAAAAACGACTCTAATATGTCTTGGTTGACCTTGCCCGGAAGGATGTACGTCCCGGGACCATAGCGAGCCTTGGCGTCTTCCATGAGTCCACGAATTGACTTGATTGACATCAAGAAACCTTGCTGAAACGGCAGCAGCGTCGTTCGCGTGCCGATCTGCATGGTCTGGATGAGCTGCTCGAACTCAGCCAGCACCTGAAGCTGCGGAGAATCAGCGTGCCCCAGGCCACGCTTCAGTGGGTTTGCGTCGCCTGGTGAGTGCCCGTTGAGTAAATCGAAGACACTGTCGCAAAGCCGGACAAAGTCAGCCTCCTCCTTCTTCTCCGGATGGAACATCTCCAGAGCCGTCGCCACCGAGGAACTGAGCAGCTGCGCAGCCGGTCGCACCTTTTGTCGCGCTTGGCCTTTCACCTCGATGTGCGACTTGACACCAAGCTTGGGGAGCATCTTAAACTCCTTGTCTCCATCGATGCCCAGTACATCCATCATCAGGTCCTTACTCCTTGTTCACCTGACCTCCACCGGGGAGGCGGACCCCTTCGTCGAGGATGTAGTTCCTCAGTAGTTGGAACTAAGATGAGGCGCATCCGCAAACATCCAAATGCGCCTGAGGAGCACAATCGCCAAACCATTGAAATTGATTATACCTCCGAATGTGATTTTCCTACCAGACGGGTAGGCACAGAAGCGCAAGAAGCGATGCTCAAGTCTCGTTCTTAAACCCGGCTGGGCCCGGGGGGTAATCCCAACCACCGCAGCCCGGGTGGGGGACAATATTCCCCCCCCCCCGTCTAACTCCGTAAAATTAGGAGCTACGGAAACAAAAACGGTACCAAACGAAAGTTCGTTTGCCAGATGAGCGAAAATTCCAGCTCGGGGTCGTTGACCTGACCTCTGACCTCAGGTCACCAAAATTGTTTTTGTATTTTTACCTAAGTCATATGCTACACAAGTCACAACCGTGCTCGAAATTTGTCTAGCTCTAAAATTATATTTTTGGCAGCTGTTTGAAGTTCACGTCTGTGACTTCGAAATTAGCCTTGCAAGGGTCTAGGAAAATGGACCCTGTGACGTCATCAATGGGGCTGGGTACAAATTTTTTACTTCAAAAGATGTGAAATTGATGGGGGAAAAGGTACTGAAAGTTTGGCGCCTCCAACGCAAAGCGCTCAGGAGCTATCGTAAATATTCGTCAGGAGGGGTGGTAAACATTGTCCCCTCCCTGGGCCCGCGCGGGTTAAGCTTATTACGTAAAGCATGATGAAATGTGTTATAATTATAGTGGAGCACTATTGCGCTCGCTCGTCCCCCCCCCCCCCCCCAAAGGTTTTCGGTGGTACCTTTCTGATGCATTTACCTGGAGTCGTCAGATGGATGTGTGATGTAAGTGTCGCCTTTGTATGTGACGCCAAGCTGCGTCCACAGGGAGCGGTTCTTGGGTCCCATGTCGCATACTGCGGCCACGATCCTCACCCCCGACGACTCGATGTCCTTTACCAGTTGGAGAAAGGATGCGGCCGTGACCGCCTCATCGGACTGGAAGTACACTGGGTATTTCCAGGTACCGAACAGCGAGCGGATCATAACCTGCTGAAGCTGGTCGTTTGGCCCCAGCATGGAGCAAGGCCGTATAAGAGAGGTAGAATCATCCCGCAATTTCCAATGGAACGGTCGCTAAGCATTAGCGTGACGTCACTGGTGGAGACCGCGCGGCGCCCGGCTCCAAGCCGTATGTCGGGTATATTTGACACTTTTTCGTTGTTATTACTGAACGTAACGACAACTAATGACTCTTACTAACTTTTTTACCCACCTAAAGCAGATTTCCTTCCCGATACATTGCCGCCTGAGCCCCAGGGTTGACAATCTTGGGATATGGGTCGGATGGGCGACCTCGCGACGGGAGAAGGAACGATTGCAATTGTTGTGTCCCGCACCGCCGATTGCATTCTCTATCTGCACCCGGAGGGGGGGGGGGCAGGGGGCACGTGCCCCCATCGGATCAGGGGGCCTCTCGGGCCCGAGGGGCCCTACGACGCCAATTGGCGGCTGAGGTTCCACGCTGACATTTTCGACTCAGAAGGGCTCCACAGGGCTCGAAAGAACACCTTATGTGCTCCGAATATAGCCACACTTCTCTACATAAGAGTCACACACCGGCTTTTTATTGTCCCTTGTCGGCATTTGAGGGCCCCTCGCCGGCCTCTCAGAGCCCATTGGCGACCTCTGAAGGCCCTTACCGGCCTATCAGGAACCAGCAGCTCTAAGGGTTCCACACACGCCTGTGATGACCCCCTAAACCAATGGTTGATGGCCCCCACAACGGCGCCTGCGAGGGCCCTCACCGGCGGCTGTGAAAGCCCCAAACCGGTGCCCAGCTGAGGGCCCCACACTGCCACCTCTGAGTTCAACCGGCACCCCTGAATGAAGTCGCAAAGACCCAAACCAGTGCTTCTTGGCCTGTGGCCATATATTTATCGGCGGCTCTGAGGGCTGAACGCCGGAGCCTCTGACGGCCCCAGACGGGACCTTCGCATTGGACGGCCAGTGGCCACTCACCGGTGACTTTTGAGGGCCCCACACCGACGACTCTGAGGGCCCCCACCGGCGTCTGAGAGTAGGTACCTTGCTGGTCTCTGAGGACTCCACAGGGCTCCTGAAGACACCGCAGACATCTTGAGAGCCCCTTGTCGGTCTCTGAGAGCCCCTGTTGGCTTATAAAGGGTTCGAGCCAGCAGCTCTAAGGGTCCCACACCCGACTGTGATGACCCCACACTGCAATGTCTCTGAGGGCCCACAATGGCAACCGTGAGGACCCTCACCGGCGCCTCTGAGGGCCACACACTAGCGCCTCAGAGGGCCTACAGCGGCACCTCGGGGGGCCCGCACCAATGCCTCTGAGGGCCTCACACCGGTACCTACCTGTGAGTGCCCACACCAGTGCCTCCAAAGGCTTCATAACCGGCGGCCCTGAGGGCACTACACCGGTAATTTTGGGGGCCTACCGAAGGCACAGCACAATCCCTTAGTCTCGCTGAGTTGCTATCCCAATCCCATACCGGCTTCTATCCCAATTCCGGCTCAACTAATTAGCAGCCCCCCCCCCCTCCCATGGGTCAGGGGCGCCGCGCCGGTGCCGGTGTCGGGGGCCAGCGCCATCGGGGTGGCAGTCGGCCACGCGCACTCCATGGTTAACGCATAGGCCGGCGGCTAGCGCACGCCCGGCGTGTTATCGGCCGTGAGCCGCTCCAAAACGGCTGCAGTATCTGGTCGATATAGGCAGTAAGCAGATGAGGAGATGCAGGTGGATTGATGACCGGCAAGCGCTTTTGTGCTTTACGAGGGCGAAGGGTCGAAGTCGGCTGCTAAGCCGTGAGCGGGGTTTATCACATGCCGGTTCACTATTACCTTTATCCGGGTACCCTGATGCACTCTTGGAGAGCCGAATTACAGCAAAACTCCATCCACGACTGTATCTATACGGCTTACGCTTTTCTGAAAACGTCTGCGTTTGGCCTTCTACGGGCCCGGCCCGGCCGGCCCCGACTGGCGATCCACCAGTGACGTCACTGGTAGTGTTAAGCTGATTGGCGAATAATACATGGGGAGAACCGGGACGACATCCCCCTGGCATGGAGTCGCTAGAGGAATCGTAGGTCGCTGAGTCATTCAGCTTCATCTCGTCAAACATGATGACGCATTCCCTGTCTCGCTCCGGAAGGCTGGCTACGAAACCAGCGAGCACGTCCACACAGGACCTGGCATCCCCGGGCCGGACGGTGAACTTTTTCAGCCACGTCTGTATGGTGGAGAGTGATGGGAGAGGGTCGGCCCCCGCCGAAGTTAGTTGGTAGCACTGCTGCTCCACGGCGTACATTTCCTACCAGCCCATAGGGTTTACATGTTAAATGGTCTGTTTTCGGCGAGCGATATCTCAGTCAACCTTTGAAGGAATCAATGATTCTTAGTCTCAAATGATAGATCGATGAATTTTCTTTCGACAATTCCTCTACCATTTTTCACGAAACCCAGCCGATCTTCTACGGCGTACAGGGTAAAGATTTCTCTGCACGCCAGCACCCGCGATCCGCCTCTCCGATCGTCGGCGCGCGGTCCTCGGTAGCGCAGTCGATAGCGTATCGGGCTACGGATCCGAGGATCGTGAGTTCGAATCCTGGGAGCGCCGTGTGATTTCGGGTAGAATTGAATGATGTAGAATCTTGAATGCTTGCGTACTCAATTATTAATAGCTAAGTGAATGTATCTGCGCACTGATCGGCCCCTAAAACCTGTTATTTAAGAAATTTAAGAGAAATTCCTACCAAAGTTCGTCCTACCCTTCACTCAATATACCCTGGGAGAGGGTAGCCAGTGGATCTGAGATACTCATACTGCTGTCGTGAGAGGCGCACACGCAGCTCCAGTGCCTTGATAATGGTCTCTTGATCCCAAGGATAAGGACGCTTGGTGGACAAGAGGTGCTGGATCTGAAAGAGAAAATAATCCTATCTTTATCCCGCGCCCGAGGGGGGGGGGGTCTCGACTCATTCGCCATGGTGGGGGGAGGGGCGTATTTGGCCACACCAGGCTATCTAAAAAGTAAGACAGATAGAAAGACGCAGCAAAAATCAATAGATAGCTCGTTATAAGATCTTTCAGAGTCATTAAGGTCATTTTTTCGATCGGGTTACCGTTGAGGTCACTGAAGGTCACCAAAGTTAAAAATAGGTATCACGTTTTTTGGTTCCCGATTTCGCCATCTTTTCACAAATCGGCACATAGGTTTATCGGGAACCAATTCAGAGCTAAAACCAAGCGGAAAAATCGCATTCGATAGCTCTTTTACGCTCTTTCGCTAACATATTCCAGATTTGACTTAAGGTCAATGGTTTAGCCCCCATAGGGCAAAAACTAAAATTTGACGTTTTTGCGAGAAAAAAAAAACGTTTTCTTGTAATAACTTTTGACACCAACATTTTATTGGGTTTATTTTACCGGCATCGCGTTTCCCTCATCAAGACGCGTCGAATGAACTATGAGTTGACCTGATTGACCTGAAAAGGTCAACTTCAGAATATGACCTCAAGTCAAAGTCTGAGGCTTTGAATGTGACGCCAAGCTGCGTCCACAGGGGACTGAGCCGGTCCCGTATCTCAGTCGGGCAAATGAAGGGCATTTTATTTTTTTCCCGTTGCCTCATAAAGGGGAGGTCTGAAAAATGACCTGACCTTAGATTACCGATATCAAAATTGCCAGATATCAAAATTGTTGGTATTCATTCCTTCATGGAACAACCTTTGTGTCAAACTTCTAAGATGTAAACGGTAGGAATGAAAGAATCAATTTTTAGAGGATTGCTCACTTAACTTGACCTAGAGACCTGACCTTGTACGACCTGGGGTAAACAAATTTACAAATGATGCAGAATTGATGCATCATAAGCTTTGCCAAGTTTCGCAGCCGCGGTTTTCTTTATATACACAACAAACTGGCAAGTGTGGCTAAAAACACCCCCTCCCCTCCCCCAGGGCCAAGGTTATCTTATCTTTGCCTTATTTTGTATCTTATCTTTACCTTACTTTATATCTTTATTCTACAACTTATTTTGCACCTCTAATTTTTTGTGATTAGGAACATGCCAACATCTGAAAAAAAGTTTTTTTTACTTTAGTGAGTGTAAAGGTCACTTAAAGGTCATTTTGGTGACCTTGGCATTGGCCTCGACTTGGGACTGATGTTTTGCTTGTTGGCCTTACTTGTTGTTCCGTGAAAAGTTTGCCCAGGCGAGATTTCCACGTGTCCATCTCTTCAGCTTTCAGCTGCAGCTCTTTTTCCAGTGCTTTAATTTTGGTATTAAGTTCAGATACGTCCTGCTGCGTGCATGGCGTTTGATCATTTTCAGTTTCAGGGATCATAGGAAGAATGTCTCCTCCTTCCGTCATCTGAAGGTACTGTGAGCGTGACTCTGGCTGAGCACTGCAAAATAGCACGCAAGCATAACGTTAACTAGACAGAAAACCAAGAAAGCCAGGAAAACAGCACTTCTAAATAAGAGTAAAAAAAGCAGCATTGGTCATTCAGCATATGCATCTTCTATTCTCCATTTTGATATAACTGACTTTCAAGGCCTGTTCTGGACTCTACTCTGAGGCCTGAGCATAGTGCCCAGAATGGTAGGACTACTATGTACTCCCCCAACATAAGCAAGAAAACTGACTATTGAAAAAATTAAATGAAAGATATATATATATATATATATATATATATATATTTATTCTGTTGCCTTCACATCCAGGTATGTTTTGGGAGGGCACTGCAGTTTTTATCAAGCGGCGTCTTGGATTGTCCGTAGCATACTTTCCCGGGTTCAGCAGCTCAAATTTTAAATTGCGCTCATAATCTTCTGGTTTAAAGTGGATGGAACAGAATCGCACATCTTTTTGGTTTAGGTCTACTTCTTTGCTTACCGCTTCCATCCATGCAGCGGCGAGTGCCGCATCCTTAGGAACTCTGTGCATTATCAGCCCAGAGGGTTGGAGATCACCCGAACCAGTGCCATTACGGCATCCGGGCACTAGACAGCGCATACCAAGGCCCTAAAACATAAGGTTGGACGAAGTTTTCTACCAAAAATGTACTAGAATAGCGTACGAGTCAAAGCTATTTCCGTTGTTTCTTTACAAATATGTCGCAAACAAGCTTTTTCTGTTATAAATCATTATTTCGAAGTTAAGTAACCAGTTGCTTTAAATTCCATAAGCAAACACTTATTTTCTATATAAAAGCCTAGCTATCATAGTCCAACTCTAGTTGAATAATCAAGTAGCTACTAAATTCTCCAGATGTGACACATATTGCGCACTTCAGACAAGTGCGTTGCTAAGGCGTTGCTAAGGATTCTTCCGCATGTTTTGCTGCGTGTTTTTTGTTATGAAGTGAGGGAAGTGAGATAGACAGGCTTTTTGATATTTTTTTTTTCAGGTTTTCTAGGACCGTCGCAAATTATTTAACTTCACATACTTTTCTTGCTTTTTTATCAGAGGCTTTTTCAATAATTGGTAGATTCTATCGTGGAAATAGAAGGGCCAGCAGGCCACATGGGTAAATGCAAGTCGACTGATAGTGAAATAAAATGTCTGTTCCATTAGAAATTTAATGTGATGTGATAGAACATGAAGCAACAGGATCAGACGCAAGAACCACCAAGAACCAAGAACCAGCAAGCGCTACCTATGCCATCAAGAGCAGCCATGGTAACGTTTGATTAGCTTTCAGAAAACCTTGGAACTAGACGCCAGACGGTGAGCAGTCAAGAGATCTTACAAGACCAGTAGTTACTTGAAGACGAGAGCCGCCTGGAAAATCAGTAGTTTCTTCAATGGCAACACATTTCAACATCTATCTAGCAATGATTTGCACCAGCGAGGTGCTATCATTGTGTTTTGTGTCTATCCCAAACTGCTCAAAAAATATTTGTCAATAAATAAACAAACAAATAATGCGTCTTTTTCTACGGAAAGTAAGTACTCCAAGTGGCAAGGGATGAATAATAGAGGGTACCTAATTAATTGCCATCTATTCATTCAATTCATAAATCATAGGCAATTCAGGGCATCGATTGGCAGCGCCCTTACTGCACGGCACTGCGGATCGTCCATGGGTTTCTTGATGACTCCGACTCTGACTCAGAATTTCAAAAATCAACTCTGACTTTGATTTCAAATGTCGGCTCTGACCGACTCCGACTCTACAGCCCTAGCAGGTCTGCGGAGGCAATGGATTTTTGGTGACTCCGACTCCGACTCTGGCTTTCAAAATCGACTCTGACTCTGACTCTGGTCAGAACTGTCGACTCGGACCAACTACAACTCCGACTACGGAACCCTGAAAGGTCTGCGCAGGGGATCGAATTTCGGTGACTGACTCAGACTCCATGGCTTTTAAAATCGACTCTGACTCCGACTCGACGACTCAGGTCAGAACTGTCAACTCCGACCGACTTCATGACTCCGACTCCGGAGCCCTACTGGCAGCTATCACGCCAGGGAGCTGCAAATCATATGTTCCGTGGCGGTTTATGGCATTAAAGTCGATAATGCGGCTGAATCGCACTATGAAACACCCTTATTAGCTGCAAGAACCACGAAAGTTAGCGCATCACCACTGGTAAACGTGACAAGATATCGATTAATTGGCCCTGGATTTGGATAAATAACATGTTGATGATCATATTAGCACACATTTACATTATCATCTATCTCAAGGTTGCCCTCCAGGCGGCTCTAAACTATGCCAATTTCCCTATCTTCAACATGTAAATGCCCTCGGGCGTCCTCGTGGTGACGTAGGCATGGGAGTGCCAGATTGGTAGGAACTAGACTTCGACGCCCCCTGGCGCATACCTACCTGCTTTGTGCACTTCAAAGCTTTACTTTTTAATTGAACTTAATGTTTCCAGAAACAGGAAGAGGCTACCATCATTAAATTCTGCAACATAACATTCTACAAGTCACGCTTATCTGCATAAAATAATCAAAATCAAAATAGAAGCGTCTAAAACACGCGCAAGCGTCCTTAGCAACCACCAGTTGTTTACCAATTATCAGATATGAATGCCGCAGCTGCGCCATTTTAGGACATCTGGCAATATATAGTTTATACCAGTCCATCTAATTTAGTATTATCCTTAATTGTTTTGTTCCCATATAGATGGTCTGTTTACATGAAATATTAAAACTGGCGCATCAAATGTTATCGTGAATTTCCGGCTGTAATTTTCATAAGATCAGATGCTTCAAACCTGATTAATAGGATTTCCTTTATGTGTAGTTTGAACTAGGGCTGTCTAGTTGGCTACTAAAAAATATTCCAAGCCCCCGTGACGTCACGATCTGCCTAACCTTATGTTGTAGTAATCTTGGTTCAAACCCTACCGCTAAAACCCGCGAAACCTGAACCTACCTCGTGCCTAATTTCACTGTAACGCCCACGTTTCTGTGGTTGGTGAAAATAAATGAAATAAATAATAATTAGAGATACTTGAATAAGCCCGTCGCAGTCCGTTTTATGGAGCGATTGCTGGTGGCACAACCAACATTTCATCTAAGGAGCGGTTTTGCATTTGCATTCGATATGCAACCGAGGAACTGGTCTAAGAGGCCTGTCTGGGTCGTTACGAGGTCGCTGGGACTACTGCAGCGGAGCTATATAACGTACTCAAAGATGGTCTTCAGCGAACCATGCATGGAACGGACAAGCACCATCCATCACCATCGTGCTTGTCCATTGCTTGTCGTCCATAGCATAGCATACGGTGAAAACATAAAAAATTGCATACCGTGGTGTACGTAGTCCAAATTGTACTGACCCTGCCTCGCAGACCAGGCACAAATTCATCAATTAAATTACGTACCCGTACGTTGCATTTTATATAACTTTGCCGGTCCCGTAGCTCAGTTGGTTAGAGCGTTGGACTCCGCGTGGTGAGAGCACGCGTTTCCGGTTATGACAGTCCGGGTTCGAAGCGCGACGGGCGCTCGACATTTGTGGGCCTCCTGACAGGTATGGTTGCGGTTGGTGGCAGGCCGTAGCCAGGCGAAGTCAGCGAGGGGACCGGCCGTGCGCGGCTTTGTGCGCACGTTAAACTTTGGACTCTAAATTCTGCCATAGAATCGGAATTGTGCGATCGGAGGGTAGAGGTCAGGGTCATCGCAACAAGCTTTGCTTAGCGGTGGCTCTGTCCTTGTGAATCCTTCCCATCAAAAGGTTCGGACTAAATTTATAAAAAAAAATATAACTGAGCTAGATCAGTTTATGGCGTACTGTGTGATCTGTGATGTCATCCATGCTTTGGCCTATTACCTCTTCAATCGTTTTTCTCGATTATTTGCTGAGTTTTTTTCAATTCAAATATTGTGACCAGTTACTTAATTCTCATTTGTTTTTCTCGTGATATATTTTATAAGGACAGCTAACGCGTAAATTACCTGACAAACTATTTAAGTCTCTTTTCTACATGAATATTTATTACGCAGTTTTCGTCTCGTGTTCTTGTTGTTGTCGTTTTTTATCTTTAGTTTTGTTTATGCATCCATTGTTTGCTTTTTCATATTTCGTCTCTTTTTGTCCTTATCCTACCTAACCATTGTCAGCCCTGGGTATTCAGCGGACGTCGCTAGCCATGTCTGCACTGAAAACAATTTCACCCGAAGCTGGCGAATGAAGCGTTGCTCTGCGAGTGGTATATGTGTACTAGTATTAACTCGCCATGTCCAGATTCTAGCTGGAGGGTAAGCAGACTTGGCTGCCTTATTACTCGTAAATATGCACTGTACCCACAGTCTGCAGTAAGGTAGCTACCCAGCACCGGATATTGTCCCCGCTAGTGTCGAGTCATTGGCACAGCCCTCACTGAAAGAGTTGGAACTACTCGAGGTGTCGTAAACGCGTATCCGTGGATCATAGGTGTCGATTTGTATACTTTTGGGGGTGCCCGGGCACCCCCAATGCTGAGTTGGGCACCCCCAAGGTGCTCTGGGCACCCCCAACCAAAGTTGGTACTGGCATCACTATCACGGTTCTTTGAGCGCATTATTATTATTTTTTAATTACCTACCGTACATAAGAATGCGTTGTAAAAAAAAATGACGCGATTTTTTTTTGCTTTGTTTATACCAGAGTCAAGACAGCAGCATTTGGTAGCCATCGTCGCATTCGTACCGCGTCAATGGGGCGGTGTTTCACGGCCGGTAGTAGCGTGCTGAAAGCACACGTGTCAAATTGGGTTTCCATGGAGACGTTGACAAACTCGGACCCTCCAACATAATAGACCCCGCGTTCGATGTCTCTCGGACGACGAAGATTCTATGTCGTCCGGCCAATCCCGTTCAAGGTCAGCGGGGGCTCGGCTGCGGTTGTGGAACGTGATTGGCCGGACGGCGTAGAATCTTCGTCGTCAGAGAGACATCGAACGCGGGGAGAGTTTTCGGTTCCGGACGTCCTTGAGTTTTGTTTTGAGTGGCGGGGCTTGGGCGGGGCAGTCGTTTGGTCCGAAAGGCGACAGATCATGGTTTAATCACTTGACCAGCACTGATTTTCATCATCACGTTGGCCTAGTCCTTAAAAACAAATTGGCTGATACTTCGTTGTAAACAGATGACAACGATGCAAGCATCGTTGCACATGAAATATGCAATGGCAATTGATTAGAACAAATGTAGGTAACTACTGAACTGATAGTTTACTAGTAGTTAAATCACAAGGTAGTTTTATATAAAAGAATAGCATGTGAGCTCTGCCTTAGTTCTGGGCCATAGGCGCGGGAGCCGGGGGGGGGGGGGGGCAGTGGGGGCAGCTTGCCCCCCAACTCTGGGGCCGTGGGGGTGGTGCCCCCAGGTGGGTGACGGCACGTGATCGCCTGAGGCGGTGGGGGGTAGAAATATTTTCGTCATTTAATGCTCAATGCAATTGCTGCGACTTTTTACAAGACCTTCTTCTCGTCGTTGTTTTTCGCTTTCAACGACTGGTCCCCGAGTGACGACTATCCTCACGCAAGATACGATGAATGGAGCTAGCAATTAAGCCCAAAAAAGATATCAAAAATAATACAAAACACTTCTTTTGAAGGAGATGAATTGAATGGTTTTGGAGCCTCACGAAATATGTTTCAGATATGACGCGTCACACAAACTGACGCATAAAGACTGTGTTCAAAAGTGTGACCGCGAGCACTTGTTGACGAATGAAAAGTGTACATAGGTACTGCCCGGTCGCCATAGCAACTTGTAAGCGTCACAAATTTCGAACACTATCCGAGTGCGCCAAGTTCGACTACATCGAGGACGATGGATGATAGTTGCCAGCTGATTAATCTAATGAAACGCGAATAAATTCAAATTTTGTTTGAGATCGCGAGTAAATATGTGTTTGCTAATTTCAAATATCAAATTAGGCGCTTTTGTGACGTTCAATTATTTGTACAGTCTGTCTTAAAAGTACCGCGCAGTGACGGTGGATCCATCAAGCCTGACCGAGGAAGGGCCTGCTATAATTTGAAAGTCACCGAACCAATGGAGCTGGGGAATGGACGAGGATGTCCATTGCTTCGGTGACTCAAATTTGGCAGTCCTTCATCGGTCAGGCTTGATGGATCCACCGTCACTTTGCGCGGTACTTTTAAGACAGACTGTACATTTCTGTGGCTTGTATAGTTAACTTTTTGAACTGAAGAAGGAACGTTTCCGAAATATATTCATTGATTTTAGGCTAATTTGTGGTTTGTTTAAAGATAGTGAGCATAAGGTTATTCTTCTACGAAATTTCAAATATCATTGAATTAGTTTTTGTAAATAAATTAACTGCAAACGCCTCTGCGCAAAGTGTTTCAAAGAATAAATCAAGGCTTATGAAAATCGTGAGGAGGGTTGGGAAAAGCAGGAAAAAGGGTCACGTGACTGGTGTCCCAACCTTATCTGTAAGAATCTTGGGTGCCCCTACAGCTTTTAGACGGAATGCCACACTTTTTTTTGCAAATGTTTTCTTTTTTTGTTGAAAAAGCCAAGGGATGAAAAATAAGAGGCCTAAAACCGGTGAGAAAACTAGATTTGGGGGTACCCTAGGTTGATCTTTATCTGAAAGTAGTTTCCGCGCCCCTGCTCTGGGCACCCCCAACCATTTTCACAAAGCGACACCCTTGCCGTGGATGGCGAACCTTTACATAACCTGCCCTGAAGGAGTTGGATCTACGGTTACAACTAGATGGCGCTGTCTCATACTGAGGCCTGTTTCACTAAAAACTTGCAATTGCAAGTGTTTGAGCTTTACAATTCATAAGTATTTTTGCAAACTATGGAAAATCGGATTTCACTAAGGGTGCGCTCGGAGAGCGCGGAATATTCCCCGTCATCGTGAAAATTCCCCGTGTTGCGTTCGGAGAGGGACATTCCATACCGCAAATTTCAAGGATCAGCGCTACTGCGCCAAGTTGAGTTCGTAGGATTTTGTTTGGGTTATTTGGGTTATTTGGTTATTTGGAACGCTACATCTATATGGCAAGATGTAATAAGAATGAAGCTCTTGAAGAAAGAACAACTAACTAATTAAGAAAAATCACAATTATTTTCAGAAAGTCCCATCTGTACTGTGCCCCCACCCCCCACCCCAAACACACACAAAACAACACTTCAAATTATCGTTTTCATCGCTTCAGAGGACAATCACACAACTGAGTAAGCATTATCAATTGTTGGATTTGCAATAAAACTGATCAAGGTGGAAACAAACGCAAGAAATATCCATTTATATTCAATAATATACTCACTCGAGCATACCGATGGGCGCCGCCATCTTAACGGGAACGACGCGTGAGATGCTTTTAAGATTCCGCGCTTTCCGTGTCCGTTCCGCGGAACTTTCCCCGGGAATCGCTCTCCGAACGCGTATATTCGAATCCAGTATGAGTAGAGCATGGGTCCCGAAAATTCTTCAGAAACTAGAGAAATTCTCGCGGGGCAATACGTCTGTCAAACTAGAAGCGAGCAGCGAGCAGCGAGTCCAGCAGCGAGAAACGGGCCATCCCGATTTAGCTGAAAATTTGCTCACAGAGCCTTCTCAGCACGCTGATTCCGAAAATCATGGTCCCTAGTGTGGGAATCTTTACCGTTCTCGAGATAGAACCCTCTAAAGTTTTCGACACCCATGACCGGGCCATCCCGATTTGGCTGAAAATTGGCTCACAGAGCCTTCTCAGCACGCTGATTCCGAAAATCATTGTCTCTAGACTGGGAATCTTTACCGTTTTCGAGATAGAACCCTCTAAAGTTCTTACCACCCATGACCGGGCCATCCCGATTTGGCTGAAAATTTGCTCACAGAGCCTTCTCAGCACACTGATTCCGAAAATCATAGTCTCTAGGGTGGGAATCTTTACCCTTCTCGAGAGAGAACCCTCAAAAGTTTTCGACACCCATGACCGGGCCATCCTGATTTGGTTGAAAATCTTCTCACAGAGCCCTCTCAGCACGCTGATTCCGAAAATCATGGTCTGTCAAATCGACCGGGCCATCCCAGTCAAATCGGGATGGCCCGGTCATGAGTGGTAAGAGCTTTAGAGGGTTCTATCTCGAGAACAGTAAACATTCCCACCCTAGAGACCATGATTTTCGGAATCAGCGTGCTGAGAAGGCTCTGTGAGCAAATTTTCAGCCAAATCGGGATGGCCCGGTCATGGGCGGTAAGAACTTTAGAGGGTTCTATCTCTAGAACGGTAAAGATTTCCACCCTAGAGACCATGATTTTCGGAATCAGCATGCTGAGAAGGCTCTGGTGAGCCAATTTTTAGCCTAATCGGGATGGCCCGGTCATGGGTGGTAAGAGCTTTAGAGGGTTCTATCTCGAGAACGGTAAGGATTTCCACCCTAGGGACCATGATATTCGGAATCAGCGCGCTGAGAAGGCTCTGTGAGCAAATTTTCAGCTAAATCGGGATGGCCCGTTTCTCGCTGCTGGACTCGCTGCTCGCTGCTCGCTTCTAGTTTGACAGACGTCTTGCCCCGCGAGAATTTCTCTAGTTTCTGAAGAATTTTTCGGGATACATGCTCTACTCATACTGGATTCGAATATACCAAGGAATATACGCTCTCCGAACGGCACATTCGGCGGAAATTTCATGCCGGCGTGGAATATTCCCCGGGAATCTGCCTCTCCGAACGCACCCTAAACTTTATCACCAGCGGCACCTCCGATAAAAAGAGTTAGTAAATAAACTTGCAAACAGTAAAATTGTTTTTAATCAAGAACTATAACATGTTACAGATATTGCCATGGGTGGAGAATGTTTGAAAAAGTTACCCCGGCCGGCGACCGATAGTCGCGGGAAGACGATATACTCACGTTGTTCTCAACGGTCATCATCAAACCCCTATTCTGACGCATGGAATAGGATGCTGTGTTTGCTCAAGGATGAGCGTTGTATCCGACACCGTATTATTCATAACATTTTTGGAATGATCGAAAAGGCAATTTCCTTTTAAATTATTATTTCTTTTTGCTTAAACTTGCAATTTCACACCGAACCCAAACCAAACCATATGCCATTTTGAGTACCTAAATGTTGCGTTTTCAGCTTTTTATTGTGTCTCAAAATAGCTACAAAAAGACAACTCACCATAGTAGAAGCTTTACAGAGAAATTGACAGATCGAACCAAGCAAAGCACTAAAATAGGTCACTGACATCCACGGGCGTAGCATTTTTCAATGTTGGGCGGCTCTTATAATACAAACAGGGAGTCGATCCAGGAATATCGACCGGTCCCGGTCTCGTAGCTCAGTTGCTAGAGCGTTGGATTCCGCGTGGCGAGAGCACGCGGCCCGGTTACAACAGTCCGAGTTCGAAGCATGATGGCCGCTCGGTGTTTATGAGCACCCTGACGGGTACGCTCATAAACGGGTGTGGTTGCGGTTGGTGGCAGGTCAGTTGAAGGCAATGAGGTCAAGCAGTAGTTTTGAAAAAGTGCGCCGAAGGCGCGCCAAAATTTCGAAACTGAACAGGATTTGAGAGCAATCTTGTCATTGGCGACCACACGCGGGTCTTAGGGTTGGAGATTATGGCAAGTTAAAGGAAATAATTCACATTTTAACATGGGTTTTGAACTGGAATAGCAGTTCCGTAGCTTGGGCTGAGACGAGCATAAATCAGGAGCTTTTACAGCCCAACGATCACCCTAGGCAAAGATACTGCGGAAAAATGTGTCTTGCGTTGAGGATGTGTGCCTTGCATATATTCGCATCCAGTATGAAACGAGCATGGGTCCCGAAAATTCTTCAGAAACTAGAGAAATTATCTACGAGAACTCTAGAGAAATTCGCTCCAGTGAGGCGCTCCAGTAACAAAAGCACGAGCAGATCGCCCAAATGCTGGTGGCAGCGATAATTTCTCTAGTTTAAGAATTTTCGGGACCCATGCTCTTTTCATACTGGATCGCGTGTGCCTTACAGAAACTGAAAAGTTCTTCCTATATCAAAAATATAGAAAATAATCTTTTGTTGTAAAAAGGTTTTATTTTCTTTGCTGATCATTTTGAACATAAAAAATTACAAATCCATTGCAAAAAAAAATAATTTCGTGAAAGTGAACTATTTCCTTTAAGTAAATGGTAAATACCTACCTGATTTGCAATATTACGCCCATGGAAGTCAACATTCGAAGAGCGTGAGTTTTCTCGTATGGAGACAGCTTTTAGGATTTACAAGAGTAGAAAAGTTACCCCGGCCGCGCCGGGGTAGGCTGAAAGTTACCCCGGCCACGGCCGGGGTGGCCGGGGCAGGTTCTCCACAGGGTATATAGAACAACGGGTACACCAACGACGCGGAAAGCGCCCATTTTACCTGGATGAGTTACATGGTAGGTGATATATTTTTTGAATATGGAAAAATAGAGTATTCCATTCTGGCGAATAAAGACGAATTCATAAAGCAGTTATTTTTAAATTATATGTACCAGAAATAACATACTAACCATAGTTTAAAACTTAGTCTAAAGTTAGTTGAAAAGCGTATAGTTGATACTAAGATGGAAGGAATAAATGGAAGGCAGAAATGGCGCAGCTGTTTCATTCTTAAAATGTGTTCGCAAGCAGGATTTACGTGATGCTAGCGACATCTATGAATGTAATCGGGGATGCTGATTGGCTGATCGAGTCCGTGAGCAGTATCACTAATTTACGCTAGTACAGGGTTAACCCTCTAGTGCCCCCGGTATCATATCTGTAAGTCAATTTGCAGAAAATTCGCCTGCTAATCATAGAGGTGAAAATTGTTGAAACCCCTGCTGTATCAGAAGTGGTACGTCTTGGCAACCACCTGGTGGCAAAATTTTTAAGTAATGATTTCTCAGTTTCCCACCAGGTGATTTTGAAGAGGGTCAGTTTGTCCTTTGCCGAAAATCAATTTGAGATTCAAGTGTAAATTTAAGCATTTAGAAAACAAAAAATTAGTTATTTGGAAAGAAACTTGGTATACTGTGAGACAAATGTTCAACATATATCATAGTAGGTGTTGCAAAACATCGCAACTTTTTCAGGGTCAAAGATATGGACCCCTATTTTTGGGGATACTAGATATGATACAGTGGGCATAGCACTCCAATATTTTCTATGAAATTTTCGCCGCTGCAACATACGGTGTGCCAATACCATAGTTTTCTCAGGTGATAAGCATTGCAATGGCCTGTGAGTCAAAGTCATTGCAAATGACGATGGTACAAGCAGTGGCGCGGGAACCGGGGGGCTAGGGGGGGCTGAGCCCCCCCCCAGCTTTTCGGCTGGGGGGGCTCGTAATGTATTTGAGCCCCCCCAGCTGGAGGAATCGAAATCGGAAATCTACCAACATAATTTCATAGATTCATACATAGGCGTGGGAACCGGGGGAGGGGGCAGTGGGGGAAGCTTGCCCCCACAACTCTGCGGCCGTGGGGGCGGTGCCCCACAACGTTTCATGAGGCCAGGAACCGTCGGGCAGCTTGTCCTCCCCAAATTAGGGGTTGTGGGTCACAAAGGAAGAAAGCATGTAAGTGAAAAATCCACCTATTTCACTGGCTCGGCAACTCATTTGGCAGATTAAAACCTTTACTCCAGGTTGCCAAAACGGTAGTTTCTTCACTCAGCTGAGACGGAATACCTCACTTTTTGAAAATATTTTCGTTTTTTTTTGTTGTTGAAAAGGCCAAGATCTGAAAAATAAGTGGCCTAAAACCGGTGAGAAAACTAGATTTGGGGGTACCCTAGGTTGATTTCTATTATGGTTCAGCCCCCCCCCCCCCCCCAGTCTGGAAGAAGTTCCCGCGCCACTGGGTACAAGATGCATAAATTTGTGAAGTTCGCACCTCTTGCGCCAGATCACTCTATTTCGCTCCAGACTTAAAATGTCATAACGATATTGGTACGCTTATGCCGCCTCTCATCCTTGTCAATCTTCTAACATCTAGCTTTCTATGAGTGGCCTTACATGCCTCATACATCTCGACTTTTCTAACGCTCATAGGAATATGGTTTTGCAACTGTTTGACGATGACAATAGTGAACTTTTTGATCTGCAGGACACTAGCAGACCATATCTTCTAAAACCACGTTAGGAATGACATGCTATCGATGACAAGCTTGTTGATTTCAAGGAACGATCATCCGTGCGAGCATTTATGCTCGTGAAACCAAAAATTGAGACTTGATGTTAGGGACAGGAGGATTCAGCGGTCTCTTGCACAATTTCGATATTCCAACAGGGGTTGTGGACGGGCTTATTTATGTCTTGTGGGTCTATGTGTTAGCTGGGCATGGCTGAAGACTTGCATTAGCAGCCAGCCAGCATTTTTCATTCATATTGGAGAACGACTCACAATTTGTTTGCGATTCAAATCTCCTCCGTTCATCCCAGTAGTAAGAGATTGAATGTGGAGTGGAAAACTATACCGTCATCTTCAGAGGAAGCTGGCCAAACGGGCTCGCCATGAAGACAGACTCCGGACCGAAGGGCGTGGTTCCTTTGATTTCCTTTCTAAGAAGTAGGCAACCATGCACTGCTACCAGGTTCCAGCAGGTGCCTAACACCTGGCAAGCATTTTCACTGCCAGGTATGTCATTTGTCATATATTGACATATACCGCCAACTGTGGTAGCTGAGTGCCACTGAACAAAAAGGATTTATAGGTACTAAAACATGGATACTACTTTTGTACTGACCATAAGAATAAAAGTTGAAGTGCGGCATTGCGTAATGCGTATGCTCACCTCCATATGAGGGCAATGAATATTGTGCAAGTTCCTGCCGATCGGTGCACAGTTACCTGTACCTAAGTACCTTTGTTGTCTGACACGTACAACGGTTATTGCACTGGTCAGTGCGCGGCTGTTATACTGACGCCGATGACATCAGGACCGCACGACCAAAGTACTAACTGACGATTCACAGGCTGAGAGTTTCAGTCACCCGAGATTGTCCGGCTATCATGAAGATAAACCAACATCGTCTTTGGCATTGATTCCGGTCCGACGGCAGGCTGTCCAGCATTTTGCATCAGAACTGCTTCACTTCACCCACTTACCGCGAGCCAACTGTAATGTCTTCATTTCTATATCAAGCATGCATAACGCATCTACGTTTGAGAAGCATGGCCCACATGTCTGAATTATGAAAAAATTGCACAAGTGCAACGCGCTGTATCGTGGAAATTGAAGGAATAGAAGGCACTCGTAAATAGATGCCTATGATAAGCGTTGTTCTCTAAGCACCGACTGAAAGGGCATTTTATACAAGAAGGCTGCCAATGAATATTAAGAATGTTCTGATAAAAAGTGCACAGTAAAGGATGTCTTGTTGGCATTTTACACATTTTAACTGCCACTTTTATCACTGAAATTTTTAATAATATATATTTTCTCATCTATGTCTTCACTTCCTTCTGTGTGGTCTGATACCACTAAAAATTACCAAGTGGAATGCCCAATGTATCATATTTGATACAAAATTTATTTCCGAAATTTGAACTGCGAAAAAATATTTGACTCCAGACTTCGAACAAGGGACCCAAAATGAATCATATGTCACAAGGTACTAATTTTAAGAACCGTGGAACTATGTGTGGGCATTAGAGGGTTAAGGCAATGTGCGCATGCGCAGGAACTTGTGCTCTCATGGAGGGGCTTTTGGTACCTCGGGCAGCACCCAATGCTTTTTGGACCTGTTATAGCCTCCGCAATCGAAAAACGCTAGAGAGAAAGGTTGTAGAGTAAGCTTGAGGCTACCTTTCCCCACAATAATATTGGCACTTTATCTTTTAGCTTACGTGTGGGACTCGCTTGAAAAAGGTCGATTTAACATGGAAACCCTATGGGGTAGTAGTTTTTGAGCGCCCATTTGGCCTAATGCTACCAACTGTTACTGGCTACCCCTGGGTTCTCCACCCATGGATATTGCTTCTTTTTATCAAACTATGTCTAGTATTCATGTCAGAAATTGCACGAATAAATTAAAAATAATGATGCTGTTTCTGAATGGTACAAATGATAGTTCACAATATCTTATTATTGAAAGAAAGTAACACGCAAAACATTTGACAGCAGAAGACTGTTGAACGCAATTATGGCGCGCGAATGACAAAACATGACGATATTTATTTATTGCTCGTAGCTGGTTCGTAGGGATTGTGCTAAGTAAAAAAGAGCATATAATGACTCAGCATATTATATTTGTTTTAAATAATTGATTGCTTTGCATCATTGCGCAAAAAGTAATAAAATTCCCAACGAAAGGGCCACTGGAATTTCGAGTTTGTAAGTACAACGTTTTCTTTCAAGTTTTTGGTCTTCGTGAAACAGAAAGTTTGCGATTTCGATGTTTCTTACAAACTTTTTCCTTGTAAAAAAGTTGGTAAATTTGAAACTCAAAATTCGTGCCCGAAGGTTTCGTGAAATCCAAATTTAAAATGTTGGTAATTATTTCTTTTAAACTCAAGTTTTTTCTTTGTAATTACACACTTTATTTGTTAGTGAAACAGGCCTCAGTATTGAATTACAACAATTTTTTAACTTTTTTTTTGAACCAATGATATATTGGCACATTGTTTGGCAGTTTTCAAGTGGGGGCGAAAGTACAATTGTTAGGGTGCATCTTTAAAACCTCTGCAATATTCATCACGGGACGATTGGCAACGCTTTTTCTTCCGAAACTACCTAGTGAAACCATTTTGATTCTTATATAGGTCACGAAAGCAGTGGCGACACATCTTTTTGATTTCGGGCGGTCTGCATGACTGCCGGTGACTGAGTCATGTCGAAATTTCTATGGGAATTCGATTTGACCTTTACCACATGCCGATATATCCCTTTAACATTAGCACGTGCATTTGGGAAATGGCTTCGGCCCGCCTCGGCTAATGTTGAAGGTATTTGGGAAACGGTTCGGCCCTAGGGCTTTTTGATTTTCCCAGACAAAATTTTACTGAATATTCTGAGCGGAAGAACCAATTTCAAAGAAGATATTTACGGATTGTGTGTTCACTAACAGCAACAGCAAAAGTAAGTGACTGCGTGTTTACATACTTTTGCTGTCAACGTAATTCAACTAAACACGGGTATTGTTCCAATGCCAATGTATGCATTGCTTTGTTGTCATACCAGCTCAACAATAAGAACGGTATTGTGAACAACGATAACGTTGCATTCTCAATGCATTTATTCAGATCAGTAAGAATAGTCAGCATTACTAGCCATGATGCATGCACAAAAACGCACAATGAAAGTGCGCGAAGAAGCTCAACAATCAAACAAAGCAAATAAGCATTCGTATATCGATTCAGTTGGGTCCAACACGCTCCTATGTCATGGAATGGAATCTGTTTCTCAGTCACATATTTCTTCACTTGTTCGTCACGGTCACGGTCACTTGGTTCACTTGTTCGTCACCGTCACGTTACTACAGTTTGTGATGTTGAACGTGATGTGCGTCGCAGAAGAGCCAGCCGCAGACGTGATTTGAGCGGTGTTCCCATGAGAGATTTGGAAGGGAGCACCAGTCTGTAAACTGGTGCACATGGCCTTCTGAGCCACCACGTCTGCCTCGGCATAGTTCTCACGACTGTTCACATTTTTGTGGCCTGTTAGTTGCGCCACAAACTCCTTCGGGCAGCCAGCTTCCAGGGCTCTCTTCACACGTCTTTCTGGCGGAATGGTTGGTCTCTTGCCCGGTGATGCCCGCTTGCTGGCAAGCAGTCTTCAACATGTTTCCAAGTGTGTTCTTACCCATTGGAAGCCTTGAGTACCAGACGGTGTCTTCAGCTCGCCGTTGGTGTTTTATGGACAGATAGAAAGGAGCATCGTCAGCCAGCATCTCAGTGGGGCGCCTCCGTGCAAACTCTTTGTATGTTCGCACAGGGCAACGGCTGGGGTTCTCGGGGCATTCAAACGCCTTGGGAGCGAATGCCCTACTTCCGCCACCCACGTTTCCATCTCTTGTTTTCGTTGATCGCTCCGAAAATTCCAAAAATTCACGCCCACTTGAGTCTCTGTCCAGCTTTACGTCCCCCCACTTCATCTGGCGGCTCTCGTTCCTACCACGGTGGCCAAACAACACAGTGGTTTGCCACCACACGGTTCTCTGCAACGATTCGGGGTTGTCTAGCCCGAGCTGGCCTGTGGAGTAGAGCAGCTCCTCCTCTTCGTTGGTAAGGGCTGTGGCGTGCATGGGCCTGTTGCCTTTTCCTTCGGCTTTTAGCAGCTTCATTTTTACCTTTTTGACATCTCTTGCCCCCTGAAACTCTTTATCTTCTTCTAAATCTCCCATGTTGTTGTCTTTGCAGAAACGATTCAGGACCGAGTACAATTTAGGCCCCGTCAAATTTTATAAAGTTTTTAGAAGAGCAGCTCCCCTGGTGTTTTCCCATTGCTTGTTGGCCCAATAAGAAGTATGCAAAATTTCAGCTTCCTAGCTCAACGTTTGCGTCTGCCTCAAAGGCCTCGAAGTTTGCCTCATAGGGCATAATGGAGACTGCAATGCCGGTGATAACTGGCGTTATCTTTAGTTAATCCCGTAACGCTTCGGCATCGTATGCTCCATAGCATACTCATGTGTTGGCTGTTTATCGGCCGGCCGTCTCTCTCTCCCTTATATCCTATTCACCTTCCAGGCGATCGTTAAAGGGACCCTCCCACCTTAACATTAGTTTTGAGTTGAGATAGCCAAATTGGTGGCCATGGCCTGAAAATACCGGTTTGGGCATTCACAACATCGATAAATGCTTTAATTCGGAGATATGGAATTTCAAACTTGCAGTTTTCGGATTCTAAGGGGCTAATGCATTGGTATGCCCCCTTAGAATTTGTGACGTCAGCGGAGATCTAACGATTTTTAAATCTTTTACTAAAACGTTTGGCAGCACGCGGTGGTATATGCTGCTTTGCGCGCAACAAATGCCGCACTTTCAAATAAAGTCGCTAGGAACAGCGGAGATCCCAAAAAGTAAACAAAAGTAAAAGTCTAATATCTTGAAAACCGGTGAATATTTTTCGATGAAATTTGGTAGATATTCATTTTTGCTCTTTCTGAACCGAGCGACATCACTTTCATGCCAATTCATTAACTTTTTTGAAGGTGGGAGGGTCCCTTTAAGAGAGAGAGGAGACGGTCGACGAGGTAAGGAAATGAAGGTAAGTAAAACCAACGCAGATGGTTGGAGGGGTGGGTGGAGGAAAACGTGCTCGGCAGCGACCGCTGCTGGTCCGCTTCACTCGCCCGGGCCGCGTTGAGTGGACCTCAGCCGTCCCGCTCACGGCGGCCCGCTGGTGACGTCACGAACCCTCCGGCGAGGTCAGGTCGGAACACCGCTCGACAGTGCCGGCCGGCGCGGCTCTAGAGGCCAACCGCGGATACGCGTTTGAGCAAGGATGCGGCGTTACCATTAACTGGCATATAACTGGCGTTATCTTTAGTTAATCCCGTAACGCTTCGGCATCGTATGCTCCATAGCATACTCATGTGTTGGCTGTTTATCGGCCGGCCGTCTCTCTCCCTTATATCCTATTCACCTTCCAGGCGCCAATGACACCCGACAGGACAGAATGTTTGCGAGACTGTGCGCGGGTATATATGTAGGCATATAAACGCGTATGTTATAAGCCAATGGTACGTACCGTATAAGCCATTTCGTCCGTTTCACATTCTTCTTCGGACCCGATTGGGGCCGCCTGTTTCACGACGAAACATGGTAGAAGAAACCACGCCGGATATTGGCCATCAAACCTGAGTGCTCAGTTGCAGGAGGTGGAACCAACGCGAGTCGCCGCGTGACGAGAGTCGGGAACATTTCTGTCATAGATACGCATGTCACATTGCCGCGCGGGTACAAGCAGATGGCGTCGTAGTGGCGCGTCGATTTGTGTTACTCCGCTGCGGTGGCTGTGGGATGGTCAGACTGTTTTAAGTTGAAGAGCTGGGCGGCCGGGAACGGTCACCACCCATTGTGGTTAGTCGGGAACGTTAGCAGTCGGAGAGCAGACTGTTCGTCAGTCAAGAGCACACAACTGCATAGACTGAATTAACACCAGTTACGGTCGGCCGGCCTAGAAGTCGGCTGGCTACACTGCGATCGGTCGAAACCAGCTTGCCGAGAACAGTGCAACACACAACGATCGGTCAATAACGGTGCAGTGGGTTACTAGATTGCAGACAGACGAGCCGACAATTCGAAGCCGTGCAGGTGTCAGGCACGAGCAGACAAATGCAAAACTGTGGGCAGTCTGAGGTTCAGGCGTTGAAGACCGGTTAAGGTACACCGGCATCAGTGGTCGATGATGAGCCAGACTGCAGTGAGATGGATGCAGGGTGCCGGCAACTGTGAATCCACCACGATCGATCGTAAAATAATCATAGGGGGAAGCACAAGCCGCTGCGAGCCGGACAATGATACAGTTGATCACACCGTAGTCGATCGACGGCGTCGTCAGTCGTTGTTCTCAAACGTCTGAAACCAATGAAACGCACAATGTGGGCGGCCTACACGTGATAGTAGCAGAGCCAAACTGCATGAACGATTAAAGCATATTTGTTCTGGTCTGTTGGAAACAGAACAGAAGTGGGCAAACCAGGCTGCGACCACACGGAGAGCCAGGGGGGACAGTTTGACGCACTCAGCGGTCGGCGGGGATCGTATAGCAGCCGGAAGGCTAAAATACTGGGCGAGTAAACACGTCGGTCAGGCCAACATTAGCAGTCAAATAGCCAAACTGTTGAGTCGAAGATTCCGCCTGTCGAGACCGATGAAACAGTCTGTGAAACACTCCATGGGATTGGTCGGAAGAGTAGCCAGGTCTCGGTGCCGGACTGGGCTAGTTGGAGCCGGACTGACAACAGCGACTAAAGAAACGGTAGTCAGTAAGATATCTGGACTGCATTGGATGGTTAAACATCCCCCGCGCAGTTGCACACAGGTATCGTAAGCTGTATATAACGCTAGGTAGTGGCGGATTATCGGTCGGACTCGGCGGTCGGTCCATAATATTAGTCGTCGGAGCATCCAACTACCAGCACGGGCGGTCGAGACAAAATGCTAGTATTTGGGTGGTAAAACTATTAGGCACTATCAAAACAGCAGCCACGCATTTGTGGACGCGGCAGCTGGATCACATTGTTGCGTATGCGTCGGGACACCTGCACATACATTGTGAACACCCAGAAAACATGCATGTACGCTCCGGGAACGTGCAGTCAGGCCATCCGAGAGCGTAATCAGCCACATAGCCAGACTAACGGAGCGATTAAGTATGTGAAGGGCAGGCGGTCGGAACGCATCGTAGAGAACGAGATGTCGCCACCACCGGCTCTACTGATAAACGCCTGTAGGGACGGGCCACGATCTATCGCCAGTCACTGCAGCGCAGCTGACTGGACCACTCTGTTCGACCAGCATCATGGAAATGGCAGTCTGGTGCTGCCGGTCCATCGGGAAGATGAACGATGGAGGTCTGAGCCAAATGCGGTTACAGGAACGAGCACGTGACCGTCTACGACCGGTCATAACGGCTTACAAGACAGCCACCACCCCAACGGCTGACCGTACTAGTTGACACACAGTGCGGCCGGTCGTACGCAATGGGTTCGATCGGAAACATCAGCAGCCGGTTCGCCAGGACTGCAATGCTGGGTAGCCATTCTGATAGACTCACGACTGAGGCGCAGTTCTGTCGGTCGGATACACATGTGGTCGGTAAGAAAACGTCGGCAGCCGGTTCGCCAGGACTGCAATACTGAGTAGCCAGTCTCATCGACTCACGATCGAGGCGTAGTTCTGTCGGTCGGATATACAATGTGGTCGGTAAGAAACGTCTGCAGCCGGTTCGCCAAGACTGCAATGCTGGGTAGCCAGTCTGATGCTCATGATTGAGGCGCAGTTCTGTCGGTCGGATTAACAGTGTGGTCGGTAAAGACGTCGGCAGCCGGGTCGCCAGGACTGCAATACTGAGTAGCCAGTCTGATACTTACGATTGAGGCGCAGTTCTGTCGGTCGGATATACAATGTGGGGTAAGAAACGTCGGCAGCCGGGTCGCCAGGACTGCAATGCTGGGTAGCCAGTCTGATACTCATGATTGAGGCACAGTTCTGTCGGTCGGATATACAATGTGGTCGGAAGAAACGTCGGCAGCCGGTTCGCCAGGACTGCAATGCTGGGTAGCCAGTCTGATACTCATGATTGAGGCGCAGTTCTGTCGGTCGGAACCAGTGTGGTCTGTAAGAAACGTCGGCAGCCGGTTCGCTAGGACTGCAATGCTGAGTAGCCGGTCTGATAATCGCGATTGAGGCGCAATGCTGTCGGTCGGATATACAATGTGGTCGGTAAGAAACGTCGGCAGCCGGTTCGCCAGGACTGCAATGCTGGGTAGCTAGTCTGATAGACTCACGATTGAGACAGTTCTGTCTGTCGGATAAACAGTGTGGTCTGTAAGAAACGTCGGCAGCCGGTTCGCTAGGACTGCAATGCTGAGTAGCCGGTCTGACAAGACTCACAATTGGGGCGCAGTGCCGCAGTGCTGTCGGTCGGATATACATTCTGGTCGGTTAGAAACGTCGACAGCCGGCTCGCCAGGACTGCGAAGCGGAGTAGCCAGTCTGATATTCACGGTACGTCCGGAATACCCTGACGGAAACGGCACCTGTTATGGCAGCATGGGGATTGCTGCTGAATCCATTGTTGTCACCTCCGTCCACGCACTCAGACAAAACCCGCTTCCGGCAGCGCCGCCGAGCCGCCAGCCCGCGCTGGTTCGGCCATCCCGTGGCATAGCTGGACTACCGAGGACAATGAGACGCAGCCAGAGGCGGTGGTCGAAAACGCTAACAATCGGATGGACAAAGTTTACCAGTCGAACAGCCAGACTGACTAAACGATAAGCGTTTTTGCGGGCGCTAGAAACTTAGCATTGGGGCTAGCAGACCGCCTCAGTTGCTGTGCAGATTGACGAAACCGGGTAGCTGCGTATATCCACTCGAACGTCACTTGGTCCGTCGTATAATTAAATCTTCCTTTTTTATACCTGTGTCACAACACATATAACCATATCTGTGTCACCTTTATTGTACTTATAAACCTTGGTTTGCCTTAGCCCATGATTTCATCCGTACCATGCCTACCATCTTTAATTAAGACTGTGTCCGTCATTGTGTGACCATGCCCGTAGATGTTTTATCAATAAACTAAACTAGACTTCATTAAACACGTCGAAGCGGTCGATCGGAAACGTAAGCGGCCGCGTCGCAAGACTGCGCCCCGTGGCATAGCCTGATGAGACGACAACGATTGAGCTCACCCAGACGGTGAAACGATCATAGTCTTGTCGCTAAACGGCATGGGTCGGGAGCCAGGCTGTGGGAAACGATTAAGTACGCCCGGACGGTGATGGAAACGTTAGTGTAGCAGTCACAATACGGACGGCGATTTGGAACGGCAGCGGTTGGGTGGCCAGGCCGCATTCAGCCGGCTATCCGCGTTGACGAGAATGAGACTTGACATCATTACGGCATTCCTTTCATGTACTCTTAGAAGCGCAAGATACCAAGCCAGTAAACAGCCGATTTGAATGACAACGAGCGAACGTACATTAAGCCCTACACGCGCGAAAGTACGATGCGAGACATCCGACTGACCCGTGCGGGCGACACTCGGCCTAAGCGTTCAAGCAGCTAAGACGCGTTGGCCTAGCCATCTAAGACGCCGAACTGGAAAATGGATCCAACTTCCAGCATCGCCTCTGCTGTCCGGGTAGTCGCGATCGCGTTCGCCGTCCAAAAGCTACCCGACAGCAGGATCATGCACATGGGATCAGTTACGGACTAAAGGTCTCCCGAGCGGCATTACCGACGAGTAAGGAACCACCGTCACTTACTGAAACACGCACCGATTCAGCAACCGAACTATCGAGATAGACGATTGCTGCTGTGAATACCGTGTGATCATTAGTGATACGGCAGACGAAGTGCCGACCGAGATAGGTACAACTTAGCCCATTATCACCAAAACGCCTTTTTGGGCGAATAACGAGCGTATGAGAGAGTGAGCCCTGCACGTGCGGAATGGCGAGCGGGTACTTCTAACTGACTTGTGCACTGCACCCTACTAACCAGTCACTAGCAGTGTGCCAAATTTGTTGGCAATCAGCTCAGCCGTGTTCCAGAGATCTGGAAGCAGCACCCTACCGACCGGTCCGGAACCCATGGGAAAACATTGCCTGGTGGGTGCCTACTGCCTACCTACATGCCAAGTTTAAGCGAGACCGTGCCGGTGATTCCGAGTTATTGTAATGGGAACAAATCTGACACTTGTTCTTTGCATTTGCGCGTGCAGTGGGGGACCCACACGCAACTTCCTGACAGAATTACCGCATGTCAATCGCCCCAGCGGCTGCCGAGATAGGCCTCTCAGAATCGTTACAGGCCGGGCCGGACCAGCCGGATCGCTCATACTGAGATTTTCGTCATGTTGAAAGACTCGTTTCGCGCTCGCTCGTAATAAAGGATGACGCTTGCCACCGCGGTGCGCTGGACCCTTGGCGCTGCCTAAAGGCGGTACCATCCTGATCGTGTAGTCATCGTGTAGCAGCGTTCGTACGGTTCGCAAGTCGGTGCGTTAAGAGGCATCCCACGATACATATGAGTACCTCATGCTCGATCGTAGCATCTGCAGCTGTTCAACACGCTGCAGTCAACCGGGTCGCCAGGTTGACTCACAGCATAGCAACACTAACGGTCGGGCCGGCGGATCGGCCAGCCGGGGACGGTACCTTTATGGCAGCAGAGTCCATCAGCCGTTTCCTCGCTCCAGACACCCGTAGCGGTGCGATAGGTGAAGCACGCACGATACCTGTGACGGCAGCAGATTCTTTCCATCGTCCCGTCACCTCCGACGTTGATAATCACTGCACTGCAAGAAAACGTGCTCGGCAGCGACCGCTGCTGGTCCGCTTCACTCGCCCGGGCCGCGTTGAGTGGACCTCAGCCGTCCCGCTCACGGCGGCCCGCTGGTGACGTCACGAACCCTCCGGCGAGGTCAGGTCGGAACACCGCTCGACAGTGCCGGCCGGCGCGGCTCTAGAGGCCAACCGCGGATACGCGTTTGAGCAAGGATGCGGCGTTACCATTAACTGGCATTTAGCTGCATTGTCCTGGCAGCGGCGTTCATTGGCACAATATCGCCACGAATCAACTGCTGCCCGAGCAATAGATGAACTAGTCTTTGCCATCGCCCCCCCCCCCCACCCTCCTTACCCCCCCCCCGATTTTGTAATGCATCGTTTGATTTTCACGCATTGTTCACGATCACTTTCTCTGTTTTCAGGATGCCTAAATGCTGATTGAGACAAATATATTAGTACCTAGCTTTAACATGCATGTGTATATGTTTTGACTCAATACTGCGGCGGCGGCAAACAGATAACTACGAACGCCAACAACAGCAGGAGACCAAGACGGTGGGCACGGCACTGGTGACGTTGACGGGCACCGGTGTCACCTAATATGGTTGAGTCTGTGTGTCCGGTGTCGTGGCCTAGCTACAGGCACGAAGGTTTTCTTGCGCGGCTTTTTGGAAAACTCTGCAGTGCGGTCTAGGAGTGAACTCCGCAGTTTTCAAAATTCAAGCCATTTCTTTCCATGCAACGACATAATATGAGGACGCTTTTAGGGCTCAAAGGGGGCGCCCCAAATTTAAAGGTACAGGACAATGGGCTTGACCTGAATGCTCGCCTATGCTGGATACGTCTCTGCTCTGGAGGCTGAGGGGCGCCATGTTTTTTTTTCTTGGTGCGCCCAATCGCCTGTGATTTTTAATGGGGTGCCTGTTACGCTTTGCAGATCAGCATCCGTGGTGTTGACTTGTGTGCCGAGTGCTCTGCCCCCTGGAAGGGGCGCCATCGTTCAGAGGGGCGCCGAATGTTCTTGAGGGATGCAACTGCAAGTAATATTGAATGGGGGCGCCGGATGTTCTGGAGGGGCGTCAGTGATATTGAATGGTGTGCCGCATGCTCTGAATGGGACGCCAGCGATAATGAATGGGGCGCCCAGTCGCCCGTGATCTTCAATGGGGCGCCTGATACGTTTAAGAGACGTGTCGGTGGTGTTAAATGGCGTGCCGAGTGATCAAGAAGGGGCGACATTTTTCTGAAGGGGCACGTCATATACTCTGGATGGTGTGCATTTAATACTGCAGGCGCGGATCCAGGGGCGGCGGGGGTAGCCGCCCCTCCCCCCGGCAAAGTGGCGCCCTTTCAGCTGTCCGGTGCTCGGCGCCGTCTAGCGCCGGGCACCGGATAACGTATATAAGGCACGCTTTAGCACTACCAATATCCACGACCCATGCACCGACGCCCCACACAAACCTCCAACGCAACGGCAACAGTAGCTGGTAGTGGATTGCATACTTAACATAAATCCCTGTGGCGCCCTTTCAGATCCCGCCATCACCCCTGTCAGCATTACATGCGCACCATCCAGAGTATGTGACGTGCCCCTTCCGAAAAATGTTACCCTTGATCACTCGGCACGCCATTTAACACCACCAACGTGTCTCAAAACGTATCAGGCGCCCCATTAAAGATCACGGGCGAGTGGGTGCCCATTCATTATCGCTGGCGTCCCTCTCAGAGCATCCAGCGCACCTTTCAATATCACTGACGCCCCTCCAGAACATCCGGCGCCTCTATTCAATATTACTGGCACCCCTCAAGAGCCATCCGGCGCCCATTCCAGGCGGCAGGGCACTCGGCACACTAGTCAACACCACAGACACATCTGCAAAGCGTAACAGGCGCCCCATTGAAGATGACAGGCGATTGGGCGCCCCATTGAAGAAAAACATGGCGCCCCTCAGCCTCCAGAGCAGAGGCGTATCCAGCATACGCGGGCATTCAGGTCAAGCCCATTGTCCTGTACATTTAAATTTGGGGCGCCCCTTTGGGCCCTAAAAGCGTCCTCATATTATGTCGTTGCATGGAAAGAAATGACTTGAATTTTGAAAACTCCGGAATTCACTCCCAGACCCCACTACAGAGCTTTCCAAAAAGTCGCGCAAGAAAACCTTCGTGCTTGTAGCTAGGCCACGACACCGGACACACAGACTCAACCATATTAGGTGACACCGGTGCCCGTCAACGTCACCAGTGCCGTGTCCGCCGTCTCAGGTCTCCGGCTGCTGCTGTCGTTCGTAGTTATCAGTTTGCCGCCGCCGCAGTACTGAGCCGAAATTTATATGTATATGCACATACATGTTAAAGCTAGGTACTAATATATTTGTCTCAATCAGCATATAGGCATCTTGGAAAAAAAAACAGAAAGTGATCGTGAACAATGCGTGAAAATCAAACGATGCATTACAAAATCGGGGGGGGGGGGGGGGGGTAAGGAGGGGGAGGTGTGTACAGTGGGGGGGGGGGCGATGTCAAAGACTAGTTTTGTTCATCTCTTCCTTGGGCAGCAGTTGATTCGTGGCGATATTGTGCCAATGAACGCCGATGCCAGGACAATGCAGCTAACACCGGCACTGCGGTCTCCATTATGCCCTACGAGGCAAATTTCGAGGCCTTTGAGGCAGACGCAAACGTTGAGCTAGGAAGCTGAAATTTTATATACTTCTTATTGGGCCAACAAGCAATGGGAAAACACCAGGGGAGCTGGTCTTCCAAAAACTTTATAAAATTTGACGGGGCCTAGAGTACATACAGTGCACTGTTGTGGTCTCGTAGCTTTCACCGTTTTGTTTCTTTGCATCAATTAAAAAATTGCAAAGCAGCATGTTCAGTTCATATTTACTTAACGTCTCTAGTTCTGTACCGTTTTGTTTGTTACAATACTCTCTTAATCGTTTGACCCAATGCTCAGTTTTTCTAACAGTTTCGACACTCCGACTTGACTCTATAAACTTCTTTGTCCTTATTTCTGGTGTTTCACTCTCTAGTTCGTCCTTAGTCTCAGGTATCTCAAACCCTGAGTAGGGGGGAAAGTAGGGCATGCCATCTTTCATGTTAATATCATCCTACATAGAAAAACACTAACGCAATATAAACTGTTGCGCCGGTACGGCATGTGGTAAATCTCTTCCCAACCTTGGGCTGTGAAAATGCAGTTTTATTCAAGGCCCTAAAACATAAGGTTGGACGAAGTTTCCTACCAACAAGGTACTAGAATTTGTCGTGATATTTCGTCCTTGCAGTTGTTTCTTTACAAATATAGAGCAAACAAGCATGTTTTCTAATAGTATGAAAATTTGAAAGGAAATAATAAGTCACTTTACATTTGATTCACAAAAAGCCATTTCGAAATCAAATTCAGTGTAGTTTTGACCAAACTCCAGTCGACTTATCCAGTATCTACTTAATTTTCCAGATGCGTGGTTCAGACAAACACGTTGCTATGGGCGGTTGCTAAGGACGCTATCTCGTATTTGCAGATAGTTTTGTTGTTATTACGGAGCGAGCGAAGCGAGCGTAGTCTTTCCTTAGATTAACGGAAATTTCTGAGTATGAGCGGCCGGCCGGCCGGCCGGCCGGCCGTGGTCACGCTTTTGCGAGGCTTATATCTCAGCAACCACTTCACCGATTTACACGCGGTAATTTTTGTAGGGTAGCTTCATTCCTTCTACCAAGTATTGGACTATTCCCGATGCATGTGGGTGACCCCTTATGCACGTGCCACGTGCAAAACGAAGAGGTGTCACTTTTGTAATTGTTGCAATATCTCGGTAACTACTTGGCCGATTACGCTGAAAGTTGATGTTCTGTCCGAACAAAGTCCATATTAGAACGATGGCGCGAGACAAAAGGCGCATGAAAAATGAAATGTGTTACACTGATGAAGAATGTGAAGAAATGATAACTGGGGAAAAAAGGAATTTGAAATTTGGCTCAAAACTTGGTTCATTGTGGTATTGTTATTGCTTTGGCTCGACGAATGAATGAAATGTTTGCTTGCGTTTCCATTTTTTCTTGATTGGAAAGATCCGGCACTTTTGTTTAATGTTGCAGACACAACATTATGGTCCTCCGGGCCGGATTCAGAATTAACGTAACGCACTTAATCATTTGAACTCAGAACTTGCATCAGTATTTAGATTTTGAAACATATGCGCATAACGCTGTAACGAACTAACGTAACCAATGCAGAGCTATTATTTTAAGGTTTGAGGACTTTTAACGAGTTTCATATTTTCGTAACGTAAAAATGAGCGGAGATACGAGTACGTCGGAGGCCAGCCTGAAGACGAGGAGTGAGGCTGGAACCAGCACCTCAACAGCCAGTGCCAAGCGCAGGAAGGCTCAGGTGTCCCAGTTGAAGGCGCTGCAGGCCAGACGAGCGGCTGATGAAGCTGAACGAGCGCTGGAGTCACGAAGACGGGCGGCCACCGCTGCCGCCGCCGCTGCTGAGGCTGAGGCCCAACTCGTGATACAGGAGGCCCGGGCAGAGGCTCAGAGGGCTGCTGACGCCGCCGAAATCGATGCTTTAGAATTGCGGCTCATGGAAGACGACGATTTGAAGTCCCAGTCCCCGAACGATTTGGTATTTGAAGATAGAGACAGAGAGGGAAATGGAGCGCCGGCAGACCCTAGGCCGCCCTCCGGTGTCATATCAAGACACGGTCAGATGCAGCAGTTAACCGATGTGAATCAGATACGATCTCAGTCCGCTGCAGGGCCCCAGCGAGCTCACCTGCCTGAACAAAATGCAAATGCTGACGCCCGGGAGCGCACGGAGCGCTGGCTGAGTGAGCTGCCGTGCGGTGACGGCCAGCGCCGGACCTCATCACTGCCCAAGATAACGCTGGACGAGTTTGATGGCTCTCCACTCGAATGGCCACGGTGGAGCGGACTTTTCCAGGCTCTGGTGCATGATAACGGCGCTCTCTCAGACACCGAACGTTTGACCTACCTGCAGTCTTGTCTGACAGGCGAAGCGAGAGAAGCAGTGCGTGGGCTCTTATGTGACGGCAACATGTATGAAGAGGCACTGAAAGAGCTGGATATGCAATTTGGGGACCCTCGCGCGGTTGTAACAGCTACCCTTGATGGTGTCCTCAAGCATCACTCCATAAAGGAAAATGATGTCGAGAGCCTGATGCGGTTCTCTCGCGCCCTCCACGCCGCCGTCAGTGTTCTGTCCGCCAGAGGTTTCGAAGCTGACCTCGCTGCAGTAACAAACCTGGACCAGGTCCTAGAAAAGCTGCCAAGGTCACTGGCTTGGCAGTGGGGCCAGGTGGAGCTGAAGATGGCACCACGTCGTCCCACGCTGGGAGACGTTGACCAGTGGCTGAGACCGCTGGTGCTGGCTGGTCGCCGCGCGCTCAGTGTCTCTAGACAGCGGGAGGTGATGATGCCCAGAACGCAGCGGGTGGCTCCGGCAGAGCCAGCCGGTCGACGGAGAGGCAGCAGCCAGCGCACCACTCTGGCTACAGCGACGGCAACAGAGCCCGCTCCATGTCCGGCCTGCGATGGAGAGGCGCACAATCTGGATTGCTGTCCAGTTTTCAAAGCCATGGCGCCAGTCGACCGCCTGCAGCTCGCGCGTGACAACAGACGCTGTTATCGCTGTCTCGGCGAGTCACACTGGGCCAGCCGGTGTCGAAAGAAGTTGATCTGTGGAGAGAACGGCTGTCGTGGGAAGCATCACCCACTGCTGCATGTGCCCGATCACTCGAGTCGGCGCTCAGAGGAGCAGGATGCTCCAGCACTAGCTGCTGACCAGCCGAGAAGTGTGATGGCGACAGCCTTGGATGCAACGAGCGGGCCACGTAAAGCACTGCTGCAAGTGGTTCCCGTGAGAGTACTCGGCCCAGCTGGGAAGTTCGTCGACACGCACGCGCTGCTCGACTCGGGAGCGGACACATCATTATGCATTGAGAGCGTGCTTCGGGATCTGTCGGTGACTGGGTCGACGGAGAAGCTCACGCTCGGTAACGTTGAGGGTACCGGCATGACCCGGCCTACAATGAAGGTGTCACTGCAGGTGGCTCCGCTGTCGGCAGACGGGCAATGTGAGCCTGTAAAGGTGCCCGAAGTCTTCTCCGTTCCCCAGCTCAATATCCGGCCGCAGAGAGTCGATTGGTCAAGAAGGGCTCAGTGGAAACACCTGGAAGGCATCTCGATTCCAGACACCAACGGACGGAAGATCGAATTACTCTTAGGTGCTAATGTGCTGGAGGCGATTCTCCAGCGGGAGGCCCGAGTAGGTGGGCCAGGCCAGCCGGCAGCCATCCGGACGTATTTTGGGTGGTGTCTGACGGGCAGCGTGGCACAGCTTCTACCGGTCGGCTCCCGAGAAGTGCTGCATGTGGCCCACCGCTGTGAAGGCGAAGAGAAGCTGCAAGCTCTAGTGAGAGACTTCTGGTCTACCGAGGCCTTTGGAACAAGGTACAATATGAAGCAGCCTCGCTCTCATGAAGATCGACTGGCGGAAGAGATGATGGAGTCCACCACCAAGTGGAGAGGTGACAGGTATGAAACCGGCCTTCTGTGGAAACCTGATTGCGTCCCCCTGCCCAATGACCGTAGCATGGCCCTGCGCCGCCTCGAATCTACGGAGAAGGCGCTCCGACGAGCACCAGAAAAGGCTGCAGCTTACCGCGACACTATGAGAGAGTATCTGGATAAAGGCTACGCCCGTCTGCTGACCGAAGAGGAACTACAGAAGCATCATCAGAGGTGCTGGTATTTGCCGCACCACGCGGTAACCAGCGCGAGCAAACCTGGTAAATTCCGGGTGGTGTTTGACGCAGCGGCGAAGTTTGCAGACACATCTCTCAACGAGAATTTGCTAACGGGCCCATACCTGCTGAAACAAATCCCAGGAGTGCTGCTTCGCTTCCGCCAGCAGCCAGTGGTTCTTATCGCTTATCGTGGTTCCTACGCCGTGGAAGCTCTCCGTGATACAGCCCATTTACAAGTCAGTCGGTGCTCTCACCGACCCATCTAGTTTTCGCCCTATATCGCTTGTGCCCTGTCTCTCAAAGATCATAGAACGGCTAGTTCACGAACAGTTGTACTCTTTCTTCGTTAACAACTGCCTTCTTGCTTCCGCCCAACATGGCTTTCGCCGAAACTATTCTACCGAAACGGCACTTATTCAAATTACCGATCGCATCCATCAGGCCATGGATCAGGGTCATATCTGTCTTCTTGTCTTGTTAGACCTGAGTAAATGTTTTGATGTTGTGAATCACGCCAAACTGCTTCAAAAACTCGAACTTTATGGAGTGAACACTGAGTGGTTCCAAAGTTATCTTTCGGATCATTTTCAATACGTTCGGATGAGCTCGCCACAGAACGAACAGGTGACCTCCAAACCGATGAGAAACCCGATTGGAGTGTACCAAGGTACCTCGCTCGGACCTTTGCTGTACACCGTGTACTCGAACGACATCAGTTTGTACGTAGAGAGCGAGGTGACCATCGTTCAATACGCTGATGATACTCAGCTCCTCGTTACGGGCAGAAAAAGTGACATCGCATCACTGGTCCATCGCATGGAGTGTGCACTTAACACCCTGCATCGCTGGTTTATGCAAAACTCCTTGAAACTGAACTCCAGCAAGACGCAGCTTATAGTATTGGGTACGCGCCAAATGTTACGAGGTGTTCCGCCTGTTACCCTTACCGTGAGCGGCAGTACCATCCACGAGAGTGATCGCGTCAAAAACTTGGGCGTGGTAATGGACCGCACGCTGTCTTACGAGTACCATATAGATCAGCTTGTCGGACGATGTACTGGCCTTCTCATAGGTCTTAGTCATGCCAGATATAGACTACCGAAAGAGACTCTCATCACTATTGTCAACGCATTGGTTCTGTCAACCGTGAGATATTGTATCAGTGTCTATGGTACTGCGGTCGCCAAAAACATGTCTCGTGTTCAAAAGGTGATTAACTTCGGTGCACGAGTTATTACGGGGCGGCGCAAGCATGACCGCGTGAGTGACGCACTCAGAACTCTCACCTGGCTCCCGGCTCGTGAACTGGTCACTTACCACACTCTGTGCCTACTCAAGCGCATGTTGGTGACCGGCGCTCCTCAGGATATCGCCGAGCAGCTCTCCACAGTAGGAGAGGGGAGAGAGCGCAACACACGGCAGGACGCAGACCTCGCTCTTCCACGGATAAGATCCGAGTCCGGCCGAAGGAGATTTTTGTACCGTGCTGTGTCGGCTTTCAATGCCCTGCCTCTCGCTGTCAGGGAGCAACCACCGGGCGCTTTTAAAAGGAATGTGAAACGGCGTCTGGGCCAATTTTAGAAAGTATGCGTGCTTGTGGGCTATGTATTTTTTTATGTGTGCTTGATTGCGTCACCATCCCCTTGTATTTACTTTTTCACCTCCTATGACACGAACTCAGGAATAGCCATGTTGTATGGATGGGTTCTTAAGTGTTCAATAAACAATAAACAATATCAATCGCCGATATTGAGCAGATGTTCCTGCAGGTGGCGGTCCGAGAAGAGGATCAGCCGGCACTCCGGTTCCTGTGGCGGGATCTAGAGACAGACAGACCCCCGAGCACCTATCAAATGGACCGGGTCATCTTCGGAGCTCGCTCGTCACCCGCCTCAGCGAGTTTCGTATTGAAGAAGACCGCAGAAGAGAGGGCTGAAGACACTCCCGAGGGTCGTAAAGCAGCAGCCATCGTGGTAGAAGACTTCTACATGGACGACATGGTAACTTCAGTCAACAGCCCCGCCCAGGCGAAAACTATCGTAATCGAGGTGACAAAGCTGATTTCAAGAGGCGGGTTCCGGCTGCGAAAATGGCTCAGCAATGATAAGTCTGTCCTCGCCGGAATTCCTGTGCAGGAGCGGGCTCCCAGTACAGCTGACTTAGAGAAGACACTGCCAACTGAGAAGGTGTTGGGTGTCACCTGGGATGCCGAGCAGGATGAGATTAGCAGCACGGCGCCCAGTGAGCTGGCTAATGTGCGGCAGCCGGCAACGAAGCGAGAAATACTGCGCGTCGTGGCGTCTATTTTTGACCCACTCGGATTCACCTCGCCGTTTGTGCTTCTAGCCAAACTGCAGCTGCAAGCACTCTGGTCTTGCCAGCAGGGCTGGGATGACCCACTCACCACAGAGGAATCTGATCGATGGGCGGCATGGATGGAGGAGCTGCCCCGGCTGAGTGACACCAAGCTGCCACGATGGTATGGCGTTCAGGAAGAAGCCCCTCTGAGAAGAGATCTCCACGTCTTCTGTGACGGATCTGAAAAGGCTTTTGGAGCCGTGGCGTACCTGCGTCACGAGTACTCAGACGGAACCATTCACTGTGCGTTTGTCATGGGCAAGTGCAGAGTCGCACCGCTCAAGAAACTATCTATCGTACGCCTGGAAACTCAGGCAGCCGTGCTGGCTGTGCGTCTGGCAGCGTCGGTTGTCCAAGAGCTCACTGAAGAGGTGCACCGGGTGGTGTATTGGAGTGACAGCCAGGTGGTTTTGAGCTACATAGCCAACGACAGCAAGAGATTCCACACATTTGTGGCAAACCGGATTGCTGAAATCCGTGACTTGACCGAGCCCAGCCAGTGGCGACACGTTACTGGTGAGGTCAACCCAGCTGATGACTGCTCTCGCGGGCTAACGGCCTCTGCGCTCACTAAGGACAGCCGTTGGATCCGTGGGCCCGATTTCCTGTGGAGGCCAGAAACCTGCTGGCCGGCTGGTAGTGAGCAGCATAAGCTACCTGATGAGGATCCTGAAGTTAGAGTGGTGTTAGCTACTCAACACAAAGCCAGAGAGACAACCGCGGTCATTCCTGACCCAGAGCGATTCTCAAGCTGGCTGCGCTACAGGCGTGTAGTCGGCTGGACGCAGCGATTCCTGATCAACTTCGTGGCATCTCACTCGTTCGAAGATCGCCAGAACGACTTGAGAAGTGGTCCACTGTCGGCTGATGAGCTGCAAGACGCGCAGAATCTTGTCATTCGGGAGTTGCAGCGTGGGGAGTTCACTCAAGAGCTTGCAGCGCTGAGAAGCGGAAGGTCCATCAGCACGAGTAGCTGTCTACTTATGCTCTCTCCAGTTCTTGATGAAGACGGCCTGCTTCGAGTCGGTGGGCGGCTGGTGAACGCCCCTCTGCCTGAGTCCGCCCGCCATCCGGTCATCCTGCCGCGGGACAGCCGCGTGACAGCTCTGATCGTGAAGGACGTCCACCAGAAGCTACTGCACGCCGGAGTCGAGCAGACACTGAACGATCTGCGACAGCTGTTCTGGATACCCAGAGGGAGAGCAATGGTGAGGAGAGTCCTGCACAGCTGTCCGGTGTGTCGCCGGCGCCGCGCAAAACCGTGCCAGCCGAAGATGGCAGATCTGCCCCAGGCGCGGTTCGACACGCGGCACGTGTTCAGCAGCGTCGGTCTCGATTTTTTTGGTCCTATGCTCGTCAAGACGGGAGGACGGCATGAGAAGAGGTACGGACTGTTGGTGACGTGCCTCGCCACCCGGGCAGTGCACCTCGAGCTGTGCCACTCGCTCAGCACCGACAGCTTCCTCATGGCGTTCCGCAGATTCGTCTCAAGGCGAGGCAGACCGAAAGAGGTGTTCTCTGATAACGGGACGAATCTGCGAGCAGGAGAGAGGGAGATGCGTCGGCAGATCCAAGCATGGAACGTCCACGCCATCAGTGACCGCCTCGCACAAGATGGCATTAAGTGGCATTTTAACCCGCCAGGTGCGTGTCACATGGGAGGCGCCTGGGAGCGGCTAATATCCTCCGTTAAGCGTGCTCTAAGAGCAGTGCTGAGCCAGCTGACTGTCACGGACGAAGCGCTACAGACCGTGCTGACCGAAGTTGAGGCGGTGGTCAACGGTCGACCTCTGACCCATGTGTCCACAGAAGTGGATGATTTGGAGGCGATTACGCCGAACCATCTTCTGCTCGGCCGACGGGTAACTTGTCTGCCACCTGGCGTCTTCGACAACGGCGAGTCTGCGAGCAGGAGGATCTGGCGACAAACACAAGCTCTGACAGACCAGTTCTGGACCAGATGGCTGAAGGAATATGTCCCCAGCCTGACCTGTCGCCGCAAGTGGACAAGAGACATGCGGAACTTGGCGCCCGGCGACCTGGTTTTGATCGCAGAAGATAACGTGCCGCGGGGTCAGTGGCCCCTCGGCAGAGTGATCGAAGTGATGCCCGGCCCTGACGGCCGGGTGAGGTCAGCTCGTCTGCGCGCTCGTGGTGGTACAGTGCACCGACCGGCCACCAAGATATGCCTTCTCGAGGAGGCGAGATAACTGCTGACGGTGTCCAGTGATACCGGCGTCTCACGCGCGCGTGCGCGTGGAGGGGGGAGGATGTTCTGTCCGAACAAAGTCCATATTAGAACGATGGCGCGAGACAAAAGGCGCATGAAAAATGAAATGTGTTACACTGATGAAGAATGTGAAGAAATGATAACTGGGGAAAAAAGGAATTTGAAATTTGGCTCAAAACTTGGTTCATTGTGGTATTGTTATTGCTTTGGCTCGACGAATGAATGAAATGTTTGCTTGCGTTTCCATTTTTTCTTGATTGGAAAGATCCGGCACTTTTGTTTAATGTTGCAGACACAACAGTTGGCATGTAGGTAGGCACCCACTAGGCACTGCATATACATGTGCCAGAGTTGGGGTGCTGCTGCACGTGCGCACGTGCAGGGGTCGTTTCCAGATCTCGAGAACGGCTCGACCGATTGCGCTCAAATTTGGTACACGGTTAGGGACCGGTTAGTAGGGTGCCGTGCACAAGTCAGTTGGGACCCATTTTGCACGTGCGCACGTGCAGGGTGCCGCTTCCAGATCTCGAGAACGGCTGGGCCGATTGTGCCCAAATTTGGCACATCGCTAGAGACCAGTTAGTAGGGTGCAGTGTGTAATGATCGTGTGTAAACTCAAAATAAAACTGCAATGTGATGTAGAATTTGTATCAACACAAAAGAAGAAACAGAACAAATTTTCTTTGAATCAAAATTCTTGCTATGTAACAAATTTCATCCTGAAACAAAACGAGACATTGATTAGCACAAATAAAATGCTTAGTATGGCCAGACAAATTTAAATGACACATATTCACAAAAATAATCCTTACTTCATTGCAGCCAAAATTCAAACTATGTAGCTGAGTAGCTGATAGGTCATGACAAATCTTGCGTTCAAAATTTAAATGTGATATTCTCGTGCGATACTCTTCTTTCGTTTTCGCTATTGCAATTCTTGCAATACACTCCCCCCACGATTCGTCATAGTCATCGTCATTCGACATCGTCATTTTCATGCGCTTCCAAGTTCCAGTATTGGTACAAGACGATGTATAGGAAGTTTGACTATGGCGTCGGGCTGGCCAGTGCTTGCTTGCTTTTACCTACTTGCTTGCATTTGTAGCATTTTGGGAAAGTGCTGTATCGCAGTATCGCAGAGTAGCGTTCCTCACTTTGTCATCTTAATTGATATGCACTTAGATATGAACTGAACCCCTTTCTTGAACTTGTAAGGACTGACTGATATGTCATTTCTCGACAGGTAGGTAGTGACAGAAAATCTGGTCCTCTTTGACACACAGATCCAGGCCCGATATGGTATGGTCGGGTGAGCCTGATGTCCGCTGGGTTGTCAGTAGCTGCCATCCGCCACCATTCATTTTGTTCCGAATGAATTTGAATTTCTGCAAATTTGGTCGCGATAAACAAGTCACATCCATACAATTCCTTTGGAATTTGATCCCTCATGATAGCAGAATTCACGACATCAAGAAAGTTTTTGTAAATAAAGTTCATTTCTTGCTGGATTGTTTTTCTCAGTCTGCAGTCTAATGCCGTAATCAGTTTCAATTGCACATACACGCATGCTTCGTATGCTTGAATACTTGCATCAAATAAAGTAATCAGTATAGGTTCACCAACAGTATTCAACGGTTTCGGACACCGAGCTAATCTTTCGTCCTGTAACTTGTAACCTGTAACTTTGACAAACTGCTTCCTCAATTTGTTTTGCACATCTTCGCCCAAACTAAAAGTATCTTTCTCATGAGGAACTGGCTGAATAAAATCGTCAGCATAGCTATATCTTATTGTTATAATAGTGGCTTTTCCATGTGTGCTCCTGTTTGTTTCTGCAATTGTTTTCAGTGCTACCATTGCTATTGCTATCAATGCTAACAGCTGAATACCATTAAAAACAATGTGCATTGGAGTCGATGGAGAGTCTGGCCTGACAAGTTCGTGATGTTGCATGTAACGTACGGGATCCGTAGAATTTTCTATCTCTTCATTTGATGATTTTGGAGCTATTCCTCGTGTTACTTTATCTTCCGTTTGCTTGACATAATTATTTCTGTGTTCTTCTCCCATTTTAGTGACATCGCTAAAATTATTGACGGTGTCCGAATCATCCTTCTTCGTGGTGTGTAATGCATCCGAGTGGACGCAACCACGAACACAAAAACCAAATTGATTTCTTAGTAATTGGATCTTTTCTATCGTTTTAACAACTTCTGGTAGTAGGACGCAGCAGTCTGTCCCAACAAGCAGATCAACTTTACCGTGTGGTCTTTTGATGTATTCTGGTTGAATACGAAATATGTTTGCAATATTGATCATGTCGATTTCCTCTAATTCTGTAATTTCTTCTATCCCATATGCATTAATTTCCCAATATTTTCCGTCCTCGTCATATAGAGGAACGACATATCGTTTAGTCGTCAATGCTTGATATTGATTTCCAATTTTCTTGATAGATAATTCAACATCCATACCAGTGAGATTTAACGTAGCTGCAGTTTTCCGATCAATGAGTGACACATTCGCTCCGGAATCCCATAAAACCGCAAGTTTACTCTCGTTGCAGATGACATGGCTAACTGCAAGCAATGGCTCTTGTGTTTTACTTCTAGTCATGTGAATCGCATTTGTGGAGTCATTGACCGGAATTCTGTCAAGATGCAGATATGGATGATGGCGCTTGCCGCATTTTTGTCGCAGATGCTTTAGTTTGTCACATTGGTTGACAAAAGGACATGCCATGGCTATATGCCTTTGCTTCAAACAATTAAAACACACTCCATTTCGTTTTAGACTACAAAGTTTCTCTTCATGATTTGATTTTAAAAAATCGTTACACTTATAAATTGGATGTGCGTCTGTTTTATGTATCCAACAAATATTATTGTCGGCACTGGAGAGTTGTTTCTTTTGATTGGGTCCGTTGTTTCGTTTCGTTCGATCGTCAAATAAATGTTCAATTCGTTCGGTCATGTTTTGAACTTGATTACAAAGTTGAATCATGTTATTCTGAGAATTGTTCGCTTTCATTTCGTTCGTTTCCTCGGATTCGCCGTTCGTTTCGCTGTCACACTTCACTGTATCCAATTCAACGTTATGCACTGTTTTGCTGGTGAATTTTGGTTTAGAATCGGCTGGATTTCGTACATCATTTTCCATATATTCTATTACTCTTTTTTCCTGGAGTAAATATGACAAAAGTTTTTGAAATGTCGAACTGGCTGGTGTATCTACATGTTCTCGCCGATCCAGTAGTGTGACCCATTCCCGCTTTTGCGTTTTGGGAAGTAGCCTTTCTATCATCGTTACCATTGTTGTGTCCATCTCATTTCCCATTCCCATTCTCTTCAGCTCCAACCAGTTCTTCTCTACTATCTTCACCATGTGAATAAATTTAACGTGGTCCCCTTCTGCGATAGGTCTTAACTCTTTAATTTCGTGTATGATTGAATCAACTAATTTTCGTGGCTCTCCGTACTTCGCGTCGAGTCGCCGAAACATTTCGGCATAATCGTCTTCTATTCCTCTGATCGTATTCAGTGCGTCGTCCGTTAAGCATTGACGTAAGGCATACGCGTCCTTTCCAAACTGCTTTTTCATTAACCTGTCAAAATCCTGCTTGAAACTGGAATATTGCCGAATATTGCCAGAGAACTGCGGCGCATTTAGAGGTTTGACTTTTATTTCTGACAATTTAGCATGTTCCTTTTGATTTTTAGTTGCAAAGTGCATTCTTACTTCATCCATGTATGCTTCAATATCAATCATATATTCGTCACTTTCTTCCAACAATTTATCAATCAAATGGTGTGGCCCAGTTGCATTGATTGCTGCGTTGACAAAGTCGTTACACTTTTCGAGTTGACGGTACGAGTCCTTAATGTCTTCAAATTTTTCTTGGATCGCCAATAGTGGACCATCTTTTTCAATCATGTCGCGAAAGCCCCAAATTTTCCTAGTAAACTTTCGTTTTGCATTTCCTCGTTCTTGTTTCGCTTTTCGTATGTCTTTCGTTGTATCCGATGTTCGTGGTTCCTCCTCTTCTAGCTTCTTGTTCATTTTTAAGTAGTTTTACTTAAATTATTTTACTTTACTCAAGTTACTTTATAGTAGGTTTACTCAAGTTTACTTACTCAAGTAGGTTTGTTCAAGTTTCAAAGAAGTTATGACTATGAAGATGAAATGTAATGATCGTGTGTAAACTCAAAATAAAACTGCAATGTGATGTAGAATTTGTATCAACACAAAAGAAGAAACAGAACAAATTTTCTTTGAATCAAAATTCTTGCTATGTAACAAATTTCATCCTGAAACAAAACGAGACATTGATTAGCACAAATAAAATGCTTAGTATGGCCAGACAAATTTAAATGACACATATTCACAAAAATAATCCTTACTTCATTGCAGCCAAAATTCAAACTATGTAGCTGAGTAGCTGATAGGTCATGACAAATCTTGCGTTCAAAATTTAAATGTGATATTCTCGTGCGATACTCTTCTTTCGTTTTCGCTATTGCAATTCTTGCAATACACAGTGCACAAGTCAGTTGGAGGTACCCCCTCGCAATTTCGCACGTGCAAGGCCCACCCTCTCGCTCGCTCCGTTAGTCGCCCCAAAAGGCGTTATAGGTGAAATAGGGTAAAACAAGCTCTTTGGATATTTTCCTGTATTTCGGGGCTCATCTAATTTATCTAGCTTTAGCATAATATTTTTACTTTAGCATATCATGGTTCCAGACACAGGTGGTTAATTTCAGCGCGTAAAGAAATAAGAATAAAGACTTATTATGTTATACAGAATGCAAGTCGCCAGTCCCTGGTGGTAAAGTGAATGATACACAGAGATATCTGTTTTTATCCCGGTAGAAGCATCCTTGTGATCTAAGTGTGATCGATCATAAATTGTCTAAGAATCAGAAGTTTAGCTATAAGTCAAGAACCACGAAACAACCAGCTTATAGCTGGTGGAAGAGCCGCCACTCAGAAGCTTTCAGAAAACCGTGAACGGTTGAGACAGCCGACAGGTTGAGAAATCAAGAGACCTGAGGCGCCAGAGAACCAGAGAATGCCTGGGAACTTTAACCCGGCAGGCGGTGGGCCTACCAGCCACCTTCCGCGCGGTGGGGGGGGGGGCATTTTTTGCCCCCCCCCCGTATCTCCGAAACTACTGGACGGATCCAGAAAATTCAAACGGCGCTCGATAGCCCTGTCAAATTTGTCGAAGGAAACCAAATTTCATTGACCTCGGGGTCACCGATGACGTCACAGGTCAGGTCAAAGATAAAATGTTTCACCGTTCACGGGGCTTCTAGGGAAAGCGCTATAACACCGAGTAAAACGCATTTTGTCGAAAATCAGCGATAAGGCGTCAGTTGTCTAGTACATATGTTGCTATTAGAGGTCACTGGTCATACCAGGTCAGGTCACAGGTCAGGTCACCAAAGGTCACCAAGGGTCACCCACATGAGCCCAACTTTACTAAGGTTATGCGATGCATGTTTTATGGCCAGTTTTCATTTCCAACTCAATGGTGTTGGTTATAAGACCATCAGGTACGGTTTAGGTCACTTTCTGGTGGAGGTCAGGTCAAGGTCAGGTCAAAAAAGGTCAAATATCAAAGTTGATATTTTGCATAAAATGGGTATTGATTCGATGCAGCTCGTCACGGGGAGTCTAATGGTGGTCTTTGTTTTGCGCTACGAGGTCTAGAATTGCTAAAAATTGAGTTTGAAAATTTGACGTCATCAATTTTGAACAGTTTTTCGCTATAACTTGGCCAAAAAAAAAGAGGTATCGATCTCAAATTTGGTATGTAGATAGAAGGCGGTAGGGACTATCACATATATTCCGGTTTTTTCGAAATTCAAAATACTTTTTGGATTTTTTTGGCTATTATATTAAAAAAATATATTTTTTTTTTATTTTTGGGGGTCAAAATCCAAAAAATTCGAAAATCCGAAATAGCAGTTTTGTAGTCCTTTTGATTCCACACCTTTTATGTCTGAAACATTTTTCTGTATCTCTAAAGCTGTAGGCCTGACAGCTCTTCCCGCGAAACCTTTTTTTGGGTCGAAAATGGCAAAAATGACGTCACCCTGACGTCATTAGCGGCCAACCTATCATAGCCTTTGGAAAAAAAATTGGTCACCATGTGCGCTAGCTGCTCCCGGGAGGGTACTGAAAGTTTGGTGACGATCGGCGCAGCGGTTCTCGAGATATATTGAAAAACTAAGGGGGGGGGCAAAAAATGCCCCCCCCCCCACCGCCTGGAAGGTTAAGGAACCGCTGGCTACCAGATCTTGACTAGAAACCAGAAGCCATGAAATGACCATTTCATGATCTAAGACATGGATGATATAACACTGGATTGGTGTCTCGTGGAAATTAGCATTGGGATCCGCGACATTGGGATCAGGCCTGCCATCTAGCGAGAGAATTATCGTAAGTTAGGAGCAAGCCGAGTGAACGCCATCTCTCAGCATTATGACACACGTGGGTGTGGTGTGTTAGTTGGCTTGAAGTGCATATTCCCACGAGTTGGAGGTAATTTTATTTGACCTGAGACGACAAAAAATGTCTTAAATGCTTGAAAGCCAAAAACGTCAAGCAGCCTTTAGGCAATAACGAAAATAAAATGCGTGAGACAGTGTGTATTGGAACGCCCAGTCCGATCGGTTTGTACGACCTTTTCAATGGTCATTTACTCACAATGGTACAGCAGTTTGACAATATGTCATGCATATTTGGTAGGCTTATTCCTTCTTCTCCGAATTTCGCTCGATTTTCTTCATCTTAGTTAAAGGTAGTGTGCCACCTTTGAAAGATTTCCCATTTTATTTTTCCTAGGATAAGAAGCTTCTGGTTTTACCTAATATCGCAAAAAAATCAAAAATGGGCCTGGAATAGTGCCTTTTTCGCCTAAAAGTTTTTCGGTTTTTAGATATGTATAACAACTGTAGTGGGCTCACCTGCAAACAGGCGTCGGGCAACAATCGCGAATGCGGCGCACTTGTGACAATAAGCAAAGGTCATTATAGTGTTACGACCATACGACGTACGGGAATGAGTTATCAGCTGTCTAATCGTAGACAACACAATGTCGAGCCTTAAACTGTATTGGTATTGTTTCTTTTATTTGGCTGTCGAACATTATTTATGGTTTGAAATATGATTTTATGTAAAATAATTGATATGAAAAAGCCGTCTTATAAGTTATGACCCCATTTCACCACACGCAAGTGGCAGAAATGACAATGATCAGCTGACGCATTTTTCTTGGCCGAAGTCAGAGCGCGCGGCCCGACGCACCACGCGTATTTGGAAATTCCGACCTCGACGAGCATCAGAAGCCACCTAACAGGCGTGTTCGAAACCGCAGGAGCTGATGATGAACGGGTTTATCGAAACTTGATTGGATGAGCATATCGGTAATAGCGATTTCAGTGTGTGCATTTATTGTTCATAGTGGTGTGAAATGTGGTTGGGGTACGACCGACAACCCGTCGGGGCGAATTTCGCACTGGGGTACTCAAAATTTGAAGAATTTAAGACGTTTCCATGAGTTTTGAAGGTATGGATAAGTTCTAAAAATCCGGTTCTCCTTAACTGGGCCATTAACTCCATACGGTCCAAGAAAGCTGGCACACTACCTTTAATGTTACGGCACGTGTCACGTGCCAACTTAGGGGTGTCGAAATTGTTCCACATAAAGTAACTCCGCAATGGCTGGGCCCATTACAGTAAAACTTCGTCAATAGTTCGGCACCCAGTGGCCAATGCATTTCCATGTGTCACTATGGGGGTGCTACTGCACGTGCGCACGTGCGGGGTGCCGCTTCCATATCTCAAGAACGGCTGGGCGGATAACACTCAAACTTGGTACACAAATGTCATATCGATGCTCGCAAGTCGCACTGCATTGATCAGTGCTTACATTGGTGCAGAGTCATTAGGAAAACGATGAAATGAGATGCCGGGTGTGTATGCCTTTCTGTTCCAGCAGCTGATTGATCCGCAACAGGAGATCCCTGTTTGTGAAGGCTTCGTCTCCCCTTTCCACTCCTTGTTTAAAATAACATTAACAATGTACGAAGAAGATCACACATCAAAGTTGTTTTAGGCGGCTATCTTGGGCCAGGGCTGCGGAGTTGTAGTCAGAGCCAGCGGCTCTGTTCCGACTCGGAGTCGGTTGATTTTTAAAAGCTGTAGTCGGAGTATGAGCCGAACGTCACCGAAAAGTCGTCGACTCCACAGACTTACCAGGGCTGCAGAGTCGGAGTCAGAGTCGGAGTCTGTGTGAATCGACAGTTCTGCCCGGAAGAGTAGGAGTCGATATTTGGTTACCGGAATCGGAGTTGGACCCAAAGTCACTGAAATTTCATCGACTACGCAGCTGCACTGGTTGGGTCCTTTTCATAGAGCGTCTTGAATGACATATTGAGCGGCAATGACGTTAGCAATTCCGTTTAACTTTTTCATTAGACTTATAGATAGTACTTAGTACTTACGTTCGTTTTGTTCTTTGATTGGACAATTTGTTTGATTTAGGCCAAGTAAAGACTTATGTGAAAAATAGCGAAAACGACACGTGCTGGCGAAGTCTCCAATAACTCCCTGTTTCACGATTTAATGAGGAAATAACATGGAACTGCTTATCATATTACTGACCCTGCACATAAATCTATTAATTTCTACGTTTTTACTGACATATAAAGACATAATCTTTTGAAAAATTGCACAACAAGCCTGCTACTACACCACACTCCCGTGTGTCACAATGCTAATCAGCGGCGTTCACTCGGCTTGCTCCTAACTTACGACAATTATCCCGCTAGATGGCAGGCCTGAGCTCAATAATAATAATAATGCCATATATTTCGCACCATCAGAGGTACATACATCACAGTCACAAGTACATCACATCCTACATCCACCATACACTCACCACCAGACAACCACATTCCGTAGTACCATAATTATTTACATTGTTCGGCTTCCGATCGTTCGCTGGTCATTCGCTAATCTATAGGTCTCCGTCTCAATACAACACGCTTTAAATGAGCAGTGAATATGTTAACGATGCTCGCCTGGCTAGCAGAGGGCAAATCAAGTTCCACCAGCCCATATTCACGCCGAACCGCACGATGAACTCTGACCAGTGTTCCATTCTGACCAACGTCACTATCAAGCACAGTTTTGATAATCGTATTTTCACTCGATGTCAGTCGTCTATAGAATAAGAGTTGTCTACTTGCTACCAGCATTTGACACGTCAACAACCTGTTAGCATGGCATAGTGGATGATTTCTGAATGATATTGGCAACCTTAGTAACTTTTTTAAACATGAGTGATAAGCCACGCACAACTCGCGGAAAGCCTTCTTATCTCTCACAGTGTCCCATAGCTCACAACCGTAAAAACCTGTACAATATGTACGGAACAACTTGACCAGAATGTCTTTACTCGCGTGACCTATTAAAGCACTCAACATATTTACACTGGAGTACAGTGAACGCTTCATTCTGCGCATGTCCCCGCTGTCACTAAGATTACATTGTATCACATGTCCTAGGTATTTAAACTCATTGACACATGCCAGTTTGCTACCATCTAATATGATAACTGGGGACCGTGATTCAGACAGATGGCTATGATAGCGTTGTGGATTAAAAACCATACATACAGTTTTCTTCACATTGAACTTCAAATCCCTTGACACAGCAAATGCCTCACACTTATCAACTAGTCTTTGAAGGCCTGCTCTAGACGGTGACAAAAGAACAATATCATCGGCGTAAGCCAAAATATTCAGAGCTCGACCTCTAATGTGACACCCAACAGGATCTGATTGAATGCTGCGAAGGAGGTCATCTATATACACATTGAATAACAAAGGTGAGAGATTTCCACCCTGTCGAACACCATTAGCAATTGGAAATTCATACGATGTGCTATCGGACCACTTCACACACATCTTTTGAGACTTGTACCATTGCATTAGAAGTCTGAGGTAAGATGAGGGAATCCCCCGATCAGAAAGAATTTGGAAAAGTTTTGAGTGGGCAACTCTATCAAAGGCCTTACTTGCGTCAAGAAAGCAGGCATACACAGGACTGCCCTGCCGTGTATAAAATTGAACTGTCTCCAAAAACTGTCGCCAAAAACTGCGAAGACACCAATCCATTATTATCTCATCCATGTCTAAGATGCAGATTCTGGTGACTGAAAATCGTGTGAACACACTTGACATTCCAACAGCAGCTCATTTCGGTATCGTTATAAGTCCAGGGCTGCGCAGTCGATGGATTTTCGGTGACTCTGACTCCGACTCCAACTCCGGCTTCCAGAAACCAACTTCGACTCCGACTGCGGGCATACATTACCTATCGACTCCAGCCGACTCTATTTCCGACTTCGACTCCGCAACCCTGCCAGGTCTGCGGAGTCGATTGATTTTCGGTGACTCCGACTGACTCCGGCTCTGGTTTCCAAAATCGACTCCGACTCCGACCCCGGTCAGAACTGTGGTTATATGTAAATAACATGTCTGTGAATAAAAGCAGTTTCGGGTGCAACCACCCCCTTTTGCTTTTCACACTCAAAAGCTCGTCCAAAACAGGAAGATGAACAGGAACTCAGCTTAAACATCGGTCTTGGAAAGGTCACCGAACGTAATATTTTTCCGCAAACAGACGAAGACCACGAATTTGAGCAATGACATGTCGATTAAGACTCTGAATCCGGGCAAAACTGTCGACGCCGATCGACTCCGACTCCGACTCCGCAGACCTAAACTTTATTCAACGGATTTCCATGAGACTTTACGCCGGCAAAATGCAGATAAACGTGCTCCTCTCGTCAATACGCGTCAAATAAACTTTGAATTGACCACAAAAAGTCATTTCGACAATTTTACCTCATTTCCAGGTCATGTCCTGACCGGAAAATGCCGTAATGCATATCAGTCGATCTGTATCGTTGGGCTGAACACATTTAATGTATTTTTGTTGCTGTTTAATCAAGAATCATATCTCTGTCAAAGGTTACGGTACAACAAAAACTGCTGGAGACCATTCTTGACCTGAAATGACCTTAGGGACATAAAGAGGGGTCACGGGTGCAATGCTGCGCCTCTTGGGGCACCATATGCGATGAGATTGATGCGTGGCGACTGGCGTACAGTCTGTCTTAAAAGTACCGCGCAAACTGACGGTGGATCCATCAAGCCTGACCAAGGAATGGCCAGCTAAAATTTGAAAGTCACCGAACCAATTGACCTGGGGAATGGGCGAGGATGTCAATTGCTTCGGTGACTCAAATTTAGCAAGCCCTTCCTCGGTCATGCTTGATGGATCCACTTTTACTTTGCGCGGTACTTTTAAGACAGACTGTACACCTCGCTGTTTCTGCCTTTGAACAATTTTTGTCTGCTTTATCTGCTAAAAACACAATAAACACATTATCGAGCGTAGAAGCATGACTCTTTTGTTACGTACAAGCTTTGTTCAGTTTGTCTGTAAGCACCATCAAATATTGCAAGCTTCAAGGGGTCAATGCCCTGGGGCTGTGACGTCACGCTGGGGATCGTGACGTCAGCCGTGGGGTTGCTAGTCTAGTATGAACTAGACTTCGACCCCCCCCTGGTTTTATTCACCTCGGTTTTTGGCTACGGACCTCGTGCGTACCGGCACTCGGTCCTCCGCACAAAAACCTCGGTGAATAAAACGCATTTTCCCAGCCCCGGTCGGGAATATATATTCCCACCGATGTGAAACTTTCTCACCGATGTTTTCTACGTGTGAGATTGCCATAATATAGATATTTTCCCGCAAATGACTTGGTCGACGAAGGGTAGGCGTGGAGGGTAACCCCCTCTCCTAGGGGTTTGTGGGGCGCTGCTGCCAGGTATAGGCGTCGATGAATACCTTTCGATGCAGGGGTCGCGAGCCACTGGTGCGCGAATAGTTGTGAAGGGTTACTACTCTCCAGAGTGAATTGCTAAAGTGTTATGTCCTAAATTGACTCCTGGGAGGGTGGTTAAAAATGGTTGCGGATAGGGGTACCCGCGAGGCACCGATTTACTCGCCAGTTTTGGGTGAAATTGTTTTCAGTGTGGGTCCCCAGGGGTAACCTTTTTACTAATACCTGTGGTGGCGGGCTGTCCATAGCTAGAAAAAGAGCGGGGAGTGATGTGACCTAATGTGCTTGAATTCCCCTCCTTGAATGAAGTTCTATGGTACTTAACGTAGCCAGGTCACATGGGCATGGAAGGGCACTCCTGCATACCTGTTCCACTATGTTTCACATGGTGGACAATTCACAATTCAATAGGTATGGGACAAAAAAAATTGACAGGCATTTTTCACAGGCGTATCTCGGTGATGGCGAACCCTCCGCATGGCGGGAACCATGTCCTCGACAAGAGCATAATGGGACCGTATTAGAGCCGGCGATAATCACGGAACATTAGTGTCGGGGCAGACTGCGGCGGGGCAGACTGCGGCGACCCCTAGGAAGAACAACTAGGGAGAACAGCATTCGACAGATGGCAGCACTAGACGAGATAATCAGGCGATACTTTAATATTAATGGGAAAGAAATCATGTCAATGTTTGCCCTCACCAAGCATGTTACCACGACAATGGAAGAATGTAGTGTAGTACCCCTCCCCGGGCCCGCCGCGGGCTGGCAGCGGCGGCCGGAGCCGGTCCGACCTTTGGCCGGCCGGGTCAGGTAACCGGGACGGCCGCGCCCGGGCCGGCCGGGAGACGGAGTCGGGTGCCCGCCGGCGAGCCGTCGGCAAGGGCGCGGGGCACATTAGTCGAGTTGAATGTTCACTGTTCAGTCTTGAGTGCGAGTGATGTATGTGTGAATCGATATGTGAGCAGCAAAATCCAACAAGAAAACAAATCCGTGAAAGAAAGGCAACGCTGGCAAACATCACCACCATAGTCTTCCTACGCCGAACGAGTTCCACACCAACGTGCATCAGCGAGAGTAAAACTAGGATCCTACTGTGGTCGCGATGGCCCCTCGCCAGCGCACAAAACTGCAGGTATGTTACTGGACATTCCCTGCTACCTAACTAGGTCTGTCGACGGCTTTCACCGCGTGCATGGGGAGATTACCCCCCCCCCCCCGGCGCCGGGCGCCATTTTGTCTCGCCCGTTCCTCGCCGCGTCCCATAACACGCCGGTGGTGATTGCCACTTGCACCTTACTCACTCACGTGATCGCTAACGGCGATTCAATATAGCATACATGATAAGAGTTTGCCCCCATCGCGCCCCCCCCCCCCCTAGCCGAGGCCGGGCGCCGTGCGCCACATTACTGACCATAACGAGCCCCACACTGACTGCAATCAGGTGTCTCACCACCTGCAATGTGCCTGGGGAGCAGCTCACCCCGGTGTGATTTGCTCAGTGTATGAACCTGTGACTTTTTGTACATTTATCTTGTGCCCGGCCAACCAGGATGACCTCCTCTTCGGTACCTACAATGGTTCTTTCCACCAATGTCATTGCTTGCATGGCCCCAGTCATTGACGTTTCTTAGCCTGCCATGCATTTTTAGCCCTATATACTCTTTGCTTGCCTGGCATCAGTATTGATGTCCATGGCCTACGCCCAATGCCCTGTCGCCCTGACGCCATCTTGGCGGGTCCGACCAGCCATAGCGTGATCGTGACGTCAGCTCTACGTGGCACTTCCAACGCTGGTAGCGCCGCGGGCGGCGGCAGCAACAATAGCTACTGATGGTCACGTGGTTGCCAGCGGCGCAGGCGCGGGCGTGTGACACTTGACCGTCCTCCGCACCGGGGGCGGCCGGGTGACTCATCCGGCGTGACGTCAGCTGCCCTTGAAAAGGCCATGACGGGCCTGTGGCCGGCGGTCGGACTGCCGTTGATCGGGGGTGTTGCCTTTCACCGGTCTGCAGCGGACCGACTGGGGGTCAGGTCACTGCTGGCAATGTGCCACACTGTGGATGCACGTATGCCTGCTGCTATGCTGCATTGCCGTCATGAGCCTGTCCACCGACCGTATACCTACACGGAACGCGCACCTACCTGACACCAGTTGGCAGCGCCAGACTGTGACGCAAAGATGCATTTCCGACCCGGCGCCAAGACTGAGAAATAATAAGGGGTCGGCAGACACCCCCTCCGGCGGCGCCTGTTTGCAGTAGTGGCCCTGTCCCATCCCCTCACCTGTCCACTTAGACTCCCCTACAGACATCAAGGGCTGTTTGTGATAGCTGCATCTACACACATACACGGCTGTCCGCGATAGCCCCACCTACAAACAGGCACGGCTGTCCGCGATAGCCTCACCTACAAAAAGGCACGGCTGTCCGCGATAGCCTCACATGCCGACATGACATGCACGGCTGTCCGCGATAGTCTCACCTGCAGACGTGCGTGGCTGTCCGCGATAGCCTCACCTGCAGACATGGACGGCTGTCCGCGATGGCCCCACATTGTCACACGTCAGGCTGTCCGCGATAGCCTCACCTACAAAAAGGCACGGCTGTCCGCGATAGCCTCACCTGCAGACATGCACGGCTGTCCGCGATAGCCTCACATACCGACATGCACGGCTGTCCGCGATAGAGTCACCTGCAGACGTGCACGGCTGTCCGCGATAGCCTCACCTGCAGACATGCACGGCTGTCCGCGATAGCCTCACATACCGACGACAGTCTCACCTGCAGACGTGCACGGCTGTCCGCGATAGCCTCACCTGCAGACATGGACGGCTGTCCACAATAGCCTCACATGCCGACATCCACAGCTGTCCGCGATAGTCTCACCTACAGACGTGCGTGGCTGTCCGCGATAGCCTCACCTGCAGACATGGACGGCTGTCCGCGACGGCCCCACATTGTCACACGTCAGGCTGTCCGCGATAGCCTCACCTACAAAAAGGCACGGCTGTCCGCGATGGCCCCACATTGTAACGTCAGGCTGTCCGCGATAGCCTCACCTACAAGAAGGCGCGGCTGTCCGCGATAGCCTCACCTGCAGGCATGCACGGCTGTCCGCGATGGCCTCACCTGAAGACATGGACGGCTGTCCGCGATGGCCCCACATTGTAACCCGTCAGGCTGCCGGCGATAGCCTCACCTTCAAAAAGGCACGGCTGTCCGCGATAGCCTCACCTGCAGACATGCACGGCTGTCCGCGATAGCCTCACCTGCAGACATGGACGGCTGTCCGCGTTGGCCCCACATTGTGACACGTCAGGCTGTCGGCGATAGCCTCACCTAAAAAAGGCACGGTTGTCCGCGATAGCCTCACCTGCAGACATGGCCGGCTGTCCGCGATGGCCGCACATTGTAACACGTCAGGCTGTCCGCGATAGCCCTACCTACATACATGCAAGGCTGTCCGAGACCTCACCTCCAGACATGCACGGCTGTCCGCGATAGCGAGGATAAGAAAGGCACGGCTGTCCGCGATAGCCTCACCTGCACACATGCACAGCTATCCGCGATAGTCTCACCTGCAGACGTGCACGGCTGTCCGCGATAGCCTCACCTACAAAAGGCACGACTGTCCGCGATAGGCTCACATGCCGACATGCACGGCTGTCCGCGATAGTCTCACCTGCAGACGTGCTCGGCTGTCCGCGATAGCCTCACCTGCAGACATGGACGGCTGTCCTCGATGGCCCCCCATTGTAACACGTCAGGCTGTCCGCAATAGCCTCACCTAAAAAAAGGCACGGTTGTCCGCGATAGCCTCACCTGCAGACATGGCCGGCTGTCCGCGATGGCCCCACATTGTGACACGTCAGGCTGTCCGCGATAGCCCTACCTACATACATCCAAGTCTGTCCGAGATAGCCCCACCTATAGACATGCCCGGCTGTCCGCGATAGCCTCACCTCCAGACATGCACGGCTGTCCGCGATAGCGAGGCTACAAAAAGGCACGGCTGTCCGCGATAGCCTCACCTGCAGACATGCACGGCTGTCCGCGAGTCTCACCTGCAGACGTGCACGGCTGCCCGCGATAGCATCACATGTAGACATGGACGGCTGTCCGAGATGGCCCCACATTATGACATGTCAGGCTGTCCGCGATAGCCCTACCTACATACATGCAGGGCTGTCCGAGATAGCCCCACCTATAGACATGCCCGACTGTCCGCGATAGTCTCACCTCCAGACATGCCCGGCGTTCCGCGATAGCGAGGCTACAAGGCACGACTGTCCGCGGTAGCCTCACCTGCAGACATGCACATTGCACGGCTGTCCGCAATAGTCACACCTGCAGACGTGCACGGCTGTCCGCGATGGCCTCACCTGCAGACGTGGACGGTTGTCCGCGATGGCCCCACATTGTGACAGGTCAGGCTGTCCGCGCTACCCCCTGCCTACATACATGCAGGGCTGTCTGCGATAGCCCCACCTAAAAAATGCCCGGCTGTCCGCGATAGCCCTACCTACATACATGCAGGGCTGTCCGCGATCGCCCCACTTACGTACATGCAGGGCTGTCCGCGATAGCCCCGGGCCGTCCACGATAGCCCCACATCCATCCATGCAGGGCCGTTCGCGATAGCCCCACCTGTAGACATGCCCGGCTGTCCGCGATAGCCCCCACATTGTGCTACACCAGGCTGTCCGCGATTGCCCACTTAGACATGGAGGCTGTCCGCATAACCCATCTGGTCACCTACGGCTCTCGTGACCATTCACTGCCGTTCACTGTGATCTCACAGTCTGGCTCTCGCCAAAAAACTATCCGTTAGGCGCTCCACAATTAACACCCTCAGTGGGGTGGCCCGTTACGCATCCTTTAGCCTGTAAGTACCAGTGCCCGATATGTACTTACGACAACTACAGAATGCCACCATACACTTCGAGTTGTGCTGCCATCAGGTGGCAGTGCACCCCGCACCTGGCCTGTCGCTGGGGCTGGGCGGTAACCTAACATTAATGTTCACTCCACAGCTAGTTCGGCCCGCCAGCCCAGCCGGCTCGCCATTCGCCACCAACTGCGACTTCCCTCTTCCCGTTTATTATCCAGGCGACAGACGGCCGCGCCCCCTGCGCCTCAACCCACTGCCAGTGAACCCGCTCTCGTGTCAAGGCCGGCTACGGCAGCCGACACCGACAGCCGTGGCTCTCCCGCCGACGCAGACATCTCGGTTAGTTCGGGCGGATGCTTCCCGAGACCCGGCCGTCGACCGTCCATCGCAGGCCGCGCCACCGCCGGGCCGGCAGGTCTCCGCCAAGCTTCCCGGCCTGCGGATCCCCCACACCGGAGGTGGTCACATTCGTCTGAGAACCGCGGCCGCCGCCGACGGAGGCGCAGTCCCAGCAGCTCCGGCCTCTCCGAACGGTCCGACTCCGAACCCTCGCGTTCTGCGGGCGAGCCGTCGCCGTCCCGCCGCCCAGAGCAACGGAGTCATAAGCGCCCGCGGACAGGCGGCAGCCGGGGCCACCCCACCTGATACTCAAGAATCCTACTAGTACATTTTCAGTGGACCACACTGCAGTACGCACCACTAACGGACCATCCGACTCTGCAGGCGGGCGCTCCGCTGCAGCAGCACCGGCTCGACCTGAGCCGGCTCGGCTGCAGGAGGCTCAGCCACAGCCGGCTCGGCTGCAGGGGGCTCAGTCCCCGTCTGCTCCGTAGCGTGCTGCAGTGTCTCAGGCACGGCACGCACGGTCGTTCCATTGTCTACAACCGCGTCAGCGCCGTCCTCAGTTGCCTCCCAGTGACAGTCCACGTACAATGGCGGCCCGTCATCGACACTGTCACTGTCCCCGTCGCCGTCATCGACACTGTCACTGTCCCCGTCGCTGTCCTGCCGGTCACATCGGTGACGAACGTTTCTGACGTGCCATGGGACCCCATCGACCTCGACTACCTGTCGCGACACCAAGCCCGTCACCGTCCCGCGCGGTCCTTTGGCGTCTTTCAGCTACGCAAGAAGGAATCGGCAGACGCAGACACCTGGGCGAGCGAGGAGGGGAAGTCGAGACCGTGTTTCCGCCAAAAGAGAAAACAACCAAGGTAGGTGGTAGGTAACTACACCTGCGCTATCTACATCAGCTGCCCGCATGACACTAATGGGACCGTATTAGAGCCGGCGATAATCACGGAACATTAGTGTCGGGGCAGACTGCGGCGGGGCAGACTGCGGCGACCCCTAGGAAGAACAACTAGGGAGAACAGCATTCGACAGATGGCAGCACTAGACGAGATAATCAGGCGATACTTTAATATTAATGGGAAAGAAATCATGCCAATGTTTGCCCTCACCAAGCATGTTACCACGACAATGGAAGAATGTAGTGTAGTACCCCTCCCCGGGCCCGCCGCGGGCTGGCAGCACGTGCGCACGTGCAGCAGCACCCCAACTCTGGCACATGTATATGCAGTGCCTAGTGGGTGCCTACCTACATGCCAACTTTCAGCGCAATCGGCCAAGTAGTTACCGAGATATTGCAACAATTACAAAACTGACACCTCTTCGTTTTGCACGTGGCACGTGCATAAGGGGTCACCCACATGCATCGGGAATAGTCCAATACTTGGTAGAAGGAATGAAGCTACCCTACAAAAATTACCGCGTGTAAATCGGTCAAGTGGTTGCTGAGATATAAGCCTCGCAAAAGCGTGACCACGGCCGGCCGGCCGGCCGGCCGGCCGCTCATACTCAGAAATTTCCGTTAATCTAAGGAAAGACTACGCTCGCTTCGCTCGCTCCGTAATCAACCAGTAAAACGCCTTTTGGGCGACCAACGGAGCGAGCGAGAGGATGGGCCTTGCACGTGCGAAATTGCGAGGGGATACCTCCAACTAACTTGAGCACTGCACCCTACTAACCGGTCTTTAGCGATGTGCCAAATTTCAGCGCAATCGGCCTAGCCGTTCTCGAGATCTGGAAGCGGCACACTGCACGTGCGCACGTGCAAGCGGGGTCCAAACTGACTTTTGCACGGCACCCTACTAATTAGTCCCCAACCGTGTACCAAATTTGAGCGCAATCGGCCCAGCCGTTCTCGAGATCTGGGAGCGCCCCCTGCACGTGCGCACGTGCTGTAGCACCCCAACCTTAACACATGCAGATGAATTATCTGATGGAGACCTAACTTTGTACCGAGTTTCAATTCAATCGGCCCAACCGTTGTGCCGTTATTGAGGTTGCAATTTTGGGGGTTCTTAAAAAATGTCCAACTTTACCACGCGCCACGTGCGGTGGTTGGCAAGAACGCATGGTGGCCATCACACCACAGAACTTTTACGTCCAAGTGACATTCAGTAAAGAAGACCGCTTGTCAATCGGATGTCCCGTTCCTAAGATATTAGCTTTTGAAGAGCGTCCCCACGGCCGGCCGGCCGGCCGGCCGGCCGCTCATACTCAGGATTTTCCCTTAATTCAGTATGAGACTCCGCTCGCTTCGCTCGCTCCGTAATAAATGCACACACTGAAATCGCTATTACCGATATGCTCATCCAATCAAGTTTCGATAAACCCGTTCATCATCATCTCCTGCGGTTTCGAACACGCCTGTTAGGTGGTGCGGTAGACCGCGCCCAAAGCCAGGGCCCCGGTAACGTGAGGTAGCCGAGTCGGGGCAGCGTGCGCTGACCCAAGCCGGGGCCGCGCGTCCTCCCGGTGTCATGTAATAGCCCGGGGCTGCCCGCGGGGATGCGGTAGACCGCGTCCAAAGCTGCGGCCCCGGCTTGGGTCAGCGCACGCTGCCCCGACTCGGCTACCTCACGTTACCGGGGCCCTGGCTTTGGGCGCGGCTTCTGCTCATACTTTGTGGTGCGGTGGTGGTGCGTCGGGCCGCGCGCTCTGACTTCGGCCAAGAAAATGCGTCAGCTGATCATATATAATACTGAACGAGGCCGGTGTAAATAAATTTTCAAGACCGAGGTCCTTACTGGATTTTTGAACGAGGCCGAAGGCCGAGTTCAAAAATCAGTAAGGACTGAGGTCTTGGAAATTTATCAACGGCCGAGTTTGGTATGTATTTTACTGTATGCCAACGATAAATTTATTTTCTGGACCGAAGCTCTTAGCCGACTTAGGAACGAGACCATCCCAAAATGTTGGCTTAAGTACATTCTGGTAATGCATTTTTGACCGTGGTCAATTTGCTTACACCAGTTATTACCACACCCCTCTGGCTAATGTATTTGAATAGGCCAGGCATACAGTAATTGTCATTACTGTATGCCTGGCCTATTCAAATACATTAGCCAGAGAGGTGTGGTAATAACTGGTGTAAGCAAATTGACCACGGTCAAAAATGCATTACCAGAATGCACTTAAGCCAACATTTTTGGATGGTCTCGTTCCTAAGTCGGCTAAGAGCTTCGGTCCAGAAAATAAATTTATCGTTGGCATACAGTAAAATACATACCAAACTCGGCCGGTGATAAATTTTCAAGACCTCAGTCCTTACTGATTTTTGAACTCGGCCTTCGGCCTCGTTCAAAAATCCAGTAAGGACCTCGGTCTTGAAAATTTATTTACACCGGCCTCGTTCAGTATTATATATTTCTGCCACTTGCGTGTGGTGAAATGGGGTCATAACTTAAGAGACGGCTTTTTCATATCAATTATTTTACATAAAATCATATTTCAAACCATAAATAATGTTCGACAGCCAAATAAAAGAAACAATACCAATACAGGCTTACAGTTTAAGGCTCGACATTGTGTTGTCTACGATTAGACAGCTGATAACTCATTCCCGTACGTCGTAACTCTATAATGACCATTGCTTATTGTCACATGTGCGCCGCATTCGCGATTGTTGCCGACGCCTGTTTGCACGTCAGCCCACCACAGTTGTTATACATATCGAAAAACCGATAAACTTTTAGGCGAAAAAGGCACTATTCCAGGCCCATTTTGATTTTTTTTGCGATATTAGGTAAAAACAGAAGCCTCTTATCCTAGGAAAAATAAAATGGGAAATCTTTCAAAGGTGGCACACTACCTTTAACACTATTCTGGGCGGGGGGGGGGGGGTGGCCTTTTCGGCCCCCCTTCAGACCTAAAAAAGTACACATCGCAGCGACAAACGGCAAACGGCGTTTGATAGGTCGTTTAGAGATCTACAACTTTTACATAACACATTTTCAGGTCAGGTCAATATTGAGGTCACCAGAGGTCATCAAGGATAAAATGTTTTGGAATTAGTTACCTATATAACTTTTAAACTAAGACACAGAGACATAAAATTAATAAATTTGTTGTTGCTCTCGTCGAGACGATGCGAATTAGGTATGCGATGATATTCACAGGTCAATTTGAAATTTGACCCGAGGTCAAGGTCACGTCATTCATCAATGAGGTTGCGGAGTATGGTCATGCTGCATACCAAACGACGCGCCTTGACCAGGCGAGCAGTTTGGTACCACTTACAAGTCTTTGGCACCATCATGTCATGATTTATTGACAGAAAAACGATTTATGACATCACGTGACCTCAGATGACTTTTCCCGGTGCCCCTGTCAATTAGCGGCACCAGGATCATCACCGATGAGATAATCTTCCATAATACTGGAAGAATTGGGTGGTTTTGACTCGTTTACACGAAGCAGGAGGCGTTTCAATATTTTCCCATAGGCTTGCAATGTAAAGGTCACGAGTCTGGCCTGACCTCAGGTCACAGATATGAAAATTCTGAGATATACAAATACCACATACTGGTACCCTAGCTAAAATCTGAAGAGAAGAAATTGATCCGTCAAAAACTCTAGCTCTGGCGTGATTGCAAACTTCTAAGGTGGGGTCACCAAACCGCCTCTGGTGACCTGACCTGACCTGACCCGGCAACTTTTTTGTCAAAATGTGCGCAATGAATTTTTAGAAAAAGTCACCGAGTATGAGCTTTCAGTCTTGCGGCGTTTGGCAATGGCACAAGAAAAACCTGAAGGGGGGCCTTAAAGGCCCCCCGCCCGGAATAACGTTAAAGAAGATTCCCTTTTGTTTCTACAGCGTTATTGACTGCAATTTCCTTCACTCAATGAAGGAAGCCATATCAGCGACAAAACTGTAAGTCCTGGTGGCAGCATTTTGTTGAATACGAGGCAGGGCAGCGAGCACTGAAAAGGTATAAGACAACACTGGCACAGTGCAAGAGTCTGCGCATACAAACGACCAACGCTTGACCGGATCTGCTTGGGGTCGGCATAGTTCGTCGAGGGCGCAGTAGCTTGGGTCCAGGGTGACAATGCCCCCCCCCCCGCCTCGGTTCAAACAGGCTAGGGGCCAGCAATGTCTGTATCTGCCCTTCCCCCTTCCACTTTCAGTGCAGTGGCGGTCGCAGAGGGGGGGGGGAATCAGGGACATGCCCTTACCCCTCCAAAGGCAAATGAGGGGGCCATCACATCATTTGTCCCCTCCCCCAGCAACCAATGGGCCCCCATGGGCGTATGGGGCTCTGGGGCCGATTCGAGATGGCGCACTAGGAAGCTAGTAGGACTAGGCGGCCAAGTGACACTTGAAGGTGGTGACACTAAGCGGTATTTTACACCAATCGGCTAGTGGCTCAGCGCGAACCGAAATCGCATAGTGACGCTTGAAATCAAGTGTCACTAGGACCTTAGTGCGCCAACGCGAATCGGTCCCTGGCCCTTATTCGACTGTCACGAGGCTCAAGAAACCCACGCCAGCTATTAACCCGCGCCCCGCTGGGGGTCCTGGATTTTCACGCCCTGTTGGGGGGGGGGGGGTGTTTGAACACCCCCTTAAACTCGGCTCCTGGGCCACGTAGCGATACGCGAGAGGCGGTGTTCGAAAGAGCGCCAAAAGTAATGACGAAATCACTTCGGTCACTTTTTTGGTCAGGTCACCAGAGGTCATTGAAGGCAAAATTTCGCTGATTTTCAGGTCGAATGTCAACAATTTCCAAGAAGCCAACGCATAACTCGAGAACCAAAAGGGCATCGTGTTCCTCTCGTCAAGACGCATCGAATGAAATATAATTTGACATTTAAATGTCAACTTGAAAATTTTACCTCAGGTCAAGGTCATGACCTGACCGGAAAGGGTCATGTTGTATATCAATCGATCTGTATCGTCGAGATGAACACATCTAAGGTGTTTTCGATTTTCATCGCTCCAGCATGCCTCTATCAAAAGTTATTCGCGAAAAACTGTTAGACACCATTCGTGACCTGAGATGACCTGACGGGCATAAACAGGGGTCATGGACACCATTTTCATGTCCAGTGTGTCTAAGTTACTTGTAATTCAGTGTTTGGGAGTGTTTATAATGGCTTTCGTCCAAAAGAGACGCATTTTAGTTCTCTCCCATTGACTTATGATGACTTGAGGATGTCGCAAAATTGACCTGACCTTAGGTCATCGATATCAAACTTCTGAGACGTACATTTTTTGTACATTTTGACGTACATGTTCATGAGGTACATGTTGCATGTTTTCGAAAACAAAGTGGCCGAAATCCGAGGAGAAATTGGATTTTGGGGGTAGGTTAGGTTTTAGGTCAGCCGAGGAATGAGCCTGATATGGGACGCCACCTGCTGCGACACCTTCTCTGCAACTGCTGTCATCAGCTCTGCCTTGAGCCTGGCAGCGCCGCTCGATGTGCGGAAGGACACAAGCGCGTCCGATATGCCGCTCTCCGTGAGAGATACGTTTTCGTTCCTTTCGCGGTTGAGACATCCGGTGTCCTGGGTCCAGCGGCCACAGGTCTCATGAAGGAGCTTGGCCGTCGGCTGACGTCCCGCACCGGGGACAAACGGGAAACAGTCTGGCTGGCACAAAGAGTTTCGACCGCTGTGGCCTGTGGCCAGGGGCAACGCTGCCTCTGTGCTGGCCACAGCTAAGCCAGCAGCGACCAACAGACTGGGACCGTCACCGCCGTCATCCGGGATGCCACCGCCGCCACAGCCTGGGCTGACCCCGAGTGTATTTCTTGACCCCGAGCACGATCGCTTCTTCAATCGAGGCATCGAAGGACGAGTCAGCTGTGGGGCCGCCTCTGAACTCAGTGACTGACCCACCAGGCCATTCACCACCACTGACCCCTGCCTCATAAGTTTTGGATTGCTGACACATAATTTTCGTTCAAAGCGTGACACGAAATCTCCGGGGCCTTTCTCAACTCCCGTCAAATGTCTGCGACAGGCTCAAGTACCGTTCAAGTGCCCCATGGCTCATGAGCTTGCTTTTCACACAGGCTCCTAAGGAGCTCCACTGAGCTCTAAGAAACTTTCAGAGGGCCCAAACCGGCCTCTGAGAGTCCCGCACTGGTGTCCATGTTCTCTGAGGGCCCATACAGGGATCTTTGAGGACCTTATATAGGGGAGAGTGGGGAAAGATGCCCAGGGTTTTACTATGTCATATATTGTTCGAAAATGACGATCGGAAAGCAAAAACTTGGAGTTTCAACGGAAGCCGACATCATTTTTCTCCAAAAATATCACACTTTCGTGCTTGAAATATGATAACTTTTTTTTTGCTATTAAGCATTTTCCTGAAGAAGTGAAAGGGGGCATCTTACCCCACAGGGTGGGAAAGACGCCCCTGGCGTTGGGGAAGATGCCCCCTGCACTATAAGTGACATAAATGGGCACGTGAATCGCCTGAACGAATCAGTAGTCCCTTCGAACTTGCAGTAGACACCAAACGTCATCGTAAAGGCCCTCAAAAGTAGTCGTAAGGGGCTTCAGAGGTCATCGTTATGGCCATCATAGTCCAGCGCGGCCAAACAAGCCTCCGTGGTGGCGTTCGGAGACCACTGTGGGGCCCTTATAGGTCTTCATGATGCTTGAGGGCCCTCGAGCCCATCGTGGGGACCTCAGATGCCAGCGCGGCCCATGGAGCCAACGTGAGAGCCCTCAAGGGATGTCGTGAGGGGCCCTGGAGCCAATAATGGGGCCCACAGAGGCCGTCATGAGGGCTCTCAGAGTTAGATGCCGCCCAAAAAGTCGCTGTGTGGGCCGAGAGACCGGCATGGGGAGCACCCGACCGTACTGGACTCTCAGTAGTCCCAGATCGGCTTTTGTCTCTCATCACAAGTATGTAATAAATGATTTGACGGGCTGCTTGAAGGACAGCCTACGGATTTAGGGGGGCGTCTTTCCCCATCAGGACAGGGGGCATCTTACCCCAAGGTACCGAAGTAACATTAAATCAGTACACTTTGTTAGCCATAAAACTACACCCTGAAACAAACTGTTTGTGACACAGTACACACATGTTAATGTATCACGACTATAGCAAGGGACGCAAAAATTATCTACCTAGTACCTTCCTTGATATTTACAATGTTTTGGCACCAAAATATTTTTGAAAGCAGCAAATAAAAAACATGCAATCACCAGCCAGCCGTTGCCCAACTGAGCTTCGCAAATTTTTGTGCAGTTAACAAGGCAGGCTTCCGCTTTATGCTACGAACATTAATTTCCAGGTTCGATTCTTTGTTTCGCCGCTAGAGGGGGTGGGGCGTCTTTCCCACCCTCGGCATCTTACCCCACTCTCCCCTACCTATATGTAGACCTCTGAAGGGCCACACGAATCTTTGAGGATGCCTCCGAAAATTTCTGAGAACCTTCACTCAAAATTTCTGATAGTTCAGCCAAACTTTTGAGGCGACAGACTTTGCTAACCCCAAGCTGGCATCCGAGGGGTCACAACTCACGTGTCCCTCTGAGGGCCGCAACACATGTTTCTTATGTCCTACGTAGGGTCCTTGGGGATTCGACACAGACCCCGAGGGCTCACACTATCCGAGGGCTCCAGGTCTCCAGGCTCACCCTGGGCCTAGTCTCCTAGCGCCCGCCGCCCACACTGGCTTCTGAGGGTCCCACCTTGGGCTCGGAAAGCCCTAAAGCACCACATAATGCACATAAATATTTGGGGTAACCCACGCCGATCTCCGGGATCCAAAGCAGGCTTCTGGAGTCCACACTGACCCTGAGTGGCCTGAAATGGCCTGGAAGTCCCAAGCCTATCTCTAAGGGATCCCCTACCGCTATGCCGTGCGTAACTTTTGGTTCTGATCAGCCTTTTTTGTTCGCGTTTGCAGCGCTTCCCTTTACACGAAAAACGAGAAACTAGAAACTAGAAACTTCCCTTTTTGTTCACACTCGAGTGAACAAAACACTTCCTCTCACTGGAGCAAAGATGATGATGAATTGCTTCCGATTCACATTCCGACATTCACTCTCCGCCGAATGCCCAACCTAGCTACAATCGGCGGCTGGGATAAACCCTATGAGTATGCATTTCACGTAAAACCTCTGCATGCACGCGTGAATGGAGGTTTTAGCAGGGTGATCCGATTAAATGGAGCGTTTTTCACCTTTTTCTGGGTGATTGACCATGAGCGACGAGCGTCTGCACACTGCACAGGCCACAGGTGTAGTTGCCGCTGTGCGGAGGCGCGTCCGGTGCAGGGCGCGCGTGCGAGTTGTCGCGTGCGGCTGGGATTTGTTGTGGAAAATGTATCAGCGGTGAGTCGTGAGTCGTCGGCGAGAGGGAGCGCGGTAGGGAGCGGCGCGGGGCGGCCGCCGAGCGTTGTTTTTTGCGAAGTCGGTTTTATTTCTGTGCGAGTTTAAATACAAGCTATTTCGGCATTATGGCGACGAATGTGACAGTGTCATTGGACCAGGTTCCGGTGATGGCAAGTGCAGTGGCGCCGACAATCGTCCCGCGACCGGTGACAGCGCCGGTGCCGGTTGGTGATGGTGGTGTGACAGACTCGGCACCCGTCTCACAGCCTGTGGTCGCGGTACCGTCGGCACCTTTTGATGCGCGGCTGATACCGGAGTTTGACGGGACCGAAGATGTGGTTAGCTGCTGGCTGGCGCGTGCTGAGATGCTGTGCCAGCTGAGGGGAGTGGCCGCCGAGACTGTGATTCCTCTGCGCCTCGCTGGCGGTGCTTTCCACGTATGGTCCCAGCTGCCGGCGGCCAGTCGCTGCTCGCTGACGGCCGTGAGAGACGCCCTCCAGGCGGCGTTTGCTCTCGATGAGTACGCCGCCTATGAAGCGTTCGCCGCTCGGCGACTGATGGCAGGAGAGTCGGCGGACGTATTCCTCGCTGACCTCCGCCGGCTGGCGGCGCTGTTCGGAGGAGTGCCGGAGCGAGCGCTGGCCTGCGCATTCGTGGCAGGCCTGCCGGACAGCGTCCGGCAGATGATCCGCGCTGGCTGCCGGGCAGATGGACTGGACCTGTCATCGGTGCTGGCGCGCGCTCGCGCTGTGCTGACCGACGAGCGGCTCTCCGCAGCAGCAGCAGCGGCGCGTCGGACTGTGCCGCCGCCGGCTAGCCACCCATCTGCGGCGCCTGGACCCGGCCAGCCGCCGGGGCCGACGCGTGGACGGCCTCCGCGCGGTCCGCGTCCGCTGAGATGCTAGACCTGTGGAGAGCCCGGCCATATTGCTGCGAGATGTCCGCGTCGGTCGGAAAACGGAGCCGGAGGGGACGGGTCAGCACCGCCGTTCTCTCCTGCGCGACAGTGAGCGGTGCGCTGCCGATTACACGCCTGCACGTGGACGGACGAGAGTGCACGGTCCTCATCGACACCGGGAGCACCGACACCATCATCTACGCGCCATTCTGTGCGCAGTGGAGACGACGGGTGGTGCGCGTCACCACGATCAGCGGCGACGACCTGAAATGCAGCGGCATTGGCAGTGTAACGGTCGAGGCGCCGACGGGCCATCGTGCCGCGCTTGAAACGCTGGTGGTGGAGGAGCGGCCGCTCGGCGTGGACATGGTGCTCGGGGTCAGCGGTATCTCGGCTCTCGGGGGCGTGACGGTGCTGTCCCCCTCTGTGGTGCGGTTCTGTGGAGCAGTGTGTCGTGCGCCGCCAGACATTGAGACGCCGGACTTCCGGGTGCAGTTCAACGCGGCTGCCCGGAAGTGGTCGGTTGCATGGAAATGGTCCGATGGGATCGGACCCCAGTGCCTCACGAACGCTGTGCCGCAGTATGCTGTGCCGCCCACCGCTCGTCACGAGTTCGAGACTGAACTTTACGACTGGATAGAGCGGGGGTGGCTCGTGCCGTATGACGAGCGGCGGCAGGGGCCGCCGAAAGGGTTGGTGCCGCTAATGGCTATGGAGCAGCGCAATCGGGGTAAAGTTCGACCGGTGCTGGACTACCGGGAACTGAATGACTTTGTGCAGGCTCACACAGCTGACAGCGACGTGTGCGCGGAACAGCTCCGCAAGTGGCGCCGGCACGGCGCAAATGTGGCGGTCGTGGACCTGAAGCGTGCCTACCTCTAGCTGCACCTGGAGGAGCGACTCTGGCCGTTTCAGACGGTGATGGTGCGGGGCAGCGATTCTGCTTGACCCGCCTAGGTTTTGGTTTGAATATCGCGCCCCTCGTGATGAAGGCTGTCGTGCGTGCTGTGCTCGATCAGGACCCCGACATCGGGCGTGCCGTCCTCCCATATGTGGACGATCTCCTTGTAAATGAGGACATTGTCAGTGCCGAGCGCGTGGTGGCGCATTTCGCGCAGTTTGGGCTGGACTGTAAGCCGCCGGAGCGGGCGGCCAGTGGAGCGCGGCTCCTGGGCCTGCGGGTGCACGAGGAGAACGGGCAGCTGCGGTGGAAGCGGGACAATGCCGTGAGCGCGCCGCCAGAACGTGTGACTCGCCGATCTGTGTTCGCGTGGTGCGGACAGCTAGTGGCCCACGTACCAGTGTGTGGGTGGCTTCGACCCGCGGTCGCATGGCTTAAGCGGCGTGTAAATGAGCTGACGCGCGGATGGGACGACATCACTGGTGACGCCGCGCTGCGCGTGCAGATGGACTGTATCGCGAGTCGCCTCGCCAGTGACGACCCGGCCCGTGGCGTGTGGTGTGTCGACGGGGACGAGGTGGTCGCCTGGACAGACGCCAGCTCGCTGGCCACCGGAGTGGTCCTGGAAAACACAGACGGTGAGGTGATCGAGGATGCATGCTGGCTCAGGCGAGACGACGCTGTACACATAAATATGGCCGAACTCGACGCCGCTATTCGAGGCATTAACTTGGCTGTTGCGTGGGGCGCACGGAGAATCGATCTCCGAACCGACTCGGTGACGGTGAAGCGGTGGATCGACGACGCGATCAGTGGCCGCAAGCGCCTCCGTACTAAAGCCAGCGGTGAGCTGCTCATCCGACGGCGTGTGGCGATTATCCGTCAGCTGGTCATCGAGCTGGAGCTCCGTCTGACCGTGGCGCTCGTTCGATCGGCGGATAATCGCGCTGATGCACTGACTCGAGTGCCCAGGGAGTGGCTCCGAGACGATCTGACGTCGACAGTGAGCGCGCAGCCGTGAGCGCGGCTGGCGAGCCGTCGGCAGTGAGCGCAGCCGCTGTGAGCGCGGCTGCAGCGGGCGAGCCGTCGGCAGTGAGCGCGGCCTCTGTGAGCGCGGCTGCAGCGGGCGAGTCGTCAGCAGTGAGCGCGGCCGCTGTGAGTGCGGCTGCAGCGGGCGAGCCGTCGGCAGTGAGTGCGGCCGCTGTGAGCGCGGCTGCATCGGATGAACCGTCGGCAGTAAGCGCGGCCACAGCGGACGAGCCGAACGCTGTAAACGCGAGCCTCGATGGTGCAGAGAGCGTGGCTGAAGTGCACGAGCGACCTGGTCATCCGGGCGTCCGACGGACATTGTATTTTGCTCGCCGATGTATCGGCCGCGTCTCGAGAGACCAGGTACGCGCCGTGGTGACAAATTGTGATGTCTGTCGAGCGATCGACCCGGCTCCAGTAAAGTGGCGACACGGGTCGTTGGGTGTACCACAGACGTGGCACAGACTGGCCATTGATATAACTCATTATGGGGGCCATCCGTACCTCAGTGTAATCGACTGCGGGCCGTCGCGGTTCACTGTATGGCGGCCGCTGCGACGGCAGGACAGTGTGTGCGTTATTCAGTGGCTGGAGGAAATATTTTTTGATCGAGGAGCTCCGGCGAAGCTGTTGTGTGATAACGATCCTGTGTTCCGCGGCCGACCGTTTGCCGTGCTCGCCGCGCGCTGGGGAGTGGCGGTGAGGTTCCGGGCGGCCCATGCACCGAGCGGGAACGGTGTCATCGAGCGCTGCCACCGGACAGTGAAAGTGATCGCCGCCCGGAAACGGTGCGATATCGCCGAGGCGGTACACTTGTATAACGTGACGCCGCGTGACGGCGAGGCGGTGGCCAGCGCCCCGTTTTGTGGCGTGTACAGGTACGAGCCGAGTGACTGTGTGCGGTTGCCGGCTGCTCCGCCAGGGACGGCCGCGGACGGTGGGGCCGGGGCGCGGGAGCTCCCTGCGGTGGAGACGGGCCCATACACAGTCGGAGACGCGGTGTGGGTGCGCCGCCGTGGGACGCGCTGCACGGAGCCGTCCCGCCGGGGTACCGTCACGGCGGTGGTCTCTCCGCAGGTTGTCGATGTGGACGGTATGCCACGACACGTCAGGGATTTGCGGCGCAGAAATAGTGAGCCGCCCCCATGTGCTGAAATTGACGCGGACGACCCCATCTACGTGATGGATCCCCCGTCTCTCCCAGTCCTCCAGCCGGCTCCAGTTGAGCAGGGGCCGGAGTTATGCGACGCTCCAGCGCCGGAGCCTCCTGCCGTGGCTCCTCGGCGAAGTCAGCGCACCCCAGTGGCGGCGGAAGCAGGGGGGCAAGGGGGGCAGCTGCACCCTAAAGCTATGGAAAGGGGCGCCTCGAAAATCTTTAGAGGAGGCAGGAAGTTAAGAGGTGCGGCAGCCATAAAGCTGAGCAGTGCGACACCGCAACTGATAAAGGCACTTGTGACACGAAGAGGGTGGCAATGACGTGGGAAAAGTATCTTTTGATATGCTGAAGAGTGGAGGGCATCCTTATCTGAAACAAAGGCAGATGCTGCCGACCCTGTCGAATATAATCTTGCCAGGCGATAAAGGCTAGGAGGGCGCAGCCACTCGAGAAGCGCGCCATGCGGAAGAGGGGCGCCTGCATGCGAAAGAAGGGCGCCTGTGTGTGGGACGAAAAAGAAACATTTATGGAGACGTCTTTGAAGGCGATAGCCTCCGAACGCCAACACGAACATATGAGGGCTTATAGCGTTGCAGGCTCCATGCGACAAAAAGGGGCGCCTGATGGCCGATATGCGAGAGGAAATTAGTTTGTGTAACATTTATCGGGGGCGGTTTGCCGTTTACAACATATGAATGTTAAGGGAGGTCCGAGATTGGGGCCTGTAAAATTGCACTGTCCGTATGGGCGGTTACACTCCTAGTGCTAGGGCGTATTTTGCGTTTTTTTTTTTACTGGGGAGATGATTAGGACCAGGAATAGCACTCTGCAAACTTCTATGGGCGCCTGTATAGGGGCGAAACTGATTTTCCAGTGGAGGGACGGCCATCGGCATTGTGGGGCGGCATTCATTCCACTGGGGCGTCTGCCAGTGTTGAAGGGCGGGATTCATTTCAATGGGGCGCCCGTTGGTGTTGATGGGCGACATGTATCACCTGGGGCGCCTATCGGAGATTGGGGCGGCATTAATTTCACTGAGGCGCCTATCGGCGTTGACGGGTGGTATTTATTCATCCGGGGCGCTTATCGGTGGTATAGGCCGGCATTCGCTTCACTGAGGTGCCTATCGGTGTTTTAAGGCGGCAGTAAATCCACTGGTGTCTGGGGCGCCTACCGGCGTCGAAAGGCGACATTCATAATTCATTTCACTGGGAGGCATATTGGTGTTGATGTGTAACATTCATTCTCCTGGGGCGCCCGGCAATGAGGGGGCGGCATTTATTCCGTTCCCCTGGGATGGGCCCCTATCGGTGTGGAGGCGTCGCCGTCGTATTACTTTGAAATGGGGGCACCTCTGGATGGTAGTAGATGCATTCATTTCGCTGGGACACCTACCAGCGTTGATTGCCTGTATTCATTCATTTCGGGCTCCTATCGGTGTTGAAAGGCGCATTTATTTCACTGGGGCGTCACAAACCTGCTACTCCCACCATAAACCTCAGCCTATTCACTTCACGTTAGCAGTAACTAGAAGTCTCTTAGGGGGGATCCATAGGGGGAGGCTTAGTCTCGGCATAGTCTCGGGTATCATTGCGTCGCGTCGGAGCGATTAGAAACCGGGTTCTAACGATCGAAATTTCGCAGCTCTAACCAACTTGCCGGGAGGACGGATGCAACTTAAACGCAATTTAAATGAGTGTTTTTTTTTTTAACAATTCTCTGTCACCGAGTTAGTGTTATGGATTCGGCGCCTTATTCACTAGTCCACACGAAGGTATTGGAACCGTGGAACTCTTTTCGATATGCCTTATTCGGAGAATCTTATGATATGGTGATGAGGTTGTTTCTAAACGAATATTATGAAGGTTATATTTACGCTATGGAATGTACCTAACTATTTCTCGTTACATAAAAACTGTAAATTCTGAACGTGTTAACAGGTACAACACATTGTCAAACGTCTCTTCACTGTTTGTGTTACTACAACCGTGTATATGGTAAGGGGCGCCCAGCGGGAAGGGGCGCTTCAATATCGTTTGCACCCCTATCCTAGAATACCTTCCGCCGCCACTGGCGCACCCGCCGTCCTCCGCAAGGATGTTTCTGTGAGGGATGTAAATGATCCTCAGGATCAGGGGGAGGTGTAGTTGCCGCTGTGCGGAGGCGCGTCCGGTGCAGGGCGCGCGTGCGAGTTGTCGCGTGCGGCTGGGATTTGTTGTGGAAAATCAAGGCCCTAAAACATAAGGTTGGACGAAGTTTTCTACCAAAAATGTACTAGAATAGCGCACGAGTCAAAGCTATTTCCGTTGTTTCTTTACAAATATGTCGCTAACAAGCTTTTTCTGTAATAAATCATTATTTCGAAGTTAAGCAACCAGTTGCTATAAATTCGATAAGCAAACACTTATTTTTTATATAAAAGCCTAGCTGATATAGTCCAACTCTAGTTGAATAATCAAGTAGCTACTAAATTTTCCAGATGTGACACATATTGCGCACTTCAGACAAATGCGTTGCTAGGGCGTTGCTAAGGACTCTTTCGCATGTATAGGGGGTTTTTGTTATGAAGTGAGGGAAGTGAGATGGACAGGCTTTTAATTTTTTTTCTGGTTTTCTAGGACGGTCTCAGTTATTTAACTTGACATACTTTTCTTGCTTTTTTATCCGAGGCTTTTTCAATAATTGATAGATTCCAGCGTGGAAATAAAAGGGCGAGCAGGCCACAGGGGTAAGAGCAAGTCGACTGATAGCGAAATAAAAGGTAGAAATGTCTGTTCCATTAGAAATTTAATGTGATGTGATGGAACATGAAGCAACAGGATCAGACGCAAGAACCACCTATTGCAGAACCAGCAAGCGCCATGCAATCAAAAAGCAGTCATGGTAACGTTTGATTAGCTTTCAGAAAACCTTGGAAGACGCAAGACGGTGAGCAATGAAAGAGATCTTACAAGACCAGTAGTTACTTGAAAACGAGAGCCGCCAGGAAAATCAGTAGATTCTTCAATGGCAACACATCTCAACATCTATCTAGCAATTATTTGCACCAGCGAGGTGCTATCATTGTGTTTTGTGTCTGTATCCCTAACTGCTCAAAAAATATTTGTCAATAAATAAACAAACAAAATAATACGTCTTTTTCTACTGAAAGTAAAGTCCTCCAAGTGGCAGGGGATGAATGATAGAAGGTACCTACCTAATTAATTGTCATCTATTCATTCAATTCATAGGCAATTCAGGGGCATCGATCGGCAGCGCCCTTACTGCATGGTACTGCGGATCGTCGATGGGTTTCTTGATGACTCCGACTCTGACTCAGACTTTCAAAAATCAACTCTGACTGATTTCAAATGTCGGCTCTGACTGACTCCGACTCCACAGCCCTAGCAGGTCTGCGGAGTGCGGAGGCAATGGTTTTTTTGGTGACTCCGACTCCGACTCCGACTCCGACCCCGACTCTGGCTTTCAAAATCGACTCTGACACTGACTCTGGTCAGAACTGTCGACTCCGACCGACTGCAACTCCGACTACGGAACCCTGAAAGGTCTGCGGAGGGGATCGAATTTCGGTGACTGACTCAGACTCCAGGCTTTTAAAATCTACTCTGACTCATACTCGACGACTCAGGTCAGAACTGTCAACTCCGACCGACTTCATGACTCCGACTCCGGAGCCCTATTGGCAGCTATCACGCCAGGGAGCTGCAAATCGTATGTTCCGTGGCGGTTTATGGCATTAAAGTCGATAATGCGGCTGAATCGCACTATGAAACACCCTTATTGGCTGCAAGAACCACGAACGTTAGCGCATCACCACTGGAAAACGTGACAGGTTATCGATTAATTGGCCCTGGATTTGGATAAATAACATGTTAATGATCATATTAGCACACATTTACATTACCATCTATCTCAAGGCTGCCCTTCAGGCGGCTCTAAACTATGGCAATTTCCCTATCTTCAACATGTAAATGCCCTCGGGCGTCCTCGTGGTGACGTAGGCATGGGAGTGCCAGGTTGGTAGGAACTAGACTTCGACGCCCCCTGTGGAAAATGTATCAGCGGTGAGTCCAAGGCCCTATATACCAGGTAGGGTCGTCCGGCGATTCTACCTGATCGTGACGTCAGCTCGTGACGTCATCTGGGGGCAAGTCTTGAAGTCCCGTTTAAGTCCTATGCAAATGGGCGATTTTTGAAGCGCTGTGGAACAAACTCTGCTAAAGCTAGCACAAAACTAAGTGCATCACCGGAAAGCCGAGACATTTTTCTTCGAATTATCTAAGAAGCGTTTTTCACTAAACCCATTAGTTTTTCCAAAAATGCGTAAAAAAGCCCCCATGCCTCCGCAGCCTCCCTTCCGCCGGCCGCCACGCCGCCGCGGTAGTGTAGTGGTTAGGATGCTTGCGCCGTAATCCAAAGATCGTGCGTTCGAATCTAGGCGCGGGTCGTGCTTAAATCGAAAGTGCATACAGAATATGTGTTTTTTTCTTGATAAATCACTTATATTACAGCTAACCGTTCATAAAACTATCGATAACAATTGACTGAAACCCAAAATATAGAATACATTCTAATAAAACAAATTCAAATATGGCGGCCGTTGCGCCAGGCTCCGCCCCCGACTCCGCCCCTTCGTGTGACGTCATCTGTGCACTTGGACACACAGTGAGATAGGGGATGACATGGGCCTGGGTGAGTCGTCGGCGAGAGGGAGCGCGGTAGGGAGCGGCGCGGGGCGGCCGCCGAGCGTTGTTTTTGCGAAGTCGGTTTTATTTCTGTGCGAGTTTAAATACAACAGGGGCCCTCTGCAGTGCGTCGGCTATCTGTCCGTCGGCAATGGTAGCCACTGTAATTTTACCGGTCGTTTTTGTCCAGAAATTTCAAAATTTCGAATTTTTAACGATTAGGTATACCTATGTCATAGCTAGAAGGAAAACTTTGTCACCATCGTATTACTCGCACCATCGCGCGTCGCATGGTGCGTAAAACAAGTGAGTACCGACTGGGAAAAGGCAAAAAGTTGGTTTTGCCCCCCCCCCCCAACCGAAAATCTCTGGCGACGCCCATGTGCTCATGAGAACTTTGTACCTATCCTATGTATTCTGTTTGAGACGTGGTATATTATCGTGTTATGTAAATATTGTCTTGTAGCACACACCATGGCCCAGTGATACTAATACAGCAGTAAATGCATTTGAAATGCACTGAAAAAAAACTGGGTGTTATCTTGGGTGTAACTTGGGTGTAACCAGTAACCATGTTGTAACGCTGTTTACAGGTTTACAGAAGTTTTTAATTTACTATGCATGAGTTAAGACAATTTGCGCTATGTCTTGAAACTTGTGCGTTGTTTCTGTTTCCTTTTTGTTTATTGTTCAGATTAGAATAGAAATCATGTTAGTTTGTTCCAGTCATCTGATCTCATTGGTCGATGAGAGCGTTGTCATGGTAATTTGACGTCACGTACATTCATCAGGTACTAGTAGCTTACAAAAGAACAGCACCAAACATATTTTCTCAGATCGCCATATGGCGAGTGCAGTGTGTCAGGGGAAAGAAATTAAATAAATTGTGGCATCCTAGCGCTACAGGGAAGTAGGTAAGTTCTGTAACAAAGCAAAAGCAGCAAGAGTCAGAAGTCAAAGTCGTGTTTCACCGGATGGTAGCAGCACACTGCTTTTACAAATTACATGTGTCAAGTTGGGTTTCCATTGAGACGTCAACAAGGCACAAGCCCATTTCTCTAACTGGCTGTAACACTACTAGTGTGACCTAGGCCTTGAGTGTGACTTAAGCTCGCGAAGTGGAATAGCAGTGTGCTGCTATCGCCGGTGAAACTGGTGAAACACCACCCTGGTCAGAATCGTCTGACAGAACTTTGGGCATTAGTAGAGCAGACGTCACACCCACACGAAGGTTTTCCAACCAAGGAGAGGCGCTGTAGGTTTGTAGGTTGTAGGGTAGGTTTGTAGGTTGTAGGTTGTAGGTTTGTAGGTTAGGTTAGGTGAGGTTAGGTTAGGTTTGTTTAGGTTTTGTTAGAAAGAAGGGTATTAGTATATATTAGGTCCGAGTGGACAATTGTGACGCTGTTGATACAAATATGTAATAGCAAAAAAATTAGGTTTTAGGTTAGGTTGTAGGTTTTAGGTTGGTAGGTTTGTAGGTTTTAGGTTGTAGGTTTGTAGGTTGTAGGTTTGTAGGTAAATAGGTAAGGTTAGGTCAGGTTTGATTATGTTTTCCTTATATTTCTAGGACATATAAGTATCATTTTTGGATTCAGGATGTCAAATAATATAAGAATATGAAAACTTTATCTTTAAACAGTCACTCGGACTTAATATATACTTTTACCGAAAGAAGTACCTCCAGGCATAGCGCCTCTCCTTGGTTAGAAAACCTTCGTGTGACGTCTGCTCTACTAATACCAAACTTTGTCAGCTGAGAATATATAAGCCTGAGCCCCACCCATACCACACTGCTAAGTTTGTTCACAGTTGGCTGACAGGAAATGCCAGCCATTCAAGGATGGTGCTCCAGAGATGGTTGAGGAGAGCGAGCATTTTCATGCTTTTTTACTACTACCTATCTTCGGTTGCATTACATTTCTGAGGTTTATTTTCTGAGGCTATAGCAACAAGTTACAGGATAGATAATTGGGGTGGTGTTGGCACTTCAAATTATAGGTAGGTACTGTTTTCAGGCTAACTCGCAATTGCACCATGAAAAAAATAACTGCTATTCATGTGAAATATTAAATACAATATGTAAAGAAAACATGGAATTAACAACACTGCCTAACCAGCTTCGCTTTGACTTGCATGCGCTGTTTTCGAGCCATTTTGAATTTCAGTAAACAATAAACATGCTGCTGCCCTCTCCCAGGCCCAGCAGCTGAATTGCCGGCTGTCAGCAGAGGTCTGACGTCACAGTGCGTGAAGTTGTAATACATCATCTATATTTTTTTAAAAATAAATTTAGTCCGAACCTTTTGATGGAAAGGATTCACAAGGACAGAGCCACCGCTAAGCGAAGCTTGTTGCGATGACCCTGCCCTCTACCCTCCGATCGCGTAATTCCGATTCTATGGCAGAATTTAGAGTCCAAAGCCCTGATCGGCGGCCGGCTAGTACTCTTGCCCGCGCTCACATACGTGCACGTTTCCCCGGCAACGGGCTATTGACCAATGAGAAGCGAGAAAAGTGTTACGTCACTGCGATTTTTCATATACCTGTGCCCCCCGGACGTGACGTAGTGTGCTCGCGCGCGTGCAGGGTCTCTGCGATCGAAAAAGACTCAGAGCGCTAGCAGCGCGCCACTCGACGCCGCAATTGTTAAAAGCGGCGTGTTAGTATGCTTTATTATGAATGATGTGTGTAAAAGTGAGTTTTTATGTTGTTTATTTGGAGGAAATGGTTGGAATAAATTAAGTTATTTTTATTTCTGTTGGCTGGAGTTTTTATTCAAAAGATTTCGGTCTATACCATTGATATTTACTGAAAATACCTTCGCTTGAATAAATTGTAGATATTTGGCAACTGAAGTGTTAGGTAAGCCTAAATGATATGTAAAAAGATAAGAGACACCCTGATTATCATTTGAGAAACGAAAATATATGAATTTTCCTTATAAGACTCGCTCAATATGCTACTCCGCGGTTTATGCCCCGAGGGTGTCCGAGGGTTCCCGTTAGTTTGTCGTTGGCGCTCGGCTCGCGCGCGAGCCGACGTCACCGCCTGTGACGTCGGCTCGCGAAATACGTCATACCCTGCACACAAAATAGCCGGCTGCCGAACAGCGCCCAAAGTTTAACGTGCGCACAAAGCCGCGCACGGCCGGTCCCCTCGCTGACTTCGCCTGGCTACGGCCTGCCACCAACCGCAACCATACCTGTCAGGAGGCCCATAAATGTCGAGCGCCCGTCGCGCTTCGAACCCGGACTGTCATAACCGGGAACGCGTGCTCTCACCACGCGGAGTCCAACGCTCTAACCAACTGAGCTACAGGACCGGCATATCTCGACCAATCAGGGTCTTGGATCTCAGCTTAGTGCTGATGGCAGCACAGCTGCCGATTCCAACCAGGGCTAGAGTTGCAAAGAAATCTTAGGTGCTTAAGTTACAGGTTTCCTAATTCCTATTAGGGTTTGCAGAGAGGTGAGTCTGTGATAATGAGAGCCAAATTGCAATTTTTGTAAAAATTTGATTGTGTCAGGCCAAAACTGCTCAGATCAGCTCAGATCATGAAGCTGGTTGAAGGAGCCAAGGGATCATCCTGCATATTTATATCATTTGATTTGGCAGATCTGTCTTAGTCCATTGATGCCTGGTGGTCTTTCTGACTGCTAGGTACTCACTAGCCCAATTTGATTTGGAGTTATTGCCAATAAATAACTTAGGAGACAATATATAATGCCAGACAAGGTAGTCAGGGTCTCAGTTTGCCTATGATTTAGTGCGGTCTCAGTAGTGCTCTTGCTCGTTGGTCGTCCAAAAAGCCTGGTTCTAAGCCAAGGGCTGATACTCACTGAGCATAAAGAGACTGAAATAAAGCTAGCGAATATGCCATTATTATTGTTTCTTTTGTAGTTAACAGCATACCTATTTCTGCATTGCAGGCTGTTCTGCTTAGACAATGGGCTCCGACTGGGATGAAATCAAGCGTCTAGCTGCTGATTTGCAGCGTGCCCAGCTGCTCTCCACAGCACAGAGGTAGGTACCACACTATGACAGAGGTCGGTACCGCAGAGGTACCGACCACTGACCACACCACTGACCACTCTATCATAAAGGCCAGTGCCACACTATCATAAAGGTCAGTCAGTGCCACGCTATCACAGAGATCAGTACTACACTGTCACAACTCACAGAGATCAGTACTACACTGTCACAACTCACAGAGATCAGTGCCACACTGTCACAACTCACAGAGATCAGTGCCACACTAGCACATAGTTCATTACTGCAGAAGTCAGTAGTTAGTAGGTACTCGCTCACACCGTGACATCGGCCGTGTGCAGTCTCGTTCCGCTGTTGCATGTGGCCCGTTTCTGACCCGCGGCACGGCGGCCGGGCCGCAGGCTTTCAGAGCGCAACTGTATCGAGATCGTCACCAAGCTGGTGGAGCTCGGCCTGCTCGATGTGGTGCACACCAGCACCGGAAAGGAGTACATCACGCCCGAGCAGATCTCGCGAGAGATCAGGGACGAGCTGATCGTCAGCGGCGGTAAGGACCAGATCAGGGATGAGCTGATCGTCAGCGGCGGTAAGGACCAGATCACGAGCTGATCGTCAGCGGCGGTAGGACGGGATCACGAGCTGATCGTCAGCGGCGGTAAGGCGGGCTGCTTGTCAGTTATGACTAGGACGGGATCAGGGATGAGCTGATTGTCGGTGAAGGTAAGGATTGAATAGGCGACAGGATAGGTCGGGGGAAGTGAGTGGTCCTGCATCAATACTCCACTTCTGCTGTTGTTAAAATGAGTAACTACCGTCGCTCCCAGACCTTCTCTGTTGCATTTACTCATTGCTTTATGCAGTCGGCTCCAGCCCCCGCCTTTGCTGCTAGTTCAGTGCACTGTCGTCTCCAGCCCCACCCCCCGTCTCAACTGTTACCGAGTACCGTCGTCTCCCGTCCCGCTCCGCTGGCTGGTGTTAAGACGGGCGCCGCCGTGTGTTCAAAGGTCGCATCGGCCTGCCGGAGCTCTCACAGACGCTCAATGTGGACTTTTCCCACGTGGAGGCGCGCGTGCAGAAACTGGTGAACGAGGAGAAGACCATCTTCCTGGTGAATGGATATGTCATCAACAACGTCTACCTAGGTGGGTGGCTGGCTGACGCGCGACCTCTATGTAGATCGGTGGCGGGCTGGCGCGTCCGGATATTACACTTCTGAACTCGCTCACTTGTCTGCCTCTTTGGACGTTTTCAGATATAACTGTTTTGATTGTGGCAGTTGGCAGGCGAATGTGTAATGCTGCATGTCAATGGTACCGCATATCAACGGTCCGTCATCGGAGCGGTTGTGACTGAGGTTGTTCGGTGCTCTATCTAATGTCACTGACTCCTGAACAGCAATCTCTTCCGGTCACTAAACTATAGGCTAAGTCCCACGCGTACAAATACCGTTTAGTCGGAGCTACATACAGCGGCTGATTTTCGCACGGCCGTGTGTCGACAGACTGTATCGCCGAGGAGGTGAATGAGAAGCTGCAGCAGGTCGGCGAGATCTCGATCGGCGCGCTGACCACGCAGTACGACCTGCCGTCCGAGTTTCTCGAGCGGGTGAGTGGCGCCGTCCGGGCTCCTCGAGAGGAGGATGAGAGGCCAGGGACGAGAGAGAGAGAGAGTCGCCTCCGTCAGCCGCGAGTGGCGTCTCACCTCCGTCCGTCTCTCCTCATGGCCCTAGCAGGAGCTGCGGCGCCGGACGGCTGCCGTCCCCAATCACCCTCCCTCTCCTCCCCTCCACCAGGAGCCTTGTTGGAAATATGGCCATTTGCTGGTCCCAGTCGGGTCCAAACGATTTTGTTCTCCTTTACAAATTTACATATACTCCGGCACCTGAAATCTCTTAAATTTTCAGCCTGTGTGATGAAAACTGCTATTATTACGCCTAAACATGCAGTTATAGCATTGAAATAACACATTTTATCAGCTGTCACAGTATGCCAAACATATTATTTTCCTGTTGAGTGTTCTTAAAGCTGGCCGGGTCTCCGGACAGATTTTATTCTCGGGGACCAGGACCAAAATTCGCAATTCCAACACGCAATTCCAACACAGCTTCTGGGCCAGAAGCTGCTGCGGTCCCCCTCCCCCCCCCCCCAGGAGCTGCTGCGCCGCACTCCCCCCCCCTACCCCCAGGAGCTGCGGCGCCGGACGGGCTGCGGCTCCCACTCACCGTCCCCCCTCCCCGTCCCCCAGGAGCTGCTGCGCCGGACGGGCTCCATCATCCGCGGCCAGCCGGACCCGGACGACCGGCGCACGCTCTTCACCGAGGCGTTCGTGGCGCAGAACTGGGCGCGAGTACGCGGCGCCCTGTCGGCCATCACGCGGCCGGTGACGGTGCTGCAGCTGCTGCAGCGGCACAACATCAAGGAGCAGCTCTTCTTCAGTCAGTGCTCCGACACCCACCACCATCTCCGGGGCCCGGGCTGACTTAGTGGCGACTGGAGAGTTATGATGCGCTGCTGATATATCGAGACAGCTTAGGCGGGTGATTTAATTTAACGGGTATGACCAATTTTTTGTCAATATTCAGCGATTAATTGGTATTGTTATCCTTACACTAGCATGCGTATTTCTATAAGTGGGTTTGTTTTCTGAACCACTGCAGCGGTTTTGCTCACCGTGTTGTTTTTTACCGAGCGCGGTGTTTCGACGTGATCAGCTCTGCATCTGCTCCAGGTGTGGTGTGCTGATGCGCCTCCTCTGCTACCTCCCCAGGCGTGGTGAGCGACCTGCTCTCGTCGGGCCGCCTGAAGGGCTCCCTGACCGGCGGCCGGACGGCCGTGCGCGCCGTGTTCATCCCCGAGTGTTACACAAGCGCCCAGAACGCGTTCGTCGACCACCAGTACCGCCAGAACGGCTGCATTGGTTAGTGGGGCAGCTGTAGCTACCATACCTTACCCAAACAATTGCTACCCTTGTCCACCCTGACAGTGCCGCCAGAGCGGCTGTATCGGCCATTGTTTCCGTTATAACTTCATACCTCGACCAAACCGAGTAACATCGGAACGGTTAACTAGATCGTCAGTACGGGAGGTTTGCTCCCGCGTCTTCTTCACCTCATTACATCCTTAGAGTACGAGGCTGTGTCACCTGTGTATCTGACACTGCGGTGTCCTCTCCCAGAGTACGAGGCTCTGTCACCTGTGTATCTGACACTGCGGTGTCCGTCCCCAGAGTACGAGGCTCTGTCACCTGTGTATCTGACACTGCGGTGTCCGTCCCCAGAGTACGAGGCTCTGTCACCTGTGTATCTGACACTGCGGTGTCCTCTCCCAGAGTACGAGGCTCTGTCACCTGTGTATCTGACACTGCGGTGTCCTCTCCCAGAGTACGAGGCTCTGTCACCTGTGTATCTGACACTGCGGTGTCCGTCCCCAGAGTACGAGGCTCTGTCACCTGTGTAAGTGACACAGCGGTGTCCGTCCCCAGAGTACGAGGCTCTGTCACCTGTGTAGTTTAACTGACACAGCGGTTTCCGTCCCCAGAGTACGAGGCTCTGCGCAGGGTCGGCATCACCGACCCAGAGGCGTTCATCAAACGACGCTTCAAGGACGAGCCGCTGCGCTACCTGTCCAACTGCGCCGTGGGCGACACACTGGTCGAACAGGTCAAGGTCAGTGACATACTGACACCAGGGTCGAACAGGTCAAGGTCAGTGACACACTGACACCCTGGTATAATAGGTCAAGGTCAGTGACACAGGATGGGGAGGCCTGTCATTGTCAGCTACACGGGACAATGGCACGGTTGGATCGTTGGCAGTGTGGTACGATGGTGGGTCATCGTCATCTGCTCTGCCTATGGATAGATCCATGATTGCCATCGGTACTCGGCAGGCCGCGCCTCTGCCCGTCCGTGTGCTCCCCTGTGCTCCCCTCACCCGTGTTGTTCGGGTCTGACCCCGCGTTCCCTCAGCCCGCGGTTTCTGACTCCCGCCCGCTGCTGAGGCCGCGGCTCCTAACTCGCTCCCACCGGCGGACCGCCAGGTGTCGCTGGAGGAGGCGGCGCTGGCGGGCAGCTTCGTGGACGTGGTGCCGCTGCTGCCGGCCAGCCTGTCGGCAGAGGACGTCGGCCAGCTGCTGGAGAGCTGCCGCGCCGGCCACGTGTTCGCCGACTCCGTGGTGGTCAGCGAGCGGCTGCTGGACCAGCTGCGCCAGCCGCTCGAGGACGCCATGGCCAGACGCGCCAAACAGGTGGGCTGCCCAGGCCGGCCGGGGCGCCCTCAGTGCAATACCTTACAGTGCAATACAATTGAGAATTGTCACTTGTGGAAATGGTTAAGACCAGTTGTAATAATTAGGTATCATCATTAAATTTGAATTTAAATCAACAACATTTGTACTACATTTAAAATAATCCAAGAACATACACATTAGGGTGGCACTTAAAAATCAATTTTTGATTTTTAATGCGTGCGGGTGGTTTTCCGGTTCCATTCCCGTAAAAAATAAGGGAGGCAAATTTTTATGGGAAAATATTGATGTTTAGAGGTCGCGAATCAAGGTAAAAATTGAGATTTTGGTAGCATATTTCAATATCATTAAAATCGCTTCTGAGTTTCCTATTACGCTATAATCGGATGATAATAAGGCATTTCTTAGTCATTTTCATATTGTTTATTGATATTCCATGCAGCTTCGGCCACGCCAGAACGCTGGTATATGTACTCCACTACTCCAGTTCCTCCTCTTTAGTAGATTATTGGCGCCTCATTGGAGGGAGGGGTATCATGGGCAACGGGCACCCAGATCACTTTGTGTGTAGCCTGGTTAGCAATTGCAGTCGATCTTCGGGTGTCAGGTTAGCGTTTTATGTGATCTTTTCAACGACATGGAGGAAGAACTGGCGCTAATCTTTGTCTTCCATGAGTGCCAGTCCTACATCAGCGCCATACCGCGCCTGGTGAAGTCATTCACCACCCGCAGCTCCCGGACTACACGAGCTGCGGTTTGGTAGCCGCTGTCCTCCCAGTGGCCTTGGTCATTGATGATGAGCCCCGCGTCCAGGTCGTGTATCCTTGAGAGCTTTTTGAACGATGGTGTGAGGAAGCTCGCCAACGTCTCGGTCGCGAGAGCGGCGTTCATAGTGTCCACTAAGGACTTACGGGGCGGGTCCCCTCTCCTACAAGTCTATTGCCCGCACCATGTCTTGATTGAGCCCGAGGGTCGGGGTCTAAAAGCTCCAGAGTCACCAGCCGATCACTCAATTACTACAGGTGACGGCCGAAGACCGGGACTGTCGCCTTCGACAGCTCCTTGTCGGGGTAGGTGCAGAACGAGTTCACGAAGGTCAGGTCCAGAGCCGGCGCAGTGGCAGTAGAGTCCCAGACCAGGCGGCGGCGGCGGCGGCGAACTTGCAGGCAACGAACAGCGCACAGCGTCTGATGACCTGGGCCTCGGCCGCCGTCAGCCGGAGCCGCTCCCTGAAGAGGAAGGCATCCACGGTACGGATGGTCTTTGCCATCCACCTAACTCAGTGGAGTACTCTGAGGCGGAGAAACGGATGCCGTGCTTGGAACTCCACCGAGAGCAGTTACGCAGAGCTCCAGAAGTTTTCGGTAGTCTTCCCGGAGCTAGGCATAGTCCAGCGATGGAAGCGATGGAAGCTTACCAGCAGCTTGTCCCACTCCGGAACGTCGTCGACGGCGAACGCCACCGGTGTGATCCTGTCAATGAAGCATGAACTCCCATCCGCCTTTGAACCTCTTAAACAGCCGGATGTAGAGGCCGCTCGAGATTCTACGGCAGGTGGAGAAGGCCTTCTCTAGGACCAGCTCTTACACGTGGTGCCGGCAGGCCAGCTGGAGGACGGGCCGATCCAGCTTCTGCTCGATAAGGGCAAGGCCCTAAATGATAAGGGCTAAAGTACCGTTCACCAGCGTGCTGTTCGCCGTCGTGGCGTCGAAGCAAAAGGCCGCAGTTTCGCTTCTCCAGTTCCTAGCCTCCCAGCGCTGTGAGCATGGCCTCCTGTGCTTGGATGGAGGGGAGTTTGGGAACGGCGAGGAGCTTGGCCACCCTAATCCCCCCCCCCCATCACCAGGACCTAGAATCGGTCGACGCTCCTTCTCTCGCGGTTCAGGATTCGCGGTTCAGCCGGAGCCGTATCAGAAGTTCCGTGCCGCAGTTGATAACAGGCTCACGTGTTCTTCACACATTACGGTTGGGCAGTTTGGCCCGGTCGAGGCCAGCTCACTGTTGGGGACGTCCACTCGCCCGCATGCGCTTGGGAGTGTGAGTCGACGTTTCTCTCTCATGGTCGCCATCGTCAAAGACGTTCCCTCCGTGTGCGCGCCGCGACGGCCGGGTAAGTCTGTTGCTGGCACTGGCACTATGTAGAGTCGGAAGAAGCGCCCGCGGAAGAGCATCCCGAAAGCACAATAAACCAGCGCAGCTCAATGCCCACTCTCGCCTCTGCTTTCCCCCGCCGGCGATAGGCTGGCTCCAACTTCTTCACATTCTCTTTGACAGAAAAGGAGCATGTCTCAAGAACCGATAGAACTGTGGGGCTCGTCCTCCCTTTGGAACAGGAGAGACCGTTCACTCCTCACACTCATAAGAGGATATGACCTCCACTGTGAGAGAGAAGGCACCGGTCGCAGGCCAAAAACAGGCCTGACATGGGTAAAACAGCCCAGATCAGACCTGTCTTGGCGTGACCTGGACTGGCTACGATCGACCGGAAGTGATGGGATAAGCAATTGTTATACAAATAAAGGTCAAAATACGTCGGATATGACGCTTAATGACCATATATGTCATTCCAAATAGGTTTAAAGTAGTTTCCAAAAAGTTGATTTTTTCCCCCAAAACTGCCAACTTTGACCTCAATTCGCGACCCCTAAATATCAATATTTTTCAAAATTATTTTGCACACATTATTTTTTACGGGAATGGAACCAGAAAACTACCCGCACGCCTAAAAATCGGATAACATAAAATTCACCCTATTGCTAAGTGCCACCCTAATACACATTGCTACTTTTTGTGACCAATTGTAACTCTTTCATGACAGCACTGATGACAATCTTATCAACAAGCTACAGCCACTTTAATTCAATGAACAAACAGTACAGACAGATGCAGTGGCAGCAGGGCACTGCAGATTTTCATTTTGGTCCCATTCTTTCCACGCAACGCCAGTAGGGCTAATGTTAAAATGCCAAAATCTATGGGGGGCACTGTACCCTGGTGCCACCCCCCCCCCCCCCCTGTTCCGCCGCCTATGGACAGATGTTAGGAAATCAAACCTGGAAGCCAGTTAGGTCAGTTTTGTTAAAAATAATCCAGCAATCCACTTCTGCCAGGTATGAAATCCCAATCCAGAATGTTCGTATGAGCTATCATACGAAATTGTGTATGTGCAACACAATTTCGATTTAGTAAGAATAGCAACCAACCTCTAATACTTTCCTAATAAAATTACAAGTTCAAAAATGGCATCAAATTCTTTAGATTACCTACTTTTTTGGCATCGTGCCACGTATGGTGCCATGCTGCATGCTTGCGTTATGAGAGCCTCCCAAAAAAGACAAACGAAATTCACAGCTCACGTTTTGGTAATATTGTTTTATTAAGTCATTATCATTTGACCAATGAAAAATCTTATTTGACTAAAACCGTAATGATTCCAAAAGATTCCCCGAAATAGACCCTTTAAACTAATGACGTAAGATATTGTAATTCTTTTGAAAAGTGAATAAAATAAAGATGCAAGGCGCACACCCGGCTCAGGGCCATGTAATACCGTTTCAGCTTACGTTTACGTCATTAAATTCAACGCTACAAAGATGATATTCACAAACAATCGTATCGTAAAATTATGTGAGGCAGAAAAAAGGAACATTCTTTTGAAAAAAAAACTCCAGACTTTGGAATTTCCAGTTTGATTATTTATTTATTTTAATTATTCTCGAAGGTAGAACGCTTAGCTCATTTGTTATTTGAAATGACGTCACGAGTTCTGTTTGGAAACTGAATAATCATTTTACGGTAGATATCATTATAGAGTTCAGTGGTAGATATCCAAGGCCATTACAATTGATATTTCGCTTCCCATCGCTTCCGCAGGCTGTTGAATATTTTTATACTATTGTTTATATCTCAGTTTATTTTACCAGTATAACGCCTTTTGGGGCGACTAACGGAGCGAGCGAGAGGGTGGGCCTTGCACGTGCGAAATTTCGAGTGGGTACCTCCAACTGACTTGTGCACGGCACATTACTAACCGGCCTCTAGCGATGTGCCAAATTTGAGCACAATCGGCCCAGCCGTTCTCGAGATCTGGGAGCGGCACCCTGCACGTGCGCACGTGCAAAATGGGTCCCAACTGACTTGTGCACGGCACCCTACTAACTGGTGCCTAACCGTGTACCAAATTTGAGCGCAATCGTTCCAGCCGTTCTCGAGATCTGGAAACGACCCCTGCACGTGCGCACGTGCAGCAGCACCCTAACTCTGGCACATGGATATGCAGTGCCTAGTGGGTGCCTACCTGCATTCCAACTTTCAGCGCAATCGGCCAAGTAGTTACCGAGATATTGCAACAATTACAAAACTGACACCTCTTCGTTTTGCACGTGGCACGTGCATAAGGGGTCACCCACATGCATCGGGAATAGTCCAATACTTGGTAGAAGGAATGAAGCTACCCTACAAAAATTACCGCATGTAAATCGGTCAAGTGCTTGCTGAGATATAAGCCTCGCAAAAGCGTGACCACGGCCGGCCGGCCGGCCGCTCATACTCAGAAATTTCCGTTAATCTAAGGAAAGACTACGCTCGCTTCGCTCGCTCCGTAATCAAATATTTCTTTAAATAGATTGAAACTAGGGTTACCCGCGTGCTCCGCAACGCGAAGGGGGGATTTTTTGACCCGTGGGTATTGGGTTGGTCTGTGTCGATTTGGTTGATAGATATCCATTTCGTTCGATTGCTTTTTGACGGCCAAGCATTTTGTAAGAAAACAAAAAGATACATCGCATCGAGGTGCCCGTGTCGTATTATCATGCGTTCTGCTTTAGAATGATTCGAAAACTGGCGCGAAGTCTTTTGAGGGCCATCGATGAATTTCGCTAAAAATGACAATGTAATGGTTTGGAACATTTACATTTTTAAGGATACTGTTGCTAATCATGCAAAAATGAAGAGTGAATATTGGACAGAATTGAATGCTCTATCCAATGGTACCATATTCAATTGCCAAAGGTATCAGGTTATGCAGCAAACCCCGTGTGATTAATAAAGTGGCACAAAATTGACAAACACCATTTTCTCCTGTGATTTGCACCACCTTGATTTGGATCAATTAGCTTTTCACAATTTTTATATGAGAGGCGGTACATTTCTTTTGCAAATAGGCGTTGTTTCAACTCGCTCCATTTAACGGTCACCCAAAAATAAAATTAATTCCAAAATCCGTCCAAAACGTCAATTTTCCACATAAAAGTGCCCTCCCGGTGTACGTGGCGCGTGCCATCCCCTGCACCGCACACCATTCAATAGCCCGTTCGATTCTCTACACGATGCTGTTTTTCCCGTGCCGGTCGGACCCCTGGCCACCAAGATATAGCACCGGGACCGGACCCGTGTCGGCCAAAATTGGCCGTTTTCGCCCGATTTCGCACGCCGATTAATACATGTAAAGTCTATGACGCGAATTTGCACTTTTTGGGCACGCGCCACGCGCTCCCTATCGACCCGATCGAGCCCAGACCCCTCAAAGGCACGTCGCGCATCCTTGATCTATGAGTTGTGCAAATTTCACCGGGCTAGGTGCAACGGTCTGGCCTGTAGTCCACGCAAAGCACCACAAAGTCGGGACCTCGGTAACGGACAGACGCACCCTCCTCAAATAGTAATATAGACAAGCGGCTGCGCCACTTGCTTTGCTGCGTGGTAGGTAAAAATTGCGGCACCAGCCAATTTGCTTTCGAATGGTGTTTGATTCATGTCGATGTGTTGTCTAGAAGCATAGATATGGACGGAAATGTGAAGAGAATTTAAAAAAGAACTGTTCTGAGGGCATTGTTGGATGAAATTTGGGTGATACGGGGTCAATACGGGTCAAAGGGGTCAGCCCCGGTCACTTTGGGTCAGGCCAGGTCACATAGGTCACCTCTCGTCCAGCTGGGATCAGCCCGGGCCACTGTTCAACTTTTGCCTCCACCACTACCCCTTCCCCTACCACTACCCCTACCCCTACCCCTACCACTACCCCTACCACTACCACTACCCCTACCACTACCCCTACCACTACCCCTACCCCTACCACTACCCCTACCCCTACCCCTACCACTACATCTACCCCTACCCCTACCCCTACCACTACTACTACCCATACTCCTACCCCTACCACTACCCCTACCACTACCCCTACCACTACCCCTACCCCTATCTCTACCACTACCCCTACCCCTACCACTACCCCTACCACTACCCCTACCACTACCCCTACCACTACCCCTACCACTACCCCTACCCCTACCCCTACCAATACCGCTGGGTCATGTCAGGTCACTAAAAAAAGAATCATACTTTGAAAGTGCTTCTAGCCCTGCTCATCTTCGTGCCATTCCATTACGCTTAATCGTATTTGTCGGAAATGGCGCATTGTGACAAATGTGGCGCATGGCGTCAAATGCGGCGCATCTGAACCTGTTGGGTGAGTATGCATCCTGGCACCAAATTGCACCCATATCGGACTATATTTGACAAAACTGTGCGATTTGCGACGAAGATGGAGCCTTGGGACAAATGTGACGCATTGCGACAAACGCGGTGCATTTGTAAATTCCTATCACAAACTGTTGCCATTCAACGAAAATCTACACAATCTCTCGCCACTATTTATTCAAATTAAAACTTGCCCATCCGCCAATGCGAGGCACCCGCCGCCGATCGGCATGCATTTAGCTCACAAAGTTTGTCGACCCCGGCTCTCAATGAAGATATATGAACCGATCAAAATTTCATTGGCGTTCTTCCGGCGCCCGCCACGCGCGAACCGTGCACCCCAGCGAGCCGAAACCTAGAAAAGGCGCTGACCCGCTCTGTCACCTATAAGGTGTGCAAATTTCAGCCCCCTACGATATACCGTCTGCCCTGTAGGCCGGCTAAATTGAACCCACTACACGGCGTGGCGGACAAACAGACAGACAGACAGATGGATCCTGTTCAAATAGTAATATAGATACCTTTACCTAACCGAGCCACATGTGTCAGTAATCAGTATCATCTTTTATTGTTTATCAATCAATTGTGTTAGCTGGAAACTGGAAAGCCTCATGGTTGTCTTATGCAAGATTGTCTTTTCAATGTCATTATGTAGATTCCAACATGAATTGTGATGTGGCAGGTACCTAGTAATGTATTGTTCATTAGTCATTACTTTGACTTACCTCTAAGTCTATGTTAATTGTTAATGCAAACTTTTCTGTTGGTATGTGAACAGAACAATCTTCATGTCACTCAATTCTCTCAAGTTGTGACCGTCATGAGCCTCCTTTATTTTGTATTCTGTATAACGTAACTGGATGCCTTTACTAATATGGCCTTTGTATAAGATTGTTTGTTTCTAACCATACTTTGGTATTCATAACTTCTTATGAAAGAAAGTTGTTAACATTTTGAGCACCTTTGAGCTATGATCCCAATGGATCTCACGACAAAATTGGGGAGCCAGATCTATGATCCGAGTGGATCTCTCGACAAAGTTGAAGGGTCAGATCTATGATCCCAGTAGATCTCTCGACAAAATTGAGGGGTTGGATCTATGATCTGAATGGATCTCGGATCGGGATCCATGGGATCGGATCTCAGATCCATTTTTCCGGATCCAAGCACATGTCTGTTGACATGTCTGAGAGCCCTGTCTTCAGATGAAGGTCTCGGTCCGTGTCGTCACTCTGAGCCGTGCCTGGTTGTTTCGGTCCGTGTCACTCTGAGCCGTGCCTGGTTGTCTCGGTCCGTGTCACTCTGAGCCGTGCCTGGTTGTCTGGGTCCGTGTCGTCACTCTGAGCCGTGCCTGGTTGTCTCGGCCCGTGTCGTCACTCTGAGCCGTGCCTGGTTGACTGACGGTCGCCGTCTTTCGGTGCCTCCAGGACATTGGGTCGGGCCGGTACCCGCCCAAGCAGACAACCACCTCGAACCGAATCAGGGACACGGACGACACCAAACGCGACCGAAAGGACGACCGGCGCAAGAAGGCGGCCGGCGGAAAGGCCGGCGGCGGCACCCAGGGCCGCGAGACCAAGACCAAGTCCACCAAGAAGAAGTACATGAAGAAGGGCCACGAGTCCGACTCGGAGGACGAGCGGCCGGCGGCGGAGGTGGGCGAGGGGAGGGAGCCCGCCGGACTGGGGACCGGGATCGGGGGTGGAACCGCCGCCGGAGAGGGATAACGGATGGGAGCTGAACCCGGGGTGCCGCCGCCGGGTGTTCCACTGGGGTGCTGTACCCTGTGGATGGAGGGTGTAGTACCACTGTGTTATTCACTGAGACTGTGTGTCTGCGCCTCAGGACGGCCGCGAGCTGCCGTTCCTCAGCGTGGCCGAGCTGGAGGAGAGTCTGGCCGCCCACCCGGCGCTGGAGGACGCCCCCGAGGAGCTGGCGCCCGACATCGCCCGCTTCCTGTACAGGTGAGCCGGCCGCCGGGCCGGGCCGGGTCACAGTGAAACGACACGGACCTGAGCGGGCTGCTGCAGCTGGTGTCAGTGGCTGTCTCACGGCGGGACGCGGAGTCAGGTGTCCGACCCTGCTCATTTGTCATTGTCGGCGGTCTCCGGGGGTGGGCGATTGTTTGTATCTTCGTAAAGACGAGCATGCCTTCGATCTTTCCCTCGCCGCTGTCGCCGCGACAGGCCTCTGTCCAAGAAATGCCAGTATGTGCGCACTGACGTATCTGACGTATCTGTCCTCTCTATCCTGCCTATAACTGACGCCTCCCCTTACCGTTTTCGCCGCGGCAGGCCTCTGACCAAGAAGTACCAGGAGGTCCTGATGGTGGAACACCAGGCCGTGCTCGCCAACGCCGGCCAGGCCCGGCGCAGGAACTTTGGCGACTTCCAGGACAAGGTGGCCTGCATGGCGCTCAACATTCGGCTCTTCCAGAAGGGCGCCGCCGACGTGAGTTGGGGCGGATGGAAGGAGATGGGAGGGGCGGTTTAGTATCTCTGGAACCGACAGGTCCTTGGTCCGTTGGTAAGTAGTCGGTCATCGTTCCGCTATCAGTTTGTGGTATCTAGCCAATCACTAGCTTCCATCCGTGGTTTCAGTCCGCAATGTTTTGTCACTGGCTGTCTTATGGCACTGTCTCAATCCGGGGTGTCTGATCACCCGCTGTCTCCCGTCACCGTGGCGGTTCCAGTTCGCGCCCGACACGAGTGCCCAGCTGCTGAAGCACCTGCAGCGCACCCTGTGCGCCGAGCTGGTGAACGAGCTGTTCCAGCACGCCGCCGCCGACAACAACGTCCAGTATGACGAGAACAAGGAGCTGTCGGCAGAGGTAAGCGACCGCACCGGCCCGGCGGCCGTGCGGGGGAAGACAGTGGGACCAGTGCCTATGTAACGCTCAAGAGACGGTCCATAGACTCGCCGCCGCGTCAGTGTGGTGCCAGTCGGGATCTGTAGTGGTCCCGTGAGCGGCTGTCGCGCTGTGCGTTGTCCCACCGGTCTGCTCCCCCCGGTCCCCCGGTACCCAGCAGTGGCTGACCCGTCCTCTTCTGTGGCCAGGCCCGAGTGAAGATCCTCAACAAGCTGCCGCAGGACATGGCGCCCGACCTGCTGAAGCTGCACAAGGCGCTGACGGCCGCCGAGCTGAGCGACTTTGACGCGGCGCTCGAGCCGGCGCTGGCCACCTGCGGCGTCATGCTGAAGAAACAGGACCGCAAAAAGGACCGGTGAGCAGGGTGTGCTGGGGGAATAGCAGGGAGACACGCTGGTGTCTCGCTGGGATTGGGAGCCGTGTTGTGGGAAGTGGAGTCCTTGACAGTTGAGCGCACAGACTGGGTGAGGAGCGGTTACAGACCACAATATCAGGTTGGGATTTTCAATAGAAAATCATTTTAAAGAATAGTGATTTTTGCTATTGAAAAGTCCCACCCTTCGGATACATTGAAGGTACGCAGGGTTTTTACGTTAAGTGCCTACCAACCGGAGTGTGGTGTGCTGACTGTGACTGTGTGTCTGTGTGTGCTGACTGTGACTGTGTGTCTGTGTGTGCTGACTGTGTCTGTGTGTCTGTGTGTGCTGACTGTGTCTGTGTCTGTGTCTCTGTCTGTATGTGCTGACAGACAGCAGCAGAGGGCGCACGTTCAGTGTCTCCTGGAGCAGCTGGCCGGCTCGACGGACTCGGCTCTGACGCTACATCTGGCCGCCCTGGTGCTCTACCAAACGTTCACCGGTTAGTGAGTGTACCTCTAACAAAACGTTCGCCAGTTAGTGTGGCACGGCGTTAGTGCCGATGCGGAACACTGCTCACTCTGAGAGGTCTGGACGCCATCTACCGCGGGCGGCGTTGTGGACGCACACTGCGCAGTGACCAGTTTCTGTGAACACAGTGCTGGTCTCTGATCGGACGTATTGCCCGCGCCGACCGCGGGCTGACGTTGGACCTCTCTCCCCTCCGTCTCCGTCCGCAGGGAACATGCTGCACGCCTCTGGGAAGTTTGTGCCGGCCATCGTGTCTCGTCTGACGGACCTGGTGCCCGCCGAGGTGCTGTCCGTGCTACAGGAGTGCCAGGGTAGGTCTCTGCAGGAGTGCCAGGGTGGGTGTCATACCCTCTGCAAGAGTGCCAGGGTGGGTGTCATACTCTCTGCAGGAGTGCCAGGGTAGGTCTCTGCAGGAGTGCCAGGGTAGGTCTCTGCAGGAGTGCCAGGGTAGGTCTCTGCAGGAGTGCCAGGGTAGGTGTCATAGCCTCTGCAGGAGTGCCAGGGTAGGTGTCATACTCTGCAGGAGTGCCAGGGTAGGTGTCATACTCTGCAGGAGTGCCGGGGTAGGTGTCATACTCTATGCAGGAGTGCCAGAGTAGGTGTCATACTCTCTGCAGGAGTGCCAGGGTAGGTGTTATACTCTGCAGGAGTGTCAGGGTATGTCATACTCTCTGCAGGAGTGCCAGGGTAGGTGTCATACTCTCTGCAGGAGTGCCAGGGTAGGTGTCATACTCTCTGCAGGAGTGCCAGGGTAGGTGTCATACTCTCTGCAGGAGTGCCAGGGTTGGTGTCATACTCTCTGCAGGAGTGCCAGGGTAGGTGTTATACTCTGCAGGAGTGTCAGGGTATGTCATACTCTCTGCAGGAGTGCCAGGGTAGGTGTCATACTCTCTGCAGGAGTGCCAGGGTAGGTGTCATACTCTCTGCAGGAGTGCCAGGGTAGGTGTCATACTCTCTGCAGGAGTGCCAGGGTAGGTGTCATACTCTCTGCAGGAGTGCCAGGGTTGGTGTCATGCTCTCTGCAGGAGTGCCAGGGTGGGTCTGTGCAGGAGTGCCAGGGTAGGTGTCATACTCTCTGCAGGAGTGCCAGGGTGGGTGTCATACTCTCTGCAGGAGTGCCAGGGTAGGTGTCATACTCTCTGCAGGAGTGCCAGGGTAGGTGTCATACTCTCTGCAGGAGTGCCAGGGTTGGTGTCGTGCTCTCTGCAGGAGTGCCAGGGTGGGTCTGTGCAGGAGTGCCAGGGTAGGTGTCATACTCTGCAGGAGTGCCAGGGTAGGTGTCATACTCTCTGCAGGAGTGCCAGGGTGCAGTGTCAGAAAAGTGGTTTGGGGATCTAAGTTCGCGGAACAAAATGTTTAGCTGCTCACGGAACAAAAATCATAAAGTAAGGCACTGTAGGGCTAGGGCCACGCGTATTGTTCTAGGTATGCTTTAAGTATACAAGATACTTGCCAGAGTCTCAGTCAGAAACAGCAGCTTCTAGATATAAAATAAGGGTTCAAGGAACGCAGCAGGTTGTGGCCTTACAGCCCAAGTGTTAGACTTATTTGTAATTAGTTAGCAAATCTGGACATGCAGGTAATGGATGACCACTGATGCTCAAAATTATTCATAATGGAAAATATACAAATAATTCTTAAAATTGTGAATGCAGTGAGAAAAATGAATGGGATATAAAAATATACACAACATCCAGAAAATGCTTTTCAAATGACACATTTTCACATGAAACAAAAACTGCTAAGTATATTGAAATACTATTTGAAATACCTTTAAGCAAAATCAAAACATAGCCAAGTGGACTGGTACCTACCTACCTAGATAGTATCAGTATAAATGGCCTTGTACCTACCCATACCTATATTGATATAATGCAAGTTTGACAAATTTGACGCAATCCAGCTTGAAGCAAATAACCAACAAATAACGAACCACAAAGACACAAAAACATGCCAGCACTTAAAGAAAAAAGGTCTTGTGCAAGACAACCCCCAAAAACCATGCCACAAATGATTATATGTAATCAATAATAGATAATTGCCCACGGCCCACGCGCTTGCCCAAACTGAAACGGACGCCTCGCACCTCGAGCCTTGAGAAATGGCGCGGAGGATGACTCGGCGAGGGAAATTAGAGGAAAGGGATTTCCTCTTTACTGGTTTTCAATTTGATAAAAATGATTCAAATTGATGAAAACTTCAAAATAGCATATCATATTTAAAAAGAATCTAAAATAAATGAATATTCGACCTCAATCTGGCTGCTTTATTTCAAATAATATATTAATAAGCAAAGGGATTTTATGCCCTAGACAAACATTACTTCATGTAAAAGTGATATCAGCATATGTCGGTATTATACCTGCAATCGGCATCAACTGGGCAATAATTTTATGCTATGAAAAGCGCCGTCTCTCAACGATTCTAACGGTACCCAATTTTTTATAAATACAAGTCGAGATTGCTTAAACGTTCCAAATTAAATGAGTTGTTCCGTGACGAAACATGGTCACGGCGTTTCAATAAAACTATATGAAAACGTCCATAAAAATATAAAAATTTGACATAGAAACAATCAGAATGGAACAATCTATGATGCTATACCTAATTTGAACCGACTGCAAGCCTACTTCAACCTTTATTCTACCCTTACTTTTGTTCCGTGTCACGGAACAAGAATATGGTAAACTGAGAAATGCACTGCCATTGAAATGCCGTTATGAGGATATGGCAGCCTCACTGAACGGGCAAAAGCGACCGTCTTTTGGGAAATTCGACAAATAATGCGCATCACGGTCAAAAGTAATGTTTATTTTTTTGTGATATCAGTGTTTCCTGCATAAAAATCGTTTCCTGCCCAATAGTGGACGAGAAAGCAGGAAATCGGTAGTTACTGATTTGATGAAAGAATACGCAAAAGGAATGGCAGTGTATCCATAAACGTGGTGTGGATTGTGCATTGTGCAAAGACGTTGTGGTGAGGCTGGGACTGAGGACTTGCCATTCAAGTCGTAGGTATTGGTATGGGTGGTTGTTCGTGGTAATATTGATTTATCGTAAGAAGCATCTAACCTCATTCCGTGCACGTGACATGCAGGTGATCATGGTTGAATTGGATGGTAGGTATCATCCTGTCACGGGCTGATTCTCTTTCGTAAACATCTGATTCTCATTCGTAGACAAACCAGGAGAAATGTGATGGAATGGAAACATTTATTTATTTCACAAACACACTCAATAGCATACATTCAAGGCACGTATACTGGATTCATTCCTTCACGCTTGTTTTAAAACTTGCTGGATAGTTTGACATGGTTTGTCAATACTTCAATCTTGTAAGCACCTCAACTTTGGAAAGTAATGAATGACTGGCATTTTAATTGATCCAATTATGATGATTGCATGGTGAAATTGTGGAGTAACTGCTTCTTATCTGTTTCAATAGTACTTGCAGGATGCTTGCTTGCTGCTTTTGAGATCTGAAAACAGAACAAAGCACAATGTCAAATTTTCGATTAACATGTTTCTTTAGTAAGTTTCCCTTTCAGTCCTGTGATGCCCAGTTGCAGTTGATACTTAGTCAGTGACGGAACAAAAAAAGTGATTATTAGCAGTGAAAAATATCACAGAACAAATCTTCCAAGTTCAAAAAAATTGAGAAACCGGCCACTTTTCTGACACTGCCAGGGTGGGTGTCATACTCTGCAGGAGTGCCAGGGTAGATGTCATACTCTGCAGGAGTGCCAGGGTAGGTGTCATACTCTGCAGGAGTGACAGGGTAGATGTCATACTCTCTGCAGGAGTGTCAGGGCAGGTGTAATACTCTGCAGGAGTGTCAGGGTATGTCATACTCTCTCCAGGAGTGCCAGCGTAGGTCTCTGCAGGAGTGCCAGGGTGGGTCTCTGCAGGAGTGCCGGGGTAGGTGTCATACTTTCCGCTGGAGTGCCAGGGTGAGTCTCTGCAGGAGTGCCAGGGTAGGTCTCTGTAGGAGTGCCAGGGTAGGTCTCTGCAGGAGTGTCAGCGTAGGTGTCGTACTCTGCAGGAGTGCCAGGGTAGGTGTCATACCCTCTGCAGGAGTGCCAGGGTAGGTCTCTGCAGGAGTGCCAGGGTAGGTGTCATACTCTCTGCAGGAGTGCCAGGGTAGGTCTCTGCAGCAGGAGTGCCAGGGTAGGTGTCATACTCTGCAGGAGTGCCATGAGGGTAGGTGTCATGCTCTCTGGAGGAGTGCCAGGGTGGGTCTCTGCAGGAGTACCAAGGTAGGTCTCTGCAGGAGTGCCAGGGTAGGTCTCTGCAGCAGGAGTGCCAGGGTAGGTGTCATACTCTGCAGGAGTGCCATGAGGGTAGGTGTCATGCTCTCTGCAGGAGTGCCAGGGTAGGTCTCTGCAGAAGTGTCAGGGTAGGTGTCATACCCTTTGCAGGAGTGCCAGGGTAGGTCTCTGCAGGAGTGCCAGGGTAGGTGTCATACCCTCTGCAGGAGTGCCAGGGTAGGTCTCTGCAGGAGTGCCAGGGTGGGTGTCATACTCTGCAGGAGTGCCAGGGTAGGTGTCATACTCTCTGCAGGAGTGCCAGGGTGGGTCTCTGCAGGAGTGCCAGGGTGGGTGTCATTGATCACACTGTTTTTGATGTCTCACCTTATTTCTGTCTTCTTTTGTTCCCTCCATCTTCAGTGTTATATCCCACCCACACCCCTATCTCCGCTGTTCTTGCCCTCTTCCCACCAGGTTATGTCCCTCCCTGTCTGACTCAGCACCCACCCACCCCCCCCCCCCCCCGCCCCCGCGTCTCCGTCAGGTCTGGTGATGAAGCAGCTGAAGCTGAAGGAGGCGGACCCGCAGCGGTCAGAGGTGAACCAGCAGCTGGAGCAGGTCATCCCGCGGGTCAAGGAGCTGGCCGCCACCGCGCGAAAGGCCTCCAGCTCGGCTACCGAGTGAGTCGACCGGACTGGGCTGTCCGGACTGGTCCCTGGACCGAACTGGGCTGTCCGGACTGGCTCGGACTTGTCACTGGACCGGACTGGCCGGACTGGACTGGCTCGGACTCATCACTGGACCGGACTGGGCTGTCCGACTCTTGACTGGTCCGGACTGGTCACTGGACCGAACTGGCCGGACTGGACTGGCCGGACTCGTCACTGGACGGAACAGAGCGCGGTACGTTGTTGGATCGTCGGAATATTCTATCTGGTTGTTGGGCAGAAGCCAATGTCTCTGCGTCTACTGCGTAATACATGGTGTCTAAGGGATATTTCCGGATGTGTGGGAGATGACTCCTTAGCACTGTGGGGCGGTTAATTGGTTGAAACGCCTGTCGAATGAAATATCCATGACGATTACATATGTAAGGAGTATGAACGTTAGAATATCACTCCACGCCGGATACAGAAACTTTAATAACATACGCAGCAATAACACCAACTTCACTTGAGACTGCATTGGTAAACACACTAATAACACCTACACCACCACAGTTGGACAATGGACATACACGTGCTAAACTCGAGATGGAGACTACACCGAGTCGTTAGGCAATAACGCGAACTGCAGGAGACTGCACTGATTCACACACCAACAACACCGGGATCTCCGGAGACTGCATTGGTCCACACAACAATAACACCGGGATCTCCGGAGACTGCACTGGTCCACACAACAATAACACCGGAATCTCCGGAGACTGCACTGGTCCACACAACAATAACACCGGGATCTCCGGAGACTGCACTGGTCCACACAACAATAACACCGGGATCTCCGTAGACTGCACTGGTCCACACAACAATAACACCGGGATCTCCGGAGACTGCACTGGTCCACACAACAATAACACCGGGATCTCCGGAGACTGCACTGGTCCACACAACAATAACACCGGGATCTCCGGAGACTGCACTGGGTCACACAACAGTAGCACCAGCTTCACTGGGAGACTGCAGTGGTTCACACAGCAATAACACCAGTATCCTGGAGACTGCACTGGCTCACACAACACAACACTACCACACGGGTATCACTGTAGACTGCACTAGCTCGCACAACAGTGCGAGCTAGTGCAGTGTAGTCTCCAGCACCGCTGGAGACTACACTGGCTCACACAGCAACAGCCCTTCTTTTGTTGGGGACTGCAATGGCTCACATAACAACATTTCTTTTGATATTGCACTGCTTCGCTCAAGCAATAACACAAATTTACAACCCGCGCCGTGCTGGGGGGGGGGGGGGCGTTTCGCCCTTTCGCGTTTTTTTTCGTTTTTTCGCGAATATCTCAGGAGCCGGCCCAGGAGCCGAGTTAGACGGGGGATGGCGTTTTCACGTCCTCCCCCCCCCCCGCCCAAGCACCCACGTAAAACTCAGACCACCAGCATCCGCGGTTAACTGGAGGAGACTGCACTGGCTCACACAGCAATAACACGGGTATCACCGGACAATAACACCAACCCTACTCTACAGACTTCGCTAACTCAGCCAGTGCATGGAGTTATGTTTTCTTCGACGCAGGTCTCTCTAGCCTGATTCTACGTAGATCTTGATGCATTTGGTGAGATGGTGGTCTGGATAGCTCGTGCAGGCCAATCCACCCTGATTTTATTATTTTGTCATTTATTTATTTTATTATTTTTAATTTACGACGCTAATCTTGTCTTCTTACTGTTCAAAGATCCGATCGCCAGGCGAAACACGTCGCGTGTAAATCGACTAGAAACTTTATTATCTAGACAACGATGAGACTCGCGAGCTCAATAACAAGAGCGGCAGGGCTCCACATAAATAGCATTTGTAACGTGAGGCGCCGCGGAACTGGTGCGCACTACCGCGCAGCCCCCGCACGGCTTCGGCCACCCCTTCCAGCACTGGGAGTGGCCCGGTACTCGGTAAACAAACAACACACATCATAGCAGAATGACGGGGCACTGTGCGCGCCTCACACATGATAACACTGATGATTGCATGCGCAGCTGTGTGACGGCGCCTGGACGGAGGTCGAGCGCCGCCGCTCGCCGTGAACATGGACAGGACAGTCTGACAATGGGATGGATGGCACTGGGGCTGGCGCGCTGGCAGATGGCGCAGAGTACAGTGCGGGTACTCTACCGGTCTCTCTCTCCTCACACATCACTCGCTCGCGGGCGCACCGCCGGCGGCTCCGGCCGGTCCCGGTATCTGGGGGGGGGGGGGGGGGGGGGCGGTGGCGTCCCCTCCGGCGGCTCCGGCCGGTCCCGGTATCTGGGGACAGTGGCACTGGCGTCCCCTCCGGCGGCTGTGGCCGGCCCCGGTATCTAGGGACACTGGCGTCCCCTCCGGCCGGTCCCGGTATCTGGGGACGGTGGCGTCCCCTCCGGTGGCTGTGGCCGGTCCGGGACAGTGGCGTCCCCTCCGGCGGCTGTGGCCGGTATCTGGAGGGACAGTGGCGTCCCCTCCGGCGGCTCCGGCCGGTCCCGGTATCGGGTGGCACTGGCGTCCCCTCCGGCGGCTGTGGCCGACGGACGCCGCCAGCGCCGCGCTGCCGGCAGGTCGTTTGTACGCGCCGCTCCACGCTCCGGTCACACCAGGCTGGATTTGATGCCGGGCGGGTCGAGCGTCTGCTCCAGACCGGACATATCCTCGGTGATCCGCGCCAGGTGTGTCTGCAGAGCCTGGATACGCGGCCCCAGAGACAGCCGGCCGGCCGGGTGAGCGCCCGGCGGCCCGCCCGCGCCCCGGTGGAGGTCGTTCGGCGCGGGGTGCAGGCCGTTCGGCGCGGGGTGCAGGCCGTTCGGCGCGGGGTGCAGGCCGTTCGGCGCGGGGTGCAGCCCGTTCTGTCCAGGGTGGATCGCTGTCTGGCCGGGATGGGGTGCTGTTTGTCCCAGATGTAGTCCTGTCTGTCCCGGGTGTAATCCTGTCTGTCCCGGATAGGGTGCTGTCTGGCTCGGGTGCAGCCCTGTCTGTCCCGGCGGCAGTGACAGCGGCGCCGGGTGGTGCGCCAGAGACGGCGACTGCGAGTGCCCCCCGCTCTGATCGGGAGTCACCGTCCGTCCCGAGTGAGACGGAGACGGCTGAGAAGTGTGGTGCAGCTGTGTACTCGGATGGAGATGCGCCTCGTCCTCTGGTACTCCTGACGAAAGATCACACCGGTCAGCTCCAGGCCAATGAGCACTTTCAGTTATACATTGTTTGACATCGTTGATGAACTTAAAGTTTACGTTAAAATGTCAGAGTTGCAGCTATGAGTGAAACCATGCCTCAAATATCTCTGTTTTTTTATCATTACTGTCAATTTCCAATTAGAGTTGTCTTGCGATATAAAAGAAAACTCAAAGATCCTAACTGCCTCTGACAAAAGAACAGTCCAACTGCAGTGGTAGCGGTGAGGTGAGCCACCGTTCCATTCGATACCCGTGTACCGTCCGTAGATGCAGTGATCAGCAGCTGCGTGCTCCGATAGCCGTGCCAGGTGAGTGCTGTGGACAGCCGGGCCGGGCCGGGCCGCGGCGGGTGCCCCTTCCACCCGCTGACCCGGCCCGTGCCCCGGCGCGGTGCGGTGCCTCGGTGCGGCCGCTGGGCGCACTCACAGTTCCGACAGCACTCACCTGGCAGCGCCACTACCTGCGGAGGCGCACCGGCCGCGCCTCACCTGACAGCGCCGGCGACGGGCCCTGGCTGCTGCCGTAGATCTTGGTGCTGTAGCCCGAGTCGTTGTGCTGGTCAGTGGTCTCCTCGAGCTCCAGCGGCCGGAACTGGCGGCCCGGCGGCGGCCGACCCGGTACCGCCCCCGGCGCCGGCGCCGGCGCGCCCGGCGGCAGCGGCTCGTACTGCACGTAGCCGGGGTTGTTGTAGGCGAGCGGCGAGTACGGGCCGCCGGACTCGGTGGCGCCGGCCGGGTAGCCCACGTAGCCGGGCGGCACGCGCGCGCCGCCCGGCCACGGCTCGGCGCCGGCGCGCAGGTGGGCGTTGCGCACCTCCAGCACGGCGCCGTGCTTTGGCCGCGCGCCGTAGCCGTCCTGGGTGTCGCCGGGCCGCAGCGGCAGCGGGTGGTGGCGCGGCGAGGCGGCCGCCGGCTCGCTGGGCGCCGTCTCGGTCGAGTCCTCCTGCTCGAGGCGGCGGCGCAGGTCGCTGAGCGAGCCGGCCGAGCGGAGCGGCGGGTACTCGGAGGGCCGCTGCAGCACGCGCAGGCCGCCCTCGGCGCCGCCGCTGCCGCCGCTCTCCAGGTCGTCGTCGTCGCTGATGTCGGTGAGCAGCTCCTCGCTGCGCGCCTTGTACAGGTGGCGCGCGCTGGCCCGCAGCACGCCGTCCCGCACGCCCAGCTGGGTGAACTTGCCCTCCAGGTAGGCGGTCAGGTCGTCCTTGACACCGCGCAGCTGCACGCCCTGGCGGCGCTCGAGCTCGGTGCGCGTGCGCAGCGCCACCCGCTCGGCGCGGTTGGCGCACTCGGCCCGCTCGCGGCTGAAGCGCTCGCGCATCAGCTCGTTGATGCCGGTGAGCTGCGTGCGGGTGCGCTTCTCCAGACTGGCGATCTTCTTGTCCAGCTTGCCGTGCGTCAGGTCGATGTGGTGGATCAGCTCGTGCTTGTCCTTGTCCAGCTTGTCCTCGACGTGGCGGAAGAAGGGCGCGCAGTAGCACGTGTACCCCTCTCCGACGGGGCCCTGTCGCACACGGGTCAGAGTCAGGGTCACAAGGGGCCCGTGCCTGGTGAGCACAGTGCCGCGACAGGGGAACACATGGTGCAGACAGTGATTGTAACAGAGCTGATCAGAGGCATGTGCAGGCAGTGACTTGACAAGTTCACTATTGTCCCGTTTCGAGACAGTGTTCCCGTGTCGTGATAGTCTCTTTGCACTTAGTCTGGATGCGCTATCTCCCGTGTCTGGGCGTGGGGTATCCCGTCCCTGGATGTGCAATCTCTCGTGTCTGGGTGTGCTATCTCAGTGTCACTCTCTCACACAGGCGCTGTACTGAGCGGCCGCTCTCGGGTTGGAATGCGACGTACAGGTGTTGCAGGCGGTGGGACTGGGTTCCGGCTGACCTGACCATTGACCAATGCTACCTAGCTGGTTCCGGTGCGAGTATAGGCACACCATGCACTCAGGGGCGGGATGAGGTGTAGTTGTGTAGTGGTGGACCTAGTTTTCCCTGTTGGCACTACTTTCTGCCGTACCGGCCTCAGTGTGACGGCGCTGTGACCCTGGCTGCCCCCTGATCCGACCCAGAGAGGCGTCGGGGAGCGTCCGGTCGGATTGGTCCGCCCCCGCCCGTCCCGGGCTGTTGGCGAACAATGGTTTGAGCCGGGCGCCGGCCCGACTGATTGGCGATAAACGGGTCCGGTCCGGGCCGCCGCGGCTGCTCCGAGGCCGCCGGTCCGGCCGGCGACACATTTATTGGTGCCATTCCCGGGTAAATGGACAGGACCGGGGCAGACCTCCGACAGGACCAGAGCATACCATGAGTCCAGAGAGGACCTCAGGACTACGGCAGACCTCCAACAAGATCAGCATAGACCCAGACCGATTCAATAATCCAGACCAAACGAATGAAGCCGTCATTTCTGTGTACTGATAGATGACTGCACAGCGCACAAGACATGTCCCAATGTGTGGTGCTGAATCTTCCCTCAGTAGGTTTACGGGAGTGGGCAGGACCGGATGAATGTGTGGATTTCAGTCCCGGTTTTTACAGCGCGCAGGCCGGCCGTGCGCCCCAGCTCGACCACTTTTAGCGGTAACCGACCGGTACAAGCCACAGACCGGAATTAGCGGATTAGCTCGCGTGCGACACTTCCTCCAGCAAGGCGTCAAAGACCCGGTCGGGGAGGTGTCGGGCGTCTCGTGTCAGTCGTCAGAGACAGGACCTGTCGCCCCACAAGCAGAGCCGGTGTAAAGCGTCACAGGACCTGTGGGGGGCGCGTGGAAGGCGCCACAGGGCCCTTCAGAGCTCCAGTGTAAGGTGAACTGTCGGGACGTCAGTGTAAGGTGTCTGTAAGACCCGTCGGCACGCTGTCCGATCATCGGAGTCTCTTATCCAGCGGTCATCAGAGCCTGTTATCCGTCACTCATGTTTTCTCGGCTCCACACCGGCTCTATCTGTTCGGAGAAGTTCGGTATACAAGGAACAAGTCGTGTTCCGTGTTCTGGGTATCGCGAACACATCAGATGCCACCTCTGGCCGGCTGTGTTATTGGGCGGCCGCGACTCGTGCAGTCTGTGTACAGTGCCATCTGCTCACTGCTCTCACGCTTTTAGTGCAACCTAGCTATACTCTATATGTATTATCATTTGTTTACACAAGTAAAGTTCACTTCTCAAAGTATCTTATATGCATACTTTCTTGGCACATGCAAGGATGAAGTCTTCGATATCAGTGTAAAATAACGGCCTGTGTATGACAGATGATATATGTCGGCCAAACTTTGTTCCGCTACATAAGATACCCAGAGTCATACGGGTGGTTATATCACACATGACCACACAAACACGGCTCAGTGCAGGCCAGAGAAGTTCGAGACATTAGAAAAATGCTAGACACATGAATGAAGGAGTTAAACAATATGCACATTGTACAAGCGTTAGACTACACCAGGCGTAAGCTAGTCAAGCAAAGAAGCGGGTTATTCCGGAAAGCCAGTCATGCAGGCATGCATTGCACGGTCGGTGGTGCTGGCCATCACTGCGCCTCGCCACGGGAGCGTCTTTGGCAGCAGAGTCTGACGGCCGGCGCCCGCCTCGGCCTGTTCGGCTCCCCCGTCTCCGCGCACCGCCCCTGGGCACCGTGTCCGTCACCACCACCGTCCCCGTCAGCGGCGGCGGCGGCGCGTCCACCGACCTTCCTGATGTTGCCGGAGAGGTCGAGGTAGTACTGCTCGCCCTTGCCCAGCGGGTCCTTGGGCAGCGTGTCCAGCCGCGGCTGCGGAAACTCTGTCATATCCGGCGGGTAGAAACACCCGTACGGAGACCACTTGGGCGACGGCTTCTTCGTCTTGGACGACTTCTTGGGCTCGAAGTGCACCTTGGACGATTTCTGGAATGCGTCGAGGGTGGTGGTTAGGCTCCGAGTGCGGGGGTGGGGCGGCGAGGAACGATAATCAGCTGCGCGCGTTATTGGACGAGACACGCGGCCCGTGCACGCCGGCACGGCATTGTTGCACGCCACAGGGGTCAGAGGCCAACGAGCGGTCGTACACACCGCGCCGGCCGGCCCTATAGTACCCTCACAGCGCGCCGCCACTTTCCGGGAAGCGGCTCTGCGCAACAATAACCGGTCTCCGTCACCCACCTTTTTCTTGTCGATGTGCTTTCCGCTCCCCTCCTTGCTGGAGGAGCCGCTCTCCGGTTTGGCGCGCTTCTCCTCGCGCTTCGTGGAGAGTCGCGTCACCTCCGGCGGGTTGCTGATCATCTCGACGATCTCGACGTGCTCCTTCCTGAGAGCGATCTGCAGCGCCGATTCCTCCTGCTGTGGGACGGACGGCGGGCCGGCGGTCAGCGGGTCAGCGGTCAGCGGGCCAGCGGACGGTCAGACGGACCAGCGGTCAGCGGGCCAGCGGTCAGCGGGTCAGCGGTCAGCGGGTCAGCGGTCAGCGGGCCAGCGGTCAGAGGGACCAACGGTCAGAAAGACCAGTGGTCAAAGGGACAGCGGGCCGGCGGTCAGAGGGGCCAACGGTCAGAAAGACCAGTGGTTAGAGGGACAGCGGACCATCGGTCAGACGTACTAGACGTCAGACGTCAGACGGTCAGTCAGCGGGCGGACCAGCGGTCAGAGGGGCCAACGGTCAGAAAGACGGACCAGCGCGGCGGTCAGCGGGTCAGCGGTAGAGATGTCAATCGGATACCAACTTTTTGGTATACCGTTACCAAACCGATACCAACTTGGTATTTAGTATTTCAATCCTAATGTGTTTGGTATTTTGTTGGTATTATGAACCCTTACTTACGTATAAGAGGCTAAGAAATTGGTAAAAAGTTGGTATTTCCCTCATCTTTCAAAGTTGGTTCGGTTTCGGTATTTCCCCACGGTTTTTGTTGGTATTTGGTTTGGTATCGGTATTTCGATTTTCTGTAATTGACATCACTAGTCAGCGGTTAGTCGTACCAACGGTCAGACGGACCAGCGGACGGATCAGCGGTCAGACGGACCAACGGATGGCCAGACGGACCAGCAGACGGTCAGACGGACAGACAGCGGACCAGTGCGGTGATCAGTCAGGCCGACAATCAAACGGACTTACAAACGGCGTGAACTGAGAGGACCAACGGTCAGGCGAATGACAACATCAAACGTTAAATAGGCAAACAGATGGACCGGCGCTGGGACAGTCGGGAAGTCGCCAAAGCAGGCCGTGTAAGCTGTTGTGCGCCTTCCACAGGCCCTTGCAGTGGACAAACTGGGCATCCCGGAGCAGCCAAGGTATCGGCCCGAAAGCGACGGCCTGTCAGCGCTCGGTTCGCCCAAGGTTCGCCTGCGTGTTAGAGAACTCGGCGATACCTGTCCCAGGATGGCCGAGGCCGCGGGTCCTCGGCGACCGTCGGTCGTATTTCACTCCTTGTCACTGGACCAGAGGCCATGTCAGCCTCACCTGGACACGGCGGCCCTGGTAACCGCTTAGCCGGCGATAAAATCGACATACTATTTCAACGCGCTGACAGGCTGCCAATTAACGAAGGATCAGTTGTGGTTTCGTCGATTGGCAGGGTTGAATGGACGTCCGAAACCCTGGCCTGTGACTGCGCGGTGCACCATACGCCTATACGCCTAGGTTGGTCAGTGTAGTAGATACTCAACATCTGAGTAGTCGTATGGACATGCAAGGGAATGCCGGACCCGTGACTGAGCGGAGGGCCAGAGGAGAGACGGCAGAAATGGCCATGAAGGGTCGAGTGGGACCTGTCAGCGTACCGTACGCGCCGTCCAGAGGAGCTGGTCTGGTCAGAGGGACCGACTGGAGCTACGGGTGGGACCGGCGGGAGCTACGGGTGGGAGCGGTGGGAGGGACCGGTGGGATCGGTCAGAGGGACGGCTGAGAGCGCAGGGTGACACTCACTGTGTGGCTTACTGGGACACACAGTTAAAGCGCGGTGTCTGTGTCGACGCGGCTGAACGTACGGACATGCACAGACCGACCCGCGTTGACACTGTCTCCCGCACTCAGTCCCGAATTGTCTGCCGATATTGACAGCACGGAAATGAAGGGCGACGGTAGGTCACCCGCTCCTCTCTCACAGCCGCCCTCGCCCTAGACAGCGCGACCCCAGCTCACCGCGACCCCAGCTCACCGCGACCCCAACCCACCGCGCCCCGCCCACCGCGCCTCCACCCACCTTGTTCCTGAGGTTGTAGTCGACGCCGCCGTCCAGCAGGATCCTGGTGAGTTTCCTCCGGCCCATGGCGGCGGCAATGTGCAGCGCCGTGTCGCCGTTCTGCCGGTAACGGTCAGTGGGGTCAGTGGTGTGCCGGTGGCCGGCTGCCGTCCCCTCCGACCCGGCCAGCGGCGCCCTCAGCCCTGTCGGAGTGGGTAGCGCAGCGGGCCGACCGACTCGACCCACCGACCAGTGACTGGGCACGGCGACAGAGCAGTCGTGATGCTCAGAGACACGCTAATTGAGGTGTGGACCGCTCGGAGCAGATGGTCCCGCCACGACAGACATCGATAGCTCAGCGATATGATGGATCCGACACGCGGGCTCACCTTGTTCTGTTCGGAGAGACTGGCGTCCCCACTGATCAGGATCCTCATCACGCCGGCGTGGCCATACCGCGCGCTCGTGTGCAGTGGCGTGTCGCCGTACTGGAAGGCCACAGGTCGCCGTCAGAGGGGTCAGGAGATCGCCTGTCCCGGGATGGACGACCCGCGCTCATCAATACCCCTCAATGGAAATCTCAGATGGCAGTCCGTATCAGATAACACGCAGCAACTCTCATCGACACACACAGCACACAAAGTGGGCCATTGAGGTCTCCCTCCCTCTAACTTTCTCACCCCGCAACACGCATCCGCTCCGCTCCTGCCCACCCCCACGCGGCCCCGCGCCGATGATCCGCGTCCAACTCACGCTGCAGCTGACCAGTCCCCGTTACCTACTGCCCTCCCTCGGTCCCACTCACGCTGTTGCTGATGTCGGGACTGCAGCCGGCCAGCAGCAGCAGTCGACACGTCTGGTTGTGGCCGTTCTGGCAGGCCAGGTGCAGCGCCGTGAAGCCGCCCCGGTTGCGCAGGTACATGTTAGCGCGCGCCCGCAGCAGTGCGTCCACCGACTGGCTGTAGCCCTTCCAGGCCGCCTCGTGCAGCGCCGTGTTACCGTTCTGTGGGGGAGAGGGCACACTTTACTGAGAGACTGTCATACGGCACTACCGGTGGTAGCAGGTTTACGTCCGTAGGACACTTGTGCCGCACGAGTTTTACAACGTACAAACACATTATCGCCAAACATCGATAGTCTTCCTAACTACTTTACACACAAAAATCTATCTCTGTCGAGATTAGCATACCATCAGCCGGAAAGCTGTAAATGGCAATCTGTTATTGCTAAAACAACATTTCCAGCATGAATCACGGGGTAGGGAGCCATACCTAAAACGGGGAAGACTCGGGACCGCACGGCACGGTCGGCCGTGAGAGGCTTATCGCCGCCATCTTCCGTGCCGAAAGTATCACCGACTCACTCATGGTAGAGCGGGCCTGCAGCATTCGGTTCGGTTCCTCTCCCGTTCCCATATTTGCCCTCGTATCATCGGCAGGGAGGGGTCGGCACTTCTCCCGTACCCATGAACCCCGCTCGCCGGCACGAGTTTGAATACAGAGACGGCGGCGTGGGGCACGGCGATAGCACGCCGATCAGGGGACGCCGCCGCCCCCGACACAGCGCCAGCCAGTCAGTCAGCCGTGGAAGGCTGCACACCCGAATGACGTCACTCGCCATTGACGGCCACGTCACGAACCGGTGTTTGTGACGTCACGGGTGGGCCAGCGTGGCCGGCGACCTGCTCTGTGCTGAAGGGCGCACCGCACCGTCCGCGGCGGCCGGCTCCGAACGCTACGCGGACCGTTCAGCCCAGAGAGGCAGGGCACACAGCTCCCCGTGCACTGAACGTTCTGAGCGGACGAACACCGCCCAGGGAGGCAGAGAACACAGAGAGAGCCGTACTGAGTGGACCAACATCGGTCGTCAGGCGCGGGTTCTGACTTCTAAGGTTCACGGACCTCAATGGCAGAGGAGTTCAATACGGCAGTCTCCCTGCTATTATTCGGCCCAGTCTCTAGTCCCAGACTCTGCTTATACCCAGTCTCCAGTTCTGTATCCAGACCAGTCTCCCACCTAGTCTCCCGTCTACAGGAGTCAGCCTCAGCCCTGTAGTCTCCCGTCAGTTCGACGCACGGCTGTGACGCACGCTGTGAAGCATAAATCACGCCGACACTGAAAGCCGGTCATCCGAAACCCCGCAAACCGCTCCCATCGGCTCGGCGAGCCGCCCCCTTTACTATTCAGAGCGGCACGAATACGGGGCCGGGCGGGGCGAAGCCGTAGCCGAGTGACGGAGCAGGCTGTCACAGCTGATGGCTCCCTCACGTTATACACTCATGGAGTGGCCGTCATCGGCTCCGTCCTATCACTCACGGACCGCCATCAGCTCCGTCACATACGCTCATGGACCAGCCGTCATCGGCTCCGCTACTACACGGAGCGGCCGCCATCGGCAGCATCACCGCCCGCATAGAGTTGTCATCAGCTGGCCGTTACCGCGCTCATGATGCCGCTGCCGACCAACAGCGCCCCTCCGGCGGCGGGTCGGCCGTGACGTCATCCCTCCCGGGGAGAGGGCGGGGAGAAAGGAGAGATTTCTCCGCGCTATCGCCGCCGCCGTCAGTCCGTTCCGGGATGCTGGACAGCCGTTCATCCATGCGCACCATCCGTCAACTGTGACACCTATTGTCCATTGCCTCGTCCGACACACGGGTCATAGGATTGGACAGTTACGGGCACCGCTGGCGTCTCTATCCGAGCCTATATTACAGCAGGTGACGGGCGACGCTCCCACTGACAGTGAGGGCCCGTGCTGCGCTGACCGCCCGCGGCACTGTACTCACCACCTCGTCCTGGTGGTCGACCGTGACGCCCTTCTGGATGAGCTGCTGCACCACCTGAACGTGGCCCTCGGCGGCCGCCCGCTGCAGCGGCGTGTGGCCGCTCTGTAACAGAAACAGAGCGCACAGAGTTAGTGAGAGGTCAGCACATCGGGCACTGACGTGTACGGAGGTCCCGGGCAATACACAGCGTGTCAGCAGACGAGTCGGGACGGGAACGAATTGATCATTGGTCACGGCAGTATACAATAGAGCATGTCAGCACACGGCGTGTGGGAAGGTCCAGGGAAACACGACAGTGGGTGACATCGACAATTGTTATAGACAGTTGACAGTTGTTGTAGTTACCTTGACAGTTTGTTATAGGACACTGCCTGGGACACTGGGTCACAGGGAAGGCTCCGTTTGGAAGAGGCACAGTTGGGCGGGCGGACAGCCGCGCCGCCCGACCGTACTGCTCGTGACCTTGCTCTGTTCCGGCGCCGCCGGTCAGACCAGTCACGGTCACCCCTTCCCCTCCGCCCTCCCCACCCCGTCCCGTGAGAACACGCTGACAGTGCCGGTAACCGATATGCCAGGAAATAGCGGAACCTGACGGAGCTGACTTTCCGCCGGCGCCGGCCGACCTATCCGCGAGGCCCCGCTGACTGCCCAGTTCCCACTCCGGGCCGGCGTGAGACCGCGGGCGGGCTCCACTGTCCGCCGTGAGGCGTATATGAGCCGCCGCGACTGGCCGGAGCCGTGTAAGCCGTGTTTACACCGGGATCCTCTCCACACTCCGGCCGGCCCACATTGCCGGATTAGCCCACAGATCGTGTCGGGCGCCATGTTGGAGTCCGGAGCTAACCGGCGCCGTCGGTAATGAGTTGGAATGTCGCGGGGGGAGCCGTGAATGTCCACAAATTAACGTGAGAGCAGCCGCGGCCGGGGAGGGTGTCGGTCCGGACTTAGCTCCTCTCCGGTGTCGGGACCCCGCGTTGGACTCTCAGTCCGGTCCCACGGCCTGGCAGTCGAGGGTATGTACGTACGCCGCTGTGGCCGAGTGACTAGGGCAGGCTGTGGCAGGTGACTGCAGTCGTTGCCGGGCTCACTGCACGGCCAGCTGCCAGCTCTGGCGGTACACGAAGCGGACAATGGCGTCCCTCTCTCCTCTCTCACATGCACACTGCTCTCCCCAGCCCGGCGGCAGGGTCACCGCTGAGGTGCGGCGCCACATGCAAATGGAGCTCATGAAAGCACCGCCGACTGAGCCGCCTCTATCCGATGAAAGCTGCAAAGTCACACACGGAACAGTGCTGAAATATCGGATAAATCCTCCCGGCAGGGAAGTAAGCTCGATGGAAAATCAGCGCCGAAGCCGAACCACTCAAATCTATTGGACGAAGTTACCAGGATGAGCTGTGTGCGAGATCGATGAGCGATATCACGTTTGGCCGATGGTCTGTTGCATGACTAGTGTTTAAAAATCTCAGTCAGTAATAGGCCGCGTTTACCCAGCGCATGGAACCCAGTGAGCCGGCGAGCCATTTCCGAGGGCCGGCGGCGGCCCACGTGCTGAAGGCCACGCTCGCCGGTGAGCTCCCCTTCCCCAACCGGGGCTCCCCTTCCCCACCCGGCTCCCCTTCCCCACACGGGGCTCCCCTTCCCCACCCGGGGCTCCCCTTCCCCACCTAATTCCCTAGCTGAGTTGCGCAGCGGCTGGCCGGCGTCACCGAGCCCGTACAAAGGCCCCTGTCGGCTGCGGCAGCGGAAACAGCGAGCGGCGGGCCCCGCCCTGTAACCGCGGCCCGCGCCGTCCCGCCCCGCCCGGCCGACCGCCGCGTCATCCCGCCCCCAGCCGGGCCGTCCGCCCGGCGAGCCGCTGCACTGCGCCCATCGCCGACCGATAGCTTCATATCGGCCGGCCGGCACAAAAACGCCGGCCGCCGGCGCCCTCGGCCATTCGCCGGCTCGGCCGACCCCTGCCCCCGTCCAAAGGTTAAACCCATACGGCCGTCGGAGAGCAGCCGTTTTTGTGGTCGGACCGCGCTCGAGTGGCTTTGTGCGTGGCGGCGTCGTGGCGGCGTGCGCTGCGCCGGCCGCTCGGAGTGCACGGCACCTGTCGACCGCGATTGAGGAGCTCGGCGGGCGCGGCGGGCGCAACATCGCCGCCCGGCCCGGCGCGTCCGCGGCACGGCAGGCGGCGCCGCGGGCCCGGCCGGCGGTGCTTAAGCTTCGTAATGGTATCGGCGCACGGCTCGGTATTTGCTGGTGGGGCGCGGCCCCCGCGAGCCGAGCGCTCCCTCCCACAGGGTGGAGCGCGCCGCCGCCGGCGGCACCTTGATGTACCGCCCAGCGCGGCAGTGCACCGCGGAGACGGCGGCTGACGACGGTGCCCGGGGCGCAGGGCCAGACAAGGAGTCTCTGTGGCCGCCGAGCAGCGCTGGAGGTAGGAGGTGGGGAGGGCTTGATTACGCCCCGGCTGGTTGAGTCAGTCTATTTCTGGTTAGTCAGGGATTCTCTCCCTCCTCTGCCTCCGGGCTAGCAGCATAATGAGATCAACAGTTCGGGGTGTGGGGCGCCCGAGCGAGCGATTGGAGCCGCCCACCGCTCCCCCGGCCAGCCGCGGCACTGGTCAGCCGTGCATATCAGCCGCACCGGCCAGCCTCCCGCACCAGTGACGCTGGCCAGCTGCCAGCGGGCCGCAGCTGAGGGGGGGCAGCTGGGCCCGGCTCTGGGAAGGCATCTGATGATGTGTTCTGATACGGGGCTCGGCGAACCAGCTCGGAAGAAGAGCACCTGCGGTTAGCTCAGACAAAGGGCACCTGTCCCAATAAAGAAGTGACTGTGTGTGGGGGCAGTAAAGGGAGAGTGGCGCGCTGCAGGCGGTGCGTCGGAGAGAGGTCAGAACTGTGGACTCGCCTGTCTGGTCCGGGAGGAGGCGGGCACCGGTCCGGCGCTGCGGGACCGGCCCGCTCTCAGAGAGGACAGCAGTCGGGAGCGGGCTCCGAGCAGCGCGCGGCGCCCGCTGCGCGCCTCGCGCTCTCCGCGGGCCTCAGAGCCGTCCCGCCTCGGCCGCTCGCCGTCCCGCCTCGGCCGCTCGCCGTCCCGTCTGTGCCGCTCGCCGCTGGCCGTCTCGGCGGCCCTGCGCCGCCTCTCTGGCGGCAGGCGGCGCACCTCGTTGCCGGCCCACAGCTCGGAGCCGTCGCGGAGCGCCTCCCGGCCGGGCGTGCCGTCCGTCGTGTCCTCGCGGCCCTCCTCCTCGCCCGAGCTGGTCTCGCTCTCCTGGCAGATGGCCGCCGGCGCCTCCTCGGCCGACGTCTCTGAGTGCGCCAGGATCGTCAGGTACTCGCTCTCCTGCTCCTGCTGCGGCGGAGGTGGCGGCGGCTCGGTGGGCCGGCCCCGCTCCGGCGGCGCCCGGACTCCGGGGGCGGCCGAGCGCGCCTCGCCGGAGGCCCGGACTCCGGATCGGCGCGGCTGCACGTCGGCGTACACGGGCGACGGAGAGCGGTGCGTCGGCGGCGGCGGCTCCGCCTGGCGCGGCGTCTCGTAAATGTTCTCCGGCGGCGGCGCCTCCTCCCGCCAGCCGCTGGCCGTCAGCGGCTTGGTGGGGCGCAGCACGCGAGGAGGAATATCGTACGCGGACGTATCCGAGTCGCGGCCAGCGTGTGCCGGCCGCTCCGGCGGCTCAGACCCTCGCAGCTCGCGGCGCCCGTGGCGTCTCGGTCGCTCCTGCCGCTCCAGCAGTTCCTGCCAGTCGTGGTACTTGTGACGCTGCTGGCGCCTCTGCCACCGTTCGCGCTGCTCCTCCCCGTCATAGGCCGCGTATTTCGGATACTCTGCGCCCAGCCGCCGCTGGTGCGTCCTCAACACCGGCCAGTCGAGCCGCTCGTGCCGCCCGGACCGGTGCTCGTGCCTCTCCCGGCGGGGGTACTCGGTGGCGCCCAGAGGCTCCAGGTAGGAGAACGGTCTGGCCCGCTCTCGGAGCTGTGCGGCCTCCTCGTGGCGCCGGTCCGAGCCGCGTCCGGCCCGGTGCAGCCGCAGCTGGCTGACTGCCACCTCCAGGTCCGTGTCGTCGGCGGACAGCGCGTCGAACGACCCACTCCGCTGCAGCACCTCGCGCTCGAACGTCAGCGTCGACACGTCGCTGTCGGCGTCCGGCAGGTAGCCCCGCCGGCCCGGGTACAGCCGGTCCGGGCCGGCCATCTCGACCGGAGACGGACTGAACACGGGGTTAAACGTCACCAGCGGCGCGCACCGCGCCGCGTACGTCGGTGAGTAGAGCGCCGGCATCCTCAGCACGAAGTTGTCCATGGGGCGGCGCCGCGGCGCGGTCACGCATAGTGGCGCCGCGCGCTCACGCGCCGCTAACGAGCCGCGCCGGCCCGCGGCGCCTCCAGACGCTATCGGCCGCGGTCACTATATCACACGCGCGATCTGCGGAGGAGGCGGCGCGGCGCGCCCGGGTGTGCCACCGGCCGGTGACTGACTGGCCCCTGTGTGACCCGGGCGGGGGACGACACGGGCGGGGCGGCCACCGGATATCCGCCGCGCCGGCCGCCGCCCCTCGGCCGGCGCGTCACACACCGTCACACCGTCACTCGTCACGGCGCAGCGGGCCGCGGTCAGGGCCGCGCTCAGTCCGCGCTCAGCGCCGGACCGAGTAGACGCTTTTTGTCCCTGCACCGACCGACCGGGAGTACTTAGCCGCTCACGGGTCTGGCCCGGCCGCAGACGGCTAACGGCAGCCGTGATACAGCGATCACTGTTATTAATGGCTCAGCGCAACTGGCCGGCCGGACGGCACATGCCAGCGCGGCTATCGGCTGGAATTAGATAATCAGCCGGCGAGCGGTGCGGGGCGGACACCCGGCTGTGCCGCGCGGCGAGCCACAGGGAGGGGCGTTCGCCTCCGGTGGTGAGAAGGGCACAGTAGAGGGGAGGGCTACCGACGGCCGGGCGACCACGGCACGCGGACACGCCGGAAGCGCACCGCCAGCCACCAGGGGGTGGGTACTGGGTAGTGGCGGTCCGACCCAACCGCCGTCCACCGATTCGGCATGGCCATTAAAGTTGAGATGGCATGGTTATCGTCGTAAGCAAGCCTCCCCTGACGGTGTAGATAATGAGAAAGAGAGAGAGAGAGAGAGAGAGAGAGAGAGAGAGAGAGAGAGAGAGAGAGAGAGAGAGAGAGAGAGAGAGAGAGAGAGAGAGAGAGAGAGAGAGAGAGAGAGAGAGAGAGAGAGAGAAAGGGGGGCGAGCGAGATATGAGAAGTGGATGCAAGTCACCAGTCGGAGCACTGTTGGTGACGTTAGAGAGGCGAGCGGCAGGCAGGCAACTCCTCCAGCACGGCCGGGCGGATCACATCTGTCCGCCGCCGCGCCGGTCGGCTGTCCCGCGGCACCGGCCGGGCGTCTGAGTGCCCCGCTATCCCACCCCAGTCGATCAGAGAGAGCGAGCGCATGCCATCGATAATCAGGCCGGCCGGCGATAGAATCGCCGCCGTCCCATACGGGCAGCGCGGCGGGCCGGCCAATCTCGCCAGAGATTGGGCTGAGAGGCCGGCGAATCTCGCTCGAGATTGGATTGGCGTAGCCCTGCCGCCCAAGGGCTCGAGCCCGATCTACGCGCATTGGGAGTCAATAGAATGGGACCATACCAGTCACTATAGCGACTGGTATGGAAAGCTTAATTATTAAAGACAAATGAGAGGCGCGAAAATGGTGCCTTTATAGATGTTATCAGAAAATAAGCACTAGTCTTGTTTCATATGTTACTCACTATTAGGGCGCAGTGAGTCATGCGGTCAGATCAGCAGTCGCGATCGTTAAGCTTAATTCATATCATGCCCGACTCCACATCACTCGACATCGCCGACTCGATGATTTTGCCCGGCGAATATACGCCAAAGTGGTATCACAACTCACAATCGAAGAAAACTGAAGAAGTGACTATTTAAGTCCGCTGCATAGACAATACCAGACATTTAAGGAAAGTGGCATACAGCAAAACCGGCCTGTTTCAGCGCCTAAGGCTCACCTGCCCTGCAAGCCCCATGCCTACGTGTCGCATGCATATTACATGAATATATGTGCTCTTTTGCGCCGGGATGTCCGAACACATGCAAAGCTTCAAATGCGGTGACTTCACTCCACCACGTGCATGTTCCGAGTGCATAGCGATGCCCAAGTGGTGTTCTGTGTCGGTGTGCCAGCTTGTAACGGCCAATGGAGCTCAATTTGTAAAATTACAGCATTTGCAGAGCAGAACAGGTTCGTTTTACTGTCACAACCCAGTGTTGTGCACCTGCCTCATACGCATGCAACAGGCGGTCCGAGTGCAATGCATTACGACCACTTTCCGCACATCAGTTCCAGAGCCAGGCGGGGGCGCCGTCCCGCACTCCGCAGCCAGGGCTGTAAGCCCACAGCCTGAGGTCAGGCCGCCGGGGAGGACAGTGCGGGCACAGTATACTCGTATGATCCTGTGAGGGACCGGTCACAATTTGATGTCCATCTCGTGAGGCTTGCGCCGTAGGTATGTCACGCGAGCCGTGCCGCACGTAACGCCGCCTGCCCCCTGTGTGTTGTGTGGCGGTGCCCCTGCCTCCTGTTCACCGTGTGGGGAGTAGGACCGTGCCGTCGTGTGCGTGGTGGTGCCGTCTACCTGGCCTGTCCGCCGTGTGGGGACTGGGGAGTAGGACCGTGCCGTCGTGTGTGTGGTGGTGCCGCCTGCCTGGCCTGTCCGCCGTGTGCGTGGTGGTGCCGTCTACCTGGCCTGTTCGCCGTGTGGGGATTGTGCAGCTCATGGAGACGACATGGCCGTCTGAGACCACGGTCACAGTGGCGAGCTCACAGGCCGTCAGAGCTCACAGGCCGTCACAACTCACAGGCCGTCCGTGGCACCTGGCCTGCACGGGGCGGCTGGCCCGAGCACCGCCTCCCCTCCCCCTGACGTGTGGCCAGCTAACAGAGCCCAGCACCGGCTCATGTAGGGACCGACTTTTACCCGTCCGTCCTCAGCATGTGCCGTCCACGGGTCACTGCGAGTGCGCTTTGATGTCGAATTACTGCGATACTATCACGCGACCACATCAGGGAAGTTCACTGCACTGAAAGGCAGGTGCGACGCCCTGACTCACTCGGAATCGTAATTTTACGTGTACGTCCACATGCAAGCAAATTTCACGCCAATATCACCGTCTTCAATCACACAGAGAATTCGCGGAAGATGCGGCAACTACTAAGAACGCCCCTGAACTTCCATGCTATTCCCTGTTCTGCACTCATGAAATATCACATTCCCCTCACTATGGCCGTAAAAAATAGATATATAAAACATTTTATCCAACAGACCGTGCTGTCGCGATCGGGATGAGCCGAATAAATTCAAATGGGAGCACAGAGCATGTGGTCGGCCGCAGTCGTCCTCCGTTCGCGGAGAGTTCTTCACTGCAGAGCGGCTCCCCCGCCCCTCTGGCCGTCTGTCTGCCCCCCCCCCCGGCCCCCTCCCCGCGATCGCTGGAACGCCTCTCTGCTGCGTGGCGGTCGGCCGGGCTGCAATAAAATGGCGCCGGCTGCAGCGGCCGGCGGCGGACTGCGGCTGCAGCTTTATACGGCCCGCCCGGCCTCTCATCGGCCGTGTATTGACACGGTTCATTAGCGCGCAGACAGAGACCGCGGCCTCGGCTAGTCGGCCGGCGGCTTGGAGGCGCAGTGGGGTCTGCAGGAGCAGCCCTCCCCTGCCGCGGCGAGAGGGGCCCGCCCAGCCACTCCGTCCATTCAGCCCCGGGGCGGCCACCTCACCGGCCAGCCACGTCCGCCCCCCCGCCCGTCCGTCCGTCCGTCCGTCCGTCCGTCTGTTCCGTTCCGTGCACACATACCGCCACCCAGCCGTTCAGTCCCCTGCTCAGTCCGTCCAGCCGGCCGGCCGGGCCTGGGCGTCCTCTGGAGGCATGCACCCCTGTCTGGACACCGGACAGGCCGCAGGACCGCCTGCCATTGCAACACGAACGGCTGAAAATTTATGGCCGCCGCGCTATCGTGCCGACCTCAGCGAAGCCGACTCAAAACCCGCCGCAGTCGCCGCCGCCTTAGTGTCGCTTTTTGCGCGCCAGAGCCGGGTATGAAAGCGTTCCGCCTCCGCGGCCGGCGAAAGAGGCGGCCTGCGCCCCGGGCCGGCCGGCCGTCGACAGAGCGGGATTACACGCGGCCAAAGTAACGGGACCGCTCGCTGCTGTCACGGAATCGGCACCTTATCCCAGAAACACGCCGGCCAGCACTGCAGGTGACAAAACGTCCCGCTCTCAACTCGCACAAAGAGCACACATGTAACTGCCTGTTCAACTTACAGACTGGCGTGCGACGAAGGTGCCTTGTAACCCTGCATCGAACACTCGAATCGACGCACGATGTTACAAGCGATTAGAATTCAGACAGGAAAAAGGTGAATTGTTATTCCTTGTGCAGTCCTATTGACCGCTACATTGACTATCGTCTCTCTTCGATATTAAAATCTAATCATAGTTCATGTGAAATAAATGGATGGTAGGTACGCCGATACTCTGTAAATAATTTACTTCACTATCGGTTATTTAGGCTCGTCCTATTTGCCATCATCACAACAATCGAGGCGATATAGTAAACAGATTCATTACGGAGACCATTTGATGCCTCCCTATTTTCAGTGTAGCGAATCCAAGCACATTCAAAGCACCGCGAAGAATAATACCTCCCCGGACACGGTATGATGAATCGCCCCATAAATCAGAGTGGACCGCGGCCTGCACGGTCCTCGGAAAAAGAAAACTCTATGAGGACGCGTCCAGCCGATGTGCCGGCGAAACTGTGCAGTGTGCACGCCTGCTGAGGCAATGGGTTGGCCAAGGTCAGGCCAGGCGCCCTGAGGGAACAGCAGTGACTGCAGTGGTGATGGCACCGCCAGCAGACTGAGGGCAGGGACGGCTGCAGGGAATATCGTACCAGCAGACAGTAGCGGCTGGTAAATATAACTGTGTGTATGTAACTTTACCAGCACGCGCTGATGAAGGTGTGAAGAACATCAGCCTGCCTGCCTTACGATAGCGTGTTCGTAAGGCACTGACAATATTGGGATGCCTACATTTGGTTTTCTATCACAAAGCTGACATGACTGTGGTCGAACATCCCACGCAATCAATAAAAACGCTGCGGCTTTCCTGATGTTCAGCAACCACAAACAAACAAACAAGAGCTCGGGACGACACGGAACAGTTTTTCGTTAAATTCCGGGAGTTATGTCACGCGTCACCTTCTTGAAGCTACTCCGTGACAGTCATAAACTCCACGTTGTTTTATTAAAGACCCAAATTCCCACAGGATCCACCTAATGACAACCAGCCGCTGTTTGCTGAAGCCCGCCTGTTGCTATTCGCTAGTCGTGTTATAATATACTGCTGTACGCCCCTCACAGGTGTCGGTGGACGCGTAAGAGCTGCTGCCACACCAGGCCCTCCTAGGAGGTGCAGTGGTCGATAGACGGGAGACGGCGGCCGATGGACGGGAGACGGCGGCCGATGGACCGGAGATGCCGTCAGATAGCTGCGCGCGGTGTGCCGATGGATGGTCGGACGGCGCCGAGCAGGACAGCACGGTGCGGGGACAGCACGCGGCGCCGGGCGGGGACAGCACGCGGCGCCGAGCAGGACAGCACGCGGCGCCGAGCAGGACAGCACGCGGCGCCGGGCGGGGACAGCACGCGGCGCCGGACGGGGACAGCACGCGGCGCCGTCGGCGGCGGATAATAGGTCGGCGGGCGCGCGCAGCGGGCGGCCGCCGCCGCGCGCCAGTAATGGACACGGACCATCGTTCGGCGCACTGTTATATCGCCAGAAACATCCATAACGACATCGGCGTGAGGCGGCCCCATCAGCCGAGCGACGGCGCCATCAGATGACGTCAGCTGAAGGGACGGGACGGGACGGGACGGGACGGGACGGGACGAGACGGGACGGGACGGGACGGACGGGACGGGACTGAAAGGAGCGGTGCGGAAAGGAGCCCGGCGGTACGGGAAGTGGAGCGCAGCGGAACGCGCGGTGGCGGCAGGTAGGACGGCGCTGCCTTTGGCTAGGCCGACGGTAGACTGCTGGGAGCGATGTCAGAAGCCAATACCGGAGATCCGGGGTCGGCTTCTGAATTTTAACTGCGCTCGGCCCGAACGATCGCTCTGCTGTCACCCGGGGGCCGAACACGACACGCGTGGCCTGACTGCCGCTCGGGCGCCGCCGCCCGCGTCCCGAGACCAATACCTATACATACACTCTGTGAGCACCGGCGGCCGCCCGGCCCCAGATAGGCATCTGGTTATGAATTTCTCAGCGGCGCAGCACGCGTCCTTAGGTCTGCGGTTTTCCGCGCTAACGACTCACGTTTGGGGAGCGGCTGGCCTCATGGCGCGGCGGCGGCTCGCTGCGGCGGCCCACGCGGACTGCGGCCATCCGTCAGAGGCGGCGGCGGCCGCTGGCGGTCCCTGTGAGCCGCGCCATCCATCTGGAGTCGGCGGCCGCGGCGCGCAGTACCGACCGCGGCCGTGCGCGGACTGCGGCCGGCCGTGCCGCCGCTAATGAGGCCGGCCGCGGCAGTCGTGTGCCGTCGTCGTCAGTCCGTCATTACACCGGGCCCCCGCAGAGAGCGGCCGCCGGCCGGGCGTGGTGCTACTTTCCTGTGCGCGCAGGGAGTCTCTGGGGCGCCGTGTCGCGTGCCCGCCGCGCCGGCCGGCCGGCCGCACGGTTCGTCGGAAGGTCATCTCAGGCTCAAAAGAAACGATATATACCATTCGAAAGCTGACGGTGAGCTGAATCCAAAAATGTAATTTTTATCAAAATCGATCGATGGCCTTTTTTGAAAATTACGTTTTTGTAAAAACTTTATAATTTTTTAATCAACGGGCTGTCCGGGGCATTCTTGAAAAAATAAGCATGTTTTTTCGAGTTCCAGTGAAAGCTGAATGCCAAAAGAACAATATTTAGCGAAGCAATATTTCCTAACATTAATATGCGTCTCCCACAGCCGACAATAAGGCGCAATCACACAGCTCAGTGCCACGATGGACCAAAGTCAGCCACACAGAAGCGTGAAATGACCCTTATCGACTCGCAGACCCGGCGCTCTCCGCCCGCCTGACCGGCCACGGCAAGGAGGTTTGGCTGTCGTTCTACTAAACAGACGTCATATTTGTTAGTTTAACGATTCAAGTCGGTACTTGAGTTATTCAGGATACATGAGCAGAAGATTCATTGCTCTGTCATTTTCACATCATGCATTAATTTGCATTTGTTCATGTCTACTTTGCTCAATTGAGCTTGGTATCATGCCCATATAAGGAAAATTAGCCGCGCTGAAATGCCAGAGGTTGTACCGGCCTCAGCTCGGATGGAGTGGGGGTAGCGCCCGGCGGGGCAGGGTAACCTTTGACCGGTCGCACGGCCGGGCAGCTGTCACCAGTACAGCCTCTGACAGTGGAACCCCGCTCACTTCCCCTGCGCGGGCACTGAGCGCAGCTGGATGGAACAAAACATGTATAAGAAAAATGTAAATTAAAGCATGTTGTAAATCAAGCAGAACAATGAATTTTCTTCACAGGTATCCTGAATAACTTTAATAGCGATGTAGACAGTTAAACTGACAAATATGACATTTGTTTAGTAGAACGAGAGGCCAACGTTCTTTCCGTGGCCGGTCAGGCGGGCCGAGAGCGCCGGGTCTGCGAGTCGGTAAGGGTCATTTCACGCTTCTGTGTGGCTGACTTTGGTTCATCGTGACACTGAGCTGTGTAATTGCGCCTTATGGTCGGCTGTGGGAGACGCATATTAATGTTTGGAAATATTGCTTCGCTAAATATTGTTCTTTTGGCGTTCAGCTTTCACTGGAACTCAAAAATACATGTTTATTGTTTATGTTTTCAAGAATGTCCGGGACAGCCCATTGAATAAAAAATTATAAAGTTTTTACAAAAACGCAATTTTCAAAAAAGGCCATCGATCGATTTTGATAAAAATTACATTTTTGGATTCAGCTCACCGTCAGCTTTCGAATGGTATATATCGTTTCTTTTGAGCCTGAGATGACCTTCCGACGAACCGTGGCCGGGCGGCGCGCTAGCGTGCGCCGGCCGGCCCGCTCCCGCCGCTTTCACGGCGCCCCACCGGCCAGCCGCCGCTTATCACCGCCGATATGAACCAGGAAGCCGGCGGATAGGCCCACAATCTGGGCGCCGCCATCAGACGGGCAGCACACAAAGGCACTGGCTGTCGCGGGCGGCGTTTTTCTCCGTTTCACTGGTCCTCGCCAACCACAAACGGTGCCCAGTTCCCACCATCAGCTCGTCATGGCGGCCGATTCCGTGGACCGTCTCTGCGCGGCTCTATTTTAGAATAGATTGTCCGACTCTGGCCGTGATTAGCTGCGACGATTCATCACTATTGGGCGCAGAATTAGTCCACTCGCTGCGTTATTCGGGCGGAGGCAGTTTCTGCGCCTCCGTCCGCTGGCTGTGCGTATCAGCGACTATCAGCCGACCACACAATGGCTACTTGATGGACCCAAGGGCAGTGGCCCATCGGCCGGTCCACATATCTGCTGGACACAGTCGGCACAGTCGCCATCACTAGCGGTAATTTCACAGATTATCGAGCATCTCATCACACCAGAGTGCCACTTCGAACGGGAGGTGACATTGGTCTGACCCAATCGTGGACCGGGATGTTTGGTTTACGTAATATCTGGCAAATAGTATGTAATTCTTGTCGTCATTATCGAGTCGGTAATTGAGCAGGCGTCGATCTATCGTCCACTGGGGTAGGGCAGCCGGCAATGGAGGTGACCTTTCAGTAGGTTTCTTTATCGGAACTGTGCTAGATTTATCGATGGATGGCTCCTAAATCGTAAAATATCTTTGCATGTTGTGTAATTGGACAAAGTGGAAAACAAGTGAGACTTATTTATCACCCATCGAACGATCGCCAAACGGAGCGTCTAACCAGCGTACAGTAACTCAGCGAAAGCCCACTGAATGCAAACAGCCGACCCCCGCCGCCTGCATACAAACGCTGAATCGCTCGCCGCGGGGGCTGGGGAGGTGACCTGGCTTTCGCTCCAGTTTCTCGGCAGTACTTTCACAACAGCTACCTCCCTCTGCAGACAACTCTGAGCGTCCTGATGACCGGACAGGAGCTCTGATCGGTCCCAGCCACTGGCCAGCCCCTCAGACACGCTCAGTGCCGCCGACAGGACCGCGGAGGCCCCTCAGTGGTCCTGAGCGCCGCATCATCAGCGCCGGACGCAATTGTTTTGGTATTTTTCCTGGCCGGCAGCGGCAGCCCCCTGCAGTGCCGTCCGCCGACCGGTGCGCCTCATTTTCATTGTAGATCAGATCTCAGTCCGACCGCGTAATGGATCGGCGAATAACTGAATAAACAAAAGACTCGATGTAAAATTAGATTATCTCGGGGCGGCGACCGAGGCGGCGCGCAGAGAGCGACTGGTGGCCATCGGTCCTCTGACACCACCTGAGGGAGGCGGGGTCAGTTCAGACTGCTGCGGCCGGCCCCGAGCTCTCTGGGAACTGAAATTCTGTGGGACATCTCCCCCCACCCCACAGTGGGCGATCCGGCCGTTGTAGCCTCGCGAAACCTATCGGCATTCATAACATCCATGTTTTTGAAGCTAGAACCACAATATTTAGGAGCAACCTTCTTGAATATCCAGTGAGCATATGTTTTAAATAAGGACTATCTCTTATAGGATTTGTGCTCTGTGGCGAGATTGCAATTTGCCTAATTGCTGCTCGAATAACGCATGAATACTTTTGAGGGTAGGTCGAAATTTATGACGATATGAGCTGGGTAGGACATTGAAATGGTGTGTACCTCCATAGAAAATTGCTTCCAAACCAATTTCCTATTCAAACGATTATGCCCTACCAATCTATACATATCATGACACAGGGTAAATCTCGCCCGGCAAGGCCCCATTTCATAACGTGACCCAAGCAGCGGGCTTGGTTTTTGGTAAATAACTTCGCAAAAAATGGCCGCAGAACCACGATTTTGACATCGTCGTGTTCGCCTTGCTCAGGCGCGTCGAATGGTATACTTTTGTTCAGGTGAGGCCACCGTAAGGTCAACCTGACCTTGACCTCGAGTCAAGGTCAGGTCAGAGGTCTTCAAATCACGAAGTTGGTCAAAGGAGGTCATATCACATATCATTCGATTCGGCAGGTCTTCCGGAGTCCATTGGTGATCTTGTCGACTCTCTAGCTCAATTTGATCGGGAGTTATTGACGAAAAACTCGCATGACCCTAGTGACGTCATAAATGACGTCATGCAAGGCCAACAATGCAACTTGCAAGGAGTGCATGAAGTAACGATTCCATGTACTTGAGACAATTGAATATCATTCCTGGGGCCAAAATAACAGTTTTTATATTTCCCCATTGACTTATAGGTGAGGTCACGTGACCTACCTGACTTAATGTGACATTTAGGAAAAATCTGAGATATACAAGCTGTAAGACCTCTAAAGGACAATAAGTCCTGCAAGTCTCACCTCCCTGTGAAAGTTACTTTTGCACTGAGAGCGTTGCAAGGTTGCGACATCTGAGGATCGTGAAGAGGTTCATTTATGACGTCATAGGTCAGTGACCTGACCTGACTTGAAAGTGCAGTTGGTGTCACAAGATGCAGCGTGCATCAAAGGTCAGGTATGCCAGGTTGCAGCTCTCTATTGCCTGGGTGTTTTGAGCTATCGCGAAAACACCCTTGGGGGCATTTACCACTTGTGCTCAAGTGCACCAAGCCACGGCCAACCCTTAGAAGAAAAAAGTGTCTGGATGCCAGGGCTGCAAGTGGCTGCAAATTTTCACTGGCTCTCCTAATAGATAATGTCTTAGTGCATGCGATACAGCATTATTTTCAGTTCATCCTCGTAAAACTTTTTTTGCTGGGCTTGGTTAATTCATTAAACGTAATGTTCAGTGGTAGAAAAAAATATAAAAAGTTAACCTAATTATAAGACATTTTGAACTGATTTTGTCTACTTGCTTTCTATGGCGGAATCGTCTAAAGATCTAAATTTCACTTTCCATGCAAAATGGATGCTCAACACCTAGCAATTTTATCGTTCCGCAAAATATTCAAAGAGCGTAAATATCGGCTGTGATTATCCCCCTTATAAAGTGTTACGGAGCGCTGTCTTTAACGATACTTTTGTCCACGAAAAAATGTCTCGTGAGCCATGCAAATGCACTAATCGTAATCTTTGATGAATTTTCTGTCGACTTGTATGCGTTGTTTTCCAATTTTCGGAAAAAAAGTGTCTTTGAGGTTTCGCGAGGCTAGACCGGCCCGACCGCCTACCGTGCACCCCTCCAAGATGTAATTATACATTTATGAAAGTGGACAGAATTAAGTCGTCATTTATGGTAAAGTCATCCATATATTATCAGTGTATTAGGTATGTGACGTTTGTCGAGGATTATATAGGTACAATATATCGGTATAATCAGGTCAAGTAATTGGGAAACATCATTATTCAACGATGTGTATAGAACATGTGAAACAAAGGAAATTTTTCAATAGCATTTAGTGCCGTTGAATATGAAAGAGCCAGAGGCAAAAACGCCGCAGCCCCACGGGGTGAGAGCCGGGTCGGTGGACCGCGGAACAAAAACGACACGGTCCCGGTAATTAATGAGCTGAGACCGCCATCGAAGCCGGGCGGCTCTCTTTTATGTGGCTCGGGTTTTTATCGTCCACGCGGCCTCCGCCAGAAGAGATGGGGAGCGCATCAAAAGGGCTGATTATTCAATAATTCCCTTCGACTGTGTGCTGAATGCCACTGTTACGGGAGCTAAGAACTGGAGAGAAAGACACGGATGGAAGCAGACCTTCACAACTCAGGAGCTGCGAGCTACCTATCGGATCGCTGCAGTCCATTAGTGAACCACAAACAATGGACCCCATTAGACCGACAACAAACGAGCTGATTGTAGCTAAATGGCCTGCGATGTCTACAGCTACGAATTTGTTCGGAGTGTCAAAGGCCTCTCGGCTGGAGAGTCACACACTGACGAGCTCACCGCTTTAGAGTTGGTCAGGTGAGATAACAAACCCTCAACACACGACAGCGGCGTCCGGATGACTCGGCGCAGGATCGAGCGCAGAGCTGAGCAAACAATGTCATATAGTCGAGCCGAGGCCCGGCCCACTGCGGGCGCGAAACGTCTCACTATCCCGGCCATTTATGACACCACGGGATGAGACCCACTTCTAACACTGAACCACGGTGATGCCGACTGCCGAGGAAGACATCGCGGCGCTGCAGGCGCCCCGAGGGGTCGACCATACATGTCAGCGGGCTGCAGGCTGAGCACATATGTGGCCGCCGGGCCGGGATGGATGGCGGGGCTCGACCCCAGTCGGCCTGGTACCGGTCTCTGACCCGCGGCATACTGGGCGGCCAACTCAGCCTCGCCACCGGGTGCAGTTCGGACACCGGGCGGAATTCGGACACCGGGAGCAGTCCAGGCAGCCGGGTGCCCCTCGGCAGCCGGGCACAGTCCCGGCGCCTGGGAACAGTCTGAGCACCGGGCGCCGTCTCGCCACCGGGAACACTCCGAGCACCGGGAGCACTCCGAGCACCGGGAACACTCCGAGCACCGGGTGCAGTTCGGACACCGGGAGCACTTCGAGCACCGGGTGCAGTTTCGGCACCGGGAGCAGTTCGGACACCGGGAGCACTCCGAGCACCGGGAGCAGTCCGGACACCGGGCGCAATTCGGACACCGGGAGCACTCCGAGCACCGGGTGCAGTTCGGACATCGGGAGCAGTCCGAGCACCGGGAGCAGTTCGGACACCGGGAGCAGTCCGAGCACCGGGAGCAGTTCGGACACCGGGAGCACTCCGAGCACCGGGAGCACTCCGAGCACCGGGTGCCCCTCGGCAGCCGCCCAGCAGCCGACCGCAGACCGCCGGCGTTTTTGCACAGGCCGTCGGACAATGGCGGCGCCCCGAGCTGGAGCGTGCCCGCTTTTTGTCGAGATGACGCGCCCGTGCGAGCGGCGGCGGCCGGCGGCCGGCCGGTGTCCCGGGCGGCCCCGTGTGTGGTCCGGGGGCTGGAGATCGGCCGCAGTGGTGTCGACATGGGGCGGCCCGCCGGCGCCACATATAGCGCACCATGGTCGCTCCGCCCCCCGCCGCCGTCGTGTCACTGATGTACCGCTGCACAGTGCACACTGTCCCATCGGCGGGACCACCGGGCTCGCCGGCCCCGTCCCCGAGTCCATCTAGCTGCAGGCTGCACTCTGCATAAGACCTTGATAGCTGCAACGCCATAAATTCCGCATCGTCATTACACTCACCTCCTATGATCCGTGTAAGACATTATTATAATTTCATCTCACAGGGTGGTGGTTAGTTTCACGGTCCGGGCGCAGGGAGGGCTCTGTGAGGCTGTGCTATTCTGGGATCTGTCGCGCGCGCTCCCTCGCTTTCTCGCTCTCTCCGCCAGTCTGTGTGCTGGGGTACGACACTGCTGTCCTCAGTGGCGCGGCTCGGTCCATTAGCTGCCGTCTGCGGCTGGACAGCGGCCCGGCCGTGTGTCCGACGAGTACCACCGCTCCCCGACACACGGCACAGCACCGCCGAGCGACTGCACCGGCCGGCACGTCCGACCGTATCGCCGACAGCGCTCGGCCGTGACGGGCCGCCTCGCCTCGCTCACACGAGATCCTCCCTCTCTCGCCCGGGACTCTCCCTCTCCCACACGAGATCCTCCCTCTCTCGCCCGGGACTCTCCCTCTCCCACACGAGACGCAGCGCTGGGTGAGAGGAGTGGGGGAGGGGGAGGGGGTTCTGCCACGGCTGGTGACGTAGTCAGTCATAACTGTTCCCAGCCCAGCTGGAGACGTTCCCACATATCACCAGTGCAGTCCGACGCTGCCCCTGTCACCTTTTCCGGACAGTGGGCCCCCACTCAGGGCCAGTGCAGGCCAGTGTCGCCGTCTCACCTTTTCCGGGCAGTTGGCGTCGCAGCCGGCAGAGAGGAGCGCGGCCACCACCTCTGCGTGGCCTCCGGCGCAGGCCAGGTGCAGTGCCGTCCTGCCCTCCTGTAACAGGCCGCGGGGGAAGGGGGGTCAGCGTCCAGCCGCGGGCAGCGCCGGCGGACACACTGCGGCGGATGACGCCTGCTGCAAGAGCCCCAGACGGAAACCAGACGGTACCGTGTCTCTGACCATTTCCGCCGCCCCCCCCCCCGCCGGAACCGCCACAAAAGGCAGCGGTGAGCAGCGCGGCGCCGGGCACTCCGCAGCGGCATCTCTGCAGCGACAGCGGACCCCGCTCTGACTGTGCAAAACTTTGCGCAAACGAGACCGAAGGCAGCCGATGGTGATGTCATACACAGCCCGCTGATGTATGGTTTGCAGGCTGCAAGAGGATTGGATCACATGAGGAAAATGCGCGCCTAAAGAAATGTTTGTTTTAACAAAAGTGCATCGAGCATAAGAACTTCTCACGTTAAGCATGTGCATGTCTACACGTGAGCGTTCTTTTGTAGCTTAGCCGGTGTTTTACGGACTTAATACGGCGAGCGGCCACAGATGTGCTGAATACCGTTGCTAGTAAATGATCCTTTTTATTGTGGGCTTTGTATGGTCACGAAAGCGCGGCGTCAGTTGGCTTTTGCCTGTCTGTACCAGTCTGCTGTCTGAATGGCCGAGCCCAGGCCTAAAGCACTCAGCTGGTGTAATTCGAAGAGCTCCGAAAGCACGCATGCAATTAGCGGCGCAGGCGACGGACAGAGCATCGATCGCATCGCGCATAGTCACACGGCACAAACTGAGTCACCAGTCCGGAGGAACGGGCTCACGCTACCGCTCCGCCACAGTCACAGACCTGCGTCACAGTCACGGCGGCAGCGACACAGTCACAGAGCCGAATCACAGTCACAGACCTGCGTCACAGTCCCAGCGGCAGTGTCACAATCACAGAGCCGTGGCACAGTACCCGGATCGCCGCGCTGCCCGGGGAAAGGCTGTGCGCCCAGCGCCCACCGCTCCGGTGCCCGGTCCGCGAGCGGCGGCCCGTCAGCGGTGATAAGTCAGCCGCGGTTTCACAGGCCCGGCGTGCTGCTCCACAGCAGTCGACCGGCCCCGCCACCGTGAAATCCGGCCCTCTCCAAACAGCACGCACCGCCGTCCGAGTCCTTAATTACCCCCGCGCCCAATGCAGCCGGTAAGAAGGATTTATATGCTAGGTGCTGCATTCTGCGCGCAATTCACAACAAGCTACCGCCGCGCGCGCCGTGCGCCGCTGCGCCGCTGAGCGAGCCGGTCGGCCTTTGACTGATGACGCTCCTACAGATACGGCGTCGTTAATGTCTGCATTATAGAGGCGCTGTCCATTTCTCAGGACAGATAGAATCGGCTGAGGCTGCAGCGCGGTGTTTGTCAGAATACCGTGATAAAAGTGGATGTGCGGGGCGGGTGTGCTTACCTGCCAGGTCCTGTCCATAACGTGGGTGACTCACTCGTAGGAGCACCCATAGTTTGATGGCTAGGCGAGTCTGGTCGCCAGTAACACTGGTCTCTAGTTCGCCAGGCATCAGTCCACGAGCAGAAATAGCAGTGTTTGCAGTGCACTGTTAGTAACGTGTTTTGGTCAGGCCTTACTAATTTTAGCGTATTAGCCATGGCCAAAGATTCAAGCAAATTAGTGAAAAACATTATTTTCAAACATGAATTCGCTTTGGATTTATTTCTTTCTGATTGACGATTGTCGGATAATTCTGCAGTAAAATCGATAATTCACCAACGACGGTTCCGCTTAAATCCGTAAATCCGTTCCGACTTCTCGGGATGGCCTTGGAGAAGACGTCCAGTTTTTGTTCTGGTCTCCGCGGCCGGGCGGTAGAGGTGCTGGCTGTGACGCCGCGGCCCGCGATAGATCACACCCTCTACATCACACCGGTGATAAACGGAGCGTCGGACACCGAGAGGCGCCGGTAAACGGCTGTCATCTGTCATGACACGGCTGGACCGGCCGGACACCTCAGCGGTACATTGGAGTTCAGCGGTGCGGCTACTGACGCCGGCTTCGGTAGAACCTATATCCTGGAGATATGACACCGGTCAGTTCAACCGGGTTCAGCGGTACGGCTACTGACGCCGGCTTCAGTAGAAGCCAGACACGAAGTTATGACACTGCTGGACCGACCATGCTCAGTGGTGGACCGAAGACGACCCTGAGTCGCTACTGACGCCGGTTGCAGTAGAACCTACACCGGTGGGTTTCCTTCCGGTGAGAAGGAGGGTCCGGGGGGGTTGGGCCCTTCCGGGACCGGTTTCCACCACCACATAGGAGAGGTCCCACGTAGAGCGAATGCAGATCTGCAATCGAGGCGACAACCACCTACAAATAAAATCGCGATCTTGAATATTCGTATTGATGCATTTTGAAACTTATGAAACTAGTGGATGCAAAACTGGTCATCAACGGAAAGTAAAAGGTCGCCATTATTTTGTGGTGCTGAAGCGAGCTCAAGAAAAGTTTTGGATGCCTGGTGAGGGGTCTGATGAGTGCGTCAGTATTGTACCTACTGCCTATCCTACCTCGCCGGGACAGGGAAGACTGATCCCGCACCACCGATAGATCACTGACGGTGACGGAGATGGGAGGGAACGTATCGAAGGAATTGAGATGCAGCTGGTAATGAATGGGCCGGAGGAAGGGATGGGAACCGGCGCCCGTGCGGATTGAGCACCCAGAGAGTGGCCGTGCCGCAAACGAATATATAAACTGGAGGACTGGGACGGGGCGTGCCAAGAAAGTAGACGTATCACTCTGGCTCACACAGGACCATACTGGAGAGCATAAAACGCTGCGCAGACGAGCGCGGAGCTGTCATCAATTACAGGGTTGGTCCTCCGAAAACTATACGGTCTCTTTCCCGGCGCCCAGTCTAAGGTGACCAGTAACTCACGGATTACATGTCTTAGACTGAATAATGTATGAGCATAAATAGCAATGACTGTCGGAAGAATGACTTAACCGATGGGTCTATCTGAGTAGGGCATTATCGCATGTAACGCAAGTAACGCAAGTAACGCACACCACTGCAGGACGGTGCGCAGTGGGTAGGTACTGATGGAAATCTTAGGCGCACAGAAGTTAAATCCTGCGGACATCCTGCTGGGGGCGGATGATGGAGAGTATGGCAGTGGGGCTGATGATGCCACCGCCTGGCTGCCTAGCTCCTATTGAATCGATTGAGACGCTCTGTAGCCTTATCAAACGAAATATATAATGCATGCTGTTTAGCGTGTTCTTTGTATTGTGTTGTGTTCCAAGAAAACAGTGATTCCAGAACTATGAAGCTTCTTGCGGAGGAAATCCCGAAAAGTGACGCGTTAAATATTTAGCACAACACTACACCGGCACCTATTCATAAGCTTCCTCTTGAGGAATAATCACTAGAACGTTTTCTATGAGGAGTTCGGCGCGGACCGACCTGCCGACCGACCGCTCTCTGCTGCAGCTGCCGGCCGGCTGACCGCTCTCTGCCGCAGCTGCCGGTCGACCGGCCCCGCTCTCTGCTGCAGCTGCCGGTCGACCGGCCGCTGCGGCGCCGCGGACGGCCTCAGTGACGGCAGCGGCAGTAGGCCGTCCGCTCGCAGCTGTGTTCCGCACCACTCGGCGGGGCGGGCGACCTCTGGCCCTCCGCCCCGCGACACGGGTCGGCACGGGCCAGCTCCGCCCAGTCTGCCGGCCGACACCGTGCACCGTCACCGTGCACCGCTGTGCACCGCTGTGCACCGCTGTGCACGTCCCAATACGGCGCGCCGGGCGGCGGGCGGAGCCGACTGAGCAGGGGAGGGGAGGGAGGGGGTGATCGGGGGCGGACGGCGGGCGGTAGAGCGCCGCTCAACAGCCCTCATAAAGTAGCGGCGTCACGTCCCAGTACACAGAGGGCCCACCGACACCTGCCAGCGATACATAACTCAAACCACTACACAGTACGCATCAGCGCCTGCCGGCGAGACCGTATACTCACTACCCAGTAGTGCGTACTTTACCAAAAACTCATCAGAAGCTTGCCGGTGGCACTCCACAGAAGAACCGACCAACACCTGCCACCAGCCAGCCTGACTCGGCTGGGAAGACGGAGCGACCCGCCATAAACTTCACACACACAATAGCGAGACGGCCGGCGGTGACCCGGCCGATGGCACTAGTTTTCACCCGGCATTGTGCTCATTTAACGACGGTCTACGACAGTGTAAATGGTCTTTACGGCAGTCAGACGGCAGTATACAGTAGGGGAGAGTGGGGCAAAGCGGCCACCCGGGGCAAAGCGGCCACCCATCGTTTTAGCCCTTCATAGCTAGCGTCAGTTCCAATTTATGGTTTTCAATTATACTTCTCTTCATGGTCGTTCGAATGAGCCAGACCGGGGTTTCAGACCCATCACCATTGTTCTGTGAAACACGGAAAAGCATTTCTTGCCAGGTTACCAACTATGTTTACAATTTTTAAATGTTAAGTTATTCCATAACCGTTTGGAATTTTTATAAGCGTTCTTGTCCATGCATTGCATGGTTATCGTACATGTATTCTACCAATTTTAATGTTTTTTACCCCACTAATAGCTAAGCTGGAATATTTTTGTCTCGGACGGTATGCGCGGGGCAAAGTGGCCGGGGCAAAGTGGCCACCCCCCAATTGGCCATGGGTTGTTTCCATCTGGATAAAAAACATTATTTATATTCAAATGTGTCGTCATGCATTCATCTTGGCCACTTTTCAGTTGCATGAGTTACCAAATAATGCAATTAAATGTTTTTTCATGAAAATCCTTCTTTTGTTTACCCACAGGTGGAAGATAATAAAGTCAGCATCCATCCTCACTTAAACCTTGTCACCATCAAATACCCTAGTCGTACATGAGGCAACTATTTTGTTTCTTATATTGGGACTTGAAAAGACGCCGGTGGCCGCTTTGCCCCAAGGTATGGGGCAAAGTGGCCAATATGCATAGGTTTAAAGTTTTGTCAATATATTCCATATGTGAACGCCTTTGGAAATAAAACGCAGTTGAAATAAAAGACAACTTACTAGGGATTACTTTGTTATAGATAGAATCTTTCCAAGTTTAAAAATCAAGCGTTGGCATCGTGAGAAGCGTTAGGGTGGCCGCTTTGCCCCACTCTCCCCTAAATGATATACGGCGGTTTGAGTGACACTCGAGTGTTACGACTGGCTATGACTGCTGTGTAGCATGTTACCTAACTACTGTCATGGTGTAATCTGAGCAAATAATTCAGCATGGGCCTGTTACGATAGTGGTATGAAATTGTATCTTCCTCTCATGGCTGCACTCGCATGGCGCAGTTCACCAAATCGTTTGATAGACGCCCACCTTAGCTGTGAGAGGCTGTGCGTGCCTTGTCCGGCGTCCCACTTACACCGTAATTGGTGAGGAGATGGCGGCGAATAATTACTCTGTGCGCGCCGCATCCGGCGGCTGACGGCGGCGGCGGCCACATTTTTACAGAGCTGGGACAGCGGACGCGGGCTCTGCGCGGCGGACGCCGCGGCTCTCCGCCGGCGTCCAGCGGCGCTGATCGTGCCGCCGCTCTCCCCACGCCTTTGTCGATCGGTTGTAGCGCAGCCCGGAGACCGGCCGTGCCGAGTCACCGCTCAGGAGCCGGAGGTAGCCGGGGGCTCTCTCGGTCGGTGGCGGTGGCGCCGGCAGCAGCAGGCGGCAGGGGCGGGTCGGACGTGGGAACTGGGCCGTCCGCCGCCGCAGACAACTCGCTCACGGCCGGGTCTGAGGGCTGGGTCTTTTGGCCGGGTCTGTATTCCGGGTCTGCCGGACGGGTCTGCCGGACGGGTCTGCCGGCCGGGTCTGTGGGCCGGATCTGACGGCCGGGTCTGTAGCCGGGTGTGTGGGCCGGGTCTCCGTAGCGTGGGGTGCTGATACAAAGCGCCGAGCCTACAGCCGCGGCCCAGCATATTGCATTCACAGAGGATTACTCACTTTGAAATCGGATTTTGAAATTAGACATGCATGGAAACCACACAGAAGAAATAAAGGAAACACCTTTATTTGTACCTTGAGAACACTTAGCAGCTGAGATTTAAAGCAACTCCATATTATACGGACGTGTTTTGGAATTCCAAAACCACGCGAAAGCCTTTACAAAGGAGATAATCTTCAGGCACATTTAGATTTGTAAACCAAACAGATTATGCCCTTCTTTACCAGCCACCAGTTCTCTGAGGATGCATTCAGAATTCAGGGACATTGTTCGATGAGAACCAAAGCCAAATGTGAGCCAGAGTGAGGTTCCGTCGAGCAGCTGGATAGCCTTTGAAGAGTTTCTGAGGAGACCAGCCACTCACATCCGGGATTAAAATCCGTTTCATCTCCATCATAGCAAAGACGAAGCAGCTGTTTGAAAACACACTTCCACTGGCGTCTACCGCCTGTTTTGTCGCCGTTTTTTCTCCATTGCATCGGCGTGGTGGCGTAATGCCGGGTTCCCACTACGACCGTTCAACATCGTAAAGTAAAATAACGGGAGAAAACCGGCAAGATCGGCAAAATCACATCATGCATTTTTACGATCTCTGCCGGTGGTGGTGGGAACCGGGTATTTGACACGTGTTGGCATTTGTAAGGTTTTGAAAGTTTGCTCCCCATGTTGGTCGGTTGGTGAGGTCGCCAAAAAGTTGAACAGTGTTCAACTTTTTGAACGTTCTTGAAGGTTTGTGCAGATATTAAATGACACAATAAGCATTTTTAGGCAGTGCATAGAGCAGGAAGCCCTTTTTGGGAAGTTTCTTGATATTCAAAGTGAGAAGACAAGCAGCAAGGCATGAAAGGTGGTGCATTTTTGCGGATAAAAGCTACATAGCTCTAATTATATACATAGATGTAGTCGAGCGCTAAGTGGCGATGAATAACGTAACTTTTCGGCAGGTATACCGTAGGTCTAGTGCAATTTATTCATTTACCTACCATCAGCGCGCTCTTCTGAAACTAAAGGCAGAGTTTCCGACAATCATGGCCACCGGCGTCGTCGCTCATTTATGATCTCAAGCGGCCGGCGACTCCTCGTTCAACACACCCAGCTTCCGCCGTCGGATCTTCACCGAGGGCCTCATCCGAGGCTCAAACAATCACAGTGTCTTCTGGATCAAGGCCATCTGGACCGCGCCATGTGATTGGGACGACCACATGCGAAGCATGTGATTGTCATTGGGCTGTCTGGTCCTTGTAATGCACATGATATTATAATTGCATTTATACAATTCTAGCATCGCCTGACGAGATGATGTAGTCACATGACGATGGTGACATGAGGTGACACTGCTGTAAGCTGAATGCCGGCTTCGTATACTTGTACTCGTATACTTAACCCTCGCATGTGTAGGGGGGGGGGGGTCGGATGGACCCCCCCCATGGTTTTTCGCGAATAACTCGCGTAAAAAGCGGCCGATTGCGACGAAACTTTCAGTACCCTCACATTGATCAATTTTACACCTACCCTGAAAATTTCATGACCCTGACCCAAATGACCTTTGACCTGTGACCTCTTCCGAGACCATGTTTGGCCGGAATCGCGATTCTGCGTATGTCGGCTCGCATTAGCCGCGCGTTTGCAAGCTTTTCGTGGTTTCAGACGTTCAACCATGTGATTTGATGTTGCTTCCATGCATTAGGGTGGGTGTCAAGGTCACCTGAAGGTCAGGACAGGTCATTGACCTTTGGTGACCTCGGGTGACCTCGGCTCACTTTTTCGAGCTGTACATGTTTCTAGGCTAGTTTTTGGAGCTGAGTTCGAATTTAGCAACCATTTGAACATTTACGAAGTAGTTTTGGTGCCTTCGTAACATGTTACGAAGTTGTCAGAGGCGGTTGACACGTACTACGAATACCCGTCACGATGCCTACTGGTTGACCTGACCTGACCTGACCCGACCTGGTCTAAATGCTTAAAGACATCATCTGTGATCAAAACTAACACGATATTCGTGATCAGCACCCCGAAAAACCCCTTAGCAGCCACACTTTACGACTTTTTAGCAGGTCCCGATTTTCCCGACTTTGGGTCATTGACCTGACCTGGAAGGTCACCCAATGACCTAGGACCTTAAAATTGGGTATCATCGGCTTCCTCTCGTCACGGGCAACACGCTCGTTTTTTCCGCGAAGCTCTAGCTCAATCAGGGGCCAAACGGCAAGCGGGGGGGGGTCCAACCGACCCCCCTCCCCCTACACATTAGAACAGGGGTCGGCAAATGGTGGGGCATGCCCCCTTTGGGGGTAATGGAGCCCCTCGGCGGGGGGTAATGGGTGCCTCTGAGAAAGCCTTATCTTAGAATTAATGTCTCCCTTGATGGGACAGACATCACGCCTGTTTGGTCTCAGGGTTCAAAGATCGAACGCTAACCGTCGCCCCTCTATTGGCGTTTTCATAACAGCTAACGTAAACGGGGAGGGGCCGGTCGGACCCTAGCCTCCAACATTCGTTGGACCCCCAGGGGTCCAACGAATTTCTCCCCCCATAAATTAGCGGCTGGCAAAACACCAATACGGGTGACGGTTAACTTCCTTGGCCATTGGGTGACTTAAGACTTTCAAAGGGTCAATGACAATTGTGTAGTAGATCTGATCAGCACCCGCTGTGCCTTCTAGAATTGAAATTTTATGACCTTCCATGATCTCAAGAAACAACTGCCTAACAAGTCAACAGTTATTTCTGTCAATGTATGACATGCTTTATGGCAGATAAAAAAAAATGATCGGCTCGAGGGTAAAATTGTGTCGTGATGCGACGTTTTTCCATAATAATACCCGAAATACCCAAAGAGTCACGGAAAGGTATGACATTTCAGTGAGCTCGGTTGTGTATGCAATGGGTGTCTGGTAGGGTGGGGGTAATGGCCCTGCCTCGCGCCCGAAAAGGGGGCACGACCCCGGAGGGCCTGCCGACCACTGCATTAGAAGCTGGCAAACGCCGCACACATGCGAGGGTTAAATCGCTGAACCTGTGTTGGCAAATTCAGCTGCATTGCAGCCTGCTTCAAACTGCTAAATGTTTTATCGAGGATTGCGATAATAAACTAGCTGTTAAGAAATCATCGGAACTTGCAATTTATCGGTTACAGCTTCCATTCACAGCAAAACCACAATGAGTTATATCAACTGCACACATTTTCTCTTCAAAAGTCAATAGATTGTCGTTATCACAGCTGTGAATGCTTTTCGCTGGCATTGTTGAAATATTTTTCAATGCTCGCGTACCTAATAAAACACGCCAATAAATTTAAAAGGTTTTCTAATTTTATCATTACTTCAGTTGCATGGGATCTTTTACCACGTCAAATACTTATATTCTGATTTTTTTTTTTACAATAGCTTACTGTGCCGATCCCTCCTTCATCATCGCTCCTCTCAACTGGCTTTGTCCAAGCCGTTTGCCGATGTCTCACGATGTTTCCCCATCTTGCCCCGTATACCAGATCTAGGGAAGTGTTCAACTTTTTTAGAAAAGTCTCTAGATCAACGATCTCGTCCGTTTCCTCCCGTTGTTGCAATTTACGTTGTTGAACGGTCGTAGTGGGAACGCGGCCTAAGGAGAGGAGCGGCGGAAAGGTGAGAGGAAACGAGAGAGGATGCGACCTCAGGTGGGGTGAAGGTGAGGTGAGGCAAGTTGGGCCGGTGAGGTGAGGTAAGATGAGGTGAGGTGAGGTGAGATGAGGTGAGGTGAGGTGAGGTGGGTCGCGTAAGAGTGAGGTAATAGTGGAGGTAAGACGAAGGTGGGGCGGGTGAAGAAGCAGCATAAGGTGAGATGGTAGTGAATACAAAAGGTGAGGTCAGGTGATGTGAGGTGAAGCAGACCGTCGGCTGCCGGTTCTTACCCCATGCAGACAGCCGCTGTGCCGGTCCTACTGTCTTGACTTTTCCGCCAGACACCAGAACCGTACATCATCCGGTGGACGTGTTCCAGACGACGTTTTTTCCGCCCACAGCCGAGGCGGAACTACGAGTTTCAGTTACCAATCGAGCGACGGTCGTGATTGGTCAATTTATTTTCGATTAAGGCGGTGAGAAAGAATGGTTCATTTGTAGGCCTGATTCCCACATGGTCTCGAATGAATCGCACGCCGGCCCAGTAAATGAAACACCCGGCTTTGCTGGGATTGCTGGGTGGCAGTCAGGCCGCTCGCTGTGACCTCGCTGTGACCCGGGCCAATGCAGGAAGTGATTCGAGCGGCGGAGCGGGCTGGACGGATTTCTCGGCCGCCGCTGAGGTCCGACTGCGGCCGCTCAGGGGAGTGCGAGCCGCGCGGCGCCGGCTCGACCGTGACCGGCGCCTTTGTGGGCCGTGTCGAACCAGCGCGGCGGAACCACGCAGTGGAACCACGCAGCGGAACCACGCGATGGAACCGTGCGGCGCCGGGGCGGCGACCGAGCGGGCCGGGCTTAACGGGGACACGCGGCCACTCCTGTCCCGCTCCATCGGACTGACACCACCCCTGTGCGGCTCCATCGGACTGACACCACCCCCTGTCCATCTCCATCGGACTGACCTGACACCACCCCCTGCTCCATCGGACTGACACCACTCCTGTGCCGCTCCATCGGACTGACCTGACACCACCCCTGTGCCGCTCCATCGGACTGACACCACCCCCTGCTCAGTCGGACTGACACCACCCCTGTGCCGCTCCATCGGACTGACCTGACACCACCCCTGTGCCGCTCCATCGGACTGACACCACCCCCTGCTCCATCGGACTGACACCACTCCTGTCCCGATCCACCAGACCTGTCCCACTCAGAAGGACTCTGATACTATAACCACTTCCTGTATGTATTCTGACTCCTGCACCACTCTACACTCGAGAAGCCATTCTGAAGCTGCTGTGAGTGTCGTTTGATGTGTATTGTGTTTGATGCAGTCCAGATTTTGGTGGTATTGTAATTTGTACTACACGGGTTTGCAGTCTCCAGTGCTGGAGATACTGCATATGGACGGAGTTACGTCTCCGGTGATACTGATACATGCGAATTTAAGGTCTCCACTTCTAGTGCAGCTCGCACATGCAAAACTGCAGCCTCCAACATAAGAGATAATGATTACGGAGCGAGCGAAGCGAGCGTAGTCTTTCCTTAGATTAACGGAAATTTCTGAGTATGAGCGGCCGGCCGGCCGGCCGTGGTCACGCTTTTGCGAGGCTTATATCTCAGCAACCACTTGACCGATTTACATGCGGTAATTTTTGTAGGATAGCTTCATTCCTTCTATCAAGTATTGGACTATTCCCGATACATGTGGGTGACCCCTTATGCACGTGCCACGTGCAAAACGAAGAGGTGTCCGTTTTGTAATTGTTGCAATATCTCGGTAACTACTTGGCCGATTGCGCTGAAAGTTGGCATGTAGGTAGGCACCCACTAGGCACTGCATATCCATGTGCCAGAGTTGGGGCGCTGCTGCACGTGCGCACGTGCAGGGGTCGATTCCAGATCTCGAGAACGGCTGGACCGATGGCGCTCAAATTTGGCACATGGTTAGGGACCGGTTAGTAGGGTGCCATGCAAAAGTCAGTTGGGCCCCATTTTGCACGTGCGCACGTGCAGGGTGCCGCTTCCAGATCTCGAGAACGGCTGGGCCGATTGTGCTCAAATTTGGCACATCGCTAGAGACCGGTTAGTAGGGTGCCGTGCACAAGTCAGTTGGAGGTACCCCCTCGAAATTTCGCACGTGCAAGGCTCACCCTCTCGCTCGCTCCGTTAGTCGCCCCAAAAGGCGCTATACTGGTGTGTACGAACAACCGCTCCGAATGCTGAAATTACATTTGTGAGCAGCGGTATGGACTCCAGAGCTGGTGATATTGTTGTGTCCAGATACAGAGCTGGTGTATCACCTGAGTCAGCCTCCAGTGTTGTTGGTACTGTTGCATAAACTATCAATTGTTGCAGTCTCCGGAAAATATTGGTGGTATTGTTGAGTGATATACTGAAGTCTCTACCGTCGGTGATACGGCTTTGTTATTTAACGCAGTCTCCAATGCTGGTGATACTATTCTATGTTCCGTCGCAGTCTCCGTTGGAGGTGATACTGCTGGGTGCTAGGTCGCAGTCTCCAGTGTTGATGATACTGTTGTGTGTTATGTCGCAGTCTCCAGTGTTGGTGATACTGTTGTGTGTTATGTCGCAGTCTCCAGTGTTGATGATACTGTTGGGTGTTATGTCGCAGTCTCCGTTGTTGGTGATACTGTTGTGTGTTATGTCGCAGTCTCCAGTGTTGATGATACCGTTGTGTGTTATGTCGCAGTCTCCAGTTTGGTGATACTGTTGTGTGTTATGTCGCAGTCTCCGGTGTTGGTGATACTGTTGTGTGTTATGTCGCAGTCTCCAGTGTTGGTGATACTGTTGTGTGTTATGTCGCAGTCTCCGTTGTTGGTGATACTGTTGTGTGTTATGTCGCAGTCTCCAGTGTTGATGATACTGTTGTGTGTTATGTCGCAGTCTCCAGTGTTGGTGATACTGTTGTGTGTTATGTCGCAGTCTCCAGTGTTGGTGATACTGTTGTGTGTTATGTCGCAGTCTCCAGTGTTGGTGATACTGTTGTGTGTTATGTCGCAGTCTCCAGTGTTGGTGATACTGTTGTGTATCATGTTGCAGTCTCCAGTGTTGGTGATACTGTTGTGTATCATGTTGCAGTCTCCAGTGTTGATGATGGTACTGTTGTTACGGAGCGAGCGAAGCGAGCGGAGTCTTACGTAGAATAACGGAAATTTCTGAGTATGAGCGGCCGGCCGGCCGTCCGTGGTCACGATTCTGCGACGCTTATATCTCAGCAACCACTTGACCGATTTACACGCGGTATTTTTTGTAGGGTAGCTTCATTCCTTCTACCAAGTATTGGACTATTCCCGATGCATGTGGGTGACCCCTTATGTCGCAGTCTGCCACGTGCAAAACGAAGAGGTGTCACTTTTGTAATTGTTGCAATATCTCGGTAACTACTTGGCCGATTGCGCTGAAAGTTGGCATGCAGGTAGGCACCCACTAGGCACTGCATATCCATGTGCCAGAGTTGGGGTGCTGTTGCACGTGCGCACGTGCAGGGGTCGATTCCAGATCTCGAGAACGGCTGGACCGATGGCGCTCAAATTTGGTACATGGTTAGGGACCGGTTAGTAGGGTGCCGTGCAAAAGTCAGTTTGAACCCATTTTGCACGTGCGCACGTGCAGGGTGTCGCTTTCAGATCTCGAGAACGGCTGGGCCGATTGTGCTCAAATTTGGCACATCGCTAGAGACCGGTTAGTAGGGTGCCGTGCACACTGCACAAGTCAGCTGGAGGTACCCCCTCGAAATTTCGCACGTGCAAGGCTCACCCTCTCGCTCGCTCCGTTAGTCGCCCCAAAAGGCGTTATACTGGTGTATTATGTCCCAGTGTTGGTGATACTGTTGTGTGTTATGTCGCAGTCTCCAGTGTTGGTGATACTGTTGTGTGTTATGTCGCAGTCTCCAGTGTTGGTGATATTGTTGTGTGTTATGTCGCAGTCTCCAGTGTTGGTGATACTGTTGTGTGTTATGTCGCAGTCTCCGTTGTTGGTGATACTGTTGTGTGTTATGTTGCAGTCTCCAGTGTTGGTGATACTGTTGTGTGTTATGTTGCAGTCTCCAGTGTTGGTGATACTGTTGTGTGTTGTATCGCAGTGTTGAAGATGGGTCCAGTCCTGGTGAGAGGGAGTGGTCCAGTCTCCAGAGATATGGAGTGGGAGACTCCAGTCTTGGGGGTACTATTGTCTACATTGTTGTGGTCTTTGTTAGTGTTGCTATTCTGTGAACACTGATCAGTGAAGGGTTCTTGTCACAATGTTTCGACGTTACCGTCCCGCGGTATCCCCTCCCCCCTCCCCACCGGTCAGTACTCACCACATCGGCGGTGACGGGGGTGCCGGCGGCGATCAGCGCCTCCACCTGTTCCGTGTGACCGAGGCTGGCCGCCAGCCGGAGACGCTCCTCACGCGGCCGAGCCGCCGCGCCGGCAGCCGGCACAGGGCTGGCCATCAGAGCATGGCGCCCGGCCGGCCGCGCCTGCCAAACGGAAAACCCGGTCACTCCGCGCCCCAGCGCACAGTCGCCGGCACACACCGGAAACCGGCCAGCAGATGTCCCCAGATACCGGCGGCCGCCGCACGGAACGCCGCGTGCACGGCCGCCGGCCGACACCGGTCCGGGCAGGCACGGCCGCGCTGCACAGTGCAACAGACGGCGGACACGGGAGGCCCTGAGAAGGCCTAAAGGGCGGGCACACGCATACAAACACACACGTACACGCATAAATACACACGCGCGTACACACATACGCACTCGTGCACTCGCGCCCTCTCCACGCCCTATTAATATGCCCCGCCGCTCATCATAAAGCGCGTCGGAACGAGGCGGGCCTCCGGAGGCGCCCGGCGCCGCTCGTAAATATCAGGTGACGCCGGAGCACCTTTCAACTGGTCTGATTTGTGCGTGTCTTAATGGAGGACGAGGTAGACAGGTGCAGGGCGGCGCTGACGCCGGCTGGGCTGCAACGCCGCTCCTCCCGTCAGCTCGATACGGACTCAGGGAGGGGAGGAGAGGGGCCGGACAGGCGTGAACAGAGCAGAGAAGCCTGCAATGTGGCGTCAGACTCAGACCGTGCAAAGGCCTGACAAGGAGCCCCGCAACATGAGTTGGGTAGTACATTGAAATAGTCTTATCGACTGTAATCGAGCCTTAGCCCTTAGCCGCGCACGACTGGCACGATATAGTGAGTGGGACCGACCAGAAAGGACCGAACCGAACTGGGGAAGAATAAAGGCGACTGGCTATAGGCCAGACTAGAGATATGAGTGGGTGATCACACTCGGGCTCGGAAGTGATTCAGAGATAGTTCTCGAAGAGAACTAGAGAGAGAGAGAGAGAGAGAGAGAGAGAGAGAGAGAGAGAGAGAGAGAGAGAGAGAGAGAGAGAGAGAGGAGAGAGGATAGAGACCGCCCAGGCCGGGGAACGGTGGCTGTGGCCGAGGCGTGACGACACAAAGTGCCTCTTTGTCGGCGGGAAGCGGTATTTCCGGGGCAGTTAGCGGCGCCAGAGAGGAGAATCGCGCACGCCAGATCAGCTCCAGCAGGACGGCGCGGCTGGAGGCGAGTCGCCGAATCAAAATGACGCCACGAGGAAAACCCAAGGTTTACGAGCTTCGGCGGAGCACATACCGTGCAGGTGGATGAGCGGCGGGGAGCGGCCGGGGCCCGCCGGCTCGACTCGGGGTTCCAGAGAAATCTGGGATGGTGCACGAAACTCTGGGGTGGGCAAGGCATGAGTGACGGTCGCTGGCGATAATTTGGGCGTGTATTCAAGTCTGCATTGAATGACATCTCAGACACGCTGCATTAACTCTACTGGAGGCTCAGTAATTGGGTTTATGCGTAGCATCGATTGTGAAGTCTTTTGACAGATGATGCATGCTAGCATGGTATGGCAAGGAGCGTTGCACGAGAACAACACGCCGCACGCAGGGGTCAGGCAGACACTCAACACTTCATTGGCCACACTTATCATTCACGAAGTCTGGCTATATAGGCAAGGAAAATGGATCCCGTATATGGAATGTCACTCTCCACCAGATCTTTCCATAACTATGATGTTACAGACGGGGCAGGTGGGCCACACCGTCCTCAGCAGCTATCAGCTCTAATGACAAAAAGACTCCCCTGGGTGTCCCCGCTCGCCGCCGGCAGAGAACGGCCGCCGCATGTCATCATCTCATGGCGCTAACGATCGGTAGTTAATGGCGTCAGCGCCATCCAATCGTACCAGTATAATTTGCTGACGGACCGGGACTGGGAGGAGATGTCACTGACGGGCCGGGAGTGTCCTTGTGAGCGGCGGCGGCTGGAACTCCTCGGGTCGGCGCCGGGCGCGGCAGGCCCGCGGCTCGCCTGACCCCGCCGCGACCTCCCCGCGCCGTCGGCGGCCCAACAGCGCACGGAAGTGCTTTCCCAGCCTTCCGCGACCCGCTGTGGCGTGCCCGGGTCAGACACACCGGTAAACACAGGCGGAGGGATGTGGTTTCACAACCCCAGCCGCCAGCCGGCCGTTTCGCCGCCGCTCACGGCCCGCGCCGGTCACCGCCTCGCGGGCGCCACTGTCGTCGGCAGCTGACCAAAAACGGCGGCCGGTGGACGGGCGCGCCGGTCCGACTGGGGCGGCAGGAGCCCCAATGACAGCGGCACGACCGCCGACCCGCCCACCTGAGTCAGCTCACCGACCCGCTTATTATCCGTCCAGTCTACCACCCTGCTCAGTGCTCAGAGCTCACACTGACTCGCCTCCCAGCTCACCGACCCGTCCACTGCCCTCCTCAGAGCTCACAATCACTCACATCTCAGCTCGCCGTCAGCTCACCGCATGAGACCGGTCGGCGGTGAGCCGCCATGGCTCACCATGGCTCACCATGGCGTCTCCGCGCCGCCGCTGAGCCGGCCGCACCTCATCATCCGCACAGCACCTCCGGCGGCCGGCCGGACGGGTTTAATTACGTCTCTGGCCGCCGGCGGCCGGTCCGAGGTCTAAACTGGTCCGCCGTCTCTGCCGGCGGCGCGCCGCACCAGAGCGCCGCTTCATTGAGACCGGAACGGGCCGCCGATTGGTCGAACGGACGGAGACGTCTGTGGTCCGGGGATGGCTGTGGTCCGGAGACGGCTGTGGTCCGGAGACGGCTGTGGTCCGGGGATGGCTGTGGTCCGGGGATGGCCGGAGATAGCTTCGGTCGGCGGCTGTCGGTCGCGCCGGACAGCCAGACACCGACCGAGCGGCGGTTCGACCCGGCAGTCGCTGCTAAGGTCATTCAGAGGTCGGCCGGCACCAGCACATGCAGTCCGAGTCGAGAGTCCCAGAGCCCGGGCTCTGCCTGTAGGTGCTGGACCGTCGAAAGGCACAAGAATCGGACCCCGCTGACGGTCGCGAGGTATCTCGGCAGCTCGGTCTCGGCAGGTCCGCCCGATCTCGGCACTGGATGGCCGATGCCAATCTGCTCACCCACCCTGTGTCTGCGGCAGCTCGGTCTCCCCGGTCCGGCCGGCGCCGTCCCTCGCAGCACCAGTAAATCGTCGTTGACGCGGCATCGGGCGTCGGCGGGCGCCCCGCCGCGCGGCGGCCCTGCCGGCCTCGGCCTCATGGCCGCCGCTCGCCACCACTGACCGCCCGGTGACGTCACTCCCGGAGACCGGTGACGTCATCTCTACCGGCGGTGGACACTGGCCAGCCGCTGACGGTGAGGGGATCGTGGGTACGTTGACTCGGAGGCACCGCCGGCAGCCGTGACGCTGTCTCGGCCCGCGCCGGTCCCGTGACGCCGTTTCAGCCCGCGGCAGCCGCTCCCACGCCGCTCGGCAGCCGAGCCCAGCGGCCTTGGGCGCCGCGCCGCCGACCGGCCGGCACTCCGCGAGATATACAGCCGCCAACCGGCCGGCACTCCGCCAGATACAGCCGCCGACCGGCCTCTCCGCCAGATACAGCCGCCGCCGAGCGCCCACCCCTCCCAGCCGCTGTGCCGCCGGCCACCTTCGCGCCGACAACCAAACGCCGCAGTCATGACGCAACGCCACTTTTTCTGTCATGTTCCTCTCCATAATAACGTTCAAACACAATGTTCGCGAGCTTTCAGCGCTGTTTTGCAAATGGAGTTCGGTTATTTTCACATTCCGGCTGTCAATGTGGCAGACCGCAGGCCTTGTTACCCGTCTCGCCGCGCGGCGGTGCTATTCCCAGACAGCTGCTGCGTCCCGGAGCCCAGAACTACTGTACAGGAGTATCGTGGAGCTCCCAGGACTGCTATCTGGGGACCTGGCGGAACTCCAGTGGCTATCGCTCACACTCGGCAGCTGTTCAGCTACCTCTCAGCGCGTCGGCCAGCCCGGCCGGAATTCGTCGGATTCCGGTCCACTCGGCCGCTCGTAAACAAACACGGGAGATGGCCGCGCGATCTGTCGGACGGGTATTTTGTTTTGACGCGCGGCGCTGGACGAGACGCGTGCCGGGGGTTCTGGAGCGCGCGCCAGCAGCGATGGGAAGCCGTGGTACGGACTCGGACCCAGCACTGGCTGACTGGGCTGACTGACTGCCGGCCGGCACAATACGGCCTGTGAGAGGCTGTGATTTGGTCTGGACGCCGCGCTGACCGGGCTGACCGACTGCTGGCCGGTACAGCACAGCGGGGACCGCCCAGGCGGGGAGCTGCAAACAAGACGTCGGCATACCGCGCTTCAAACCCATCAGATATCGGTCGCCGGCCTGTGAATCTTAGCCTGCAGTCGACTAGTCACTGAGCCCAGCCGCTGTCGCACGGGCGCACAGCCGCGCCTCGGCCGAGTGTGGGAACATCTCCGCTCCACGTGCGACGCCGCCACGGAAGCAAGATCAGCCGGCAGATTGCCGTGAGATTATTCAGCACGCTACCGGCCGGGGAGCCGGCGACCGCACTGCTGCAGTGGGGAAGCCGCAGCTGCAGCGCGGTCGGCCGCTGCACCGACCGTGATAGTACAGACCGCTGACAGCACTGTGTGCGTGTTACCGGCACTGTCCGACCGATCTGCCGTTATCTCACAGACAGACAGACAAATGTGCGTCTAACCAGCACTGTCAGATCAACACACCGTGATTCCAACGACGGGCAGCCGAGCTGTACTAACAACCGGTGCAGTGTCCCACCAAACTACACGCGGACGGCATGTTGTCACCACACCTGCTCAAATTCTGGCAGTGTCAGTGCGTCTCCAAGTCTGACGCCACAGCCGAGGATAAGGAATGACCGGTCCTAAAACGAGCTGCTGATTTACGGCCCGACCGCCACCGCAGACGGCGAGGCGATATTTCTGGGCGAGACGGGTCGGACGGCCGCTCACCGGACACATGTCAGCGCTGTCCGGTGATCGGCTCTGCGGATTGACTCATTACCGGAGAGGTGGCGGTCATTCCCTAACGAGGTGTGCGTGAGGTCGCTGACAGGTAACAGCCGTCCGGAGCGGGCAGGAACCGCCCTCTCCCGTGACCGGACCGCACCACAGCGTGAATCAGGCAGTCTGCAGCCGACAGCAGCAGCCCGGCCCGGCGGGTTATCGCACTGTCGGGATGGGCGTGTCCTTCTCTGACGATCACATCGTCTCTAATGGCGACTGGTTAAGGAGGGTCAACGCTTCTACTCTGTCACTTTCTCTCTATCCCCCCCTCTCTCTCTCTCTCTCTCTCCCTCTCCCTCTCCCTCCCTCTCCCCGCCGCCGTCCGCAGACGCCCACACCGTCGGTGCCGAGGCCGCGCCCTCCGTGTCCCATAATGGAGCGCGCCGCCGCCGCCGCCGCGGTCGCTCCGGTTTCATTACGCTCGCTAAGTGCACGGTGTAACCGGGCCGGTGATGACCTGCTAATGGCGTGCAGCGCGTACTGCGGGCGGCGCCGAGTGACGGTGCGCCGCTCCGCCGGTGTCGGCGCCTCGGACGAGCACGGCCGCGGGGACAGGCCAGTTCCTCTGAGGGGCCGCCGCCCATTGAACAGCCGAGGGCCCGACTCCAGCCGGTGAAAATGAGGTCCTTCTTTAGAGTCCGTCGCTCTGGGAGGTCGTCGCACAAGCGTGAGAGTCATTATTTGAGGCCGTAGTTCTAACTACAGTCGGCTGCGTCCATTGTGACTTTTTCTGTCTAGATTTCACGGCTCTGACAGGCCGATCATATTTTATTCCGCGCATAACGACAACGAATGACGACCATTACAAATAAATGCGGAACCAATCAAGAATGCTTTGATGGTTCCGAACACGGAATGCTTAACAATTCTTATGGAAGCGACATCTGTGAGTTAGAGCACATTGTTATTGAAAACGAGCTGATAAATTATTGTAGCTCTTGTTCTTACTATCTATTCTAAATATTTTTATCTCTATAATATATGAATTGTCACTAAATCTAAGCACGCTATATGGCAACGTGCGTATTTAGCAATGTTTCCGGCAACGCGAGCCAAAGTAAAAGTTAAAAAGTCTGCGCTATCAAGCACTATCTTCCAGCATCAGACGACGTGCCAGTGCATCCACTAACAGCTCGGACGGAACAATGGTGGTGTTTGTTCCCGGGCCGCGGGGCAGTCACTCCCGGCCGATGGATTAATAACACACAGCGGCGGCCCCGATCTCACGCGTAAGGCCCTAATGGCACGATTAGACGCACAATGATCCAATTTATCATGAGCGTCCCCATTGAGCTGTTTATAGTGGGTAATTACCGCAGTAGTTTATCCTAAATGACGGCACTGGACGGGGCGAAGGGTTAGACACCCCCGCCCCAAACTGCTCCATATCGAGAGGAAGGCGCCCGGACGGAGCCGCCGCAGGGTGGGGATGGTATCGGGGGGAGCGTGGGTCTCACGACAGCCGCTCGTGGTACAGAGCCCCGTCAAAGCGCTCACAGAAGATCAGCTGTGTCGGCAGCTGCGCCTGGAGAAGGCTTCCTCTTAAAGACACCCGAATAGAGCAAATTAGAGCGGCCATCGCCGAGCGGTGGGCGATGGCCGCTCTCTGAGCCTCCTCTCACTCCGTGACTTCTGAATGCACACCTGTGTGAGTGACAAGTAAAGCCGCTAAAAGAGAAAGCTGGCAGACACGAAATGAGAACCAGCGGCGCCGCAACAGTCACGAAGCTTTCATCACGTGTTCTCATTTACATGAAAGGAATTTCAGCCACCGGAAATCACTCATACCATTTTTGTTCACGATCAACGCTTCCTACATCGCTTGGATTGAAATACCAGCAAAAATCATCAACAGTGCTATACATTTTTCATCCATTCATTTACCGGAAGATGATCGTGGACTGATGCAAACAATGGCACTGACCAGAGGCTGACCACGAGACCGATATTGACCAGCATCACAAGCTCAATCTGGGCCGCCTCCTCGGTCGCCATTGCTGGCGAGGGTTTTAACACTGGCGTTGGAGTCGTGCTCAACCCAGGGCAGTGCGCTGGAGCGGGTTCAGCCTGCACCGTCCCACTCCCCACACCCCTCCCCTCCCTGTCGACAGCGCGCCTCTGGTACCCGCGGCTGAGCGGAGCTCCGTGTCTCCTCCCGGGCGGCGCGGCCTTCCCGTGTCCAATGTCCCCCGTGAGAGCCCGCCGCCCCGGCGGCCGATCGCGCCGGCTGACCGCAGTACCGCAGACCGGCCAGTGCCCCACTCCAAACTGGACCAGCTCATTGGGATTCGTAATGGCCAGTTGGGGGATAGGAGCGCGGCCGGCCGCAGCGTGCACGGCCGCTCATGAATACCGGCCGCGTACGGGGCCATGCTGCGGCTCCGGCGCTCACTGGCCGGCTGTTCGTTTTCCGGTTTGCAGTCGGTCGGATCGGTCGGGCCGGATACTCGCAGCCAGGGCCACGCTGGTGAGCCGGTTCCCGTCCGAACGCCCCCCTCCCCCCCCCCCCACCAGACCGTGACGCCGTTGCGTGGCGCTCCAGCGGCGCGTCACGCCTGCCGCCACCGCGCCGAGAATGCCATCGCGCGCCGCCGCGCCGGAGAATGCCGCCGCCGCGCCACAGTCGTCCGACCGGCCGCCGGATCGCCATGAATGCCGCTCGGCAGACGTGAACGAAGTCGCCCCACGCGGCCGGTGCATAGAACGGCCCGCGGTTCTGCCTGATCGGCACACAACAAACCGGCGCCGGGCGGGAGAAAATTGGAGAGTCGCTCGGCTGTCGATCACCGGCTCTGTGTGGGAGAATTTAATTAGGGCCGCCGCCGGCGCCGGCCCCGTCAGGCTGAAGTGTGCCATAACGCGCCGCCGCGCTGCCCTCGGAGGTCACGGAAAACCCGGCGGCGGTGGCAGTCGGCCGGCAGTGGCATGTTTTCTTCGGGTCGCTGCTTCCTTCCGCGCCGTGCCGACCGCCGGCTGTTAGCGGTGGGGTCGCGCCGCGCCGGCATTGTAGCTCCGCGGCGCCGAGCCGCTATCCGCGCTCCATCGACTCGGGTCGGTGTTACGACAGCGGCGCTGCCGGCCCGCTGCCAGCAGAGGCATTGTCACCCGGCAGAGCGGTGGAGCGGAGAGAGAGCGGCGGGGCGGAGGACACGCCGCTGCCGAACGGTTCCTTTGTGGACTGTGGTGGTCTGTCGGACTGCGCCGGGAGTCCAGTCGGACTGCGACGGGAGTCCAGTCGGACCGCGCCGGGAGTCCAGTCGGACCGCGCCGGGAGTCCAGTCGGGCTGCGCCGGGAGTCGGACCGCGCCGGGAGTCGGACAACAAGCTAGAGATGCACCCCTAAAACGCCACCACCTGCCCCCGTGCCCAGTGCAGCAGCTCCCCTCATCACTCTCTCCTGTCAATCTGGCCGGCTGTTCAGCGCGGCGGTCAGAGGCCGCCAACCTTCTGCGAGTGTCGGCCACTGCGCGTGCTTGCACCACTTATGATTGTTGTTCCTTACCCCAGTTTCCACACCCCAACCCATCCGTTGGGCAATCCATCATTACACCGGCATAAAGCAGGCAAGAAATGCCACGGCGCTGCAGACAGGAGAGGGGAAGAGCCTGTCTGTCTCTGATGTGTGTAAGAGAGAGAGAGAGAGAGAGAGAAAGAGAGAGAGAGAGAGAGAGAGAGAGAGAGAGAGAGAGAGAGAGAGACGAGGGGAGAGAGCGCTGCCGATCGGCCAGTGACCGCTGTGGGCCAGCGTCCGTAACGCCCGATGACTCCGTTGCCATCGGTGCCGGTGACAGCTGATGATTGTATCGGGAGCCATAGTGATCACTCAGGAGTGGTACATGACCGCACGGAGCTGTAAGAGCCAAGAGCTAAAGGGATGCGGTCTGCTCTGGCAATTAGAGGCAAACTCCATGCATAGGCTAAATCGATAGGTACAATGACGACAAAGCAAAAAGAATGAGAAAACAATTAAAGCAAACTAAAAAATAAAAAACAAAACAAAATTGCAACTCAAGCCGGATAACATATATCTATTCAAATCATCAGGCATCAGATGAAAACGAAACATCCGATACATTTTTTGACATTTTCTTCTACATCATCTCAGTCATGTCTTCCACGCCGCTATATGCTTCGATTATACAATATAATCAATCATGATACGGCTGATATCGCCGCCAACAGAATGTACCAAATGTGCTCCATAAGCTGGGAGCATTTATAATTTAGACAGGAGCATATCAGTCCATATACGAGTCTCAGTCCAATGAGTCTCAGAAACATGCCGGGCACGAAGCCGCTTTCATCTTTGGTGCCGTCATGCCCCGATATGTACCACAATTCAAATCCCACGGCGATAACATCTTCAGGGCAATTTGTTAGTCTATTAGCGTTTCAAATTTAGAATCGACTCATTGGCGCTCCTCGGCGCTAATTGAATTCGGAGATGTTTCTCCGCTATCGGCATGCCAATCTTTCTCGGAACATGAGAATCGCCCAGATAGGGCCGGTGCCGGCCTCCGAGGCATGATAACGCGCCGCTGGCACACTGGTCCAACAAAACAGCCAGCATTTCTCACGTTACAATCGGCAGCTGTTAACACGGTCGGGCCCCGTTTTATAAATTGAGTAGCTGTTTGTGCTGCTTATGGTAAAAGGAATATCTAGTGTAAAAAGAAATAAGATGCACCGATTTAAGTATACTCCTACCAGACATTTAAAGAAAAATAGATGGATGCATGGGTTCAGATTAAAGCATAAATGCACTTTTAGGAGGCACATCTGATATTAATTGCACCATTACGATGCCGATCGACGACCATAAGCCAATACGGGGCCGTCAGCTGTGCTCAAGTTACAACAGGTAACAGCAGAGAACGTAACGAAACGCACAGGGGAGACTGCAACAACTCCGCAGACATCTGTAGGACAATGCGGCGGCGATTGACGGCTATTTCAGTGGAGATGGCGGCGGCGGCCGCGGGACGGAGACTGCGGCGGAGCACACGAACGTATCCGCGCCACGGTGTGGGGGTGCGCCCCGGGGCGCCGAGCCCCAGACCGCGCCGGGACTGTGGCGCCGGCACAGGAGCGCATCCTCGCGGCCCGGTGGGCGGACAAAAACCTGTTTGGCCGCGCTGTGGTCCCGGCTGCGGCACGACAGGGCCAGCGGTGCGGAAAACCGGCCCGGCCGTGCGGCAGAGACGCTCGCCCCGGTCGGCCGACCGGCAGAGGCGCTCAGCGGACCGCTCGGTCGGCCGACCGGCAGAGACGCTCGGTCGAGACGCCTCGGCCGCGGGTGTGGGGAGTCTGGCATTCAGATGGACTGACGGTCGGTGGGACAAAGTCTGATAGACAGGGCACTGAGGCACCCGCTGCTCCTCCTCATCCTCAGCTCGGACGCTATTTGCCCTAATCCATCACACGGCACTGGATTTCCGGGTAGGTATTTATGTGCAGGACAGGCCGAAAGCAGATCCTTGTTTGTGAGAATGCTGTGTAGTAAAATAAATAATGACAGTATTATTCGGCAAACTTGACACAAGTTTTCACACTGCTTAATCAGATTACGTATATGAAACTAGCAATACAGTGCAAGACAGAATAACCACACGCGCTACGCCACTGAATCATACCCTCAAAAGCTTTGGCGTATGATAATCGGTGTGCCATTGTCCCCCGATTACATGGCACTATGCACGAGTTACAATTGCTCAGTCAAGTTGAGTATTGCTGCTACAATCACGGGAAATAGTCCAAGCGAATTGTGTTTTCAAACAACCACGGAGTGAAAACGGTGCTGGCATCCAGTCAATTGGAGGCCATTAAGATGTTCGTATAGGGCTTATCGTCCAGTTTAGCGGGCCAGGCATGTCGTTAGTCGGGTTTTTGCAGAGTTCGGACAGGCTGGCGGGCGTAAGGCCGGACGCGTAGTCACGTTACACGGCCCCGCGCCGGGTCCTCGCCAGTCCTGTGCGCGAATCCACAGTTTTGTCTCTTGGTCTCGTCCGCCTCTACTAACTACTCTGCTGCATTTTAATCCCAAGTCAGGGCGTATGCCGTACAAAGTACATCCCAGACTATAAACCCAGACATCAGACTGCAGACCCGGACTACAGACTGCACCCCAGGCTGTTCGCCACAGTCTGCAGCGCCAGGCTGCTGGAGACGCCCGAAACGGTCCGCCAGCCCGACCCATTTATAACAGGACCTTTCCGAGATTGGAAAATGCCTAGTCTAATTGGAAAAAATTGAGGCTACGTCTGGCCGATCGATTAGAGCATGAAAGGCATAACTTTTCTGGACGCTTATAAATTACGGATTAATACGGCAGCTAAAATATTTATCTAGTCCTGCGGACGTTTACAAAAGGAGAGCTTTGTCCCATAACACGGCGATGGATGGATGCCGTGTTCGAGGCGGCGCTATCTGCGGCGGCCATCTCGCGGGTCGGCGGCGGTCGTTATAGACCGGCACCAGCAGCCGACAACTCGGCCGAAAATTAGAACCCGCCGCCCAGCGAGAATAATTGGTGCATTTAGTCTGTTTGTTCGGGTCTCTGTGGGCGTCTGTGCGCGGCGCGGCGGGTGGCGGGGCAGTGCAGTTCAGCGCCCCGGGCGGCGCCGCCGGGCCGGTGGACCGCTCCGTGCTGGACAGACTCTCCAGTCCACCCTCCGTCCTCTGCCCTCTGCCCACCCTCACCGCCGCGCCGCGGCCCGTCCCCCGGGCCGGTCAGGACCGTTCGGTGATGCCGACCGCGGAAACCGGAGCGGCCGCGGCGGGGCTGGGTTTTTTGTCCCGTGGCCGCTCCACAGCCCAGGTGGACAAAGAGCCCACTGCGGGTAGGAAGGACGCAGAACGGGCTCTTCACTCGCCGCGCCGCCAGTTTTGTGGTCATTCAGGTGTTAAATTACCCACCTGTAGTCACAAATCGGGCCAAAGCCGAGAAAGGGTTACCCACTGTGCCCTAACAAAGACCTCGTGTCCTTTGGTGAGGTGTCTGCCCCGCGATGTGAGGCCTACGAGGTCAGGTGCGATTTGGCGGAAACCCAGTGTGTCCGTGCGGCCAATGGCCATTAGGCACTACCAGCGGAGCATTTAATTCAGTGACCTGAATAACTGTAATTAGGCGGTGAAATATTTCATCCATTTACCCACAGTCAGAACAAACATGACGCTGGCTCCAGTTCCTCGCGTGCCAGTTTCATTAGCCCGCTGCCTCTCACGGGTCGGCCAGCCGGCCTCGGAGGCTGTAAATCATCTCTGCCCGCGGAACAAAGCCGGCGACTCCGTCAGCAAACACTGGCCGGCCCGTCAAAACGCCCTAATTAGCCGCGACATCGGCGCCGCCGCTTTTGTCGACACGGCGTCACGGGCGTCACAGCGCGCCGCGCCACGATTGTCCGCCGCCGCCGTTACAGCGCGCTGCGTTTGTCTCGGAGTCCAGATAACGAGCCCGCTGTCTTTGTGCGCCGCCGCTGGCGCCCATCTGCCGCGGCTGGCCGGCCCGGGCGTGACTCAGGTACTGGACAGTACTGGTGTGCGGTACAGGCCCGCAGGGTACCGGCTCGGTCTGCCGGTACCCGCCCATCTGCCGCAGCTGGCCGGGCGGCGGCGGCCCGGGCGTGACTCAGGTACTGGACAGTACTGGTGAGCGGTACACGCCCGCAGGGTACCGGCCCGGCACCCCCAGGGCGGAGGGGATCTCCGCTCCACACACGGTACTCCGCCGCGGTGCCCGGCAGCCGGGGACGCCGGCAGTCTGTCAGCCATCTGCCGGCCTCTGACCGCGCCGGCGCCGCCGGACATCGATCGTCATCGCCGCCACCGGCGTCACCGGCGTCACCGGCGTCATCGGTCGCCATCCATCGTCCGGCCAGAGTGCGGCGTCATCGCGTCCAGCGGCAGCCGCTCGGCGACGGCAGCCAGTTCCGCCCGTGTTCTGGTCGTGTTCCGACGGAGTTCCGCTCGTGTTCTCGCCGAGTCTTCGCCAAGTTAGCTGGATGGAGTTTCTCGTGTTTTGGCCGTGCTCGGTCCTGGTAGAGTTCTGGCCCCGTCCCTCTCCTCGTGCGTGTCATCTCCCGTGATTAAGAAAAACAAGTATAGGCAGAACCCATAGAATTCTATGGGTTCTGCCTATACTTGTTTTTCTTTTTCTCATCTGTCGTACCTACCGACTCTGTTGGCTGGCTCTGCCACCATCTGTCTTTTCGTCAGATTCTTCTGCTTCCATCGCCATGTCATGTCTTATAGCTCCGACGTTGCTACTTTGGGATCAAGCAGCGAGCGGAATCGTCTTCTATTATAGAAGTTGACACTCACACCGACGACAACCCGACTACACATAACTCCAATCGCTTCAGACTATCGAATTCATGTCCTTCAGATGCAGGGTATGTTGCACATCATTCCCATTATCTAAAAATACACACCGCGTTGTAATGTTTCCATAATCTGGCTCCTTTCAGCACCATGTGGTTGACATATCAATTTTACCAATCCGGAATCGTCATTCCAGCCTGACCACAATACAAAGTACTTCCTCGTAGGGACGCCGTCTAATCCGCCCGGCTCAACGGACGTGGCCGAGACTCGGTCTCCGGCGCGGCGGTGACCTCCGATTTGTTCCCCTAACGAGCGGGGCGCTCCGACCAAACTCTGGGGACGGTCCGGTCGTCGTCCCTGTCCCCGGGTCCGTCTGCCGGCCGAGTGACGGTTCCACCGGCTGAGTGACGGCTGCTGATCGGCCCGGTGCACCCACCGGCGCGGCGGCCACCAGAACCGGTCTGTCGACCGACCGACCGCGGCCCGCGGAGAGCCACAATTAACTGGCGGCCGCGCCCGACCCGGACGGCTCCAGCGCATCGCACCGCGCTCCACTGGCTGATTGGAGAGGAATATTATCGAAGGGCCAGCATCCCCCGGCCCTGACGTGTCCGGACCACCGCGACCGGAAGGACCTAGGCCCCTTCGTGGAGGGCTTCAGTGCCAACGACCGGCACCCCGAGCGTACATACCAGGGAGTTTGCATTGTGGGGCTACACTGGGGAGGGAAGGCCCGACACCCTGGCGTGTTTCAGTACAACGGCCCTGGATTTATAGATGTAGTAAGGCGCGGCTACAGCGTATTTGAAGCGGTCTGATACCGCTCAGCCGCCGCCTCGTGGGCCACTCCAGCGCTCGGTAATCCACGTTTAGGGCGTCTGGCGTGCCGGGAGCGGATTAGTGGCGATCACCGACGCCCGCGCCGGCCGGCTGGCGCGGTGTTGTGGCTGCGCCTCCCACCAGCCTCCCGGGTCGGCGGGCTCACCTCCCGCCGCCCTTGGCAGCGGTACTGGAGGCGGCGGCCGACACCCAGAGCAGTGCGCGGCCGGCCACTGGGGTACCGTGCCCCGCACCTGCGCCGCTCCAGTTCCCCGGGCCGCCGGACGGGGACGGCACGTGTTCCGCCGGGGGCGCCGCGGCGCAGCCGGCCGGCCGGCGGCTGGCCGCGGGGAGCCCTCATCAGTATGCACGCGGGCCGCTCGTCAGATGGAGTCTGCAGAGCAGAGAGGCCAGTCTGCGCCGCGTATCGTCCCGGCTTCACGCACGGCGGAGAAAAAGGCGAGCCTCCGCCGCTTGCCGTCTCCGCGGCCGCCCAAAAACCGCACCCACGCTGCGCCCGGACGGTCCGGCGGCTTCGGTCGCGCACGCGAGCTCCGAGGAATGGAGCGCGAGCCACGGCCTCAGGCTGTGCGGCGGCCACTGCAGTGGCGCTGGGGCGGACACACGGACACACAGCGCTGTCCTGTGGCACTGGCCGCGATCGTTCCACCGAAGGTTGTCTCTGAATCTGGCTGCCCCTGTGTTAACGCATATCTGTTTGTCCTCTGGAGTTGTGCCTGTCTTCGTAGCTGTGACCATGTGACTAAGCCGCCCTCCAGGTCGCTCTCCTTCGGCCCGCTTAGCTGTGATGGTCGGACAGAGGACCAGTCCTCCCTGCCCAGTGTCCCGAGGGGGACGGCCGGCGGACCGAGGCGAGACACATTCCGCGGTGCCGTGTTTCCGCGCCGCCGCGCCGCCGCCCCGTCAGTATTTCCATGTCATGAATGAAATTAAACGCGTCCTGCGTGCGGCTGGCACGTCGTCCCCGGTCACCATGGCAACCACACCCGTGTCAACAATACAGCTTCTCACCGAGAGCGGTGTCAAGATGGGACAGATAGGCCCTGAGCGCTGACCTTGGTCTCTCGGAGTCAGCCTTATTTATCGCGGGACGTTCAACTGACACCGGGCTGACATATTCAGGGTGTCTGTAATGGAGCGAGGAGCACCACAGGCGCCACTTTATACAAATGTGTGTTAGGTCGCCATTTAGGCTAACAAATGTGTAGGAAAAAGTAAGATTATGTAAACAACCTTAGTGACAACCACCACCCAATGGCCCTTCCTGCTGGACAAAGGTTTATTGCTGCAGCCCAAGCTTGCCGTTTCAATGCTCAGGCTGGCTTTGGTCTTACACTCGGTGTTATCGTCCACTGACAACCGTACACTGGAAGGCTTATCCCGCCGATACTCAACAGTGCAACACTAAACATAGACATCACTAAGAGAGTGCCGCTGCACCAATGGCGTCTCCCCATTGATGGCGCGACTAATGCATTTCGGTCATTAGTGCTGCACTCACCGCTGGGTTGGCGGCGGGACGGTCGAAGCCGGTGAGTGTACTGAGTACCTATCCCTGGGATCGGAGCGTGCCGCGATCCCTCTCCCTCCCCTCCCAGTTCCCACTCGTATAGTTGCACAATGGTGCACCGGTGCCCGTGATGACGTCACGGAGGACAGTCGACAGGGCAGCTGATCCCCCCGTCACGGACAGAGGCCATTCTTATAAAGAAAAAGGACGGAGGGACGGAAGGAAAAAAAAGAACTCAATGAATTAAACGATTCCGTCCTTTTTGGTTATCATAAAGGTTCCGTCCCTCTACCCCTCCCCCTTCGTTGTTTTGCTAGGATGCGTTTTTCGTCTAAATGATCAAGAGCTTTAGTAAATGAAACAGGAATTATTTCCTGCAATATTTTCTTATAAATTTCGTCACAAAGAATGCAATAAGACTAAGAAAATACTGTGTGATCGCTATATGGGTATAATAAAATGAGAACCTGCAATTATTTGGGATCACATTTGAATTTTTATGGGACCGGGGACTGTTGTCTGCTACGATACATAGCCTTGGCCAGAGGCCTTGGCTACGATCAAGAATAATATAGATAGGCGAAGTATGTAATATGTTGTAGTCTTTCCTGCTAGGCTGAAACCCACCAAAGATTGTTTTTGCGTATAAATGTGGTAATGCCTATGTCTTACTCAGTGATAGGATGTCTAATAAGCGGTAAGGGAACAACGCAGACACCCTGAGTTAGCGTGGCGGCTCGGGACAAGCGGTAGAGATAAAAGAGGAGGGGATACTGATAAGGCATCTTTCGCTCAAGGGGACGACGCGGCGCGCGGCGAACGCGCGCGGCGGCTCGGGATGAAAGGGAGGGAGAGAGGGAAGGAGTAGGTAGAGAGAGAGAGAGAGAGACGGGGGGCGCAGGTGTTGTTTTGACGAACTGACGCTAAAGAGGGGGGAGGGGGAGCGGGGGAAGAAATGGCCTGTGGATCTTCTCTGTGTGGGGACAGCGAGGACAGTCCAGCGAGAGCGCTTGAGCGTGGTGGAGTGTATACGAATTTCTCTGCGTGCAAACAAGAACTTTAAGTGCTAACGAGAAGTTGTAGTGCCACGTGACTCAGACCTCCAACCGTGATACCAGTCGAGGCGCCAGAGGACACAGGACACAGGCCAGGTGAGGGTGGAGCTACTGGGAGGCAGTTGCAAACAGTAAACACCTACCACTTACTGGATATTGCATCTCAAGGTGTCCAATCCTGCCTGTTAATGTGTATGCCCGATAAACAACGATAGCTGCAGAACGATAAGGTGGCGGTCTATAGGTACTTGGTCTGCATGTGAAATTGACTAATTTTCGTGTGAAATAACTCCCGACCAATGTCATACAGTTCACATATCGATTAGCACGCAGCCTGAAACACATTTCGCACAAGTTGCTCTCGCAACTAGCTAAATATCGTATCAATGCCGTAAAAAAGCGCTGCTGAAGAGCAGCGCTATTTCTGATGCGTTATTTTTCACGAACAACGCAAAGTCTTACGTCACCAGAGGCGTCTTTGTCTCTTTATGATACGGAAACGCGTCCTTTTGGGTGGGGGTAGCGTCAATCTGGCTTCGTTCTTTTAACGGGTTCCGTCTTTCGTCTTCGTCCTTTTATGATAACCAAATTCCGTCTAATCTCAGAAATGACGGAGCGTCCCTCCGTTCTTTTCTTTATAAGAATGGCCACAGGGCGGTCAGAGGGACGGCGTAGAGGGACGGCGCAGTCGCGGCGCGTCGCGCCAGGTGGCGAGGGCGATCCGGTGGATGGGGAGGATCACCATTCACCAGGAATCTTTAGTCTCCAGTCAGCACCCCCGGGCTGAACACTGAACAGTCAGCAGTCTCGGCAGTCAGCGGCCCGCCGCCGCCGCTGAGGTCAGCGCAGTGCCACCGCTGAGGTTAGCGCAGTGCCACAGTGGTCCGATCAGACGCCGCTGACGGCCGACGCCGCCACCGCGCCGCCATCGCCGCGCTCAGCCGCTAATGACCGGCTCTTAGCAGCGGCGCGGCGCAGAGTGCCGCCGAGGCGGGCCGCATCTGGTGGCCCCGCCGCCACAGCCGCCGACACGCTGCGCCAGCTGACGCTCGGCGGCTCCTCCGAGCGCGTCTCAGTGACGTGGCTATACGGCCGGACCAGGAGGGCGCATCCTCCGCCGAGCGAACAGCGCCAAAATTGCCGCAACATCGCCGTAATTACCGCACATCATAATTACAGTTTTCAATTTGAAGGTGACTGGAGCTGAGCTAATTCGGGGTGGCGGCGGGCGCGTCCCGTTGGCTGACGGACTCTGGCCGTTGATTGGTGGGTGCTGACTGCTGGCTCTGAGTGGGGTGGCTAGGACAGACACCTGCCAGCGACGCCGGCCGCCGATCGGGACGCGCGCGGCACCGGCGACTTTCTCCGGCGGCCGGCACTGCTGAGACGGGACGACCGCTGCTGGGACTAATGGGACTGCCGGGACGCCCTTCTGGTGCTGGGACTGCTGCTGGTACTCCCGGCACTGCTGCAGGACACCCGGTTGGCAGCCGCTGAGCCGCTGTTCTCCTGTCGACCAGACAGCTGTCCCGCGGCGAGGGCGACTCCTCTCAGTGGGTGTCATTTTTCCGTCAGCTCGTGCGACATTGGCCAGCAGGTGGTCCATGAGAATGTACTGAATGACCCCATTGTGCATCAGAAATATGTCCTTGGGTACCCGATTGTTGTTAATGCATTCAATGCCTGGTTGTTTGTCGATGTGGCGCCGATTTCACCTGTAACACACGGATTAAGGCTCCGATAAGCAGCCGACCAATCTGTACTGACGCGCTAATAACGGATCAAATACGATCTGCAGCGCCCGCACATGACAAATTCCGTGCAGCCGATAAGTGGCAGCATTGTGGCCAAACCTGTGCAGAAGTCCTGCATATTTCAATCAGCGACATGGTGCTGCGGCTGTCACCGCGGCTAGCGTGCCGGGCCACCCGGCTAGGTGGTCGGCGACCGACAGTTCGAACCAGTCGCCAGTCGCCCGGACACAATGACAATCGCGGACCAGACACCCGCCGCCCATGGACCAGCATTGAGCAGACGTCCCTGGCGACCGACAGCTCCAGATCCGGCGTCCCCCGCCCATGACACTATGACAGCCCTGACCAGTCACCAGACGTCGACCGGCCCATGACAGTTGCCAACTGGACGTCACCAGGCAAGGAAAGTCCCTGATCGGACGTCCCCACGCTGCATATAGACAGCCTAACTGATCTGAGGATGGTGCTACCATTAATAGTGATGGTGCCTGGCCGTTTCACCATACTGAGCTGTGTCACCAATTGTGTCACCAGCCGTGTCACCAGCCTGGTCACCAGCCGTGCTGTGCCCGCAGTACCGCCCACAGTCCGGTGCCGGCCGGCGGCCCCACGGGACGCCCCACTCCCTGACCTCCCTGTCGTCGAGACACGCCCGTTTGGACACGGGCCTTTTTACGGCGACGGGCCGCTGCTCGGAGAGGAGAGCCGACCTGCCGCTCGCCTCGGACGGCCATTGTGACCGGCCGGATTGGCGGCGAGGGCCGGCGGCGGGCGGCCGGACCACCCAGTCGGCCGGGCGGGGGCGGCGGCGGCGGCGGCGGCGGCGGCTGCCGGGAGGGGTGAGCCGACCGACCCGGAGTGGAGCGCCCGCCGGCCGTCGCATTGTCACCGCGCCGATAGAGATCGTGCGCGGACCGCTCGCTGCGGCGGCAACTGGGGCTCGTTTGTTCGGACCGATCTCGGATCGGGCGGCCTGTCGACAGGATATTGTGGAGTGAGTATACGGCCGTGGGGTACCGCTGAGTCCCGCCCACAAGGTGGCCAGTGTAGATCAGCTGAACCGCTTTCATGAGCTCTATTGTGACTGAAGGAAGTTTTTCCAATCTTACAGTAAGCAATGTCATGTCCTCTCCTGGAACTGTCCTTTTCTTCACGCCGCCATCAGAAAATCAGCGCGGAATCTGGATGACCAGTCCTTTCGGCTGCACGCGCTGCAGTCCGAGTCTGATCAGTCCGAGTCAGTGCAGCCACCCTGGGTCGGTGCCGCTGGCCGACGGAGCTGTTACAGCCGTTCCCGGAAATCACTCAGCATCCTCCTCCTTCTTCTCAGCCTCCTCTGAGAGCTCGGCTAGAGCCCCGAGAGGCTGCTGTCAGCAGGTGCTGCGTATGGGGCCGATGGCAGCCGCAGATAGGCGCGCTGCGAGGAACCGGTCGGCATTGACCGACACTTAGTGCCTCTCTGATGGCGGCCAGATCGAATAACAAGGGCGCCTTGATGTGTCCGAGAAGACCTCATCTCACCATTATTGAGTGCATATAATTTACTACCGGCTGCCGACCATACTTAGCGATAATTGGACCATTCCAGATGAAATAAGATGTTAATTGAACGTACAAGTTAGCGCTGCAAAACCTCCCAACGAGGAGCCGAAAATAAATAAATTTCTTGTCGCTTTTCCAAATGTATCTTGAAGATTAGGCGTCTACTGTTTCGTAGGGATCACCAAAAGAGTCTATCGCCCCACCCATGTATCCATTGCGGTAGCTCAGGGGGAAGCTGCGAATACCATCGGGCATCTCCGGTTCGGTGATCTCCCTCGGCCTCGCTGGGACAGCGTGTGGAGGATATCATCTCTGTGGACCCCATCCGTGCAGTGTCCCAGCGGCTTCCTAACGAGCTCTGCGGGGCCCCTTTTCAGCACCCGTGTAAGCCCCGCGAGGACACAGGTGTGGTCCCGGCACTCGTGCAGCCTCGCTCGGCGGGCCCACTGGGACGGACAAAGCCACACCGCCGGCGCTCCCGACCCAGCCCGCCGCGCCGTCCAGCGGCCGTCCCGCGGGATCCACTGTCCAGGGTGGCCGTCCCGCGGGACCCACTGTCCAGGGTGGCCGTCCCACGGGACCCACTGTCCAGGGTGGCCGTCCCGCGGGGCCCACTGTCCAGGGTGGCCGTCCCGCGGGACCCACTGTCCAGGGTGGCCTTCCCGCGTGACCCACTGTCCAGGGTGGCCGTCCCGCGGGGCCCACTGTCCAGGGTGGCCGTCCCGCGGGACCCGCTGTCCAGGGTGTCCGTCCCGCGGGACCCACTGTCCAGGGTGGCCTTCCCGCGGGACCCGCTGTCCAGGGTGTCCGTCCCGCGGGACCCCCTCTCCAGGGTGGCCGTCCCGCGGGACTCGCTGTCCAGGGTGGTCGTCCCGCGGGACCCGGGGCGGACCCGTGTCGGACACCGAGCCCGGCCGGATCCCGGCGAGTGCGGAGGCGCGGCCGCTGCCTGAACATGTCCAAAATGCAGGGCATTAGTGCTGATGGCACACAGTGATAACCCGCTTTGCAGCCGCCTTCAACCGAGCAGAATGAAATATAACTGGGGTAGCAGGAAATTATAGCTCGGGTAACAGTTAATCGTGATTTTAATTCTGGTTCGGGGACATGTCCGGTAGGCTGACAGCAGTCATGGGAAAACATGACACCACAGTCGGACGGGCTGTCCGTCTCCGTGGGAGTGAATGTCGCCTTGTATGTGCAGGTGCTGAGCTGACATCTGTCTGTATTCTGCTGCAAGCATCAGCGCTGAGCTTATACGGATGCACCGCACGACGGCAGAGTGACGCCAACATGCATGCCGAATCCGCTACGTCTGTGTGCAGACACTAACACTCTAAAGCACCATTGTTGCTCAAAGATCAACACCGAGCCGCGATCAGGCCAGATTCCCTGCAGTTGTCGGTGATGAGCGGGCCAGGTTCTGGATGTGCGAGGGTCGCTGCCTCATACAGTCGCGGTCACACTCCGTTACCTGCAGCAGTGTAGCCTCCACTGCTCCGCTACCGCTATCGTGCGCTGCCCCCAGGTGCGAGTTTCCTCAGGTGCCCGCAGCGGCGACCGCCCTCTGACAGCCGCAGCCTCTGACCGTAACCATCCTCCGCCGGCCGCCGTCCTCAGTCTCCATCCCATGCCATCAGATCAGCGCCCGCTGCTGCTCCCGTGGGGGCCGGTGTGTCTGAGCTCACTGCCAGCCCGTTCAGCCCGCCCACCCCACCCCGCCGTCCGCGTGGCTCGTCTCGCCCCAACCTGCCTATACGTACCCTTCCCCCTCCACTCCCTGCACAGTTCGGCCACATACCCCACCCCCACCACGGTCCTCCCAGACTACCCCACTCTCGGCACGGCCGCCTTCCCGCCGGCCGGTCAGCGCCGAGAGCGGACGACAAAAACCACCATCCCGGCGCGGCGCCACGGCCGGCCGGCGTCCACGCGCTGAAAAATGGCCCGCTCGGCCGGCCGGCCAGTTTCGGTGCGGGTAATTTATTCACCTGGGAACCGCCGACGGCGCAGAGACGCGCTGTCGCTAGCGACGCAGATGGAGGCGCGACGGAGTGGGTGTGCGTGGGGGAGAGGGGAGCGGGGCGCAGACGGCACGGGGACGGCCGGGGGTGCGCCGGCACAGCCCGGTCGGCCGCGACCGGTCGGAGCTGCAGAGACTCGCTCCGAACCGCCGTGCGCCGGGCCAGCCGAGTCGGATTAGCGATTCGGTGATAAGCCCCCATTAGTTTGTCACACAAAAAGCCGATGTTCGTGGACCATAGTGTCCACGTCAGGGTTCGGAAGCAGTGTTTTTTCATTCCCAGGGACGCGCTGTTTAGTGAAGGTCATCCGCCGGGTGACCCATCTCGCCCGGCCGGCTGAGTCAGTGCCCTCCCGGATAGCTGTTCCCTCGGAACTCGGCCGGGTCGAGGGAACCGCCGAGCGGGCCTTCTCACGCCCCGGTGACGGCGGCTCAACAGACAGCGCGCCGCACCGCCAGCCCAAACTGGAGCAGCACAGCGGCACAGAGGATCGCACAGCGGCACAGAGGCCCAGCACAGCGGCACAGAGGACCAGCACAGCGGCACCGAGGATCAGCATAGCGGCACAGAGGCCCAGCAAAGCGACACAGAGGCCCAGCACAGCGGCACAGAGGCCCAGCACAGCGGCACCGAGGATCAGCACAGCGGCACAGAGGCCCAGCACAGCGGCACAGAGGCCCAGCACAGCGGCACAGAGGCCCAGCACAGCGGCACAGAGGACCAGCACAGCGGCACAGAGGATGAGCACAGCTGCTGTGAGCCGTTGTGGTGCCGCTGCGCAATAACAACACCACGGCACGGCACTGCTCACAGACCTGGGTGTATCTAGAGCTCACAACAAAACAACGCAGTGCAAGTAGGTAAGTACCAGCACACTGCGCAGTACTGTGCCCGACACTCGTATCCATATTTCGCTCTCCTAGCGTTCGATATCAATGGACACACGAATTTTGGTTTGCAGGCAGGTGGTTGTGTGCAGTATTTGTGAGCGCCGCACGGTTGTGAGCACCTGCGGCGAGCCTCACCTTCTCGGCAAGCTCACCGGCCGGTCCCTTCGTGAGCTCACCGGCAGTTCTGTGCCGGAGCACACCCGGCCAGCCTCGGAGCACACTGGCCGTTCTGTGCCGGAGCACACCGTGCCAGCCTCGGAGCCGACCTGGCGCGGTCGGCCGACCCGCCCCGACCAACACGGGACGGTCAGCCGGCCTCCCCACGCCGCGAGGCGTCCAACGGAGCCGGGATGTTGCTGTGCATCAGAGGAGGCACAACAGGAGACATGCTTCTTTCGTAACATCCCTTCAGATAGAAATGGCGACATTTGGTGAAAATAAGATATAAGGTAATGCTCATTTCAGTGTTTCTCTGCTCATGGCGCTTGCCGTTTTGTCCATGGAACTTGCAGGCTGCACCCATGGCCGCCGGAGGAAGTAAAAACGGGAAAAGTCGACAGGAAAGGTCACCAGAAAAGCTCTTAGCTCAATGAGATGAGGGTGTTGATCACAGATACTGCAGCCACTCCCGGGAAACTTCAACGTAGGGAAAGGCATGTAAGTGCAAAGTAACAGTTTTAAAATGATCTTTTCACTCCCGTGTAAGCTGTGTGCCCGAATTCACCATGAATCAGGACTATTCCAAATGCAGCCACTATCGCCTAGGGCCCAGCAAAGCTTACTGAGCCTCGGTGTAACCCACCTGTACGGGATCCGTGCTTGGTTTGTTCTCTGCTCACGCTCGCGATTCAGTCGCGCACTCGCGCACGGCTGGTCACCGTTGGACCGTCACCGCACCGTTCGCCGACACTCCGCGTGTCACCGATCACAGCTGGCTCGTCACCGCACTCTGTTCACTGCTGGCCGCCGCACGGCCCGGCCCCTCGCGGCTCTCACTCTGAGTCACACGGCTGCGCTCCTCGCCCGCTCGCGGCACACGCCGGAATGACTCGGCGAGGAGGCCAGCTCACGGCGAGGCGAGGCGACTGGAGGTGCGCCCGGCCGGCTAGAACCGGCCCGGCGCCGCCGCTGCACTCAGCACTACCCGCGGCTCCGACTGGCGGCACGAGCAGCGGGACGCCGCCCGGACGGCCCGACCACCGCCGGCACACTCAGTATTGATGGCACTGCACGCTGCAGAGCGACAATAGTGACGCCTTTCATATCTCCGGCGGCGAACGAGGTCCGTTTGTCGTGCGCAGCGCGCGCCGGCCGGCCGCCGGCACGGGGCCACGCGGCACGACGCCCGCGCACAATCTGATCAGTCATAAAATGTTTATGGCCAGAAGTAGCGGCGGTCGACGGTTTTTGATGCGACCTCCCCAATGAGCCCGTCACCCTGAACGGCCACACCGAGAGGGGCAGGCGGCAGCGACACTGACGCTCCCGTAACTGCGCTGGGGTGGGCCCAACTGGAACCGGGGTCGAGGGACCACACTCCAGCTCATTTTTGGCTTTGATGATTTAGAGTAAAAGTGCTCCAGATAAATCGAAATAAATATCAACTTATTTGATTAAAGTACGCCTTACTAATATGATGTTGTATGCTTCGAGGTGTCACAGTGTGAAAATATAAGCATTGTGAAAAATATGTGAAAATAGCGTATTACTGTAAAAATGTGTTGTGATTAAGTGTTTTTACATTATAGTCCTTGTGCGAAGGATGATAGGGAAAAAGAACTTAAGTTTACGGTCATGGAAGCAGCTACTAAGTAAAATATTGTTTCATGATTATATTAGTCTGGCGCATTCTGAAGATGCAAATAAAGAGCCAAATCCAACTCTTCGATACGAAGAAGCTATCTAAATAAAACGCTACATTTAATAAGGCTCACCCCAATTAATGGAGACTGCAACAGTATGCATAATAGCATCACCGGCAGTCGAGAACTGCAACAGTGCACAAGAAAGGAACACGGGAACTGCAACTGCGCACACAGTGGTGGCACCAATCACGTGTGGCGCCAGTACACGGAAGGCGGCAGCACGCCTCGGACAGGTGCCGTCACCATATTTTGTTGAGAACCGTACTTCTGCACTCTTAGGAAACGCATCAGGCCAATGCACGCACTACGCACTACGCAGATCGGTCAGACACTTGTTATGCTCCCAGACCCTTGTTACGCTCCCAGACCTATAGATTACTTGTGTGGGTCATCGGAAAAACAGACCTCTCTTCGAAAGAAGTGGCGCATTTTCCCAGTTTTTTTTTCTTAGTTGACTAAAGATCTCAACCATCAGTAAAATTAAGTATAAGACTCAAATATTGACAAGTAACCCAATATTCAAATTCATTTCCTGACTAGCGTCAAAACTATACTTTAAAAAAAGCATCAGTCACATTTCACACGTGCACGAACAAATTAAGAACAAAACTACGGGGGCATTTACAAGGGACGGTAACAGGCATCATTCCTTTCAAGCCTGATAAAAAGGGACCATATGTGATGCCTTGAAATGCGTCAAAGACATTCAAAAGCTCATACTCGTAAGTTCTATTAAAAGTCGAGAGTTTTTATGTCATTGTTTCACAGTGATGGAAAAATGATGTCACCAGAGGTTGCCTAATCTCAAATTTTATAACTAACCGGCTAAGATCCAGCCGGAAAACGACACCCGGCAAAGGACGCTGAAGCTCGCAAAGTAGGTACCAGAGTTAGAAGCGTATGAATAAGCAGCTGATCGAGAACCAGTAAAAACGATCAAGTGATGCGACAGTGCGGCTGCACAGCTCGTGTCGTACTGCTGTTTGATCAGGACCGGCGGCGGCAGGCGTGAATACAGGAGGCTCAGTCAGTGAAAAGTCACAGTGCTCAAGGGTGGGAGACATGTCTTAATCTGCCAGAGGCATTACACTCCAGTGAGATAAGCCGCCATCAGATCTTAAGAGATCATCTTCAGCGAAGGCCATCAGCCGATGAAAGAAACTCTCCGGGCGCTCATCGTCCTTTCTTCCTACAGTTTTCTGCAAAGTATGGCATCCTCTTTGAGCTTAGGTCAACGGTTTAGCCTTCTGAAGTCGTTGAGTCTTATGATAACTTGATTTAGCTGTTTTTCTTTAAAGGTAGTGTGCCACCTTCGAGTGATTTCCCATTTTATTTTTCCTAGGATAAGAAGCTTCTGTTTTTACCTAAAATCGCAAAAAAAAAATCAAAAATGGGCCTAAAATAGTGCTTTTTTCGCCTAAAAGTTTATCGGTTTTTCGATATGTATAACAACTGTAGTGGGCTGACCTGCAAACAGGCGTCGGCAACAATCACGAATGCGGCGCACATGTGACAATAAGCAAAGGTCATTATAGAGTTACGACGTACGGGAATGAGTTATCAGCTGTCTAATCGTAGACAACACAATGTCGAATTTAAACTGTAAGCCTGTATTGGTATTGTTTCTTTAATTTGGATGTCAAACATTAATTTATGGTTTGAAATATTATTTTATGTAAAATAATTGATATGAAACAGCCGTCTCTAAAGTTATGACCCCATCTCACCACATGAAAGTGGCAGAAATGACAATGATCAGCTGACGCATTTTTCTTGGCCGAAGTCAGAGCGCGCGGCCCGACGCACCACCACCGCACCACAAAGTATGAGCAGAAGCCGCGCCCAAAGCCAGGGCCCCGGTAACGTGAGGTAGCCGAGTCGGGGCAGCGTGCGCTGACCCAAGCCGGGATCGCGGCTTTGGGCGCGGTCTACCGCATCCCCGCGGGCAGCCCCGGGCTGCGAGTTTCCTAAGTGTGGAACTATTCAGGCCGTCGCCCGTTCGAGTGACGTCATCACTCGGCGCTGGCGGCTAGGTGCATGGATTGGCGGGTCCTTAAGTTGGCGAAGAGGCGGAGCCAGTTATCCTGCGTAAATATTTAGTCAGTCTTAGTTTTAGCGAGTTCCCTAGTTAGAGAAAGAGTAACTTGCTCTACGTGAATATATAACCGGTGTTATTTCAGTTATCGTTCGTGCATTCGCCCACCTTGGAAGCATATTGATATCTCCTACGAGGTGCTTGTGTTTTGACAGCGGGGTTTGTGCACTGCGTTTCGCTTCAGCATTGAGCAAATGTCTTCAGTAGGTATTACGGCTGGTGATTCTGCCTATCGGCGTTGAATGATGTTTGACACCAATAGGATCCAACCCCGATCCAAATCCTATTGACACCAATAGGATTTCAGTGTGTGCATTTATTGTTCATAGTGGTGTGAAATGTGGTTGGGGTACGACCGACAACCCGTCGGGGCGAATTTCGCACTGGGGTACTCAATAATTTGAAGAATTTAAGACGTTTCCATGAGTTTTGAAGGTATGGATAAGTTCTAAAAATCCGGTTCTCCTTATCTGGGCCATTAACTCCATACGGTCCAGGAAAGCTGGCACACTACCTTTAACTGATAACGTTTTGTAGCCAGAAAATAATGGTTTTACTATGATTGCATTTCTCTTGACGAGACGCTACTATTGGAAAGCAGGCGATCCGTCTCCTTCTTTGGCGGAATGCATGCTGATCGCCCGGGCCGGCTCATCGTCTATATTTTATAGTAAGCTTTATAGGAAGCCATATAGTTTGTTGTTTGCTTTGATCATAAGAATTATTTGCAAAAAAAAAAGAAGATGACCTTCAGTGACGTCTTATGATTTCAGTCAGCCCTTTCACCAATCATTTATGAATATAGGGTGTTAAAAAACATTGCTTTTTTAAACATCTCCCGTTTCCTAACTATATATGTGACCTAACATCGTTCACATACATCGTTCAAATTTTCCAGATTGAATGCCATTAATTATCATGACATGGTATGTGGCAGAATTAAAGTTCCTAGACGGAACGTTTTTGACACCAGAACAAAAACTATAAAAAAAAAACATTTTTACAATTATAAATGGTACGTCACAGTCTCATGACGATACTGGTAAGACTCGGGCTTCTTAGGTACGTACTTGTTGCACCCAGCAACATGCTCATCAATAGTTTTCTGCAGCTTTTGCCTCCTAGGGATCAAAAACACCATGCAAAACAGAAAACGGCAAACATGTTTGAATACTTTCGTTCGCATGTTTGTAAAAAAAAAACTTACAGGGGCTGAAGTTCTCCCAGTCTGTGCGCGGCAGGGGCGGATCCAGGAAAACCCCAAGGGGAGGGTCATGAATCGAAGTGGTGCCCCTACCTACCTATACCCAAAATTAAAAACTCAACGGATTTCGTTCACTTCATTTTGGTGGTGCCCCCATTTTCAGTTTTATTTTTATTTTTTATTTTTAGTCAGTATCTTAACTCTTAGCCACAACCACATTTACCAATTGTAAGCAGGTATATATGAATGTGCTATGTGTATATATGTTGTGGACGCTGAGTAGTGAGTACTTACCAGGAACGTTATCAGGCAAGCAAATCGTTGTCAGTCCGACGAACTTGACCCTGGCGTCTAAAGGGTCTGTCCTTGACACTTCAGGCTTGTCAGGGGCACCAAAGTCCTTCCAGGGACACCACAAACCTGTCAGGGGCACCTACGGCCTTGTAGGGGCACCACAGGCCCGCCAGGGGCACCACAGGCCTGCCAGGAAGCAGGGGTACCACAGGTCTAGCAAGTATACACGACAGGCCTGTCAGGGGCACAACGGGCCTGTTGGGCCCATGAGCACCCCTAGGGGCAGGGGCACAACAGTCCTTCCAGGGGCACCGCAGGCCTGTGAGGGGCACCAGCGGCCTAGTAGGGGCACCATTCAACACAGGCCTGCCAGGGGCACCACAGACCTGCCAGGGGCACCAGAGGCCTGCCAGGAGCACCACCGACCTCGCAGGGGTAACTTGGGCCTGTCAGGGCCCAGGGGCACCACGGGCCTGTCGAGAGGCACTTCAGGCTTTTCAGGGGCACCATAGTCCTCTCAGGGCGCAGGGGTAGCAGGGGCACTACAGGCCTAGCAAGGGCACCACTGGTCTATCAGGGGCACCACGAGCCTGTCATAGCCAGGCATCTCAGGCTTGTCAAGGCCCAGGGGCACCACAGGTCTGTGAGGGGCACCAGCGACCTAGCAGGGGCACCAGTCAACACAGGTCTGCCAGGGGCGCCACAGACCTGCCAGGGGGCACCACAGACCTGCCAGGGGCACCAGAGGTCTGCCAGGGGCACCACCGGCCTCGCAGGGGCACCTTGGGCCTGTCAGGGGCACCACGGGCCTGCCGAGGGGCACTTCAGACTTTTCAGGGGCACCAGTCCTCTCCGGGCGCAGGGGCACCAGAGGCCTGCCAGGGGCACCAGCGGCCTAGCAAGGGCACCAGAGGCCTGCCAGGGGCACCACAGGCCTAACAAGGGCACCACGGGCCTGTCAGGGGCACCTCAGGCTTGTCAGGGCCCAGGGACACCACAGTCCTTCCAAGGGCACCGCAAGCCTGTCAGGGGCACCAGAGTCCTGCCAGGGGCACCACAGGCCTAGCAAGGGCACCACTGGCCTGTCAGGGGCACCTCAGGCTTGTCAGGGCCCAGGGGCACCAGGCCCGTGGTGTCCCTGCTAGGCCTGTGGTGCCCCTGGCGGTCCTGTGGTGCCCCTGTCAGGACTGTGATACCCCTGATAGGCCGGTGGTGCCTCTGGCAGGTCTTTGGGCCCCCGGGCCTCAAGGGGGGGGCCATGACCCATGTGACCCCCCCCCCCCTTGGATCCGCCACTGGTGCGCGGGCCGTAAAATATCCACTGTATATCGATGCCTTAGCCTTTGGGTTAGTTTTGTTTAGTAAATGGTTTTCTAAAAACACTATCAATGATATGCAGTACTTTGTTTGTGTGTTTTACATTGGTTTAGTCGGTTTATGGACGCATTTCGATTGTTAAATCTTCATCAGCATGACATAATCACAAAGAAAACAAGCGCTATATCTTGTTTGCTTTATGATTATATCATGCTGATGAAGATTTAACAATCGACACGCGTCCATGTTCTATTTTTTCCGTGTTTCTCTACTTGTCTCTATCAATATACAATAGTCGGTTTATGCTCTATTTCTATTCAATAAATTAACAAGTCAAGTTCCTATCTAATAGTGACAGTGAAACTTCAAAGCTGACACAGTTGAAGTGTCTAGTGACTTTTTACAGCGCTTATTTTCAGTTCCTGCTGAGGCTCAGCTCTGGTTTCGGACGCTGACGGGACAGTTACAGTCCACAGAGGTCTACCCACCGCCCGATATGTGACGACTGTTTTCAGACCGTGAGAACACACGATGTGCAACATGGCCGGGCGCAGTTTTACCGGCTGTGCTACAACAATGGGCGACACCGACTGGCGCCTAACGGAGCCGCCTCTGGGGTGACTGCGCCTTACAGCACCAACATCGCACCGCAAACACCGCGACGGCCATTGTGTCCGGGGCTCTCCGTAAGGATGGGCTCATGTCTTCCACTGGTCTGATTTCATAATACTACACACAAACATTCCGGGTTTTTGTGTGACCGGCAGGAGGTGTACTGCCACGTAAATAACGGACATGTATTGCAACAGAATTCGCCAGAAACTGTGTCAATATATTCCTGCCCGGGGCCGGGATGATTCAATAAATGTCACCGAGGTTTTTTAGCGAAAACTCCGAGGGCCGTTAGGCTCGAGGTGATTTTGCCAAAAAAGCGAGGTGACATTTATTGAATTCCCGGCCTTAGGGCTGGAAGGTGTTTCCCATACCTGCCAAAAAGCTCACAACTATATGATAGTGACGTCAGCAGCGGTGTGGTTCAACATGTTTAACCACACCCCTTGAACCACACGGCTTGTAATATTAAAGCATGGCATTAAACTTTGAAAAGTGTGGCACAGTGCACGTGCCGTTTAAATGCCTGGATGTCTCGATTTAATCATGCAATGTAGCAGGTATGGGAAAGTTAAAAGATGCATCTCTGGTGGCGCAAACATCTTGCTCGTCTTACACGTCATCCAATCTGTCGCAGGCATATTGTTGTACGTTTGTCTATGTCAATAGTAGAAGCCGTTTTCACGACAGCCATCTGGTACACATTTGGTGCACATCTGGTGCAGATTAGGTGCAGATTTGGTCAAATTAGGTTCAGTGTGTCTCTTAGTAGCTATCATCTAGGGTTGCACTAATGGGGTTGGGAACTCGATTTTTGAAGAATGTGTAGAAATGATCAGACTATTTTTGCAGAATTTATGGTGCATAGAGTTTCCTCATAAAATCATCATGCTGAGAGAAATGGGGGAAGACAGATAGAAAACATATTTTTTTAAAGTTCTTGAAAAAGACGCTCTTGATGCTGTTACGTCACATGTCACCTTCTGCGGTTGACAAATAATGGCGCATCTGGCGCACCACCGATTACATGTTATTTCTATGTGTGAAAGAGGTTGGTTGTTTCACTCTGCCATTCGCGCTGTTTTTAGCTTTAAATTATGCTAAAGCATTCACGAATGAATGGTTCAGTGTCAAAAATTGATGCGTCTGCCGTGTACTGCTCCCATTTAACATTGAGCGCGTGGTAAACATTTTGTGAACCTCGAATTTTCAAATGAAAAACATTATGAATCGGAAGATGCTGAAGGGCAAAAGCCTTTCCAATACGCATTTGGCCTAATTTATAATTAAAATTTTAACATTTCTCTAATCTTATTAATCATTGCTTTGTATTTTCATAAAAATAAATTAAGGCGTTGAGAACCGAGGTAATTTCTATCTACCGTGCCTTAACTTACCAGCAACAGCAACCTATCTACGCCCTACGGTGGCAAGCGAGACTGTGAAAGAAGCGTAAGATGGATTCTAAACAATTATTTTGTGATATACTGAAGGGCAAAGTGCAGAGAAAAGCGTACAAGTCCTGTTTTGTGCCAGGCTGTTGCAGTAGCACTTATGAAACTCCGAAAACGATCTTCGTTTATATCCCGAACAACATCACCCTGAGGAGATGATCGTCTGCAATAGCAAGAAGAGCTGATGCAAGTACTTTGAAATCCACTATCAAGTCGGTGATATTGTTGCAATGATCACTGTGAGGTGAGATATTTTGTGCAAGGGCTGAGTGTAATGCCCAGGAGATGACCTCCATTCGCCCCCTGACCGGTCAGGGTTATAAAATTTGAGTGGATGGCGGTCCGTTTGGGGTTCAGATGTCAATAGGGTTGGGACCTATCTGCATGCTCTGTATGTTTGGGTAAAATAAGAAAGCTCAGAATTTTTAATGATTTAATTTAAAATCAATTTGTTAAAAAAATGCCTAGTTAGCTCAAAAATTGATTAATTGTGACTGAAAACAACTTGCTTCTGATTGGTCGGGCTAATCATGACGTCACATGTAGGTATATAGCTGTCTGTATATTTGGCGCAGTTGAGGCATACATTTTCTATGTATTTCCCTATGGTAAATCGGAGTGATTGGTCGTTTATTCAGTGTCTCTTTGTTTTGCGCTGGTATTGCGTGGCTAAGAAGTTTTATCAAGAATGACATATACTAAAATGTTCCTTTAATAGTGGAGCTTCAATATCTGTGAGTTTTATTGGCAAGCGAAAACTGATTTCGCTGTTATTTTATCTGGAAATTACTCATTTTCTAGGTCAATATTCAAAATATTTTCCGGGAACAAGTTGGCACTTCTCTTGATTTTTGCACTCAAATCGCGTGCGATTCAACTGTATTGGAACCATATTGGAACTTGCAAAGAAGCTTGGTGATTAATTAACTGCGTTGTTATGGCACTGTTTGCAAAGCATGGATAACGAAACTGCCAAAGACTTACATAGCAATGCCTCAAGTAATACGCATGAGGGACATAATTCAGAGTCCGATCGAGAAGAATCGGTGCAAATGCTACGAGGACCAGGCAGCTCTGATACGATGGCTAGTCGCCTCACTCCATTAGACCAGCTGATTCCTGACAGCACCGACTCAGATGCAAAGATGGAGCTCATCTTCCAAGCCAGAAACCAGTTCTTTGATGGAAGATGTGATACTGCCTCTGTCTCTGCTTTGTTGGCCACTTTGGACGGGGCGGAGCTCCGCTCCTTGCGTGAGCGGCTATTCGCCTGTCATCCAGAAATAGTTGGCCTTCGTTTGCTGGCCGTTCCCTGATTAGGTGCAATACGGGGAGCTGTAATCAGGGAAGTAACTTTCCATATGAAAGGGGTGCAGGTGCACCCCCGTCCCCCATCCACTAGAAGTGCACCCCCATAGGCTAAGCGGCGCCCCACACGCCGTCCCACACCGATTAGCTCTAGAGCAGATGGCGAGGGTGATTTCCCGGCTACATGCCATCTCGGCGTCGTGATGCTTGTGGGCTTGGAAAATGTCCAGAGGGTAGTGTAGGAGTAGGGTTGAGCTCAATAAGGTCCTTACATTTGAAAGGTTTGAACAACCCGCAATCAGCACAACATACCACAAGTTAAATAAAAAACTACCAAACTCCGCCCAACTAATATTAATAAACATAAAACATTACAGCCAAACTAATGGTCTAAATAAAAATATATCTCAAATCCTAACAGTTCTCGCGGGTGATGGCTCCATGAGTTGCTATTATCCAAAACAGATGCAAATAAACATGTTTGTATGTGATATGTATGTATGATTGTTTTAAAAACGTTGCAGCGGCGCTGGGAACTGCAGTCTTAGATCTGGGTATGTTTAGCATCTGCAACTCTTCATATACACATTAACCCTCGCATGTGTGCGGCGTTTGCCAGCTTCTAATGTGTAGGGGGGGGGGGAGGGTCGGTTGGACCCCCCTTGCCGTTTGGCCCCTGATTGAGCTAGAGCTTCGCGGAAAAAAAACGAGCGTGTTGCCCGTGACGAGAGGAAGCCGATGATACCCAATTTTAAGGTCCTAGGTCATTGGTTGACCTTCCAGGTCAGGTCAATGACCCAAAGTCGGGAAAATCGGGACCTATTAGAAAGTCGTAACTGTAAAGTGTGGCGGCTAAGGGGTTTTTCGGGGTGCTGATCACGAATATCGTGTTAGTTTTGATCACAGATGATGTCTTTAAGCATTTAGACCAGGTCGGGTCAGGTCAGGTCAGGTCAACCTCAACCAGTAGGGGTTGTGACGGGTATTCGTAGTACGTGTCAACCGCCTCTGACAGCTTCGTAACATGTTACGAAGGCACCAAAACTACTTCGTAAATGTTCAAATGGTTGCTAAATTCGAATTCAGCTCCAAAAACTAGCATAGAGACATGTAAAACTCGAAAAACTGAACCGAGGTCACCCGAGGTCACCAAAGGTCAATGACCTGACCTGACCTTCAGGTGACCTTGACACCCATTCTAATGCATGGGAGCAACATCAAATCACATGTTTGCACGTTTAAAACCACGAAAAGCTTGCAAACGCGCGGCTAATGCGAGCCGACATACGCGGAATCGCGATTCCGGCCAAACATGGTCTCGGAAAAGAGGTCACAGGTCAAAGGTCATTAGGGTCAGGGTCATGAAATTTTTAGGGTAGGTGTAAAATTGATTAGTGAGAGGGTACTGAAAGTTTCGTCGCGATCGGCCGCTTTTTACGCGAGTTATTCGCGAAAAACCATGGGGGGGTCCATCCGACCCAATTCTTTAAGAATTGTGACAGATTATCTTATCTGTAATGATCCAGGTGCCATTTACTGACAGGGACACCGGAGAGGGTTATCTGAGGGCGAATTCATGTGAGGTGATATCTACCATACATCAATGCTCACAATACTTACAATATTGACAATGCTTACAATACTGTTACAATACTTACGATGAGACCAGCAAGCACTCTGCCGTTACAGTTCTAACTTCTGTTTCGAAAACCGACGTTACACACATTCTCTGCCAGCATAACATGTATTGTTTGACAGCAACAAAATACAATGGGGTTGGGAACTCGATTTTTGAAGAATGTATAGAAATGATCAGACTATTTTTGCAGAATTTATGGTGCATACAGTTTCCTCATAAAAGCATTATGCTGAGAGAAATGGGGGAAGACAGATAGAAAACATATTTTTTAAAGTTCTTGAAAAAGACGCTCTTGATGCTGTTACGTCACATGTCACCTTCTGCGGTTGACAAATAATGGCGCATCTGGCGCACCACCGATTACATGTTATTTCTATGTGTGAAAGAGGTTGTTTGTTTCACTCTGCCATTCGCGCTGTTTTTAGCTTTAAATTATGCTAAAGCATTCACGAATGAAAGGTTCAGTGTCAAAAATGATGATTATATTTATTAGCATATAAACACACATTAAAGCAAATTCAAAAACTTGACCTTTCCAAAATCACACCTCGGTCAGACTGAGGGACACGATTCGCGCGCCGTCACAGCCCCGTGCACAGAGCACCATCCCAAGCTACCGCAGTCGCTTACACAATTCGCTCGTAGAACAACATGTAAGCTTGCGCCTTGAGCACCTTGTCCAGAGTCACCTCTGTGACGTGCGTGTCACTCACGTAAAACCACCGCCCGGCCTCCGGCTGCGGCTCCGGCTCCGTCTCGGGCTCCGGGGCGGGCTGTTTTTGATCCGTCTGTGACTCCTGTGGCGCGGCGGCGGGGTCCTCGCCCTCCCCGTCATCCCGGCCCTCCTCTGCGGGACTGACCGGGGACGGTCCGTCCGTGGTCTCCGGTCGGGTCTGCTCGGCGCGCTGCCTTGCCCGCTCACACGCCACGGCGAACGCGTCGGTGACGAGTGTGGTGAGTCGCGCAGGGTTGACGGTGAGCTGGTCGTGACGGCGGCGCACGCGCACGTAGGCTGTGTAGTGGCCGCTGGTCAGTCGACCGCTGTGCTCAACGACACCAAACAGCGAGTAGAGCACCCGCCGCTGGCCGGCCCGCATCTGAGGCAGGTCCTGGCTGATGGAGGAACAGAAGGGGGCCAGATCGAGCCGCTCGCCGAACTGCACGTGCCGGTTTACCTTCCGCAGGCTGAAGCTGCACACCTCGAACCGCTTCAGGTGGATGGTCAGCACCGGCGGCGGACTGTAGATGAGCAGCTGCTTGCTGGCGTTGCTGTATACTGTGCCGAGTTTTTTCTCAGCTGCTTTTTCAGCCGCCGTGAGCCGTTTGTTGCGCAGCTCGGTGCAGTTGTCGCAACCGAACTTGTTGTTGCCGGTGAGCAGCTCGGGCGCCGTGTACTGGTTAAGGCAGGTGAGCAGGCTGCACTCGCCGGCGGCCGCCTGGTAGCGCGGCGCCAGGGTGGTCAGAGCTCGACTGAGCCACTCACAGCGGCTCAGCGGCGGCGGCGGGCCGTCCGAGGGATTGGCCGCCGGTGAGGGGGTCCCCGCCCTTTCGGCCGGGGCAGACTCGGTTGGCGCGCAGGTCCCGCCGTTCGGCGCAGACTGGAGTTCACCGCCGTCCGCCAACCCTGCCGTTGAGCTCTGGCCGTTCGCCACTGCCTCCGTCGGCACACCGCCCGGCACCTCACCGGGTGACGGCGACTGGCCCTCCCGCGGGGCCTCCTCGGCTGCCCTTCTGCAGTGACCGTTCGGAGCGCCCAGACTGTTCTCACGCGCCTCCACTGCCTCTCCGCAGTTCTCCGCCGGCACAGAGCTCTGCTTCTCCCCCACCTGGTCCGCTCCCGCTGTCTCCGGCGCACCGTTCGGGGCTTTGTCAGCACTCTCCCCGACCAGTGGCACCAGCCCGGCCGGCGCCGCGTCCGACTCCATCGGTGACGACGGCCGGCCGTTCACCGTCAGCGGGCCCGGCTCGTCCCCACACGAGTCCGCAGCGGCCGCGGCGCCGGCGCGGTCCACTATCAGCGCGCTGAGCCGCTCCGAGAGCTCCTCCGCGGCCAGGTCGGCCGGCAGGTCGGGGCTGACCGAGGCAGGCGGCTCGTCAGCCGGCGGGTCGGGGCTGACCGAGGCGGGCGGCTCGTCAGCCGGCGGGTCCGGACTGACTGAGGCCTGCGGTTCGTTCAGCTCGTCTTCCGTCGATTCCCCGCTGACCGAGGCCGGCGGCGGGTCGAGCTCCGACAGCGGGCTGAAGATGATATATTCGGCGGCGGGCAGCGAGAGGTCGAGGAAGGGCTCCATGCGGTGTGTGCAGGCCATGCAGGCCTGACACACCACCAGGCTGACCAGCTGGCCGCTGAAGATGGAGTCGATGGTCGTATGCGATACCTGGCGGCCCAGCGCCTTGGCACGCGCCTTCATGTCGTCGGGTACTTCCTTGGGGTCGGCCTTGGCCGGCAGCCCCAGACCGAGCAGGATCTGCTTCTGGTGCCGCCGGAGATCCTCAAGCCGCGCCTGCTCCATGAGCGCTCGCAGCAGCTCGTGTGCGTCCTGCTGGTCGCAGCCCACAAACTGGGGCACCTTCAGGGCGATCTTTCTGAGCAGATGACTGGGGGAGACGGTGGAGCCGGTGCCCGTGATGTGCATCTTCTTGAGAAAGTCGCACAGCGAGGCGGTGATGGGCCCGCCCTCCGGCAGCACCAGCTTCATTGTCTCCCCGTTAGCGCTGGCTGTGACCTTTCGCCCGGAGCGGCTGCTGATGTCTAGGTAGTGCGTCAGGTAGTGGCACTGGCTCAGACACTGCAGCACCGAGTTCAGGTAACACGAGTTGCCCAGGTTGATCAGACCCTTGACCTTCGGATGTGACTCGTTATCACAGTCCGCTTGAGCCTGTTTCTCCTTAGCGGAGGCGCCCTTGGAAGACTTGGGAGGCGGAGTGTCCTCCTTGGATGGCGTGGCCCCGGGACGTAGAGTTCCCTGCTTTTTCTTGACAAACTGCACAGCTTCGTGAAGTTTCTTATTACTCTTCAGTGACACTTTCTCGTTACATGTGAAACACCAGACGCCCCAGTCGGCGGCGGCGTTGACGGCCAGCGTGTGCGAGTCGGAGCGCGGGGTGTTAAAGTGCTGCGTGGCGTGCCTCGCGCAACCCTGGTGGCCGCACTGCATGCACAGCCAGACGCCGTGCGGCAGCTGCACTTCCGACGGCACCGACTGCTCCTCCCCATCCGCGGGTGCCGTGCACGGGGTCGGCACCTCGTGTCAAAAATTGATGCGTCTGCCGTGTACTGTGCACATTTAACATTGAGCGCGTGGTAAACATTTTGTGAACCTCGAATTTTCTAATGAAAAACATGATGAATCGGAAGATGCTGAAGGTGGCTGAAGGGCAAAAGCCTTTCCAATACGCATTTGGCCTAATTTACAATTAAAATTTTAACATTTCTCTAATCTTATTAATGATTGCTTTGTTCTTTTTCATAAAAATAAATTAAGGCGTTGAGAACCGAGGTAATTTCTACCTACCGTGCCTTAACTTACCAGCAACAGCAACCTATCTACGTCCTACGGTGGCAAGGGAGACTGTGAAAGAAGCGTAAGATGGATTCTAAACAATAATTTTGTGATATACTGAAGGGCAAAGTGCAGAGAAAAGCGTACAAGTCCTGTTTTGTGCCAGGCTGTTGCAGTAGCACTTATGAAACTCCGAAAACGATCTTCGTTTATGTCCCGAACAACATCACCCTGAGGAGATGATCGTCTGCAATAGCAAGAAGAGCTGATGCAAGTACTTTGAAATCCACTATCAAGTCGGAGATATTGTAATGATCACTGTGAGGTGAGATGTTTTGTGCAAGAGTGTAATGCCCAGGAGATGACCTCCATTCGCCCCCTGACCGGTCAGGGTTATAAAATTTGAGTGGATGGCGGTCCGTTTGGGGTTCAGATGTCAATTATATTTTGTTGCTGTCAAACAATACATGTTATGCTGGCAGCGAATGTGTGTAACGTCGGTTTTCGAAACAGAAGTTTGAACTGTAACGGCAGAGTGCTTGCTGGTCTCATCGTAAGTGTTGTAACAGCATTGTAAGCATTGTCAATATTGTAAGTATTGTGAGCATTGATGTATGGTAATTGGTAGATATCACCTCACATGATCTCGCCCTCAGATAACCCTCTCCGGTGTCCCTGTCAGTAAATGGCACCTGGATCATTACAGATTAGATAATTTGTCATAATTCTTATAGAATTGGGCGGTTTTGACTCGTTTACTCGAGGCAGGTCGCATTTCAATATTTTTTTCATAGGCTTGCAATGTAAAGGTCACGACTCTGACCTAACCTCAGGTCACAGATAAAAAAAATCTGAGATATACAAACGACACATACTGCAGGTATGTACTGTTTTGAAGACTTGATGAGAGGAAATAACTTCGTGAAAAACTCAAGCTCTGACGTGATTGCAAACTTTTCTGAGGTGGGGTCAACAAACCCGCTCTGGTTACCTGACCTGACCTGACCCGGCATTTTTTTTTTGCTGAGATGTGCGCAATGAGCATTTAGGAAAAGTCACCAAATATGAGCTGAATGTCTCATTTCTTAAAGAATTGGGCGGTTTTGACTCGTTTACTCGAGGCAGGTCGCATTTCAATATTTTTTTTCATAGGCTTGCAATGTAAAGGTCACGACTCTGACCTAACCTCAGGTCACAGATAAAAAAAAAATCTGAGATATACAAACGACACATACTGCAGCTACTGTTTTGAAGACTTCATGAGAGGAAATAACTTCGTGAAAAACTCAAGCTCTGACGTTATTGCAAACTTTTCTGAGGTGGGGTCAACAAACCCGCTCTGGTTACCTGACCTGACCTGACCCGGCATTTTTTTTTTTTTTTTTTTGCTGAGATGTGCGCAATGAGCATTTAGGAAAAGTCACCAAATATGAGCTGAATGTCTCGCGGCGTTTGACAATTGTACAAGAAAATCCTGAAAGGCCTCCCCCGTCCGAAATAGGGTTAATGTGCATATGAAGAGTTGCAGATGCTAAACATACTCAGATCTAAGACTGCAGTTCCCAGCGCCGCTGCAACGTTTTAAAAAAAAAAACATACATACATATGACATACAAACATGTTTATTTGCATCTGTTTTGGATAATAGCAACTCATGGCGCCATCACCCGCGAGAACTGTTAGGATTTGAGATACGTTTTTTATGTAGGCCATTAGTTTGGCTGTAATGTTTATTAATATTAGTTGGGCGGAGTTTGGTAGTCTTTTTATTTAACTTGTGGTATGTTGTGCTGATTGCGGGTTGTTCAAACCTTTCAAGGACCTTATTGAACTCGTCCCTACCCCTACACTACCCTCTGGACATTTTCCAAGCCCACAAGCATCACGACGCCGAGATGGAATGTAGCCGGGAAATCACCCTCGCCATCTGCTCTATGTAGAGCTAATCGGTGTGGGGCGGTGTGTGGGGCGCCGCTTAGCCTATGGGGGTGCACTTCTAGTGGATGGGGGACGGGGGTGCACCTGCACCCCTTGGCCCTTTCATATGGAAAGTTACTTCCCTGATTACAGCTCCCCGTATTGCACCTAATCAGGGAACGGCCAGCAAACGAAGGAACTATTTCTGGATGACAGGCGAATAGCCGCTCACGCAAGGAGCGGAGCTCGGCCCCGTCCAAAGTGGCCAACAAAGCAGAGACAGAGGCAGCATCACATCTTCCATCAAGGAACTGGTTTCTGGCTCGGAAGATGAGCTCCATCTTTGCATCTGAGTCGGTGCTGTCAGGAATCAGCTGGTCTAATAGAGTGAGACGACTAGCCATCGTATCAGAGCTGCCTGGTCCTCGTAGCATTTGCACTGATTCTTCTCGATCGGACTCTGAATTATGTCCCTCCTGCGTATTACTTGAGGCATTGCTATGTAAGTCTTTGGCAGTTTCGTTATCCATGCTTTGCAAACAGTGCCATAACAACGCAGTTAATTAATCACCAAGCTTCTTTGCAAGTTCCAATACAGTTGAATCGCACGCGATTTGAGTGCGAAAATCAAGAGAAGTGCCAACTTGTTCCCGTAAAATATTTTGAATATTGACCTAGAAAATGAGTAATTTCCAGATAAAATAACAGCGAAATCAGTTTTTGCTTGCCAATAAAACTCACAGATATTGAAGCTCCACTATTAAAGGAACATTTTAGTATATGTTAATCTTGATAAAATTTCTTAGCCACGCAATACCAGCGCAAAATAAAGAGACACTGAAAACATGACCAATCACTCCGATTTACCATAGGAAAATACATAGAAAATATATGTCTCAACTGCGCCAAATATACAGGCAGTTATATACCTACATGTGACGTCATGATTAGCCCGACCAATCAGAAGCAAGTTGTTTTCAGTCACAAATAATTAATTTCTGAGCTAACTAGGTATTCTTTTAACAAAATGATTTTTAATTAAATCATGAAAAATTCTCAGCTTTCTTATTTTACCAAAACATACAGAGTGTGGAGATAGGTCCCAACCCTATTGCTCATATGCCTGCTTTGTCATATTATCAGAAAGTATCATCGATTAATTCACTGAAATAAATTCATGAAATAAAGACATTTGCTGTAAAAGAGATTTGGTGCAGATTTGGTCAAATTAGGTGCACTCGCCGGATAGCCCGTCGTGAAAACGGCTAATATGAAGTTGGTCAATAAACAGGCATCAACAAGATGCAAAAAAAAAGCAATACGATCGCAAAAGTTATCACATATTCATTGACTTTAACTCTTTTCACGACCGTTATTTGGCACACATTTAGTCACATTTGGAGCGATTCGGTCAAATTATATTCATAGTTGATTCTTAGTAGTTTTCAGCATGGGTTCCACTACTTCTTATACGTAGCCGTTTTCATGACGGTCTATCCGGCGAGTGCACCTAATTTGACCAAATCTGCACCTAATCTCTTTTACAGCAAATATGAATTTATTTCGGTGTTTTAATCGATGATACTCTCTCATAATATGACAAAGCAGGCCTATAAGCTATTAGTGCAACCCTAGCTGACAGCTACCTACCTACTAAGAGACACACTGAACCTAATTTGACCAAATCTGCGCCTAATCTGCACCAAATGTGAACCAGATGGCCGTCGTGAAAACGGCTATTATTTATCAAATCAATGGACTAGAATTATCCGATAAGAGCACTGAAATAATTTCATTATATGAAAATATTTGCTGTCAAAGAGATTTGGCTTGATTTGTTCAAGTTCGGTGCACTCGTCGGATATCCCGTCGTGAAAGCGGCTATTGTAGATTTACAAAATTTATTAATGCCGAAAAATACGTCCTCTCAGCCAGTTGTCAGATTACGTTATACTACGGCGTCACTTACGTCGATCCAAGAGTAGCAGCAGTAACTCGGTGGCGGCGTCCCCCGCTGTCGGCCGCGGTTCGGGAGGGCCGTGCACAGCTCTAAGATCCGGCGGCGGCCGGTGACGCAGCCGCCCGGTCAGTCCACGGAGTCGGACCCCAGCCGCCCGGCAGTCCACGGAGTCGGGCCCCAGCCGCCCGCCCGATCAGTCCACGGAGTCGCCGGCCCCTGCCGCCCGGTCAGTCCGCCGTACTGGGGCCGGTCAGTCCATGAAGCTGGGATTGGTCAGTCCGCCGTGCATGGTCCAGCCAGTCCATGAAGCTGGGATTGGTCAGTCCGCCGTGCTGGACCTGGTCAGTCCGCTGCGCTGGGTTCAGGTCGTTCCACCAGTCCGCTGAGCTGGGCTTCGGCGTGGTCTGCTCCGCAGTGGCACCGGGCACCATCAGAGTAGACAATGGCACTGCATTCGTTCTTCAGTCCAGGCACAGAACTGCTCCCGCTTCCCACACAATATCCAGCACCTGGCACTGAGTCGCTCAGTTCCCCCACCGCCGTCACCATCTCCGCCGCTGCCCGCTGGACCAGTACAGCCTCCGTCACAGCAGTCACAACAGTGACGACATGTACCGTCACAGTGGCAGTCATCGACCATCTCCCGCTCACACACGGACCGTCCCAGTGGCAGTCGTCGACCATCTCCCGCTCACGCACCGCCACACGCGGTACCGTCACAGCCAGCGCTGTTCGGCGTCTCAGGCGGAACGGAACATGACAGAGCACAGCCACCGTGACGCTCCTGGCCGCTACCGCCGCTCCGCTGTCACTGCCGCTGACAGTGCCGCTGCCGCTATCACTGCTGCTGTCACTGCCGCCCGTGCTGTCACTGCCGCTGTCTCCGCTGTCATCGGGCTGCCGTGGCGCTGGTGGTGGAGCCGTTCCACGACGTCCGCCGCGCGCCATCCAGGGTTCGGATCGCCAATGGTTGCCGCCGCGGGCCCAGTGATAATTTGACTCTGGTGTATTTCACCATGAGAGGGTGCATTACACCGTCCCAATCACCACTCTCGGCTAATGTGGCGCTGTTTTGTGCCAACGCCGTGTAGGGTCGATTTACCAGAGCTCTATACCAGCGCCGTGTGGGATCGGTTTACCAGCTACACCAGTGCTGAATGGGATCGGTTTACGAGCCGTACCAGTGCAGTGCCGCTTACTTATCAGTCTGATCGCTGATACCAGGGTGGGGGGGGGGGGGGAGAACAGACTGGAAGATAGTTTTGAAATTTGATGCTGCGCAAAATAAACTTTTTTTAAAAAATCACCGTAAAAAGTTCTTGCTGCAGAACTGGCTTTCTTCCAGTTTGCTGTGCTGTTTGACAAACAAACTTGTCAGATAGGAGCTGGTAGATTCTCCTGTATCAGAGAAAACGCCAAATTTAGCCAAATTCAGATGCAGCGGGAAGGAGCTGCCTTTCTTTGGATCCATCATGCATATGATCCAGCAGGTCGCCTTCGTTTCGTGATTGCTAAGGTTAGCTCTATTTGTACCCAGGCTTCTGGGAGAGGCTCAGGTTTGTAATCCTCTCCGTGGACGCCGCGGCCTGTTGACCGCAGGAATCCAGTGGTGGGTATCAGAGCGCCGGGCGCCGGCTGAGCCCCGCGATAATATAAACCCATAAAGCCCCGAGCCCTCCACCGCCGCGCCGCGCCGGTTTCTGGTTCGGAGATGAAGAGTCTCAGGCTGCACGCAACCGCGCAAACGTGGCTCTCATAAAGCAGGATGCAAGTTGAAATCCAAACACGGATCTCTGAAACAGTCCCGAAACATGCAATGACTACCCCGCGCCCTGCTGGGGGGTGTTTGAGCACCCCCCCCCCCCTGTGTTTTTCGCGAATATATCAAAAACGGGGGTGCAGAGTGCCGCCGTTTTTTGCACACCTTATACCTCTTGTTTGCACATGTTGCAAAAATTTCAGACCAAGGTCACTGTAACTGTATCGGTCTGGCCCGGACCCGGGCTGGGTGGACGGGGCTGGGGTCGGACTCGGCCGACGCGGGCCCATGTGCCGGCCATGTGTCTCCCCGGCGGCGACACGCGGTGGACGGGAGCCGCGGGCCGCGGCAGTGTGAGGTCGGCGATAGCTGAGCGACCGTGTGGAAATACATACAGAAACTACAAGCTATTTCGGCATTGCGAAAAATGGCCAACAAGACCGGCAGTGGGACTGTAGACGTGAAAGGAGTGGACTCGAGTGGACAGACCGTGGTGGTGGCGCCCAGTGTCGCATTCGACGCGCGTGTGATCGCCGAATTCGATGGGACCGGCGATGTGGTCGAATGGCTGGGCAGAGCGGAGCTGCTCTGCCAGCACCGCGGAGTGGATGCAGCAGCGATCATCCCACTCCGGTTGACCGGCGGAGCCTTCGCCGTGTGGGCGCAGCTGCCGGACGAAAGCCGTGGCAGTTTGGCGGCCATACGCGCAGGCCTGTACCAGGCTTTTGCGCTTGATCAGCATGCAGCATACGAGGCCTTCACCACCCGAAGACTCCGCAGTGGAGAGTCAGCCGATGTGTTTCTGGCGGACCTTCAGCGGCTGGCACAGCTGTTTGGTGGCGTACCGGAGCGTGCGCTGACCTGCGCTTTTGTAGCAGGTCTGCCCGAGTCTGTTCGGCAGATGGTGCGGGCTGGGTCTAGAGCGGAAGGGCTCGACCTTGCCAGTGTGCTGGCGCGCGCCAGAGCTGTGCTCAGCGACGAGCGCGTGGCGGCGGCGGCGGCGGCGGCGGCGGCGGCGGCGGCCGGGCCGGCACCCCTCGCCCCCGCCCTCTCCCGTCAGCGGCTGTCAGCGCAGGAGGGACCGTCGCGCCGGGCCAGCCGGCCGCGGCGCTGCTGGGCATGCGGTGATATAGGCCATATGTCCTTCTCATGCCCCCGCCGAGCTGCGGGAAACGACGGAGGAGAGGACGAGTCAGCGCCGGCGTCCTCTCGCGTGCAGCACTGAGCGGCGCTCTGCCAGTCGTGCAACTGCGAGTCAACGGGCGAGACTGTCGAGCGCTAATCGACACCGGCTGCACCGATAACATCATTTATGCACCGTTCTGCGAACAATGGCAGCGCGGACCTGTCTCGGTGACGACGATGAGCGGTGACGAGTTTCAGTGCACTGGCTCGGGCAGTGCTGACGTGGTGACTGTGACCGGGCAGCGGGCCCGAGTGAGTGTGCTGGTGGTGAGCGAGCGGCCCCTGGGAGTGGAACTAATTATCGGCATGTCTGGCATCTCTAGCCTGGGGGGTGTCAGTGTGCAGTCACCGTCTCAAGTCCGCTTCTGTGGAGCCGCTGCCCGTGCACCACTCGAAGTTGACGCGCCGGACTTTAGTGTGCGGTTCGACTCGGCAGAGCGAAAGTGGACTGTGGCTTGGAAGTGGGCGGACAACTCTGGCCCTGAGTGCCTGGAAAACTCTGTGCCCCAGTACTCCGTGCCACGGTCCGCCCGCTACGAATTTGACACGGAGCTGGACACATGGATCAGCAACGGCTGGCTGCTGCCATACGACGAGCAGCGGCTCGGCCCACCGCGAGGGCTCGTACCGCTGATGGCTGTACAACAGAAGAATAAGGAGAAAGTGAGGCCGGTGCTGGACTATCGGGAGTTAAACAGCCACCTAAACGCCCACACCGCTGAAGCAGATGTCTGCGCCGATCAGCTGAGGAAGTGGCGGCGTCACGGCAGAAACGTGGCGGTCGTTGACCTCAAAAAGGCGTACCTTCAGATCCATCTCGACGAAAGTCTATGGCCGTATCAAACGGTTGAGATTCGTGGCCAGCGCTTCTATCTGGGGAGGCTAGGATTTGGACTCAGCCTAGGGCCGCTAGTCATGAAGGCGGTCGTCAGTGCTGTGCTGGCACAGGACCCTGAAATCCAGCGTGCAGTGCTCTCATATGTGGATGACTTGCTGGTAGATGAGGACATTGCGAGCGCGGAGCGGGTTGTCAGTCATTTCGCCAGGTATGGACTCGAGTGCAAGGCCCCTGAGCGTGTGTCTGATGGTGCGCGGCTGCTCGGACTGCGAGTTCGCCCACTGCGTGACGAGCTGCACTGGGAGCGAGACAACCCTGTCGGCCCCCCGCCCAGCCCGCTGACCCGCCGCAGCGTGTTTGCTTGGTGCGGTCGCCTGGTGGCCCACCTCCCGGTCTGTGGGTGGCTGCGTCCCGCTACAGCCTGGCTCAAACGCCGTGCTAATGCTGTGACACGCGGCTGGGACGACATGACAGCGGACCGTACGCTGCAGGCGCAGGTCGATCATGTGGCTGAACGGGTGAACAGTGACGATCCGGCGCACGGCGTGTGGTGTGTCTCAGGTGACGCGGCCGTGGTGTGGACGGATGCCAGCTCGCTGGCCGCAGGCGTTGTTTTGGAGACCGCAGACGGTGGCCCTGTGGAGGATGCCTGCTGGCTGAGGCGTGAAGCTGCTGCTTCTACCCACATAAACATGGCTGAACTGGATGCTGCTGTGAAGAGTATCAACCTAGCCATCGCATGGGGGATGAGAACTGTTGAACTGCGAACTGACTCTGCCACAGTCCATCGATGGATTGACGACGCTCTGAGTGGGCGAGCTCGGCTCCGCACTAAGGCACACGGCGAGATGTTAATCCGGCGGCGTGTCGACCTTATTCGCCAGCTGGTGGAAGAAATGGGTCTCGTGCTGACAGTGACCCTGGTCAGGTCAGACGAAAATCGCGCAGACGCCCTGACACGGGTTCCGAAAGAGTGGCTGAGGCATGACGCATCAGGGCCCGCGGCAGTCGGCACGGCGGTGGCCGCCGACACGGGAGCGGCAGCCGGCACGGCGGTGGCCGCCGACACGGGAGCGGCAGTCGGCACGGCGGTGGCCGCCGACACGGGAGCGGCAGTCGGCACGGCGGTGGCCGCCGACACGGAAGCGGCAGTCGGCACGGCTGTGGCCGCCGACACGGGTGCGACCGCGGTGGTCGGCGCGGCGGTGGCCGCCGGCACAGAAGCGGCGGTGGCGACCGGGGCAACAGTGGACGCCTCTATTGCTCAGCTGCACGAGCGCGCCGGTCACCCAGGGATTCGCCGCACCTGGTATTTCGCCCGCCGTGACATCGCTCCTACCATTACTCGGTCTCAGGTGCGTGCTGTTGTGCATCACTGTGATGTCTGCCGCTCAATCGATCCGGCACCGGTCACCTGGCGTCACGGATCGCTGGAGGTACCGGAGACGTGGCAACGGCTGGCCATCGACGTCACCCACTACCAGCATCAGTCGTACCTGACAGTGATCGATTGCGGTCCGTCTCGTTTCGGTTTGTGGCGGCAGTTGCGTCGGCCGGACGCGGAAAATGTTGTGTCGCATCTGGAAGCGATATTATGCGAACGTGGAGCGCCATGCGAGATTCTATGTGATAATGACACTGTGTTTCGTGGACGACATTTTGCGGCGTTCGCGGCGAAATGGGGCGTGGTTTTGCGGTTCCGAGCAGCATACGAGCCGGGCGGTAACGGTATTGTTGAACGGCATCACCGGACAGTTAAGGTTATTGCCGCTCGAAAGCAATGCTCAATCCCAGAGGCCGTGCATCTTTACAATGTGTCGCCCCGCGACAGCGACAGCGCCAGTGATGCCCCCGTCGGTCGGATTTATCGCTACACAGTGCGCGACTGTGTCGGGTCAGCTGGTCGCCAGCTGCCGGTCGGTGACAGTGACGGTCAAGGGCGCAGCCAGGGAACGGACGGCCGTGGGAATGGCCGCGAGGGATCGGACGGCTCGGAGCCGGCGGCGCCGCGCGGGACGGGCGAGTTCGCCCCTGGTGACGCTGTGTGGGTCAGGCGCCGTGGCACGCGATGCACGGACGTGTCTGAACCTGGTGTCGTGTCCTCAGTAGTTTCTCCACAGGTAGTAGTAGTTGATGGCACCCCTCATCATGTTAGAAACCTGCGACACCGCACCGTCAACGTGAGCGATAACTGTTTGGTTGACGACACAGAGGGTGCCGAAAATGAGCTGCCACTTTTCGTATCCGCGCAGCCACATAATGCTGATTCTAGTCCTGGCCCCGTAGTGAGTGTCATGTCTGATGTCACGCCTCGCACTGAATGCACTCGTGCTAATGATGCTTCCAATGACGATGGACCAGGAGTCGTTGCACCACGAACCCTGCGGCGCACCGAGCGGGAGAGTCGCCCGGCACAGCGCTATGGAACACCGGTGTATTATTAGGTACTCGCCTTGTTATGTTGTGTCATGTTATGTGCATTTTTGTGTTGATTATGGATTTGTGATCTTGTAGATCAGGGGGGTGTGTAACTGTATCGGTCTGGCCCGGACCCGGGCTGGGTGGACGGGGCTGGGGTCGGACTCGGCCGACGCGGGCCCATGTGCCGGCCATGTGTCTCCCCGGCGGCGACACGCGGTGGACGGGAGCCGCGGGCCGCGGCAGTGTGAGGTCGGCGATAGCCCGTGGTGGGTGAGCGACCGTGTGGAAATACATACAGAAACTACAGTCACTCAAGGTCAGGTCACCAGCTTACTTCAAGTGACCTCACCTCATAAAAAGTTTCCAAATGTCTGCAAATTGTCATAGCTACACCAAGTGACCGATCGCTTTGAAACTTTCAGCGACTGATAAGAACATAAGAACAACAGTATGTACAAAATGTATACCTCGGGATTTCGGTATCGGTAACCTAAGGTCAGATCAATTTTGCGACCTCTCGATTATTAGTCTGCAACAGGAGAAAATTGAAAGTCGCCGCTTTTGGACCAACGTCATTCTAACCACTCTTTAACACTGAACTATAAGTAACTATAACACACTGAACACGAAACTGGCACCCGAAACCCCTGTTTATACCCTGAGGTCACCTGAGGTCACGAATGGTATCTAACAGTCTTTTTCGCAAATAACTTTTGATAGAGGTATGCTAGAGCGATGAATACGCCTTAGTTGTGCTCAGCTTGACGATACGGATCGACTGATATGCAACATGACCCTTTCCAGTCAGGCCATGACCTTGACCTAAGGTCAAATTTTAAAGTTGACCTTTCAGGGTCAAGTTATGGTTTGTTCGATGCGCTTTGACAAGAGGAACACGATGCTGATAAAAGTGAGCTCGTGAAGGGTTTGACTCAAAAGTAATTGCAGACAAACTGTTTCCGCAAAAATAGTCTATTTTGGCAGTTTTTGCTCCCTGTAGGCAACACCGTTGACATTAGGTCAAATCTGAGAAAGTTTTCAGGAAGAGCGTTAATAGGGCTATCAAACGCGCTTTTCCGGGTCGCTCTAGCTCTATTAGTTTCCTAGTTATGCGTTGGCTTGTTACAAATTGTCAACATTCGACATAAAAATCGGTGAAATTTGGCCTTCAATGACCTTTAGTGACATGCCCTTTGACCTGACCAAAAGGTGACTGAATTAATTTCGTCATTATTCTTATACTCTTTCACCCTCCACCCTCCAGCCCACCAGCAGAGCGTGGAACTCCAGCAACCCCAGCGGGACCGGGATGCCCGTCGGACGTTTTGGAATTTTGTCAAGCGACCAGCGTCATAACTGTATTGCTTTTCAATTCCATCGCCATTCGCGAGTCGCGACCACACCAAGCAATTGAAAAGGCACAAGTAGAATGTCACTACTGAGAAATGTCGTTTGGCACTGGGTTTGAGACCCAATGAGACATGTCCTACATACTAGCAGTGGCAGGTGATGATGAGTGATGGCTACTCTTTATTAATAAAACAATTAACCATGAATCATCAGTCATAGTCCCTTAGGATTGCGCAGGCTTGTTCCATGTCCCCTTTGTGACCAAAAAATTTTCAAAAGGCTATGATAGGTTGAACGCTAATGACGTCAGAGTGACGTCATTTCTGCCATTTTCGACCCAAAAAAAGGTTTCGCGAGAAGAGCTGTCAGGCCTACAGCCTTAGAGATACAGAAAAATGTTTCAGACATAAAAGGTGTAGAATTTAAAGGGCTACAAAACTGCTATCTCGGATTTTTCAAGTTGTGGGATTTTGACCCCAAAAATAAACAAAATAGATTGTTTGTTTATAATAGCCGAAAAATCCAAAAACAAATTTAAATTTCGAAAAAACCGGAAGATATGTGATAGTCCCTATCGCCTTCTATCTACATACCAAATTCGAGATCGATACCTCTTTTTTTTGGCCAAGTTATAGCGAAAAAACTGTTCAAAATTGATGACGTCAAATTTTCAAACTCATTTTTTAGCAATTCTAGACCTTGTAGCGCAAAACAAATACCACCATTAGACTCCCCGTGACAAGCTGCATCGAATCAATACCCATTTTATGCAAAAATATCAACTTTGAAATTCGACCTTTTTTGACAGGTCAGGTCTGACCTTGATCTGACCTCCACCAGAAATTAACCTAAACCGTACCTGATGGTCTTATAACCAACACCATTGAGTTGGAAATGAAAAACTGGCCATAAAACATGCATCGCACAACCTTAGTAAAGTTGGGTTCATGTGGTGACCCTTGGTGACCTTTGGTGACCTGACCTGTGACCTGACCTGGTATGACCAGTGACCTCTAATAGCAACATATGCACTAGACAACTGACGCCCTATCGCTGATTCTCGACAAAATGCGTTTTACTCGGTGTTATAGCGCTTTCCTTAGAAGCCTCGTGAACGGTGAAACATTTTATCTTTGACCTGACCTGTGACGTCATCGGTGACCCCGAGGTCAATGAAATTTGGTTTCTGTCAACAAATTTGACAGGGCTATCGAACGCCGTTTGAATTTTCCGGATCCGTCCAGTAGTTTCGGAGATACGAGGGGGGACAAAAAATGCCCCCCCCCCCGCGCGGAAGGTGGCCGGGAGGCCTGCCGGGTTAACATCTATCATACCTATACGAATTTGCGTCCAGTGCGGTTCACCCGCGGCCACCTCAGCAAAGAAACGACTCGCTTTCACACTAATCCCCACTGCCCACCGTTTGCCGACTGCTCTCACGACCATCCGCCTGGCACAGACCGTTTTTGGGTTTGTTTGTTTTGTTGGGTTAGGCCCTTTTGGTCCAATGAGACCATTTCAGAGCCGGGAGGATGATAGGATATAGAGGGAGACATTGGTCTGGGCAGGCACCCTAGTGAGTCGCCGGGGCTGAGCCCGTCCGAAGACAGGCCACCCAGCCCCAAGGCACTCACTGCACCCGGCTACGGGGTGCGCTCCCTCGGGAGCAGCGGTGCCGCTCCAAGGGAGCAGCCCGCATGAGATAAAGTTGCCTGTCCAGCCCGGAGGGAGGTTGCGGCGTGGAGGAGAAGGATTTCAGTATCCTGCGGATAGAAGCACGGAACGGTGTGTGTTTTTGGGGCGCCCCCTGTCCTTTCCTTGGTCTTGTGTTGTGACAATCATTCGAGCACAGAGCCGACGGTCGGCTGTCGACCACCAGCTCAGCAGTGCGACGGTCGTATGCAATGGGTATACGACCCGCATGGGGTATGCCTGCGGTATGTCGTATACATAGGTCGCTCGTTGCGGCGTGCGGTCCAGGGGCATGTCCGCTGCGCCAACTGCATCGAATCAATACCCATTTTATCCCCCCCCCCCCCCCGACCGGTGAGCGGTTAATATCATTCAAAGCGCTTACGCTGACTCAGGCGACAATAAGTGGTGCTATCTGAGCGTGACTTGGACTAGCGAGATTGTCTTGGCTGATATGATTCATACGCATGACATGGGGATATTTTTGGCACAAACATCAACTTTCTCGGATCATAAATCTTCCTGCGGCGCCCGAATCCTAATCTCAGATTTCTAACAAGGTGTCGTGGATAGCGCCGAGTTAGCATATTGGCACGGCGGTGGTCGGCGGCCGCGGCTCCTATCAGATCCGCCATCGACAGTGGCCGGGGGCGGGGACTGAGCGAGCGAGCGAGGCTGAGCGAGGCTGACTGGGGTCGGGGAGGCTGGCCGGGGCCGGGGGCGGGGACTGACCGGAGCTGGGGACTGACGGAGGTCGGGAGCTGGCTGTCCGAGGGACCGAGTCCGCGGCAGGCTGACTAAGCTGACTGGGGTCACGGCGCCGACCGGGATCAGGGAGGCTGACTAAGCTGACTGAGGTCAGGGCGCCGACCGGGATCAGGGAGGCTGACTAAGCTGACTGAGGTCAGGGCGCCGACCGGGATCAGGGAGGCTGACTAAGCTGACTGAGGTCAGGGCGCCGACCGGGGTCAGGGAGGCTGACTGAGCTGAGGTCAGGGCCCAGTTCATATAGAAAAGCCAGTCGGCAAGTGTCAATTTTCCAAAGTGCCACTTTTCAAAAGGACACTTTTTGGTAGCATGGCCGGTGTGTAAGAGTGGCTATATGAATCCGTCTGTCGAGTCCCCCGTTTCCGATAAGTGTCCCTTAGCAGCAAAGGGGCTCTATATGAACTGGGCCCTGGGGGCTGACCAAAGCTGACCGGGGCCGGGGGGACTAGCCGAGGCCCCCAGAGGCTGACCGGGGCCGGGGACCGAATAGTGGGCCGAGTGTGGAGGTGAGAATACCATACATTGATTGAGTCCAGAACTATTGCTGGATAAATGTTTGCCTTTGGGCAGAATCCATCTATTTTGGCGATCTTCGCTCTCTGTGGGCCAAACCGTTTACCTGGAATCAAACATGAGGACATTTTAGCGAAAATACTTCAAAAGAAACATCGTATGCGGTTTTCCCCGTTGCTGTAGCTCACGCTGTTGTTCACGATATGCGCGCTAGTTTGTGTAACACTGTCAAATGCGAGAAAACGCAGGGAAAAATTTACCTTTCGCTGCCTCCAGTGACTTTAGCTATAACCTAAGCAATAAATGATGTGTATGCTTCCGAAAGAACTTTGATAAAGACAGATATCGACTGCTTATTCTGCGTCTCTCCATTTATTTCATTTTTTCCTAAGGAAATCGGCCGAAGCTGGTTGAGCCCCACACCCGGGCGCGGGCGAAGATAAAGTCAGCTTCTCAATTATATTCATCCTGACACTGGATTTTTATTCTTGATTATTATGTATAACGCATCACGGCTGATGCGCATGCTTTTTCAGCTCATCTTTTACATCGAAATTGCCCTATCCTGCGCACGAAGTAATTTGATGGTGTGTATTGTTTTGGTGTTCGGTTTTGTGCCCTTTAATTAATTGTAATCCGTGAAAGTTTTCATCAGCTGACGCCCGATGGAATGTTTCTCAGCGGTGAGCTGACCCCGTCTGTTCCCCAAATTACCCCCATTAGTCCCGCCCCCAGCTGCGGTTCTCAGCCCGGCCTGGGTGGCCGTCTGTGGGCCCCCAGAGGTGGGTGCTGTGCCCGTGCCCGTGCAGTATGGAGGGGCGCGGAAGGGCGGACCTGCGGACGGCGAGCGCTCCCCCCCCCCCCGCCCACCCGGCCCGCGACAGGCTAATGACTCCATTACGACCTGGCCCGTGTCATTAGCTCGGCAAACACGGGCGGGGCGGACACTGAGACGGCCGGCCGTCAGCGCAGTGAACTGGGATCAGCGCAGTGAACTGAGCCGGCGGGATAGGGTCAGCGCAGTGAACCGAGTGCGTGCGATAGGGTCAGCTTAGCAGACTGTGTGACGCAGATAGCAGACTTCTCAGAAAGCAGACGTCTCAGAAGTCAGAAAGCAGACCTCTCAGATAGCAGACCTCTCAAAAAGCAGACCTCTCAGAAAGCAGACCTCTCAGACATGACATCGAGTGTCTCTGACAGGAGACCTTTGAGCCAGCAGACGCCAGACCGCGTGTCTCAGACAGCAGACCGTGTGTCTCAGACAGCGGACCTAGTGTCTCAGACTGCAGACAGTGAGCTCAGACAGCAGACAGAGTGTCTCAGACAGCAGGCCGCGCGTCTCAGACAGCAGGCCGCGTGTCTCAGACAGCAGACCGCGTGTCTCAGAGTGTTTCAAAGTGTCTCAGACAGTACTGACCCTGTCTCAGGGACAGTCAGTTGAAGTTCGTCAGGCCGGTTGTCAGGAGTAAGTAGTAACCGCAAGTGTCGGAGAGGCCGGCCGTAGAAAGTAAAAACCACCTCGACGGAGCCCGCGCAGTGGCCAGCCAGCATCTCCCCGTGTGCTTTTTATAGTTTGTTGCAGCCATGATAATGACTTGTGTAGTCCCTTACCGGTAACGAGTGTGACATCCTTCGGCTACAAATGCGAGCTCTAGTAATGTCTAGTGGTCAAGAGTCAGTAGATTCGCACGAAGGCCGTTCATTATAAGTTAAAAGCTGATAGATACGTATCTGTCATCTATGAGTGTTGTTTTAACGAAATTTTCTATCTTGATAGAATACATCACATTACAAGTGAAAAGGCGCGAGAGACATGGCATCAAGTGTCAACAAGCACATAAAAGATGAAAGAAGCATGTTGTGCGAGTGCATCCATGCATGTGTGATGATAACACTCTGCATTGCAAATGTGAATCGACAACACCAAAACCTTGAATATATTGACGTTTCCCTGGGTTTGGTTTCCGTACACAGTAAGTGGACAGCAGGTGGTAACGTTATCGCTGTGCCGGTCCGGCCGCACAGTTCTGAAATGTAGTCTCGTGTGTTGTGTGACGGCAGAGTTCCCTGTGAACCGATGACCGCGTCCTTTCCGTAGCTACCCATGGGCCGCGGCACAGCGAACAGTGACGGGATGGGTAATTGTAATCTGTTCGTGATGTCTGCTCACCGGTCGGTTTTGACGCGTGACTGCCGACACCATGAGATTTCCACTGGTCAGCACATCTCAATGAACAGATACCAACAGCTCATTAATTCGATAGTTTATTGCACGGGTGCCATGTCACACTGTCACAGACTGGCAAGTGTGATTCAGCAGGTACCGGCACATTTTCATCTTGGTTTATTTGGTACATTTTGTGCTCCAAAACAGCGGATAACTACTTAGAAGGTCACTCACATAAACCAGATATACCCATCCACTAACAATTGTCGCAAGACTATGGATGATGGACAGAGACAGCTCCATGTTATATGGCTCTCGGCAGGCAGAGTATGTGGGCAGACCCGCGCCCATGAGCAGGTCCCGGCCGCCCCTGACTGGAGCGGAGGGCCGGGACACCACGCCGGAGCACAGCTGATAAGTACACAGGCTCCTAACGAGCGGAGGGCCGCCACACCACACTGGAGCACACCGACCGCCAGCGGTGCTCCCACAACGGCCAGCACTCGCACATGGCCGTACCCTTATGCATTATGCAACAACAATAACGTTTTACGGCCGCCATTCTGCGCTCGCGGAATGGACGGACCACAAACAGCTTTAGCCGAAACGGCCCGGCGGTCCGCTAGACGGTCCTGTGGTGTCGGTCCTCAGGCGACGGCCCGCTGGGAATCCGCAGACCAAAACTGCGGAACGACGCGCTGCTGAGGAGATCATCGTATTCCGCCGGGCCGTCGGCGAGCCGCTCACTGCGGCCGGTGGTACTGCTAGTGACATCTGTCGGCGAGTTGTGGAACTGCTCTCGGCCGCCCCGCCGTCTGTGTCTGGGTGCCTCCTCGGGCGGGGTCTCCTCCTGTGCCACGGAGGGGATGGTGGTCCCCCAGTGGACGCTCCCGTCCCGCTCCTCCCTCTGCCCCGCTCGTCTCTCTGCCGCCGGCCCGGCGCGTGCGTCTGTGGGTGGGTGGACTCGGGTCTCTGGGCCGCCCGGCGCCGGCTGGACCACAGACCGGCGCGTGGACGGGGGTCGGTGGTCGGGGGACGGTCTCGGAGACACGCCGCCGGCCTGGAGCCGCCGGCCGGCGCCGGTCCGCGGCCGGCCGGCCTCAGCCAGGTGCCGAGCCACGCGCGCCGTCTGTGTCACAGGGCCCCGGGCCGGCTCCGTACCGGCGCTCCCGCCGGACGGGAAACTCCAGCCGCGCAGCTGCGCCCTGCTCAGGAAGCTGCGCGCCGCCCGCGGGCCGAACTGGAGCTCGCTGGTGGTGCGGCCGCCGCCGCCGCCGTAGCTGACCCGCACCACGAACGGCGGCGCGCCGGCGCCGGCTCCCGTGCTGGCATCAGCTCCGGCTCCGGCTCCGTCTCTGCCCTGTTTCACGGACGTTTCGCCGCGCTCGTGCCTTGCCGCAGTGACGGTACCTGGCCGCTCTTCTGGAGGCGCCGCAACGGCCGCCAAGTGTCGCTCAGGGCGGCGGTACGCCTCGGTTGAGCCGGACAGGGGCTGGCCAGCGAACGGAGACCGCCAGGTGACGCCGTTAGCTGGGGGACTGCGGTCGCCGCCAGAGGCGCTGCGGTCGCCACCGCTAGGGGCGCTGCGGTCACCACCGCTAGGAGCGCTGCGGTCGCCGCTAGGGGCGCTGCGATCGGCGGGGACCGGCACCCTATCTGTGGCTCTGTGCTGCGCCGTCCGTGGGGTGTTATGGAGGGCTCCGGGCCCACCGCGTGCCCCCGACGACCGATCAGGGTCGGTGACGTCATGGCTGATGACGTCAGAGTCGGTGACGTCAGAGTCCTCGTAGTCGTCCACCCAGTCGTGCTCGAACATGTGCTGCGACACCTGCCGACTCACCTGGAAATGAGGCAGGACCCATCAGGACCCAGCGTAATCAAGGCATGGCAGGTCACGGCTGATGGAATTGCCGAACTCAGCGCTCAGCAGTTATCAATCTGCATATTTTTGGAAGGAATGTTATGTTGTCCTCCCAAAACCTGGTCTCTCAAGGGTGATTCCCAGCGAGCATCTCGGCCCACTCAGCCCCACAGCCTTTAGGCTTTAATATAACTAAATTGAGCAATGGATGCTGAGTGCTGGCTGCAGTTATATCGAAAAGGTGCCTATGTGTCGAATGCAGGAATGAATAGGACGACTATCAGCCAATGTTTTTCTGAGTTCGGTCACTATCGGTAGGTCTGACCGCTGAGTGACCCCTGGTCGGCGGCCCTACTGTGAGCGTGGAGTGGATCTGGGCAGCGGCCCTACCCTGACCGTGGAGCTGGTCGGCGCCCCTACCCTGAACGTGGAGCTGGTCGGCGCCCGGCGCCCCTACCCTGAACGTGGAGCTGGTCGGCGGCCCTACCCTGAACGTGGAGCTGGGCGGCGGCCCTACCCTGAACGTGGAGCTGGTCGGCGCCCCTACCCTGAACGTGGAGGTGGTCGGCGCCCCTACCCTGAACGTGGAGCTGGGCAGCGGCAGGCCGTCCGAGCACTCCGTGTTGAACCACCAGTCACAGGTGGCCAGCGGCTGGCTGAACACGGTACCGTTCTGGAACACAGCCGGCAGCCCGTCAGACGGTCAGCCGTGAGCCGGCTGCATACCCAGCCGTCAGACTAGCCTCCCGAACCGTGATATAGTCAGCAGCTTAATTGCTCATGATTTTAAATATAGTCTACAGCTCGCTACAATTCTCATAATCAGGAGCCTCTTTTAGATACCAGGCAGTAGACATATTGTTATCTAATTAAACTTGAATGTTACGTTTGCATTTTTCCGTTCAAAATATGCTGAACGTGCATAAGAACTGTATTTGCTCGACGCCATTTTTTCAGCCAATTGCTGTCCGTTCTGAGAAGTTGACCGGTCACTTACCGGGCAGATGAAGGAGCTCTTTTGGAACGTCCCGTGACACACGTGGTATACCTGGAAACGTAACGTCACGGTCGTCAGTTGAGTCACAGAGCGTCACAGAGCGTCACAGACGTCAACTGATTGGCATACGCACACTGTATCACATGGTGACACCGGGTGTCACATTGCATCACAGGGTGATACCGGGTGTCACACTGTCGCTGTGTCTGACAGTGTGTTACATTGTGACTGTGTCACAGTGTGTCACATTGTGACTGTGACTTGTGACATTGTGATAGTGGGCGCCACATACGCCACGGTCACACGGAGTCACGAGGGCTCGTCACACGGGTCCCGGTGAATTCGGATCCTTCAGAGCTGGACAGCCCAGTCCGGTCGCTGCAGTGACGAGCACACAGTAAGAGCCCCAGGGAGAAACAGATGAGGCGTTCAACAATGACCGGCCTCTTTTGTCGGGGACCACGCGACTTTTCCGTCCAGAACTGTTCGTGACCTCCATTTGGACGGCCCGGGTCGGCGGTGATTGGTACAAATGATGATCGATTGGGACGGCAGCAGTGACAAGCAGCGCACGTTTTCTTTGTGGTGCTCTTAGTTGCGATTTCAAACTGCAGTGCTGTGGATGTGGAAAGTCCGTTTCCATAAATGGCTTGCCTCACACTTTTTGCCTATAATTCTTTTTTGGAAAAATAAGCCAGAGCAATTACATTTTTAGAGACATTGCCCGTTTTAGCACAGGACTCATGCATATATGCATACAATGGACAATAATTACCATACATAGCACGTCAATCAAAGCAACCATAATCCATACGAACATATGCATGTTTGCTACACTCATTCATGTCGACAACCTCAGCGAGGTCCTACCGGAACACAGCTGGCAGTGGCCCCAGCAGTGAGATCCCGCTCGCCAGCCCGCCAAGCTCAGCCACAGCCTAGCCCACCCAGCCCAACCAGCCCAGCCCAGCCGCAGCCCAGCCACAGCCAGCCCAGCCCACCCCAGCCCAGCCCAGCCGCAGCTCAGCCAGCCCATTCAGCCCAGCCGAGTCAAGCACAGCCGCAGCTCAGCTACAGCCTAGCCCACCCCAGCCCAGCCTAGCCGCAGCTCAGCCCAGCCCAGCCCAGCCCAGCCGCAGCCCAGCCCAGCCCACTTAGCCCAGCTGAGCCCCCACTCACCTGACACCTGGCCAAGACGTCCGAGAAGTAGCCCTGGGGCCGGCCGGCGCACGAGAAGTCCGTCTCGGGGATCTCGGCCAGGATCGGGTAGTCGTCTCCGGGCACACCTGTAGCGACAATGGCGGACGGTGATCAGAGGGAGGGGACGAGCGCTGCACGGCGGGTGCTGCCGACAGAGGGCGGGGCTAAACAACAAACCACAGATATAAACCGGTAACAGGCCACAGTGATGATCAATTTCGCAGGTTCAGGTTTTAAATTTACCTGCCATTTTTCCTGCGTGGCCTACAAGCCAATCGTGTGTGTATCTACACTGGTGTTCAAATATCTCATAAAGATTGTGCAGACCTTATGCGTAAATTTCGTATCAACTGATATTTCGCAAATAACTCTTTTTATTTTTTATTTTTATTTTTGTTTGAGGATTTCGTCAAGCAAAAACTTACGATCGGTAACGGTGTTATTCGTCATTATATAACACTTTAAGGATCAATTTAATACAAAAGAAATTTGATATAAAATGGAGGATATGATTTAAATGACATATTAGCTGTTTTTTGGACTCTTTTTTTGTCAAATTGCAAATCAGCCGTTCGCATTATAATCAGAGGTTTGTAGAAATGAAATGACGTGTTCGGAGCAGCTCGTCATTCACAACAAATACAGTTACTGGCAAAATACATCCTCGAGAGTCGAGACTCGAAAACTTACGACTAAATTAGATGTGCGATGACGTAAGGCCAATAAATGAAGCAACGTCATTTCAGACCTTACTATTTCCGTTTTATTCCATTTAACATGTACCAACCTACACTTCATCGCCAAATTATTCCGTACCGTCCATCAGCCGCGGTCACAAGAGTCAGTCCTAGGGCGGAGCGCCCACCTACTCGCAATGGGTGATTTAGAATGGAGAAAATTAAACGGCCAATCATATGCCAGTGGTTCCCGGAGCATAGCATATGGCTCCAGATGGCCGACTGCCGAAGAAACAGTAACATCTGTCCGTGGAATCTGTGTCATAATACACCACCCGGGCCCATTGTCAAACCATCCATTTAGCTGCGCTTAAACTGGCCGAGTCTGTGTGTGGCGCAGGGGTCCGTCGACCGCTGACCGTCCGCCACGTGCACTACATTCCCAGCGGCTAATTACGGCCCGGAGACCAGGAGCGGCTCATATTTCACCGCCGGACCCGGTCAGCGGGACGAAATTCAGCGCCGCCGCCGCTGCCGCCCCACCGGACTGGCCATCGTTCAGCTCGTGGTTGTTCGTAGAAGGACATTGATACCATTCAGCAAGGATCATAAAGGCTCATACAAATTGAAATACGAACATCGAGTTAGAAGAACGCGATGAAAAAAAAACGAATGCAAGCCACTTGAAGTTTTTTTTTTTTGCTGAGTTAGGGCTCTTTCGGTCTATTGAATGAGTCGAATGGCCTTGGAATGAAAGGATAATGGGGACGTCAGGCTGCCTCGGTCATCACCGACTAGTGTACCTAATGGGGACGTCAGGCTGCCTCGGTCATCACCGACTAGTGTACCGCTGCGGCTGATTTCGTGCCCCTTAATTCAGCCGCTCAAACTGCACTACCTGGTTGTCTGAACATAGGGTGATTATAATCAGTCCGGTGGGGTGTGTGATGGACGGGATGGATTGATTCTGAACATACAAAGGACGGGTGGCGGGCGCGTCTGAAGCCGCTCTCCACTGACCTGGTACCACGTCCTTCAGCCATTCGAGTCCCTCCTCGTAGTGGTCCTTCTGGTCCCAGCTGGGTCCCGAGTCCCAGTCTCGGTCCCAGCTGGGTCCCGAGTCCTGTGTCCGCTCCCGGCTGGGTCCGGAGCTCCGGTCCCACTCCCGCTCTGCAGAGTGACCTGGAGCCGCCCCTGGACGGGGTGGACCGTATCCCGCCGAGGACACTCCGAGAGGGTCGGTTTGCGCCGGCCCGAAGGTGGTCAACTTGGCCCGGGCGCGCCGCCCGCCCGACCCCTCTGGTCGGTAGGTGGTGACCTCTGGCGTCCTCGGGCGGTAGGTGGTGACCTCTGGTGACCTCGGGCGGTAGGTGGTGACCTCCGGCGCCCTCGGGCGGTAGCTGGTGACCTCTGGCGCCCTCGGGCGGTAGCTGGTGACCTGTGGAAGCCCAGGCCGGTAGGTGGTCGCTGCCGGTGACCCCCAGTGGTCGGCGGGACCGGCTGCCTGGTGCGCCCCGCCGGTGTGATGTCCGCCCGGGGACGGCGCCGTCCCGCTCGGAGTGTCCGTGTCCTCCCGGTACCCCGCCGACCACTGGTGGGTCGACTGGGCCTCTGGCCGACTCGACCCAGAGGAGACGCGCCGCCGGCCGTCCGAGTGCCTCTCCAGGGTGGAGTAGCTCCGCCGGCTGGAGGTATCGGCCGCTATCCCCGGGTAGGAGGAGAGCCGCGCGGCCAGGCCGCCGCCCCGGGCCCTCTGCCGGTGCCCCCGGTGCCGTGACCTCTGTGACCGGGCCCGGTGCGGGTCACCGGACTGCGACCGGCGGCGGGCCCGCAGCTGAGCGAGCAGGGAGCGCCGCGCCGCGTCCGGGGTCTGCTCGAGCACCGCCCTCCAGACGTCCGGGCTGGAGCCGGCGGCCAGCCGGACCAGCTGGTCGGCCGCCACCGGCACCGTGATCTCCAGACGCACCGGCGACACCTGCAGACACGGCCAGAGGTCAGTGACAGAGACCGGCAGACACGGCCAGAGGTTAGTGACAGAGACCGGCAGACACGGCCAGAGGTCAGTGACAGAGACCGGCAGACACGGCCAGAGGTCAGTGACAGAGACCGGCAGACACGGCCAGAGGTCAGTGACAGAGACCGGCAGACACGGCCAGAGGTCAGTGACAGAGACCGGCAGACACGGCCAGAGGTCAGTGACAGAGACCGGCAGACACAGCCAGAGGTCAGTGATAGAGACCGGCAGACACGGCCAGAGGTCAGTGACAGACACCTGCAGACACGGCCAGAGGTCAGTGATAGAGACCGGCAGACACGGCCAGAGGTCAGTGACAGAGACCGGCAGACACGGCCAGAGGTCAGTGATATAGAGACCGGCAGACACGGCCAGAGGTCAGTGACAGAGACCGGCAGACACGGCCAGAGGTCACTGATAGAGACCGGCAGACACGGCCAGAGGTCAGTGACAGACACCTGCAGACACGGCCAGAGGTCAGTGACAGAGACCGGCAGACACGGCCAGAGGTCAGTGACCGAGACCGGCAGACACGGCCAGAGGTCAGTGACAGAGACCGGCAGACACGGCCAGAGGTCAGTGACAGACACCTGCAGACACGGCCAGAGGTCAGTGATAGAGACCGGCAGACACGGCCAGAGGTCAGTGACAGAGACCGGCAGACACGGCCAGAGGTCAGTGATATAGAGACCGGCAGACACGGCCAGAGGTCAGTGACAGAGACCGGCAGACACGGCCAGAGGTCACTGATAGAGACCGGCAGACACGGCCAGAGGTCAGTGACAGACACCTGCAGACACGGCCAGAGGTCAGTGACAGAGACCGGCAGACACGGCCAGAGGTCAGTGACCGAGACCGGCAGACACGGCCAGAGGTCAGTGACAGAGACCGGCAGACACGGCCAGAGGTCAGTGACAGACACCTGCAGACACGGCCAGAGGTCAGTGACAGAGACCGGCAGACACGGCCAGAGGTCAGGGTCGGACCTGGCAGGGCACGGTTCGTCGGAAAGTGATTTTGTCCACACAAAAATGAAATATACCATTCGATAGCTGACGGTGAGCTGATTTCAGAAATGTGATTTTTATCAAAATCGTTCAATGACCTTTTTCAAAAATTGCGTTTTGTAAAAATGCAAAGTTTTTTCCTTTTTTTCTCCGTGGGTTCTTAAAAGGGAGAGCATGTTTTGTCGGGTTATGCCGAAGGTCGAATGCCGTAAGAACAACATCTGTAAAAAAAAATATGCGTAAATGTGCATAGACGTGTGCAGAAGCCAGCAATAAGCTTCCGTAACGCAACTCGGCGTCACGATGGACCAAAGTCCAACATCCAGAAACGTGGAATCACCCTTATCGACTCGCACACCGCGTGCCCCGGCCCGACGGTAGGCTACGGAAGTGACGTACGTTCGGCTGTCGCTCCTCTACGCAATTGATATAATTGCTGGTTTAACGACTCATTTCGCTAGCTAAGCTATTCAGAATGACTCTGAAGAAAATTCATTGTTCAGTTGGTTTTGCAACACACTTTTATTTGCATTTGTTGATACCTGTTTTGCTCAATCCAGCTGGTCTCCATGCCTGAAGAGGGAAAGTTGGCTGATCTGAGCTGTCAGAGGCTGTACCCCACCTGCGCACGGGAAGAAAAAATGGGATGTTGGGAGCTAACTCACTTCATCGCTCTCCAAGTCATCCTAATGCGGTCAGTGAGCCCAACGAAGAATCATTTTGCGATAAATTGATGCTTTCTGGAAACAAGCATGGCGAGCTTGAAAATTAAGCAAGTGCAAACAATTCGCTTCATGGCAAGTCACTGTACTGCCACATTCTTTATCAAAGAAGTCATACATTCTGTCATTTCTCATTACGAATGGGACAAACCGACGATATTTTTTTCTGAAACGTACATTACATGATGCTCATATTTTCTGCGTGTTAGCCATGGGTCAGGATATAATACATGTTCGTTTGCTTAAAGGTAGTGTGCCAGCTTTCCTGGACCGTATGGAGTTAATGCCCCAGATAAGGAGAACCGGATTTTTAGAACTTATCCATACCTTCAAAACTCATGGAAACGTCTTAAATTCTTCAAATTTTGAGTACCCCAGTGCGAAATTCGCCCCGACGGGTTGTCGGTCGTACCCCAACCACATTTCACACCACTATGAACGATAAATGCACACACTGAAATCGCTATTACCAATAGGCTCATCCAATCAAGTTTCGATAAACCCGTTCATCATCATCTCCTGCGGTTTCGAACACGCCTGTTAGGTGGTGCGGTAGACCGCGCCCAAAGCCAGGGCCCCGGTAACGTGAGGTAGCCGAGTCGGGGCAGCGTGCGCTGACCCAAGTCGGGGCCGCGCGTCCTCCCGGTGTCATGTGATAGCCCGGGGCTGCCCCGGGATGCGGTAGACCGCGCCCAAAGCCGCGGCCCCGGCTTGGGTCAGCGCACGCTGCCCCGACTTGGCTACCTCACGTTACCGGGGCCCTGGCTTTGGGCGCGGCTTCTGCTCATACTTTGTGGTGCGGTGGTGGTGCGTCGGGCCGCGCGCTCTGACTTCGGCCAAGAAAAATGCGTCAGCTGATCATTGTCATTTCTGCCACTTTCATGTGGTGAGATGGGGTCATAACTTTAGAGACGGCTGTTTCATATCAATTATTTTACATAAAATATTTATGAAAATATTATTTATAATTTATGGTTTGAAAATAATATTTCAAACCATAAATTAATGTTCCACAGCCAAATTAAAGAAACAATACCAGTACAGGCTTACAGTTTAAATTCGACATTGTGTTGTCTACGATTAGACAGCTGATAACTCATTCCCGTACGTCGTAACTCTATAATGACCTTTGCTTATTGTCACATGTGCGCCGCATTCGCGATTGTTGCCGACGCCTGTTTGTAGGTCAGCCCACTACAGTTGTTATATTAGGTCGTTCAATAAGTAACGAACAATCGGTCATAACTTCTTTATTTCTTTATTTAACACTTTCAAACTTTCACAGATCATAGATCAAATGTTTCTGAACGTAGCCTTTGCCTCAAACCAGTCGCCGCCCGCCTGCACACACTTCTCCCAGCGTTCCGGCCAACGTCGGAATTCCGCCCGAAAAAAAAAAACGCGTTTTCCGTCTTTTTCACCCAGTTCTTGACAGCGCACCTGACTTCAGCGTCGGTCTCGAAGTGTTCACCACGGAGGCCATCCTTCAGGGGACCAGAGGTGAAAATCTGAAGGAGCCAGGTTCGGACTGTAGGGCGGCTGGGGCATGATATTCAGCCCTGTCTCGCGATCTCCTCGCGTGTGGCGTGAGACATGTGCGGACGAGCGTTGTCATGGTGTCATCCTGGTGGGCTTTCTTGAACCTGGGCGGACTATGGACAGCGGGCCGCTACATCACAGTCCTGCAGGAGACTGAGAAAAGCAATCATGAAGAAGAGGCGCGGCTCGGATGTCAACAACATCACCATACACCATGACAACATCCGACCGCACTTGTCTCACGCCACGCGCGAGGAGATCGCGTGACAGGGCTGAATATCATGCCCCAGCCGCCCTACAGTCCGGACCTGGCTCCTTCAGATTTTCACCTCTTTGGTCCCCTGAAGGATGGCCTCCATGGTGAACACTTCGAGACCGACGCTGAAGTCATGTGCGCTGTCATGAACTGGGTGAAAAAGACGGAAAACGCGTTTTTCCGGGCGGAATTCCGGCGTTGGCCGGAACGCTGGGAGAAGTGTGTGCAGGCGGGCGGCGGCTGGTTTGAGACATAGGCTGCATTCAGAAATGTCTGATCTATAATCTGTGAAAGTTTGAAAGTGTTAAATAAAGAAATAAAGAAGTTATGACCGATTGTTCGTTACTTATTGAACGACCTAATACATATCGAAAAACCGATAAACTTTTAGGCGAAAAAGGCACTATTTTAGGCCCTTTTTTGCGATATTATTCGTCGGTGCGCCGACGTAGTGACGGAACAGCTTTAGTGCTGGTCGTATTTTCATGTTAATTTTGGATGTGTTAGATAAAATGGCATATGCCAAATGTTTTGCCATATTGCCGAAGTACATGGGTGAACCGTACTTGACATAAATATTGAAGAAATAAGCTAAAACAGGTGCTTAAATATTTGGAGAACCTCGACGAGCAGTGGCAAGCTTGCGACTTGATTGGCGCGGGTTCTGATAAATCGCACTCACAAGACTATTCCCAGACAAGATACTATTGACAATATGATAAATGAAGCTTTTTCTACTATGGGCCGCGGAATGAAAACAAGTGAGTGAGAAATATTCGCTAAATCACGATCAGAACTGTGCATGTTTTGTCTTAAATCGGTTCCGAATTCGCGGCCTTGACCGCCTTGACATAGCACGTGATTCTGTCGAGACACGCACCTCCCCGGGAGGATGCCGAACGTGTGAGGCGACACTAGCGCCATCTTTTGACGAATCTTTCGTTATAAAGACTTGTACGGCTAATATTGGATACCACATTTTGAAGCATCTGGTTGCAAAGAATCGTAAGATGATTGGCGGAAAGGTTTTCACGTACGCACTGCTCGCTGCTGTGGCTGTGTGCGCACTATGTAAGATCGAAGATACCGTGCAGTACACGCCATGGTGCCGCTGCCGAGTGGCAGGACAGTACACTGTACTTCTGCCTCGCCCAATACCCAGCAGACGAGGACAGAAATACATGGGCACAAAACTGTACATCACCCTCTTGCTCATACTACTAGCAGGTGATGTGGAAACAAACCCTGGCCCAAGTACCACATGCTCATTGTGTGACACAGCATTTGAAAGCCGGCTGCTACGATCGAGACTTGTGACAGATTCCATTATCAAATGCGAAGTAGTGACATGCTTCAGATACGCGCATCTCCAATGCATGGAAGAGGAGAGAAACCCACAAGCCGGATGGACATGTAACGAACATTCAATCGGCGATCGACAGTTTCAGTCAGAGAGGTCCGCCCTCGTCGTTACCAGTGCCGGCGCCTCGGGTCGAGTGCCCCTAACAGGACTGGAACGGTGCCCGTCAGCGCAGCCCGCCGCCACCGCGGCCGTCGCCCTTGGAGAACAGTGCCCGCCAGCGCAGTCCGCCGCCAACGCGGCCATCGCCTCGGGAGAGCAGCGCCCGCCAGCGTGTTCCGCTGCGGCTACCACCGCTGCTGCCCTTGGAAAGCATAGCCCGCCATCGCGGTCCGCCGCCACCGCGGCCGTCGCCCTTGGTGTGCAGTGCCCGCCAGCGCGGTCCGCCGCTACTGCCCTTGGAGAGCAGTGCCCGCCAGCACAGTCCGCCGCCACCGCGGCCGTCGCCTCGGGAGAACAGGGTCCGCCAGTGCGGTCCACCGCCCCTGCCGCCGCTGCTACAGAGCAGTGCCCGCCAGCGCAGGTTGCCGCCGTCGACACCTCAGGCCGAGTGACCCCAGCAGGACTGGAGCAGTGCCCGCAAGCACGGTCGGCCGCCGCCTGGGATCGGCATACTCACACAAAGCCGGAGGCTATACCTGGCCCCTCTTTCATATCGGTCAGTCTCATGGATGTTATGGAAGGCCTTAGGCTGACTCAGCTCAAAGTGGATAAAATTTCTGATGAACTAGGTGAGGTGAAAAATTTGCTTCACGTTCTGCTGTGTCAACAACCACAAACACCTGCCATTTCAGTGGAGAGTGATCCACCAGTGAGTGATAGGCGTGATGATTACATAAGGCAGGATAACCCAAAACGTAATGAAAATGTGCGCTCTCAACGTCCAAGTGACACAGGATTACTGGTCGTAGGTGACTCTAATGTCCGCCGTCTTAAGCTATGCAACACTCGAGCCAACATATCGTTTCGATCAATCCCTGGCGCTGCAACTGAGCATGTTGAACGTGTGGTTCAGGCGTCAACAGAAACCGTTGCTCCTAACGTAGTTCTCGACGTAGGTACAAATGACCTGACGCGTAACGGGTCGGAGCAGATAGTCTCGAATTTGGTGAAACTAGCACAACAGACAAAGAAAAGATCAGGAGTCAGACAAGTATACATCTGCAGCGTAACGCCTAGTAAGATATCGGTTCATTTGTATGCAGCAGGGCTGAGAGCGTAAACAACAGGCTTCATTCCCTCTGTCCCAAGCTAGCTGGCATAGAGTTCCTAGACTTGCGTCAGTGTCTTGACAGATGTCCATTTACCGGCCTCGTAAGGGATGGTGTTCATTATAACAAAGCAGGTGCTACACAAGTTCTGAACACCATAATGGACTCAGTCGGCAGTTTTTTAGCATAAATGAATGCAATAGTCCGAATGTTGAAGATTCAACATTCTTTAGCGCGAGTACCGAAAATGTGACCGGTCAAGCAAGCAATAAGAAATGTAAACATAGGCAAGCTAATAGAACAAATAGGGACTTGTCATTTGTACTCCTAAATTGCAGGAGTATAAGATCTGAAAACAAAGCAAGGGAGTTTAAATTGTTTGTACGAGAACACGACCCTGATGTCATTATGGGTACCGAGTCATGGCTAACAAACGACATAAGTGATGCGGAGATATTCCCACATAACTATGTAACATACCGAAAAGACCGTTGTGACAGGACTGGGGGAAGAGTTTTTATATGTATCAGAGAAAGTATAACTATGTAGTTACAGGGAGGATTGGAATAATACCGATGAATGTGAGGCGATTTGGTGTAGGGTCATTGATAAGGGAAAGAAACATTATATCATAGGGTGTCTTTATGACCCACCTAGTGACTGTGAACTTCGGCTATCCGAATTCTTGTCTGTTCTCGAGCAAAAAGCACTATCCACAAATTCCAGAATCATTGTCGGTGGTGATTTTAATCTTCCAGATATAGATTGGACCAACGTGATCAGCTCGACTGGTGGAAGATACCGCAACAAAAACGATATTCTAGTAAATGTTGTGAATAGTTATGGATTGGAGCAGATGGTTAAGGTACCAACCAGGGTAACTGAACACGCTAGCAACATTCTGGACATAATTATAACTAACGTTCCTCAACTAGTTAACAACCTTCACACATGTTTGGGCATTAGTGACCATTTAGCTGTGATATTCCAAACCCAGGATGTAGCACGACAACCAAAAGTAAAACGAAAGATAAAACAATATAATAGAGCCAATTTTGAAGATATAAATCAGCGTCTTTATCAATCTTTCATACAATTTCGTGAAGAAGCACTTTCACGGACCGTTGATGAAAACTGGATTATGTTCAAAGAGGCGATAAGTAATGTAGAAAGTAACATACCTACCCGTGCCTTTACCATTAACGGAGATCCTCCGTGGTACAGTCTAAGACTTAAACGTCTCGAAGACAAACAGAGACGGTTTCATCGAGAAGCAAAATTTTACAAATCTGCTGTTTCTCTGCAAAGGTATAGAGAAATTCGGGCGGTTGTAAAACAGGCATACAAAGGAGCAGAGTCCAATTACAAAAGTAGGCTTGGGTCGCTCTTGAAAGAAGACAATAGACATTTTTGGAAGCATGTTAAAGCAAAAAGGACTAAAAAAAACGGGCATTACCTCTATTGTATCCGAGAGTGGGAACATTGTCCACAACCCGGAGGATATAGCAAATATTCTTAACAATCAATACAAAGGGATATTTTGTGAGGAAGATGATACAGATACATCATTGAGCGATTGCACTCGCACGTCGGAGGTTATGCCGCCGGTTCTTATCAGTTATCATGGCATCGTAGGCCTCTTACAAAATATTAAGGTCCACAAAGCGTGTGGCCCTGATGGCATTAGCGGGGCTATTCTAAAACATTGCGCAAAAGTGGTCGCAATGTACCTCAAAATGATTTTCGAACAGTCTCTTGATATGAAAGACATTCCTCACGATTGGCGTCAAGCCACAGTGCACCCAGCTTTCAAAGGGGGCAGTACCAAACAACCTGTAAATTATCGTCCAATTTCGCTCACATGTATATGTTGTAAAATGATGGAGCGTATTTTAGTTTCCCATATTGTGATGCACCTAGATGATTTTGACCTATTCTCTGATAGTCAGCATGGATTCAGAAGACATCTTTCTTGTGAGTCACAACTGTTACTGCTTTATCAGGATATTATGTCATCCATTGACAAGAAAAAGAGTGTTGATTTGGCATTCATTGACTTCAGTAAGGCGTTTGATAGGGTTCCACATAAACATCTCTTAACTAAACTAAAAATGTATAATTTAGATACTAACGTTCTTGGCTGGATTGAAGCCTTCTTATGTAATAGAACGCAGAGAGTTCTGGTTAATAATTGTTATTCTGATGTGATTAGAGTTACGTCCGGTGTCCCACAAGGGAGTGTATTGGGTCCAATATTATTTCTTTTATATATTAACGATCTTCCGGATATGGTTAATTGTCAGATAAAATTATATGCAGATGATGTTGTTCTTTACACAGACAACTTAAGCAATGAAGAATGTAGTTTTTCGTTACAGGCAAATATAAATAGATTATCTTAATGGTGTTCCAAATGGAAAATGTATATTAATGTTGAAAAGTGTGCTATCATGAGAATGACAAAGCAAAAACTTGCTGCAATGCCTAGATACTATTTGAATGGATAAAAGTTCAGGTTGTCAATGAGTTCAAATATTTAGGTGTGCATATTTCGAATAAATGTAACTGGCAAAATCATGTACAACATGTCACTGGTGTAATGTCCTAAGCAGCCAGTTATGTTGACCGCATCCTGACAGTGTTCTCTCTTTCAGGATGCGTTGGCCAATACATTGACAGACTGATCTAGTACTTTACATTGGCGACGAGGTGGCCTCAAGATGGCTACTGGTGTTGATGCCGCCCTGGCCAAGGCCGGCAGAGTCTGTGACCTCGGCACAGACCCAAGTCAGTTCCTCGACAGGTTTGAAGAGTGGTATGAGGAGCACAAGCTGCTTGCTGATTCAATCAGTGGCATCACAGAGGACCAGAAGCTGAACCTGCTCCTGCTCTGGGGCGGACGAGAGTTCAGGAAGTTCGCTAAGGGCGCGGGGGTGGTGCATGAAGATGGTGATGAGACTCCCAAAGACAGTCTGAAGACAGCGCACTTAAAAATCAGAGCCAGCTGTGCACAACATGTAAACCTCACCATGGCTATGTATAAGCTAATGCATGTGAAACAAGGCACCAAGAGTGTCACTGAATTCGCGCAAGAAGTTGACTCACTAGCTCAGAAGTGTCAACTGGATACGGTGAGTTACACGTTAGCTAGAGCAAAAAAGGACGCCTACATCTATGGCACTTCTGATGAGAAGTTGAGGCAGGAAGCCCTGGCAAAGGACATGGACTATTCCACCCTGCTACGGACTGCAACCAGTTACGAGCAGTCACGTCGGTCCTCAGGTGTGATCAAGTCAGAAGAGCCAGTAAGACAAGTTGTCAGCGAAGAGGAGGTTGAAGCACTGGTGGCCCGAATGATGTCTGGAAAGCAACCGGGCAAGTACAGCAATAGGGCACCAACAGCTACACCTGGGACCAAGGGCAGCGCTACGAGGATATCGTCCAAGTGTCCCAACTGCCCCGCGCACTACAGACCTCATGGACTGGGGAAGTGCCCCGCCAACGGCAAAACGTGTGTGGTGTGTAAGAAAAAGAACCACTTCGCCGGCTCCTCCAACTGCCCTGGTGCCAACAGTGGGGTCCGTCGAGTCGCATATGAGTACGACGGGGAGGAGGTTGGAAGAGTAGTGGTAGTGGGACACGTGCAAGCCGAGGCCAGCAATCAGGTACCTGTTCAGGTGAATGGTGTGACACTCACCTTCTATGTGGACTCTGGCTGTAGTAGGACTCTTCTTCCCCGCCACCTATTCGACACAAGCATGGGGTGCCTTGAAAAGACGTCCATCCGGTTCCGGCCCTATGGCACCAACGAGCATCTGCAGGTTCGCGGTCAATTCCACACCACACTACGCAGCAGGGGTGGCGCAGCGGTCGACACGACGGTCTATGTTGTTGAGGGACATCAGGTCGAACCGTTGCTCGGAGACCGTGATGCAAAGCACCTCGGCATCCTCCAGATCCGGCAAGACGGAGGGACGGCAAGGCAGAGAGCAAAGAGTCCCAGTTCTTCACGAGAGCCAAGTTTCACCGCCACGACCACCAGCGAAGGACCAGACCATCTCCCTGACGGTGAGAAGGAGAGGTGCGAACAAGTGGCGGGGATCACCAGCTCCCTGCGAGAGGCGGGGGTCACCGTAGCGACAGCCAGCGCGGTACCAGAAGAAGTCCCAGAAGATGAAAAGAAGAGAGTCGAACAACTCCTCGCCAGACATCAGCCAGTCTTCGAAGGAGTGGGGCTTCTGCGGGGACCACCAGCACGCTTCCACGTGGACAACACGGTCACTCCGGTCTCCGCACCTTACCGAGGTGTGCCCCTGGCATACCAAGAGAGGCTCAGTCAGCATCTTCAAGAGCTGAGAGAGGCAGACAAGATAGAGGACGTCCCACCAGACCAAGACTCTCAGTGGATCTCGAACGTGGTAATCACAGAAAAGAGAGAGCAAGGCCAAATCCGCATGAACGTCGACATGAGGGCGGCCAATAAGGCCCTGCGCACCACCAGGAAGCATGTTCTCACTGTACAAGAGATGAGGCACCAACTCAGAGGAGCAACAAGGTTCAGTGAGATGGACATGAACCACGGCTTCCACCAAGTCAGTCTTGCAAAGGAATCGCGACACGTCTCGACGTTCAGAACACACGAGGGACTCCACCGCTTCAAGGTCCTGTTCTTCGGCCCCAGCCCCGCACCAGATCTGTTCCACGAACGCATCAGCCAAGCTCTCCATGGCCTCCCTGGGTGTGTTTCAATCCATGACAACATCCTGGTCTGGGGAAACACACCAGAAGAGCATCTGTCCAACCTGGACCAGTGCCTCACCAGGCTGGAAGAGTGCGGACTGACGCTACGACGAGAGAAGTGTACGTTCGGAACAACTTCGGTTACCTGGTTCGGATGGGTGTTCTCGGCCTCCGGCATGTCCGCCGACCCCAAAAAGGTTCAGGCCATCAAGGGGGCAGGACGCCCGTCTTCGGTCGATGATGTCAAGAGCTTCCTGCAAGCATGTCAGTTCAACGCGAAGTTCATGTTTGACAGCGAACGCGCGTATGCTCAAGCCACCCAACCACTGAGAGAGCTGACGCACAAGGGCCGCAAGTTCTTGTGGAGCACAGAGTGTGAAGCCTCCTATCAAGAGGTCCTGCAGGCTATGACGAGCGATACGGCGCTGAGGGCGTTCGATCCATCCCTGCCGACCAAGCATGTGGCCGACGCGGGGCCGAATGGCATCGCCTCAAGCTTGTTTCAAGAGCTGCCGGACGGCACGTGGGTGCCAATCGACCATGCCAGCAGGTCCCTCACTCCAGCGGAGAAAAACTACTCGCAGTTTGAAAAGGAGTCGCTTGCGCAGGCATGGGGCATCAACTACCACCGCCATTACCTCCTCGGGATCAAGTTCGAGACCTTCACAGACCACAGGCCCCTTCTGGCGATCTACAACGGTGGGCGACGCGGTAACGCACGCGTAGAGCGCCACAGACTAAAGGTCCAGGAGTACACCTTCACCGCCCACCACCTCCCAGGGACAAACAATCCCTGTGACTTCGCTTCGCGGCACCCGAAGCCTCTCCACCGTTACAGCGACGCAGAACGTCATGACATGGATCTGGAGGGGAAAGATGAGGTGTGCATCAGCACGTTGATCACCAGCGATCTCCCAGACGCCGTAGACTTGAAAACCGTCCAGACTGCCACGCAGGGCGACGGCACCGCACGGAAGCTGGTCACATGCATACAGCGGGGGAGCCTCGACCAAGACCCCGACCTGGTTCCGTTCCGCGGGGTCTTCCCGGAGCTGATGTACGCCAGAGGTGTCATTCTCAAGCAGGACCGACTCTTCATTCCCGACGTCGAACTGTACCCTGGGTCTGGAAGTCTCCAAGATGTCGTTGTTGACCTCGCACATGAAGGTCATCAAGGGGTGGTGAAGTGCAAGAGACTACTTCGCTCCAAGGTCTGGTTTCCGGGGATGGACAAGAAAGTTGAACAGAAAATCTCTCGGTGCCTGGGGTGCCAGGCGTCGACACCGACCACTCGACGGGACCCCCTGCAACCGTCCCCACTTCCGGATCACGCTTGGCAGCATCTCGACGCGGACTTTTGGGGCCCACTGCCAAGCAATGGGGAGTACCTGCTCGTGCTGATCGACGAGTACTCTCGGTACCCGGTGGTGGAGCTAACGCGCGGCACCAGTGGAGAAGCGGTGATACCGGTCCTGGACAAGGTGTTTTCCACGCATGGATTCCCGGAAACGCTGAAAACGGACGGCGGGCCTCCGTTTAACGGACACGACTTTCAAACGTACCTGCGTTGGGCGGGCTGCAAGCACCGCAAGGTGAGCCCGGAGGATCCGGAGGCCAATGGGCTGGCCGAAAACTTCATGAAGATCCTGAAAAAATCATGGCACACGTCCGTGATCGAAGATAAGAACCCGATGCAGGAGATGTACAAGATGCTGCGACAGTACAGGGCCACCCCACACAGCAGCACCGGTAAGCCACCGGCGGAGGTACTGTTCAACAGACCATACAAGGTCAGACTGCCAAATCCAGCTTGGCCAACGCATGGCAGTCCACTGGAAGCAGCACACAACGCTGCTAAGGCCTCTCAGAAGCACTACAAAGACGGCAAGTCAAACGTTCGAGCACACAACATCGCTGTAGGCGACACAGTCCTTCTGCGGCAAACGGCAACAAAGCAAAAGCCCTGGTATGATCCTTCACCATATCAGGTCATCAAGGTCCTCGGCACGCAAATCACGGCCAGCCGAGGCCAGAAGACAATCACAAGAGATGCGCAGCGCCTCAAGAAGGTGTGTCTCGATCCGTCAGACGCTACCCGGTACAGGAAACAGCGGTATCCGATGGACCACCGCACAGGAGACGAGCACTGGCCAGACCTGCATGACCCAGTGAGTGGTGATGCCGTCGCTCGGCCTCCGGAACCCGGCCAGAGTGTCACCGGCGCTACTGGAGCCCTGACGTCGGACAGCGCCGATGCCGACGGGGCCGGACACCGCACGGAGGCCGGCGCGAACGAGTCGACTGCCGCCGGAGAGGGTGGGTCGCGCGATGCGACAACGACAACACCCGGACTCGGTCGGCAGCGCCGGTCCGAACGGGTGACGCGGGCCCCGGTGTACCTCCGCGAGTATGTGCAGTGAATCCGGCAGGACTGGCTCGCGCACGGCACCACGGAGAACTATCTCATGTTACACATACGAAGTGCGATTGTTGTTGCTGTAACGTGTCCCGCACGGTTACATATTCATACATTGACACTTTTTTGTATCTTTTTATTTCTTTCTGTTAACCGTTTAGGTGCAAGGTATGTAGGTACATCGCTCAGTCGAGATCACCATAGGGCAGAGGAGAGGTGTAAGGTCCTGTTACTTTATCGTGTTACTTTTTTCTTGTGTTCCGACCTTCGTGTTTGTTAGCTAGTCGGCCGAAAAGTCAGCTGTATCCGGTGGGGGCAAGCAGACTTGAGCAGACTGAGCTTTCCGTTCACTCTTTATAGTGTAGGTACATTGGTCAGTCCAGACCTCCTTGGGCAGAGGAGAGATGTAATGTCCTAAGCAGCCAGTTATGTTGACCGCATCCTGACAGTGTTCTCTCTTTCAGGATGCGTTGGCCAATACATTGACAGACTGATCTAGTACTTTACAACTGGTAAAGCGAATCAGATGCTACGATTTATTAAGCGAAATTTCAAGGATTGCCCACAAGCTGTAAAGGAAATCATGTATTTGTCCCTTGTTAGGCCACATCTAGACTATGCCAGCTCTGTTTGGGACCCATGGGGAGAGGGTATGAAGCATGAGCTGGAAATGGTTCAAAGGCGCGCTGCTAGATTTATACTTAATAACTACGACCGACATAGCAGTGTTACTGACATGCTGGCCACAATAGGATGGGTATCCCAAGAAAGCCGACGTAGAGAGGCGAGATTATGCTTAAGGCCGCCCCACACTGGACCTCGCATGCGGGTTGCGAGTTTGCGGGTTTTGAGTTTGCGGGCATGATACTGATTTAAAGAGTGATTAGACCGTTCCCTCATGGTAACTTCATGATTGCAGTGAAGCCGGTACACCTTCAGAAAATTACATATAGTCGCAATACCATCGAAACGAACCAAAATTCGACTCCAACGAAAAACCCGCAAACCTCGCAGAACTCGCAGACCTCGCAGCGAGGAAAATCGAAAGTTGGCTCAAAATCAACTTTTGAAATGCGATGCAAGGTGGCTCGCAAGCTAAGAACATGCAGATTCGCTTGTTATATGGTAGTGTGGGTCATTCAGCATAGATTGTATTACTTAATTTTGAATAAACCCGAAAACCCAAAAACCCGCAACCCGCATGCGAGTTCCAGTGTGGGCGGCCATTACTGTACAAATGACACCATGGCAACATGAAAGTAGCTGTTAGTAGAATTATCCCTCGCCCGTAAACGGCGATCTGCCACCTTCGCCCATGCAGGGGGGGGTTGGTGCGACCCCCCCCCTTGGCGTTTGAAAACGGAGCGTCGTAGAGCTTAGCGGAAAAGACCAACGGATTGCTCTCCCCGAGATCTCGCGATTGGTGGTATATTTTTTGGTCCTAGGTCAACATTTGACCTACTTTTGACCGGTCAAAGGTCAAATTTTCGGAAAAATAGACTTTTTTCAACTTTCCGCGGCGATTGCGGCAAAACGGTGGTAGATATCGACTTGAAACCTTCACTATCGTGTTTCTTGATCAATTCTCTATCGTTTGGTATGTATTTCGTTTCCCTAGCTCTAAAAATGGCGCGTTGGGAGCGCCGGAAGTCGGCAAGGTCACAGTCGGCGGCAGAAATTCGAAAAATCAAAATTTAAATTTTTGAAATCTGATTGTATTTTTGGATTTGGAAGGTCCATTTGCTCTCTATAGAAGCTAATATTGCTGCATATTCCCATTGAGGTGACAAGAATTAGCAAAATAGTGGTTCGGGCGCTTTTCAAAAATAGTACCGGACGCTGTTCCTCTTGTGACGTCATAGCTCCGTGACCTGACCTGACCCGGTCAAGTTTCTTATACCATATGATAGCCAATACTTGCCCCAACATGCATGCGAAGTTTCATCACGATCCATCAACCGATGTCCGTACCACCGGCAGGAAACCTCGGGCGTTGGCACTCAGTTTGTGAAAATCCGGCCGGAGGCTGTTCCCTTTGTGACGTCATAACTCCGTGACCTGACATGACCCGGTCAAAATTTTTTTATCAAAAGATGCGCAAGGTTTGCCCCATAAGGTACCCAAAATTTGGCGGCGCTGCGCGCCGCCGTTTTTGCACTATTTCCGAAAAACCTCAGGGGGGGGTTGCACCAACCCCCCCCCCTACATGGGCGAGGGTTATATGTGAACCTAGCTATTTATCACGGAGTGATCACCCTAAAAAGATAGAGAGACTTCCGTCGAGATTACTTCAGTACCATAACTCGTTTTTCCCAAAAACCATAAGAGAGTGGAACCAACTTTTGCCCAGCATGATGGAAGCCGAATCTGTGGAAGATTTTCGGGAAAACGTTCAAACACATGTAAATTCGGCGTAAACGTGATTGTAATTGAAATTGCTCACGAGTAATGCAGAATGAATCAATATAAAATGAGTAGTACATAATGTGAGTAGGTATGTACTTGTGTGTATGTACTTGTGTGTATGTGCGATACTGATGTGTGCACTGCATGATGTGTGAACCAGATTTAACATCACCAGGGCCAACCGGCATTCGTGATTGTTGTAATACATGATACATGATGATACATGACACATGATACATGATACATGATACATGATACATGATATTAGGTAAAAACAGAAGCTTCTTATCCTAGGAAAAATAAAATGGGAAATCATTGGAAGGTGGCACACTACCTTTAACACTTTTCATACACATAGGGTAAGGGCGGGTAAGAGTACGCGGGCGATAAGAGTACGCATCAGCTGTTTCGGTTGCTTAGTAACGCGGGTTTGTCGCGTTCATGAAGTGACATGAAGCCGCCAGTGCGTGCTTGTCACCAACGGAACGTGGGCGTTGAGCGGCGACGCTGTTGAGTTTAAGGCGATGAATATTATTTTCGAGCGTTATGATATTATTATGGTATGGTACAATAATTTTGATACTTGGCAGTTGAGATAAGGTACATTTCCGTGATTGGTGTGGGAAACTTGCGAGGTTATCTGGGGAAATACGGTGCAGTGCAATATTCTGTTTGCGAAGTTTTGCACAACGTTTCGGGGTTGTTTTGTGCGCGAATTGCATGTACGGTAAGAGGACGCACTGTTCAGGAGGGTTAGAGTACGCAGAATTATACATTAAATCGAATATACAGAAAAATAAAATTATTAATCTATTGCTCAATGACGTTTGTTTTGTAGGTATATCATCAATGAAGCACTGTGATGCAGATGCGTACCCGAAATTCTTCCAAATACGAGTTATTCTCCCTTTTGATTGTGCATTTTTTAAAAAGAAACGCACGACATGATTATTTCCAGATTTATAGACTTGAAAGATTTATTTTATGTTTTTCTTTTTGGATACTATAATTAAATTAAATGCCTTCTGAGTTTGAAGTTAAGCATTTGGACAGTACAAGCTGCATAGGTGTGTGTTCATATGCTTGCGTACTCCACCCGCCTGGCGTGCGTACTCTTACACACCCCATATGGTAAGAGTACGCAACTGCAGCGGTTCAGAAAATGTCAGTTTTAGACCACTTCCATTTACGCTGAAGGATCGTTGCCCCATGGGTTGATGGCTAATTCAATGAACTTTAATATTCACTATTTGCGATTTCTTTCTTTCAAATATTAAACAAATGAGAGCAAGAAATCCACTAAGTGCGTACTCTTATACGACTTCACCCTACACATATACACAGTACCCACATCGCCCTAGTTTGACATATGGCGGAGGCCCGAAGCTTCCTTTGCGGGTTATAGGCCGCGTTGGCGGCGCTCACTTGGTAGTTTCTCCAGACGGTGCAGGAGAAGTCTGCAGTTTCTCCAGACGGTGGAGAAGTCTGAGTGCACCGACTCACTGGCCTGCTCTGAGAACAATCCTAGCCCCCTGCCTCGGGCCACACAGAACTCGGGGACGTGCACGAAGATGGCGTGGTTTTTCACCGAGACGGTAGGTACGCCCCGCGCCAGGTACACCTCTCTGTACGAGGCGACACACTCAGCCGCCCCATCCGCCAAGGCATGGCCAAAGCACGACTGTGTAGTCGACTACAGAATAATGTTCCACTCCTCAGAAGCTATCAGTTGACCGGAACACTAAGTTGTGCCGTTTATCACGCAATTAAGCGTGTCGATTGTGAGCATTGGGACAAAGCTATGCATAATGTGAACTCAGCCCGTGTGATGCGGCACAGCCTACCACTCCAGGCAAATAATTGCCTGTGAAAGGTGGAACATCATTCTGTAGTCGACTATGCATACAACGGCACGGAGTGTTGAAATTCGGTCATGAGTGGTTTTAAGTAATATCTGCAGCTTACCGTGTTCAGTGATTTAGCCCGGCCGCCGCGCCGGCTGAGCTTCCCGGCCGACGCGCGGGCCGACGCATTGCGGCACAGCCTAACCTGTCGGGGCGCCGCCGCGTGCCGCGGCCCTGCGTGTGCTGATTGGTCGGCCGCCGACCACGTGTGGTGAGGCGAGGTCGGGTGGGGTCGCGCCGGCGGAGGGCAGTCGCGCAACGGTCCTTGCTGCGGCTGGTTGTGTTGGGCTCTGGAATCTATATCCGTTTGCTGGGCGTTGGCATGCTTGTCTGTGGGCAGTCTGTCGGCGTTCCATGCGGCGCCATATGGATTCGAGACGCAAAATTGGAGGCTTCGTCTGTGGACTAGCCTTCACTCCACACCCTTTTGCTTTGCCCGACTACCAAAATCACAGCACCATTAATGCGGTAGTTTAAAACGTGAATGCCTGTGGGCCAATCGTCTACTTCATTAATGGTGCTGTCTAATAAAATTAACTTAAAGGTAGTGTGCCAGCTTTCTTGGACCGTATGGAGTTAATGGCCCAGATAAGGAGAACCGGATTTTTAGAACTTATCCATACCTTCAAAACTCATGGAAACGTCTTAAATTCTTCAAATTTTGAGTACCCCAGTGCGAAATTCGCCCCGACGGGTTGTCGGTCGTACCCCAACCACATTTCACACCACTATGAACAATAAATGCACACACTGAAATCGCTATTACCGATATGCTCATCCAATCAAGTTTCGATAAACCCGTTCATCATCATCTCCTGCGGTTTCGAACACGCCTGTTAGGTGGCTTCTGATGCTCGTCGAGGTCGGAATTTCCAAATACGCGTGGTGCGTCGGGCCGCGCGCTCTGACTTCGGCCAAGAAAAATGCGTCAGCTGATCATTGTCATTTCTGCCACTTGCGTGTGGTGAAATGGGGTCATAACTTATAAGACGGCTTTTTCATATCAATTATTTTACATAAAATCATATTTCAAACCATAAATAATGTTCGACAGCCAAATAAAAGAAACAATACCAATACGGGCTTACAGTTTAAGGCTCGACATTGTGTTGTCTACGATTAGACAGCTGATAACTCATTCCCGTACGTCGTATGGTCGTAACTCTATAATGACCTTTGCTTATTGTCACAAGTGCGCCGCATTCGCGATTGTTGCCCGACGCCTGTTTGCAGGTGAGCCCACTACAGTTGTTATACATATCTAAAAACCGAAAAACTTTTAGGCGAAAAAGGCAATATTCCAGGCCCATTTTTGATTTTTTTGCGATATTAGGTAAAAACAGAAGCTTCTTATCCTAGGAAAAATAAAATGGGAAATCTTTCAAAGGTGGCACACTACCTTTAAGCGCGCCGTGATACGGGCCGGCGCTCGTACTACGGCTATGAGCCTATTCAAGGGCGGTATTTTCTTGGGTATTACTCGAGCGTCTCTCGGGATTCACCTATATAAATATAGGTCAAGGGCAGAGTCGGCGCTGTGGCCGTTCGGCGTTCTCCGTCGTTTGCGATTGGTCGCTCTTAGTCGGGTTCCTCATAGTCGTGGTTGTTGCCGAGTGTTTGCCTGGTTGGTCCGTATATCTGTTCGGAACACGCATTCTCGGGTAAACACCACGGCTCAGTTAACTAATGTATTGATCTATGCACATCGGCTCATGACACGCCAATACCCTGGCTGCCCATCAGGCCGGACCTCTCGTCCGCTAGCCCATCCCAGAGCTCCTCCTGGCGAGCCAACCGCTCAGCCTCGAGCCCCACCCGCCGAGCCAAGGCCCTATATACCAGGTAGGGTCGTCCGGCGATTCTACCTTTTCGTGACGTCAGCTCGTGACGTCATTTGGAGTCAAGTCTCGAAGCCCCGTTCAATCCCCATGTAAATGAGCGATTTTCGAAGCACTGTAGAATGAAGTCTGCACAAGATATATCAAACTTAAGTATCTTATCTAAAAGAGCAGACAATTTTCTGCAAGTTATCTATTACGTGTTTTTCGCTAAATCTTTTGCTTTTTTCACAAAAGCGTAAAATGTCCCCCCATGTCTCCGCAGCCTCCCTGCCGCCGGCCGCCGCGCGGTCGCGGTAGTGTAGTGGTTAGCGTGCCCGCGCAGTACTCCAAAGGTCCCGAGTTCGAATCTATGCGGTGCGGGACTTTAATTGCAATTCCAAGCTGTTTATACGCACATCCATAATAAATTATTATTCGTATAGCTAAACTGTCACCAAGCTATCCATATAAATTGACTTCACCCAAAATATCGGCAAGATTCTATTAAAATATAAATTCAAATATGGCGGCTTGGACTGCCGCGTGCGTTAGGCTCCGCCCATAGCTCCGCCCACATGCGTGACGTCATTCGTGTTAGTGGACACGCAGGGAGATAGGGGACGACATGGGCCTGCCGCCGAGCCACCCGCTCAGCGACTGCCGCCGCCGGCGATGCGCCGCATTATATAGGGGGGCTGGGCGCCCGCCGACCAATCAGCGGCCGCCACGTCACCTACGTCACTGGCCGGCCGAGACTGCAGGCTGCAGCGTCGGCGCACGCTGCCGGCGGCCGATACGAACGGCCGCCGCTCCCAACACACACCCCCCCTACACAAGAGAAGTGTACAACCGCTCACATTTCACAAGCATGTACGACACTTTACAACATAGCCCACAGTACATCGCAACATTACCCGCGCACATAAACTACAAGGAAACACACGTTCTCGAGCGCTCGGCAAACTGACTAACACAAGCGACCCCTCACAACGATCGAGTCCACAACGCACTTTGGTTTCAGCAATACACACAGCTCACGAGCCCCCAGTCTCATATTGTGCAGAGGGGTGGCTGAGCCGCCCGTACCGCGCTCGGCACGGAGCGGGCGGACCGACTGGGTGATGCCGCGCGCACCACACGGCTGTCAGCGGTTTCACTTTGTCACCGGCTACGCGCTCGCCGGGTTGTGTGACCGGTCTGGTCCTTGTTGGGGCCTTTGGCGATGTAGCGGACTTGTCCCGCCTCTGGCAGAAGGCGCACGTCCTGCAGAAATCCCTGATGTCTTTATACATCCCGGGCCACACGAAGTTCCGTTTCACCCTGAGCGTGGTGCGGCGATGGCCCGTGTGCCCGCCCGTCGGTGGCTCGTGTGCCAGCTGCATCACGTGGGTGCGCAGGGAAGGTGGCACTGCTGCCCTGCGCCCACTCGCCGTGGCAATGCCGACGAGGTCGTCGACTACCTGCGCATACTGAACTTCTGTCCCCACGGCCATGCTACACTCTTCCGGCATCGATATGTCTGAGGGCGTCTGATGGCTGAAGTCCTGTCGGGCGTGATTGCGCGGCGGGCTCTCGTCTTTGGCCCTCTGCCTGTTGCTCTGCTCCACTGGACTGGTGTCGCCTGCTTCTCCGTCGACACCTGGGCGGCTGACGGCGCGTACTTCTCTGCCCGCCACCTCATCAGCCGAGTTGACCTCGCCGCTGGCCTGGGCGGTCTGCCGGTCAGGTTGGCCCGCGATGTCGATGCTGGTCGACCCGCCCTTGCAGCGGCACGCGCTCTCCGTCTCCGACTCGTTTGAGGTCACCGTGTCCTCGACGCAGCCGCTGCTGGGCTGCCCGCCCCCGCAACGGCTCGTCCCGGACCCGTCGGGCTCGACCGGGCCCACGCATGAGGCCACTGGGGTCGGCCATTGTCGCCTTCGGTCGAGTCCTGCTAGTGCTGACTTGAAGACGGCCCGAGCGGTACAAGTCACGAGGGCCGCTGCCCGCGCGCAAACCTGTGAGCAGCGCCTCACCAAACCGGAGCTCTCGGTCCCCGACTGCTCGTGATGCCCGATCTCATTGAGCGGGGGTTGGGATGTTGGCGGAGCCTCGCTGCCCGCCGGCTCTGATCGTACCGTGCACACGAACGACGGTGTGGTTCCCGGGGGCTGGCGTGACATGACCTCGGCGTTCCCGCGGGCGTGACCGCAGATGTGGGGGCACCCTTCCCACTGTCGTGTGGCGCTACTACCCCCCGTGTGTGTGGGCTGCCCCGCGGTGGGTGGACCGTAGAGTGCAGGTGGGTCAGCCACCCTCCGCTGCCACTCACGGCCGCACTCCGCTGCCGGTGTGTCCCCCCGCTGCCAGTGACCCGCGTGCGCTGTGGGGCCCCCCATTGTCGGGCTGGCAGGCATGCCCACGGCCGCAGTCGCCGGGGCAGGCGGGCGTCCCGCCCATCGCTGACCCCCACGGCTGCACCCGCGACAGAAAGGCGTCCATCCGCCGGCCTCCTCAGACGGACCACGGGGGCACTCTGCCCACTCCAGGCCCGCCTGCTGATGACCGCGTGGGAAGGACCACCTCGCCTGCTCATTAGCATGTGCTTGCCGCGCTGGACAGTCGCGGACCAGGTGGTCAGGGCTACTACAACGAAAACAACGGCGCCCAGTACCCCGCCTGTTTGGGTTCGGTGGCCCTCGTTGGGAGTTCCTCGCCCCTGTCCCGTGCCCCGTGCGGTAGGCGTCCCGCCTTCCCGCCGTCTCAAGAGCCTGCAGGGCGCGCTGCAGCTCTCCAATTACCCTTTCCAGGGCGTCTAGCCGCGCAGTGCCGGGCGCGTCTCGGTCTCGGACCGCCAACGCCTCGCCCCCGATGGGCGGGCGCATGGCCCGGAGTGCGTCCTGCTGCTGCTGGAATTTATCCGCGACCCCCATGGCCTCGGTGAGGCTGGACGGGTCTTTTCTAAGCACCCGCGTCTGCAGCTCTTCCTCACGGAGGCCGCACACGAAGCGGCTGACGACGGTCGCTTCCACGGCCGGGTCGCCGGCTCTCGCTCCTGGGTATGCCTCCAGGCCAACCTGGCGCACCCTGTCGGCGAAGTCACGCGTTGCCTCACCGGGCTGCTGCCGGATATTCGCCAGCTCAGCGTGCGCCTGTATCGCCTTCTTCGCTGCGCCGAAACGGACCTCCAGTGCAGACACAGTTTGCTGGAGGTTGCTCTGGACCTCCTCCGACAGCAAGGCGAAATAGTCCAGGGCGCCATCTTGCAGCAGGCTGGCCAGGCCCTGTAGCCGATCCTCTTCAGAGAACGCGATCGTCTTCGCCCGGAACCGCCGGTACCACTGACCCCATGATTGTCCATCTTTCCCCGTGAATATTTCAAAGTTAGCTAAAAGTAAAATTTCTCTTTCCATGTTACGTTACTCTACTGAGCCGATTCAAAATAAAATAAAAATGAAAATTTACTTTAAATGGTGCAACCCAACGAATGCGTGTCCGCTAGTGTCCGAACCGTCCTACCGACCGCGCCAGTTGTTCGGAACACGCATTCTCGGGTAAACACCACGGCTCAGTTAACTAATGTATTGATCTATGCACATCGGCTCATGACACGCCAATACCCTGGCTGCCCATCAGGCCGGACCTCTCGTCCGCTAGCCCATCCCAGAGCTCCTCCTGGCGAGCCAACCGCTCAGCCTCAAGCCCCACCCGCCGAGCCACCCGCTCAGCGACTGCCGCCGCCGGCGATGCGCCGCATTATATAGGGGGGCTGGGCGCCCGCCGACCAATCAGCGGCCGCCACGTCACCTACGTCACTGGCCGGCCGAGACTGCAGGCTGCAGCGTCGGCGCACGCTGCCGGCGGCCGATACGAACGGCCGCCGCTCCCCAACATATCTGCCTGGTGTATTTATACTTTCTTTTACATTGGAATCGCAACAGAAAGCTCGCAGAGCCTCCACGATGGGCATCACGCAGAACGCCTCTGTTCGGCCATGGTCTGCAGCAGGTCCGCGTTGTTTAGCAGCTTGTTGCAGGAGTTGCCGTCAAACTGGCCGCCGTGGTAGCTGCAGCGGGACAGGCCGAGATTGCTGATCCAATTGTATTCGAGAGTACATGAACCTCCAGGCTCCACAAATCGAACTATTAAAACAATTACATTAAAGGCGTACGGTTTCGTCTATAATTGACTTCTTCAGCGCCGTTGTATGAAAGCGCCGTTTCATGCAACACTGTAAAAAAAAAAAAAATCTTACAAGCCCCTTGTAGGAAAACCGCTGGCGCAAAAATGAGCATGCAGCGACGTGTAAAAATCGCCTCATATTTAGCTAGTAAGAGGGTACAAGCTTGTTTCGTTAGTAAATGACAAGCCCACGCCTGATAAACCGAGCACCCCCGTGTCAGCCCCTCGTTTCGTTATTCGGTACCTCGTTTGAAAACGAGGGCAAAACCAGCAGATCGGTACGCCGATTAGGCTCCTTAGCAGGACTCGCCTGGTAACCCAACCAGCTAGCGCCTGCTATTGCTGCCCAGTAGTAATACTAGCTCAATTGCGTCACCCCCCCCCCCCATTCTTCTCCCCAGCCGCCCCTCCGACTGGTGGACGACCCGGCCAACGACAGCCACGACAGCGTGCCAACCACGTTACAAAAAAAACATACACAAAAATAACGTTTATTACTTATTAGCATACGATACAAAATATCTTAATATATACATATTACAATATCATAGTGGAGTGGTGCAAAAGCTGATTCGAGTCACCACCAATAATATTCACAAAATAATACGGTTGCATGAGACACGATCGGGCACTTCCACGGGCTCTGACGCAACGGCACTTACGACAGGCGAGTGAGCAAGTTGATCCTGCCATGTCAGGTACATTGTGCACTGTCCAGTCCATCAAATATTTGCCATACTTTGCAAATTCAAGCAAGTATTTTTTTCTGGGCGAGGCTTACCAACAGAAATATCGCTGGCTTCCGGTATACCTTCATGCCTCAGTCTCCCACAACTTTGAGCAACTCTGCAAAGAGAAAAGAAAATTAACTGCTGATTTTAAAATATCAGTGAGGATGGCTTTATTATCTACATCAACTGACTTTTGTATAAGAGAAATCAATGTGAGGCAATATGTGTAGCTTACACATTTGGAAAAAAGGCTAGACAGCAACTGAAAGAAAGTCCGTCTTCCAATATCCGGAATTCAAACGAAACAGTGGCCCACAACGGTCAAGGGGTGAATTCTATGACGCAACATGTGTTCAGAAGATTACAAAATAAATAAAATGTCGCCCATTGCTACGTAAATATCATACAATATAACGTACCTTCGAAATATCCCAGTCCGAGAACTTCACAACGCACCGTGCCACAACACAACCGCACCAACCGCCGGCAGCCGCAGAACTGAACAATGGCGGCCGGAAATGACGGCCTCGCCGGAAGTGAAGGAGGCGTTTTAGAAGCAGTCTCAGACTCGTCGCTGCTCACCGTAGCAGGGATTTATGAGGCACTACCGAATCAAAGTCGTTTCGTCTCATTCGGCAACACGAAAACCCTACCAGGACTAGTCCGATGATGAGTTTCCGACTAGGTGGCGTGTGCGCAGGATCATATTTAAAGCACGTGCAGGGCGGTGCCTTATTAGCCGACATAATAATAATATGACACGATAATGAAACACGCATGTAACTAGCATGCAACAAGCTTCTGGTGGATTTAATTATGAGACTATGCGTAGTTTTCCGACACAGCGCGAAATCTGTTGATAAGCAGGAAGGGGTGTTAGGGAAGCATTTAAGCTATTAGGTTACCGTTTGTAACCAATTGTTTCACGAGGCCACTCTTTAACTAACAACTCTCAGGCTGATAATGTCCATATATATAACAGCAAGGTACAATGGACGACCGTGTAACCCACTCCTTGTCATAGAATTGGCTCGTGACATTTTTTACAGTGAACGGCGCTGAAGAAGTCAATAGACGAAACCGGTACGCCTTTAATGTAATTGTTTTAATAGTTCGATTTGTGGAGCCTGGAGGTTCATGTACTCTCGATGCTGATCCAATGTTGAAGACTGAGCCCAGAGCCGCTGTCTGTCAAGGTCTTCTCCAAGTGGTCCACCAGTCGGTTGACGGAGCCCAACAGCAGGTGCAGCTCCATCGGCGACAGCGCGTCCAGCACCAGGACGTCGTCGGCGCCGGGCAGCAGCGGCATGTGCACGCTGTTGTCGTAAGCCTTGAGTGGCTGAGTCCGTCCGCGGTCCAGTGAGTCAGCCCTCCAGCGCTGATAGTTGTGCCGGTTCGAACCCAAACTTCTAGACTGACCCTTGACGAGCTCAGCGAACATGCTGCGAGGTAAGTCGCACCCCGGACATGGGTGACATGACCCGGCTGGGTTCTGGAACAGAGTTAAGGCAAATTGTTATTCCTCTTTATGCGGCATATTTCGAATATTATTATTACCTCTGATTGCATAAATTGATTGTTGATCGTGCTTTCTTTCAGGTAGAATAATGCCAAGTTCGCAAACGTCAAAATTAATGTAATGCTTAAGTTCATACTTATCTTTTTCAATGATAACTTATACTAGCTTCTGATATGGCTTTAAATAACGTAAATAAGGTTGCGTAAATATTTAATGTCATCTATGCATCGTGCTACATGCGCGCGAAAATTTCTACTTCTTAGCGTATGCGAAAGTCAATCCTGATATTTGTTATGCTCACCTGAAGCCCGCACAAGATGTTTGCCATCTTCAGGTCAGCTGCCACGATGAGGCCTCCGATGTCTTGCAATCGGATGTGCTGGAGGAGCTCCGACATGACCTCGTAGTTCTCCGCAGCGTTGGGAGCGACGGCCGGCAGCAGCAGCCGTTTCACCCCGTCTCTCTCATGGATGGCGGCGACGTGCTGGTTCCTTCATCGTCGTTGTTGCTGGAGTCAGGGTTTCCTATGGCGTTGCAGGTCACTTTCGGCATGCCGCCACCGCCGTCCATTCCCACCTTCACCAGGTGGTTATGGGGGTCCACTTGGCGATGACGGACGACTCGCTGCAGTAGCTCGCTGACGTCGCTGCAGACAACAGCACACGTTGGCTGATCTCCGATGGTGAGTTACGCTGCCAAACAAGCCTTCCATCATCTTGTCTCGTTGACCAATAGCCTGGCTCAGGTTTGATGCGACAGCCGCTCGACTCATTTCTTTTCCCTTGGCAGTCGCTACCTTGAGTCTGGTTAGTTGACAGCCCGAGCGATTATTGAATCTGTAAGCAGGCTCCTGCTGGTACTCCCGGCTGTTCTTGTCTGGTCGATGGCCTCTTTTGTCGTCGTTTCTTCCGCAGTTTGCCATTGATGGATGAGCTCGATTTCTGGCACCATCGACAACAGCATTCCGAACTTGCGGAATCTGCTTGTTTAACAAGCACTAGTTTTGGAATCCTTTTTCGATGTCTAGCTTGGTTCCAATGCTGCTGCTCTTGGCGAGTTTAGCCCTGCAAGTTCCACATACCAGAGGGTAGTTTGATGTCTTTTGGGTCGTACCATTCGCGTTCCGGAACGACGGCTCGGATTCGTTTTAAAACGGTGGGTGTTTTTTTATTACCTTTCTGTAGACAAACAGCGCAAATCCGTCGCTGGCGCTGTTCGTGGTTCAATGCGATACAGGTCATCTTCCTCCAGTACCGCGCGCGGCGTGGCACTGACCTAGGATCGGTTTTTGACCGGTCACCAGCTGGGGCGGCCTTGAGCTGGGGCCGGTACAATCTCTGACAGCGAACCCCGCTCATTTTCCCTCTTCGGGCATGGAGCTCAGTTGGATTGTGCAAAACAGATATCAACAAATGCAAATAAAAAAGTGTTGCAAAACCAACTGACCAATAAATTTCCTTCAGAGTCATCCTGAATAGCTTAGATAGCGAAATGAGTCGTTAAACCAGCAATGACGTCAATTGCGTAGAGGAGCGACGGCTGAACGTTACTTCCGTAGCCCTACTGTCGGGCCGGGGCACGCGGTGTGCGAGTCGATAAGGGTGATTTCACGCTTCTGGGTGTTGGACTTTAGTCCATCGTGACGCCGAGTTGCGTTACGGAAGCTCATTGCTGGCTTCTGCACACGTATATGCACATTTACGCAGATTTTTTTAACGGATTACCGCATTCGACCTTCAGCATAACCCGACAAAACATGCTCTCCCTTTTAAAAGCCACGAAGCGGTCTGTTTAAGAAAAAATATCGCATTTTTACAAAAATGCAATTTTTGAGAAAGGTCATCGAAGTCGAACGATTTTGATAGAAATCATATTTCTGAAATCAGCTCACCGTCAGCTATCGGATAGTATATTTCATTTCTTTTCGTGGATGAAATCATTTTCCGACGAACCGTGAGGGCGCAGTGAGCATATTTAGAGCACCCATGGACACCATGCACAGACGGGGAGTAACGTCTCGGTCCATGGACGCGGGAACCGTGGGGGCAATGGGGGCATGCTGCCCTCACAACTTGAAGGCTGGGGGTGACGCCGCCCCCACAACGTAAATGAGTATTTTCGCTAAATATTTTGTTTTTGTTTAAGCTATAAAATGCATTATTTCGGTAGTTTTCAAAATAAAGTGGCCCAAATGCGAAAATAAAAATGGGGTAGTTTTGTTATTGGGACCCAAGACGCCCTCCCCTCCACGGTTGGATAGAATGGAATGAAGGCAAAAATAGGTGAGCCGACGAAAGTTACTTAGCGTAAAAAAAAAATCATGTTTGGTAGCTCTGATATCGTGGCGTTCCACTCATTTCCATTTAAGTGGCCATCCCACCTAACATTAGTTTTGAGTTTTCCCATACCTGCTACATTGCATAATTAAATCGAGACATCCAGGCATTTAAACGGCACGTGCATATACCACACTTTACAAAGTTTAATGCAATGCTTTAATATTACAAGCCGTGTGGTTCAAGGGGTGTGGTTAAACACGTTGAACCACACGGCTGCTGACGTCACTATCATATAGTTGTGAGCTTTTTGGCAGGTATGGGAAACACCTTCCAGCCCTAAGGCTGGGAATTCAATAAATGTCACCTTGCTTTTTTTAGCAAAATCACCTCGGGCCTAACGGTCCTCGGAGTTTTCGCTTAAAAACCTCGGTGACATTTATTGAATCATCCCGGCCCCGGGCAGGAATATATTGAGATAGCCACATTGGGGTCCCTAGCCATTGCCGATTTGGGCACTCACAACGAGAAATGCTTTACCTAATTCGGAAACATTTAATTTCAAAGTCTGCAGTTTTCGAATTAAAGGGACTATCCCACCTTCTAAAATGTTGTTAAAACCAGTTAAATTGTGCCCGACTTTATAGATTGGATGACCAGGAACACGGTTCTGGCATTTATTTTTCATTAAACATCTTAGGCTTCCCATATTCCAAACACAAACTTTCAAATATGTGACGTCACAGCCCAAAATTACCTCCTTCCCCAGGCCACATTACTGTCATAAAGCTGATTCTTTTTACTCTGTAGGCACCACAACAAAGTTCAGACCAAGTTTTAAGCGATTTTTCAACGAACAAACCCATTTAAATCAGAATGACTAAACGAGGTGACGTCACACTAACGGTCGCTCCATGTTGAAGATAGGGCCTTGTACAAGGCCCATTTTCAAATGAAGGGAACGAATTTCTTCAACACCAAGAGGCCGCGGGGGTTGCAACCTAGATAGATAGTGGTTTCTGAACCTCGCCGCAAACTTGGCTATCTCAACTCAAACCCCATGTTAAAGGTGGGATAGTCCCTTTAAGGGGCTAATGTATTTGAATGCCCCCTTCGGCGGCGCAGAGATGAAGTCCGCAGTAATTTTAATACTCTGCGTTTTTTTCAAATCTGTTTGATTACGTTATTCCACATTTTGCGAAATGAAGTGGCCTAAATCCGAAGAGAAAATTTAATTTCGGGTATCTTGGTTTTGTCCCCGGAATCGGTCTGCGCCACAGCCATGACCCTTGCCCCCACAACTTCAAACTAGTTCCCGCGTCCCTGCGTCTCACCTCTGTCTGCTGCTGGTCCAGCGCCGCAGCCCGCGGCGTGCTGTAGCCGGCACCCTGGACGGCAGCCGCTCCAAACAGCGCTGAAATGTAAAGTACAATGAATTAACCGTATAGCCAGCCATACCTTTTTATTGACGGTGGTATAACCAAAAAGTGATTAGAGAATACGAGTAGAGAGGCACTGCACGCAGAATTTATTCCTCACGTTGTGTTTACCTGCGTCGTGCTGGGGGCGTTTTTACGCCCCCCCCCCCTCGGGTTCTTCGCGAATGTCGCGCTGCCGTTTTTGGTACACTTTTTCATACATCATGCCTTTTCCGCTGCGCTGTAGCTCAATTGGTTCCCGAGTTAGCAGTTGGTAGATCTTCCAAAATTATTGAAATCGACTAAATTTGACCTTTGATATCTCTGGTAACCTGACCTTTGACCAAACCTTAAAAATCACCAATATGTTTTTCTCTTTATTTTATACGTTCTTTGATTTTTCCATTGCCGCTTACCGCGTGTCGCTACGTGGCCCAGAAGCCGAGCTAGACGGAGGGGGCGAGAATCCCCCAGCCCTCGGTGGAAAGTTCAGACCACCAGTACGGCGCGGGTTAATGTAAATAAATCACTTTTAACAAGAGTTTTTTACCTGGATTAGCACTTTAGTAGCTCGGGCTGAGCCTAGCACAAATCAGGAGCTTTGACGCCCCAGCGATCACCCTAGGCAAAGATTTTCCATTTCTCGTTTCGAAAAAGAGTGTCTTGTAGAAGAAGGTGTGCCTTGTAGAAGAATGCCAAGCATGCAGCCACTTCAGCATTATGCCAAACAGCATGCAGCTGGTTTTGAACTATGCAATATGATTGGTCAACCCGTTTGCAAACACTATTTTATATAAAATGTAGTTCTTCCTTTATGAATATAGTTTAAAGATTCCTTTTGTAAATACTACTGTTTTCTTTCGTATCATTTTAAGCATAAAAAACGTAAAACTTTGGCACAAAAATAATTTGAGGAAAGTGGTAAATTAAGTCAGCCTATTAGCAATATTTCACGTAATGATAGCTTCACAAACAAAAAAAAGAACATTTTATTTAGCATTTCAATCGGGTGCTCAAAATATTAAAGCATTGGGATAAAATTTCCCGTAGACTTATTTACAATGATGGGTCTGTAATGTTGAACTGATGACTTTGTAATGTTAAACATATGGTAAATAGGGCGACAACATCAACCCTTGCAGAGGCTCCCGAATTTCTGATTTGCAGTTTTCTGATAAAAAGTAAAAGGGAGGATTATACGGAAACTACACTATTGTGCTTAAGCCGTACATCCCTTATTAATGACATCATTAGTTTTAGTAAAAAAAAAAACAACAACGTTATTGATGAACCTTGTAACAACACTTAATTGAATATCTATTGTTTACTATCTCTTCTACATTGCTATTGTTTGGTATGAATCATCAGAATGCTAAAAGTGAATGCCTTGATAGATTCAAAGCAATTAATACGAGAAGAGATCTACAATGATAATTAGTCCCGGATGACGGTGGTGTTTTATCTGCGGCGATGCGTTGCCCGTCAGTTTCACCCGTCCACCCTCTGTGCCGGGTCGGAGTACGTGTTCGGAGGGAGGCGTGGCAGTCGTGTGCCGCTCACCGAGAGCTGATCTCACCTCACCGCTGAATACCCCCGTCACCGCCAGCTGTCGGCAAACACTGGCGTATCACCGCCGCTGAATACCCCCCCCCCCCCTCCCCCCCCTGTCTCTGCAAGCTGTCGGCAAACACTGGCGTATCACCACCGCTGATCGATCAGGCCGGTGGCTTCGGAGGCCATTCGGAAACCAGGCCGCCGCCCGCCACCCACAGCTCTGCCCTCCGCCCAACGTATACCGTCCACCTTCCACCGCCGCCCTATGTCCACCGCCTGCCGCCCAACGTCCACCGTCCACCACCCACAGCCGCCCTCCGTCTTCCTTCCATCGCCGCCTGCCGCCCACCGCCGCCCTCTGTCCACCGCCCTCTGTCCACCGCCCACCGTCCACCTTCCATCGTCCACGCGTAGTCGCTCGCCTTCCGTCGCACAATGTAGATATTTCATTTCATTTATTCTTTTATCACCAACGGGCGTTACCCCAATGACAGATGAAGTCAACAAATAAAACATTCAACAAATAAAACATTCATAACATTCAACATTCAACATATCAGCAGATGCGGGTATAGTATCGTGAATTAGCACAATTGCCAATGCATGTGTGGTGTGTACTTCATTCGTCATTTTACAACATATTGTCGGCCGTTTGAGGCGATGAATATGAAGCACGGTTAATTCATGCAAGTAATGAAAAGACATAAAGTAATCCGCTTGGCCTACCATGGAACATCAAGGTTTTACACGATGAATAGGTCAACCTTCTTTTGGAATGCCGTTTTCATGAAGTCAAGCATTTGATGTGTGAAATCCGCATGCTTACGCAATGACCTTTTTATGACCTTTTTGACCTTTTTGACTAAACATGGCTTTTTTATTGGACTTTTTCATGGTAAATTGGTATTCCGACTTGTTTTGGTTAATTAATTTTTTAAATCGCAACTGAATTTTAATTATTAGGTCGTTCAATAAGTAACGAACAATCGGTCATAACTTCTTTATTTCTTTATTTAACACTTTCAAACTTTCACAGATTATAGATCAGACATTTCTGAATGCAGCCTATGCCTCAAGCCAATCGCCGCCCGCCTGCACACACTTCTCCCAGCGTTCCGGCCAACGCCGGAATTCCGCCCGGAAAAACGCGTTTTCCGTCTTTTTCACCCAGTTCTTGACAGCGCACCTGACTTCAGCGTCGGTCTCGAAGTGTTCACCACGGAGGCCATCCTTCAGGGGACCAAAGAGGTGAAAATCTGAAGGAGCCAGGTTCGGACTGTAGGGCGGCTGGGACATGATATTCAGCCCCGTCTCGCGATCTGCTCGCGTGTGGCGTGAAACATGTGCGGACGAGCGTTGTCATGGTGTCATCCTGGTGGGCTTTCTTGAACCTGGGCGGACTATGGACAGCGGGCCGCTACATCACAGTCCTGCAGGAGACTGAGAAAAGCAATCCTGAAGAAGAGGCGCGGCTCGGATGTCAACAACATCACCATACACCATGACAACGCCCGACCACACTTGTCTCACGCCACGCGCGAGGAGATCGCGTGACAGGGCTAAATATCATGCCCCAGCCGCCATACAGTCCGGACCTGGCTCCTTCAGATTTTCACCTCTTTGGTCCCCTAAAGGATGGCCTCCATGGTGAACACTTCGAGACCGACGCTGAAGTCATGTGCGCTGTCATGAACTGGGTGAAAAAGACGGAAAACACGTTTTTCCGGGCGGAATTCCGGCGTTGGCCGGAACGCTGGGAAAAGTGTGTGCAGGCGGGCGGCGACTGGTTTGAGGCATAGGCTGCATTCAGAAATGTCTGATCTATAATCTGTAAAAGTTTGAAAGTGTTACATAAAGAAATAAAGAAGTTATGACCGATTGTTCGTTACTTATTGAACGACCTAATATCTGACATTAATGATTTGCGGTAATCGCGGAGACCGTAAATGAAGGTAATTTATGCTTAATTTCAATGGAGTTAGATTGTTGACGCTATATAAGGTCTTGTTCTGAAAATTTCGGGCCGCTACCATATCAAGATGATGTTGAGTTAAGAAGTTCAGTCATCGCATTGAGCCCATGTCGTTAGAAAATGGATGGTGGTAGGCACTGGTTGAGTTCTCATAACTCTGAATTCTGAGCTTTGATATCTGAAAAAGTACGCATCGATTCGTAAATGATTCATTTTTTCCATGCTGTGAAGGCAATTACTGGGCTTTAAAATTCGTCAGGTACCCCTCATTAATTATTTGGGTTCAATTTCAGCATACGAGCGGAAGTAGAGCGACTCACCCACACAGATGACGAGAAGTGGTGGTCTATGGACGTCCATGGCAGTCGCGCGGTGGCTTAGCAGCACATTCCGACCTGTCCAGCCTCAGCAGCCCACTCTGTGCACGTCCCGCCCCACAGTCACAATCCACGCAGCACACAGTCCTCCTCCGTCCGAGGCGAGCCAAAGGACACCGCCTGCAGGTATGTGACACAGCACTCAGGGCCGTGTCTGAACCTGCAGAGAACCACGGCCACCGCCACCTGTCCCCGCGACCTCCGCTGCCGGTCTCGGGGCTTCTGTGGCGCGCGGCGCGCTGGTCTGACCGGGTCTGTCGCGCGCGGCGTGCTGGTCTGACCGGGTCTGTCGCGCGCGGCGCGCTGGTCTGACCGTCCGGTGCCGCCGCCGGCCAGTGGAGATCGCCGAGCCGTCAGCTGCGCCGCCGCCGCCGCAGAAACAACTGCTGTCCGAGCCGAGCCGAGCTGCACGTGCCGCCCCGGTGAAAAGCCGGCGACACGGAAACAGCAGCCGCGCCGCCGCCGGCGAGACGACGGGCGCCGAGAGCGCCGGATGGCGCCGTCTGGGTCCGTCCCGGGTCCGGATACAGGGCGGTCTGGGTCCTTCCCGGATCCGGATACAGGGCGGTCTGGGTCCGCCTACTGGACATTGGGCTATCCGTGCCTGTTCATCAGACATTGGGGGATTTACGTATGTCCGTCCATCAGGCTGTGTGGCTGTGTCCATCGTCCGCCTATCAGTCTCTGTGTGTGTAGATCCGTCCATATAACATTGTTTCACCTGTGTCCAGGACTTTGTACTTTGTAGTGCAGTCGGTGTCCAGTCCAGGTGTCCAGAAAACTGCGTGATCTTTGGTGAACACAATGGCATGTGTCCGGGACACTTTTGTCCGTGTCCCGGACACTGTGTGGTCTGTGTTCAGGAGACTGTGCGGTCTGTGTCCAGGTCACTGTGGTATGTGTCCAGGATACGCTGTGGTACGTGTCCAGGTCACTGCAGTCTGTGTCCAGGACACTGTGCGGTTTGTGTCCAGGACACTGTTTGGTCTGTGTTCAGGACACTCTGTGGTACGTGTTCAGGACACTGTGCGGTCCGTGTCCGGGACACTGTGCGGTCCGTGTCCGGGACACTGTGCGGTCCGTGTCCGGGACACTGTGCGGTCCGTGTCCGGGACACTGTGCGGTCCGTGTCCGCCGCCGGGCTCAGGAGCGCTCGATATCTGTCTGGCCAGCGCGGCCCAGGAGCGGGACACCAGACTTTCCATTGGTCATTAGTGATGACGTGTAGTGGAGAAATGGCACGGTGCTCGTCGTAGATATCGCCAAATTGCCAGTCGTCAGCCGGGATAATGGTGAGTTCATCACTTACCGCTGACATGTCTGACATCACACAACTCTAGTTATGACACATGAAAACCACGCCGTAACGTCTTCCGAACACAAATGATACGTCCCCAAACCATGTCAATAAAAACTTGGAAGTTTATTGTATTATTTGCGCATAATATGGTCGTTGTGCTGATACTTCACGTAATTCGAAGAAGAAAAAAATGTGTCACTTTAAGTAAAATGTGTCCAAAATGAAATTTGTGAATATGCCCGCATATGCTTTCCATAACGACCAGGATGTTCACTAAGCTCATAATGCATAAACATTTCTCCAATCTAAAACGGCCATTCGCTGAGTTACTCACTCTTCGGTAATGGTAGATACGCTACACTTAACCCGCGCCCCGTAGGGCTACCGGCGGACCCTACCACCCGTAGGGGGGGGGGGGGCCGTTTCGGCCCCCCCCCCCTAAGATCTCGGAAAGTTACCGGCCGATTTTCAAAATTCAAACAGCGTTCGATAGCCCCACCCGGGAACTACCTTGTGACCAAATTTCATTGACCTAGGTCAAACCGATGACGTCACAGGTCAGGTCAAAGGTCAGATTTTTACCGTTCACAGGCAATTCAAGAAATGTGCTGTGATAGCGAGTAAATTGGTAATTTATTGAAAACCATCGATGGTACATTGTTCGTCAAACACATACTTTGCTATCTGAGGTCACTGATACCAGGTCAGGTCACAGCGAGGTCAGGTCACCGGGGGTCACAATATGAATGTGTCGTGTGATACATGTTTTATGGTCCATTTTACATGACAAATGCGATTATGTGGGTTAGGCAGCCTTTGGGGCCAGCCTAGGTCACGTTTTGGTGAAGGTCAGGTCAAGGTCAGGTCAAATTAGGTCAAATTTCAAAGTTGATATTTTTGCATAAAATGGGTATCGATTCGATGCAGCTCGTCACGGGGAGTCTAATGGTGGTCTTCGTTTTGCTCTACGAGTTCTAGAATTGCCAAAAATTGAGTTTGAAAATTTGACGTCATCATTTTTGAACAGTTTTTTCGCTATAACTTGGCCAAAAAACGAGGTATCGATCTGAAATTTATTATGTGGATATAAAACGGTAGGCACTATCACATATATTCCGGTTTTTTTTTGAAACTCAAAAAACTTTTTGGATTTTTTGGCGAATATATCCAAAAAAAAATGCTTTTTTTTCATTTTTGGGGGTCAAAACTAAAAAATTTCAACAATTCGAGATAGCAGTTTTGTAGCCCTGTCAATTCTACACCTTTTATGTCTGATCATTTTTCTGTATCTTCAAAGCTGTAGTCCTGACAGGTCTTCTCGCGAAGGTCTTTTTTCGGTCGAAAATGACAGAACATGACGTCACTCTGACGTCATTTGTGGCCAACCTATCATAGCCTCTGGAAAAATTTTTGGTCACAATGTGTAAAATTGATGCCCGGAAGGGTCCTGAAAGTTTGGTGGCGATATCTCCAGCCGTTTAGGAGATATCGACCGAAAAGGACAGGGGGGCCGTTTCGGCCCCCCCTACGGGGCGCGGGTTAACAAAGCACAGAATGTACAGTCCACAGCAGAAGTAATGTGGGGTTTCAGTCATGGGTATGTTCTGCTTCTGAAGCTTAGGAACGATTAGCCAGACACAATGAAACTTTGAATGTAGCTTATACATATAACATATGTATCGTCACTAGAGTTGCAAAGTTTTCCCCAAAGGCTGCTACCGGCACCGCCCCGCCCCACAAAAATTTTCTGGGATACCGGCATGCTACCACGCCCCAAGCAAAAAAAACCGCCAAATTACCGGCATCCTAAAAAAACCTGCATTCTTGATTCTAGATTACCCCTACAAGAGATGCCACATTTTGGCAGTTTCAGTACCTGTCCCACCCAGCAGCCATCCATTATCCAACCACAAATACCGCCAGGCTGATTTTGGCTGAGTTGGCCCCACAAATACCCAAAATTTTGAAACTCAATTCCAGTCTATACTGTTAAAATATCACCTGTAATCAAAGAGGTATTGCCTACAAAAAAACTAACACATTCATCAAAAAGGCGAGGACAAAAAGAACTTGAATTACTGAAATGTGTTTCTAAAGACTGGACAGTGAGCATTGAGCAGTAATCACATTTACATTTCACAGGTGTTCTACTTTTCCACATTCTCCTAAAATGTTGCAGGCACCAGCCAAACGTTTAAAATCTAGATGGTCAAAACATAAACAAGTACAGATTCGGCCATCTTCCTAACTGAGGAAGCGAGATCAACATCTACTGTTTCCTATCCACCATGGCTTGCTGGTTCGTGAATAAGATACGAATCATGTAAAAAAAATGAGTTAATAACTCACTGGTCCTGAGAACAGTCACCAAATAATATGTACAAAAACGATATCTTCCATCCTCTCCAACCTCAAACGGGAAGAAACACAAGGTCTCAGAGGGCCTGATTTCGAAACAAATGCGCCATAACAGAGGCTTTTAACCAGCTGAATAAAACGCTGCAAAAAAAGTTTTACGACTGCAAGCCACTGCCTCGTGAATGATTATATTAATAAAAATTATCCAACACAATATTACATTATAATGAAATCAACAATGTGAGTGTAATTCACTACAAGAAAATTCATTTCTCTTCAGTTTTTCAACCAAAAAAGGGTATATGAATGAACCTATTACGTCATCAGATTACCTACATCCATTCATTAGGGGAGAGAGCATCTTAAAAGTAAATGCTTGCAGTGGCGGATCCAGGGGGGGGGGGCAAAATGGGCATTTGCCCCCCCCCCCCAAACGGCATGATTTTAACATTACGCCTATGGACGATGCATGGAAAGAATCGATAAATTTTTATCGTTTGCCCCCCCCCCCCCCAAACCTCTGAGCTGGATCCGCCTCTGAATGCTTGGTTGTATTATTTTGCGCCACTGTGTCAATTTTTTGCCTGCATGATGTGTTTTCTTGTAAAGATACGACAAAATGTCAGTTCAAATCCATTTTCATTTAATTATGGGACCAAAGTCAGGCTCAGGGCTACCTAGCGCCTGCCTTTTCAGCTGGATTTTCAGTGTCAACAAATTCTTTGTAGAGTTTCTCAGACCACATCTCATTATCTCAGGACTCAAGGCCAGTTTCCAAACAATGTGTTTTTTGGTGTTTTGATTCTGCCTTTTCCCCTAGGGAATGTTGCCATGAACATTTATTTATTTTTTTGTGTGTTATACATATTACCTACCATTTGACTTACTAATTGATCGTGCTTTTGCAACATGAATGAGTACCATTACAATTACTCCTTTTATAGACCACAGTAGATTCTTGACAATTCTAATTATAACCAAGCCTGTGAAATGCTGAGGTCCATGTGTTACCCCTACCCTTAGCAATGGAACTTCTACCACAAAATGTATCTTGCAGTGGTTAATATTGCTGTTTTATTACAATTTGAGAGCCTCTTAGTGTCCAAAGTTTAAATCTTTTGCTGATATATTTTTTTTGCACAAAATCAAAAATACCGGCATGCTACCGGCAAGACATGCCATATACCACGAAAAAACCTGCGGTAGTGAAAAATTACCGGCATGCCGGTAGTGCGGTAGGGAAATTTTGCAACTCTAATCGTCACCCTTGCAGCTGCAACTTTAGCTATTGACATTTCTTTTTGATCACTCCGCATTAAACAATCGCCAGTCAAAACCAACCGTTGAGATTGGTAAAACCCTACATTACTTTAGCGGTGGGCTGTACATACGAGTATGATACTGTGGTGCTGTGGGGCTGTTCACCACATATCAGTGACTGGATTTTACGTTAATCAGAAATGGAAAATATCAACCTGGTGCGTGTTCCAAAAATTCAATCAGTTCGATCCAAACGGCCCCAAGTAAAAGAATTAATTTAAGGAGCGGGTTGTTATATTTAAATTACCAAAACGAAGTCAAAAACCAAAACAGCGAATCAGACAATGGAGCGACGAAGAGACGAGAATGAAATCCAAGTTTGCCAAATATGCCCTGCCTAATCTAAGTTATAAATCCCGGACAGAACGGGCCAAATCGCGGAGCCAGACGTGACGCGTCTGCTCGGGCCAAGAGCTCGGCCAGAAGTCCCGGAGAGCGCGCGGCCCGACGCAGCGGGCCGGGCCCAGACATGCGCAGAAGCACTCGGACACCACGTGGCTGCCGATCGGAGCGCGGATTGGTCACTGGCCGACGCACTGCGGCAGCGCAGGCCGCAGACACGCGGTCGCATCGTGATGGGACAAAGTTCACGAACAGACACGTCCTGGGCCGCCCCCCAGCGCCGGGGCGGGGTAGCGACGTCACAAGTCGGCGCGCGAATCGGTCTGCGCCGGGAACTCCCGTGCCGGCCGGCGACACACGTGGTTACCACAGTACTCACCGCCTCAGCGCGGAGCGCATACACGATAAGCCAAAACAATCACTTTTCACATCACTCGGTGCGCGACGCGATCGACACTTCACTGCGCGACGCAATAATCACTACACGGTACGGCGCAACGCAATTGTCACTGCACGGTCCTGCGCGACGCAAGAATCACTACACCGCGCGACGCAGTTATCACTTCACTGTCGGCGCCACGCGATCAGGATCGTCCTCGAACGCACGTACGCGGGCGCACTCAAAAGTATCGGAAGTCCGGTTGCGGCCGGAACTGCACGCGGCGGCCGCTGCGGGTGTGCACCGGCGCAGCCGCGGACGGCTTGTCGTCCTTGGCCGGCGATGCGGAAGACGTCACTCCAGGTTTTGAAGTCCTCTTGCTGGACGGTCTTGTAGTCGTCGGCGTCTGTGTCGGCTCGTCGGGCGCCCCAGTGGCGAGGGGCCCGAGCGAGGTCGACGGTGACGGCTGCTGCTCCGGAGCCGCAGGCTCGGTACTGCTCGGATCAAGCGTGTCCTCAGGTGGCGGCATGTGTGCCGGTTTGAGTCTGTCAACGCTTACAGTGTCGTGGGCGCCAGTCGGCAGCTCCAACGTGAACACTTTAGGGCTGCGTCTGATGACTCGCATGGGGCCGCGGTACGGGGACTCCAGAGAGTGCCGCACGCGGTCAACGCGTACCCACACGTGTGTGCATGTCATGAGATCGGGTAGCACGTGCGTCGGTGGTGTGCGGGCGTGGTTCGAGCCCTGTGAGAGTGTGACGAAATCGATTTCTGACATACGCTTTGCCAGTTCTTGGACGTACTTTGTCCCGACGGGGACCTTCTCGACGGCGCAGCGGGGAAACAGCACCTGCGCGCCTGTGACGGCAGTGAATGCCGAAAAACCCGACTCTGCTGGCATAGCTCTTATACCTAACAAAACTACTGGTAGCGCGCGCAGCCACTCTTGCCGGCGCGCCCTGATCGCGGCTTTGAGCGTTCGGTGGACCCGTTCCACCATTCCATTGCACGTCGGATGATAAGCAGTGGTTCGGAGGCGATGGAAACCTATCATTGAAGACAAGTGCGCAAACAGTTCCGCTTCAAATTGGGAACCACGGTCTGTGACTACATGCAGCGGAACTCCGAATCGGGACACCCAAGTGTCGAGGAAAGCAGAGGCTACACTTTCCGCGGTGATCGAGACCAACGGCACGGCCTCGACCCAACGCGTGGCGCGATCGATGCATGTCAACAAATAACGAAATGGCGCGGTGAAGGGGTGCCCTTGGGGTACTGACGATGGCAGCGGCCCGACTATGTCTATATGTACAGTTTCGAACCGCTGTGAGGGCACGTCAAACCGACCGGGCGGAGAACGAGTGTGCCTGTGCACCTTGGCTTCCTGGCATGCTTCACACTCCTTCACCCATCGCGCAATGTCACGGCGCATATCATGCCAGAAATAGCGAGAGCTGATGAGACGGGTGGTGCCTTTCCTACCCGGGTGTGACAGGCCGTGGAAACGATCAAACACGGCGCGCCTGCATGCCTCTGGTACGTACGGGCGTGGATGTGGTCCAGTGTTTTCACACAGGACTGTGATGTCGCCAGACAGTGTCACTGGCTCCAATCGGGAGGCGTCCTGTGGATTTGAGCGCGATCCTGGACCTGACTCGGAATCCTGGTGCTCTGAATCGGCACTGTCGGCGTCTCTCTCCTTTTCCTGCTTCTGAGCCGCCGCGATATAATGGAGGTCACATGCATCGAGGGACACTGCATTTACCGGGCGACTGAGGCAGTCCGCCACCACGTTGTCACTGCCACGAATGTACGAGACCTCCGTGATGTATTCCGTGACGACACACCAGTGGCGCTGTTGGCGGTCAGACTTAGCAGTGTGCGGGCTGTGAAAAGCGCGCACGAGTGGCTTGTGGTCCGTTCGCAGGGTAACGTGGCGGCCTTCGATCATGTCACGAAAATGGAGTGTGGCCAGATAAGCCGCGAGTAGCTCTCTGTCATACGCGGCGTACTTCTGTTGGGCCTGACTGAGCTTCCGTGAAAAGAAGCCAATGGGAACGGGTACTCCGTCCACAATCTGATGGAGCGCGGCACCCACCGCGACTTGTGATGCGTCAGTAACGAGCTCGTACTGCTCGCAGTGTGGCACTGGGTGTGGCAGAGTGCAGGCGCCAGCCAGCGCTGCTTTACTCTCACTGAACGCCTGAGTCTGTTCCTCTGTCCACGTCAGTTCTTTGCTTTTTGGGTTGAGTCGAATCAGTTCGGTCAGGTGGAACGTGACATCGGCGAATCGCGGAATCATACGCCGGTAGAAGCCGATGAGTCCCAGATAGCGACGCAGTGACTCTGAGTCATGCGGTAGAGGGATCCAGTCACTAATATGTGGTGCTGTGGGGCTGTTCACCACATATCAGTGACTGGATTTTACGTTAATCAGAAATGGAAAATATCAACCTGGTGCGTGTTCCAAAAATTCAATCAGTTCGATCCAAACGGCCCCAAGTAAAAGAATTAATTTAAGGAGCGGGTTGTTATATTTAAATTACCAAAACGAAGTCAAAAACCAAAACAGCGAATCAGACAATGGAGCGACGAAGAGACGAGAATGAAATCCAAGTTTGCCAAATATGCCCTGCCTAATCTAAGTTATAAATCCCGGACAGAACGGGCCAAATCGCGGAGCCAGACGTGACGCGTCTGCTCGGGCCAAGAGCTCGGCCAGAAGTCCCGGAGAGCGCGCGGCCCGACGCAGCGGGCCGGGCCCAGACATGCGCAGAAGCACTCGGACACCACGTGGCTGCCGATCGGAGCGCGGATTGGTCACTGGCCGACGCACTGCGGCAGCGCAGGCCGCAGACACGCGGTCGCATCGTGATGGGACAAAGTTCACGAACAGACACGTCCTGGGCCGCCCCCCAGCGCCGGGGCGGGGTAGCGACGTCACAAGTCGGCGCGCGAATCGGTCTGCGCCGGGAACTCCCGTGCCGGCCGGCGACACACGTGGTTACCACAATACCATGACCCGCCCGAAGCATACCCAGCCGGAAAAAATGAAGTGACCACCCAAAGTGAAACGGAACATTTTTTTCTGATAACTGGCGTTATCTTTAGTTAATCCCGTAACGCTTGGGCATCGTATGCTCCATAGCATACTCACGTGTTGGCTGTTTATCGGCCGGCCGTCTCTCTCTCTCCCTTATATCCTATTCACCTTCCAGGCGATCGTTAAGAGAGAGGAGACGGTCGACGAGGTAAGGAAATGAAGGTAAGTAAAACCAACGCAGATGGTTGGAGGGGTGGGTGGAGGAAAACGTGCTCGGCAGCGACCGCTGCTGGTCCGCTTCACTCGCCCGGGCCGCGTTGAGTGGACCTCAGCCGTCCCGCTCACGGCGGCCCGCTGGTGACGTCACGAACCCTCCGGCGAGGTCAGGTCGGAACACCGCTCGACAGTGCCGGCCGGCGCGGCTCTAGAGGCCAACCGCGGATACGCGTTTGAGCAAGGATGCGGCGTTACCATTAACTGCATTTACAGACCCGTAGATTATTAGTTGCATTGAGTACTGTCTGATTACTGCCCGCAGGGATGCGGATTTACCAAGGCCAGCCCAGACCTCGTGCACAGCATCAGCTAGCCTTCAATTGGCTCGGTGACTGTCGCATGCTCATTGCTCAATGGTAAAAAACAATGAACCCAATGTTTCTCTTTACTCATGGTTCGTCCTGTCCACATGCCACAATCTGAATGAATTAACCGCGGACTTACGAGGTGTGTCTAAAAGAAGACCGGACTGCTCGTGCTGGCCACAAGGTAGGGGCCTGAAAACTAGCGAGACACTTTACATTAATCTTTCATATTGTCATGATGTGCCAAACGGCACCTCGTTATCCCTATTATTCTCCTTTCCCAGCTCTTCTTTGTTTTATTGATGACGCTGACGCTTCACACTCTGGTCTGGGGTCCTCGCCCGATTCAAAATGGTTTCCTTGACGACGTTTTTCATTTTAGAGAACAGCCAAAA